>NC_136072.1:1034805830-1035405830 GCF_964261635.1 Lissotriton helveticus
ATAACAGTAAAAGACTGTATCTTCCTTGCTTTCATATGAATGATAGATCACTATTGTGACTAATTGAGTATTGATGAAAACTATTGAAATAACTCCTACGGGGACAATTTGTAATTTTGTTATTAATCATACCCAGTCCTCACGGGATTATTGGGTGGCTCTGTCTTGTTTAGCCTTTTAATAAAGCCCTTACAGACATCCTTCTGGGCACTTGGTCCAAGCTCAGCACAGGGGCTCCTGTGGACAGGATGATTGCTCAACGCCACGGCCTGACCCCAGGCGACCCACTTTTCCTCTTCCTCTTCCAACACCGTACCCCCTCTAAAGGTGCTTTCCCTACTGCTCCCCCAGATAGGAAATCCAAGAAGCTAGACCATCTTGGGAAGAAGATGTTTTCTTCCGCCAGCTTAGGGCTGCAGTTGGTGAACACTGCATGCCTCTTGGGCCGTTCTACACATACGGTGTGAGATACTGTTGCACAATGGCTGCCACAGTGCCCGTAGGAGGCCCGGACCATGCTCACCCACACAGTTGCTGAGGGTCGAGATGCAACTAAGTTCACCATTAGGTTTATGCTTGATACCGCCAGCTCGATAGCACTGAGATGCTACGCCTGGTTGAGGACATCTGGTTTTTCGGGGGATGTTCAATCCACCTGTTTGAGCATGCCCTTACATGGCTGACGCCTGTTTGGTGATAAGGCAGATTCAGCGCTCAAACGCTTCAAGGATTCTAGGGCTACGGCCAGATCCTTGGGTCTCGCTGCAACCTCTCACCCCACGCAGTCTGCCTTTTGCCCCTTTCGTGGCTACGGAAGGGGTGCCCCACCATGTTCCACCCAATCGAACCACTGGTCCACGTAGGCTACAGGGTCTATGCGTGGCTTTGGATGTGGGACCCAGTGACGCGGGTCTACTGGGCCAGCGGGCATGCCAGTCCACCCATCCCCCCTGCAGCAGCCTCCAAACCTTCCTAATCTGACGTTTCAGGGCCACCAGAGGCCAGTGTGTGGAAGAATTTGCCATCACCTCCCCCACTGGCAATGCATCACGTCAGAAAGGTGGGTTTTGCAGATAGTCCGAAGGGGCTACTCCCTCTCCTTCGAGACTACCCCTTATTCCATGCCACTAGCATTCCATCGCATGTCGGAAGATTACTTGGCCCTTCTCCGCCAGAGAGTTACGACTCGCTTGGCCAAGTGAGTTATTGAACGCATACCTGTGCCAGAAGTAGGTCGTGATTGCTATTCCCACTACTTTCTGGTACCCAAGAAGGACAAAGGCCTGCTTCCTATCTTAGACCTCAGGGCGCTTAACTGCTTCCTCTGGAAGTAGAAGTTGAAAATGCTCACGTTGACTCAGGTCCTCTGCCCTCAATCTCGGAGACTGGATGATAGCATTGGACTTGCAGGATGCTTATTTCCACATCCCGGTCCTTCCAGCCCACAGGCGTTACCTACGGTTCACGGTAGGCCACAAGCATTTTCAATTTACCGGCTCCCCTTTAGCCTTTCCAGTGCCCCTGGGTGTTCACGAAAGTGACGGCGTTGGTCACAGCTCATCTGCACAGAACCAGGGGTACCAGTCTTCCCCTATCTTGACGACTGGCTGTTGAAGGCGAGCTTGCCCCAGGTTGTCGTTTCCCTCATCCAGACTATGGCGGACCTCCTGCATTTGCTGAGGTTCACTATAAGCATGCCGATGTCGCACCTGATTCCCTCTCAGAAGCTCCTTTTCATCCGAACAGTTCTGGATACAGCACAGTTTCGGGCTTATCCTCCAGAGCAGCGAGTCCGGGATATTCGGCTATGATACTGATGTTTCAGCCTCTATCCTGCTGGTGGATCATGCCAGATGGCACAAATGCGGACTCTGCAGTGGGACCTGAAGTGGACTTGACACTATGGACTCACTGGGCAGAGAGATTGCAACGACGATGGCGATTGGCTGAGGTTCACAAACTTTTCGGGGGATGTCCAGAACACTCTCATGGACATGCCTTTTGATGTCCGTCGCCTCTTTGGCGACAAGGCAGATAGTGCACTGGAGTGCTTTAAGGACTCCTGGGCTACGGCCAAGTCCTTGGGCCTATAGGCCCAGCGCCAGCAACCTTCTGCTTTTCGCCCCTTTCGCGGCCAAGGCAGGTGCACCCCCGCACATTCGTCCAGCCGCAGAACCAGCCTCAACGCGGTCGCGGACGTGCATTCCGTCGTGGCAGAGCAGGGGGACAGAGAGCCGGTCAGTCCACATCCGCTCCCGCATCATCTGCCTCAAAGCCTTCCTAGTCTAAGCTTTCAGGCCCATTCCACGCCAGTGGAAGGCAGGGTTCGCCATCACCTGCTCCACTGGCGTGCCTTCAATTAGGACAGGTGGGTGCTGCAAATCGTCCAAAGGGGCTACTCCCTCCCCTTCGAGGCGACCCCTCCAGCCATGCCACCGCATGTCGGGGGATCACTTACAACTTCTGCAGGAGGAAGTTACGGACCTCTTGGCCAGAAGTAGGGCGGCGTTGTTACTCTCACTACTTTCTGGTTCCCAAGAGAGAAAAGGGGGCCTGCACCCTATCTTGGACCTCTGAAGCGTCAACGGCTTCCTCCGGAAGGAGAAGTTAAAGATGCTGACGTTAGCTCAGGTTCTGGCTGCCCTAGGCCCTGGAGACTGGATGGTAGCGTTGGACTTGCAGTACGCTTATTTCCACATTCCCGACCTGCCGGTTCACGGTAGGCCACAAGCACTTTCAATTTACCGTGCTCGCCTTCGGCCTCACCAGTGCCCCTCGGGTGTTCACGAAAGTGATGGCGGTGGTCGCAGCTCATCTGCGCAGATTAGGGATTCCAGTCTTCCCCTATCTCGATGACTGGTTGTTGAAGGCGGGCTCGCCCCAGACAGTCTTCTCCCATCTCCAGACTGCGGCCGACCTCCTGCATTCGCTGGGGTTCTCCATCGACGTGCCAAAGTCACATCTGAGTCCCTCCCAGAAGCTCCTCTTCATTGGAGCGGTTCTGGACTCGGCACAGTTTCGGGTTTATCCTCCCGAGCAGCGGGGTCGGGATATTCAGGCTCTGATTCCGATCTTTCAGCCTTTATCCCGAGTTTCGATCAGGATGGCCCTACGGCTGCTAGGTATGATGGCCTCCTGCATCCTGCATCCTGCTGGTACATCACGCCAGGTGGCGGATGCGGGCTCTGCAGTGGGACCTGAAGTTCCAGTGGGCACATCAGGGCAACCTGTCCGACCGCGTCCTGATCTCGGAGCGCACTGCAAGACAGTTGCAGTGGTGGCTCACGGACCGCAATGAGGGTCAGTGGCAGATCCCTCTCCCTACCCCAACTAGAGCACATGGTGGTTACGGATGCGTCCTTCCTGGGATGGGGGGCCACATGGGAGAGGTGGAGATCAGAAGCCTTTGGTCTCTGGCGGAGTCTCGGCTCCATATCAACCTTCTGGAGCTGCGAGTGATCCGACTTGCACTGAAGGCATTCCTTCCCTCTGTCCGGGGAAGTGTAGTGCAGGTGTTCACGGACAACACCACCGCCATGTGGTACTGCAACAAACAGGGCTGGGTGGACCCTTTGTCAGGAGGCTCTGCGCTTCTGGACATGGCTGGAACATCAGGGCATCACCCTGGTGGTTCAACACCTGCAGGTTCTCTGAACGCCAGAGCGGACAAACTCAGCCGTCTGTGCATTATGGATCACGAGTGGCGTCTGAACTCTGACGTGGCGCAAGGTCTCTTTCAGCAGTAGGAAGAGCCTTGGTTAGATCTATTCGCCACCGAAGAGAACGCGCAATGTCATCAGTTCTGCGCGTTGGAATTTCCAAGGCGGCACTCGCTCGGAGACGCTTTTCGTTGCGAGTGGAGTTGCGGTCTGTTATACGCCTGTCCGCCTATACCACTTCTGCCCAGAGTGCTGAAGAAGATCAGGCGCGACCGGGCCGAAGTCATCCTTGTGGCTCCGGATTGGGCACGAAGGTACTGGTATCCCGAGCTACTCAGTCTATCAATCGATCCCCCGATTCGACTGCCTCTTCAGGAGGACCTTCTGTCCAGCAGCAGGGGACTGTCCCCCACCCGAAACTGTCCAGCCTCCACCTACATTACGTGGAGATTGAGCGGCGACAGTTGATGCCATTTGACTTGCCTCCTGAAGTCTTTGATGTCATTCTGGCAGCCAGGCGTCCCTCCACAAAAATCGGTATACGCCTGCAGGTGGAAGAAATGTGTTGCATGGTGCACGGCAAAGGCTGTGGATCCCCTTTCCGCTCCTTTTCTTGAGGTTCTCCTCTTTCTTTTTTCCCTGGCCCAGCAGGGCTCTGCTCTGGGCTCCATCAAGGGATATCTTTCAGCTGTGTCAGCCTTCTTAAGGCTTCCTGATTAGCCTTCTCTTTTCAAGTCCCCTGTTGTAAATAGATTCTTGAAAGGCATTACTCACATGTTTCCTCCTGTTCCCTTTGTAATGCCTCAGTGGGACTTGAATCTGGTGTTGACCTATCTGATGTGTGCTCCCTTTGAGCCACTTCATAACTGTCCTCTTCGTCTTCTGACTCTCAAGACTGCTTTCCTGGTTGCCATCACCTCTGCCAGAAGAGTGAGGGAGCTCCAGGCTCTTTCTTCGAAGCCTCCTTTCCTCTCTGTCCACCCGGACAAAGTTGTTCTGAGGACTCGTCCTTCTTTTCTACTCAAGGTGGTCTCTGCCTTTCACATCGGCCAGACCATTACCTTGCCCACCCTCTTTCTGCCTCCACCTTCTTCAAAAGAGGAAGAGCGGCTCCACCGTCTGGACCCAAAACATGTGCTTTCCTTTTACCTAAACCGCACACAACAGTTCCGGGTGGAGGACCAACTTTTTGTTGGCTACGTGGGCGCTAAGAAGGGACGAGCAGTGCACAAACAGACCATCTCTCGGTAGGTCGTTTTGATATCTGTTATTCCTTGGCTAAAAAGTATCCTCCTGAGGGGCTGCTCGCCCATTCCACTCGGGCCACGGCGGCTACTACTGCCTTGGGACGGAGAGTCCCTTTGCAGGACATTTGTCAGGCAGCTACGTGTGCCCTGCTGAACACGTTTGCCAAGCATTACTGCCTCGACAGTCAAGTACGGAAAGACTGCTTCTTTGGCCGTTCTGTTCTCCAGGACTTTCTTGTGTGATTTTGGTTCGCAGACGCACCACCGGGGTCGGTATTGCTGGGGTATCTATTCTAAGGTAAGGAATCTAACACTATTGTGTTTCTTGCAGATGCACAAGTTACTTACCTTTGGTAACGATATATCTGTAAGAAACATTAGTGAGTGTTAGATTCCTTACCGCCCCACCAATCCTCCCCGTTCTGCGAACCAGTTTCTAGGGTTAAGGACATCCCTTTCAGGGCCCTAGTTTCATGGCACCAGTGTTGGTTGGCTCTGCGTTCCTTGGTGCGTAAAGCTATGTACAGAACTGATGTCAGCACGTTAGGGCGGTGTCTAAGTACTCCAGCGACGTCATCCCGGCGATCACGACGACGGACGCGAAGCCGCAGACGACGCCTACCGACTCGCAGGGATACTGCTGACGAAAACTTCCCGGATCTAGTGTGACGCTTGGGGATATTCTAAGGTAAGGAATCTAACACTAACTAATGTTTCTTACAGATATATTGTTACCAAAGGTAAGTAACTTGTGCATTAAGAATATTTGATTGTATTATATTACAGCATTAATGTAGCTCTTTTCTATCCCTTACTGAGGCATCAAAGCAATCAAGTATTGACTGAATGTTGTGATGTCTGGATGGAGAAAGGGGGAAAGTGTCCTGTATCAGTTTGGAGTGTTGGTTTTGTAATAGAAAGGGAAGCACAGTGGTTGCAATGGACATTTCTAAGTGGTTTCTGCCCAGTATTTTCTGTCCCACCAAATGCCTGTCCATCAGATCCCTTCTGAGCTCTTCGTTAATGACCACTGAACCCAGGTAAACCCCTGCTCAGTAATCAGAAATCGTGTAGTCTGTAGCATGTGTAATTGTAAATACACATGCTCTGCATACTCCTGCCATCTTGTATCGGGCCCAGATGTTTGCAACTTGTTTTTCTTCTAAGAAGTTTGAATCACAAGACCTGCTGGGCTCTTCCATTAGTCGCAAATGCATCACCACAGAGACTCCACCTCAGATTGTTTTCTTCCACCATAGGGCTTGGATCTGAAGTGAAAATATCATATATATATATATATATATATATATCAGCTCCAATCGTCCCTTGCTCCAGAAACGATAACGCACTCGCGGGGGTATGTTTCACAAAGATTTATTACGGCTTCTCTGACAAGACAAACAGACGCGTTTCAGACTTAAAGTCCTTTGTCAGTGTATATATATATATATATATATATATATATATATATATATATTTACATTTTTCCTCTTCCATTTTGGGTTCTTCGGCTCCCTCTTTCACTCAAGTAACAATAAAGATATTGCTTTGAAAACCTTTTCAGAATTGACCTTTGAGGTCAGACATATTTTACTTTACTGTACTATGACCACGTTTCGCTATTTCCCTTTGGGGTCGGTTGAGGTTTTCCTTGAGAACGCACCTTGGACCATGTTATTGAGCGCACTCCATTTCATTTCTGTCCTAGGTGCAATGCAAAGTATACTTGGGCCCACCTCCACAAGGTCTGCAACCTCTGCCCCGCTCCAGAGCACAGAGAATTTTGTTCCGACACAGACCTCGCCTTTCCTGTTAAAAAGACACTCACTCAGGATGGATAGAAGGTGGATGCATTACAAGATGCAGCACGAAGAGTTATATTGACAACACTTAACATTTTCGGGGTTGAAGACTTCCCCGGCGCCAGGAAAGAAGAGGGTGGCCAAGTGCAAGAAGAATCCGAGGCCCGCTTCTCGGAGGCAACCAACATGGAGGACAATGTCTAATTCCTCAAGCCAGCACCATAGCAGGAGCTGATTTGGGGCCCAATGACCAGAGTCACACAATACACATCGGCTGCATCTCAAGGTCAGTGTTAAGTGGCCAATAGCTGAGGCAGAGCATAGCTCTCATGGGATTTGGCATTGAGCTCAGAGCTGAGCCAGAAAAGGCTTAAACCTTCCAGCCTACACATCCCTGATGCCAATGTTTGGCACAACGTTGGACTAAACCTGCCAATCCTCATGCTGCTCTCTGTTCAACACCCTGGCACAGAAAAGCCTCACTAAGCACCAAAGCCACCGCCACCTCGGCCCCAAGCTGTTGACAAACACCACACTGAGCCGAAGTCAATGTCAAAGAGCCAACACCCAATGTCGAAGTCTGACACCTCAGCTTTGTTCATGTATGAAAGACTGGCTGACTGACTGGACGAAAAGGTAAAGAAACTATTCACATAGACACTGGCAGAATACTCACCAGAATACCGGCTGCAGGACTCCCCATTCTAAAAAGTCGGCCCTTCGCCTTTGAGAAGCAAACTCGGTCTCCTTTTACATCATCAAGCCCTAAAAGATTTCGACGTGCTACTAGCCATACATTCATTCCCTCATTACCATCCACACCACCACCTCCTCCTACGCCTCCATACTCTCCACCACCTGACACTCAGGACAGGCACTCTGATTCAGGCAGTCCTTATTATCCACAGGACCTATATGAGGAAACTTTTAGGGATGATCCTTGAGATGATTATGTAGTCGACCAACATCTTGAGCCATATCCTGCTAAAGCATCCCCACTGGATGATACTACTGCATAACATACAGTAATAAAGCTGGTTACTCAAAAAAACGAGGTTGCACCACATACTGTGGAGGACAAGGACTAGTTGCCCAAAATAGAGTAGTCCCGTAGTTCTCTTCCCATGCTGAAGGGCATTTTAAAATCCCCAGTAACTCCTTTAAAGACCCTGTTCAGGTCGGAGTTATGAACACACCCCCCCCCCCCCCGGATCTAAAAGAAGCATAATCCTGCCCCAGAAGATCTGGTTTATAGTTGTGGGAAAAAGTCTCAGATTCATAGGCATTGCACACAGTCCTTAAGAGGTCATCTGCACAGGCTAGAGGGGATACCCCTTTCACTGATAAAGAATACAAAAATATCCCCTGCAGCAGGTAGGACAGTGGCATTTGGGGGTAGCCACACATTGGCAAATTGCCAACTCGTTGGACCACCTCACCAGGTTTATTGTGTACTACTGGGATTAGATGGAGGAGCTCATAAAGCATCTTACTGAGGCTCTCTGCAAAAGGGGATGTGAGCTGGTTGCAGAGGGCCAAACAATTAGTAGATCTAATAAACATTGTGCACTTGATAAGGCATCTGCAGCTGCTAGAGGGATAAATACTAGCATCCTTTCTTTATAGGCACGCCTGACTTAGGGAGTCGGGGTTAAGCCCTTTCTACCTTTTGATGCAGAGCAGATGCTTGAGAAAATCAAGAGCGATGCACACACAACAAAGTCTATAGTTGCCTTACAGTCTCACTTTGCCAAGTCTGCTTTTTCACAGGCAACACACCAGGGGAGGTAGAAAGCAAGGGGGCTCAGGCGAGAGACCTTTTTATCATCAGTATCAACAGCCCTTTCTGGACCCTCAAATCTTAACTCATTTCAAATGATGGGCCTATAGAGTAAATAGGCAGAAAAGAGGTATGGGTGGCCCTCGAATGGCCTCCTCTTCTCCAAAACAGTGACTTCCTTTCCTTTGCCTCCGATCACACTACACCTGTCTGGGGAAGAAAAAGACACTTCCTGTCAGTGGGGAAAGCATTGCATTGGATCAGTGGCTCTTCTACATTGCGGGGTAAGTGTACAGCCTTGAATGTCACACCCCCTCTCAACATCCATCCCCACTATCATGCACTGAGGTCGGACCACTGTCCTCTCCTAAAGAAAGAGGTGCAGGCGCTAATAGCAAAGGGCACATAAAGCTAGAACGGGGCAGGGGTCTAGTCTTTGTACTTTTTTATTGCTAAAAAGGACACCTCACTGATTGGTCCTCAACCTGAACACTTTCCTCTCCGACTGACACTTTTGCTTGATCACTTTACAAGATATCATCGCCTTGCTCTGCCAAGGCCACTTCATGGCAGTGCTGAATCTGAAATGCATGTACTTTCACATCCCGATAAACCCAGAGCACCACTAATAGCTTTGCTTTGTGGTAACTGAAAACACTACCAGTTCAGGATTTTGCACTTTGGGTTACCACAGCCTCATGGGTATTTACAAAGAGCCTGGCGGTTGTAGCAGCCCACTTGCGCCAAAATGTAATTCATGTATTTCCACAATAAGGCAGCTGGCTGTTAAAGCGCATCAGCAAACAATGCCTAGCACATGCTCCGCTAGCAGTGTCTGTACCTCTCATACTAGGGTTCACCGTCAATAGAAAAAAGGTGCGACTCCAGCCCCAACAAATTCAGCCCTTTCTAGGTTCAGTTCTGAATGTAGAAACAGGCAACGCAAACCAGAACCTAAAAAGTGTTGACATTCCTGCAGCTGCTGCCTGTTTTTCAGATTAAACTGTTGGGAATGAGGACTTTGTGTATAGCGATTTTACCGGTACCAGGATACACATGTGCCCGTTACAAGAGTGCCTTTCATGGCAATCGGCACAAGCGACCGGAAGGTATGGGACAGGGTGCGACGCCCGCGACTCCGACGGCATTGGGAGGATCTAGTGTTGGTAATGACCTGGGCCCGGCATTTCCAGTTGCTCAGCAGGCCCTTTATACATCACCTTCTGCAGATGACCATCACTACAAATGTATCTTTCATGGAGTGAGGATCTCGCCTCCACCAGATGGCAATTCAAAACTCCATAGCACCAGGGTCATCCCATCAGTTACCTGGAAATGTAAGCCATCAGGTTAGCACTCAAAGCATTTCTTTTGAGGCCCAAACACAGTACTTATAAAAACAGACAACATGACGGTCATCCTCTACATCCAGAAGCAGCAGGGACAGAATCTCCCCGCCTCTGCTAACACCTAGCACAAGCTCTCTCAGTTGTCATAGGAGATCTGACATTAGGAAACTCACAACAACATCCATCTGCTTGTGGAGCATCTACCAGGAGTGACAATTTTTGGGATGTGCTCAGCTGGGTGCGTCAACAGGTCCACGAGTCCGAACTCTGCCCACAAGCCCTCTACAAGTATTTCCAACCCTAGGGGACTTCTGCAGTTGGCCTGTTAGCGCTCCCTAAGACTCGAGATGCCAAAGCCTTGGTTCCAGGTATCATCCTCCCCCCTTCCTCTCCCTGATGGGCACTAATGAACTAGTCGGGGATAATTGCCTATGCTTTTCGACCTCTTCCCTTCATCCCATATGTTGTGAGGAAGATGAGGCAAGCCATGTCTCTCATTCTAATCGTAACAACCTGGATAAGACAGCCCTGCTACTTAATGCTCCTCAAGATGTCGGTCTTCGTGAGAAGCTCCCAATATGCCCTAACCCTCTAACTCAGCAACAGGGTCAGCTCAGACACCAAGATCCCAAAATACTCAATAGAAATTTGGTTCCCGAGTTCCAAGAGTTTGGCCTCCTTAGCCTCCCAAAGGAATGCATGACTATTCTATGAGAGGCCTGTAGGAGAGTGGGGTCTGCATTCCTATGGTCACCCCAGATTTTTGCTTTTTGCTTCACTGGTTTACGACTTTCCCTGGCTGTGGGCCTGCTAATCAGACCCACAGCCTAGCTGTTCTCTCTCTAAATTGACATCCATGTACTTTAGGTGCATTTACCAATTGGTACTGGGCCACCTTATCAGTCCCTGTACAGTATACCTTAGGTATCCAGGGCATAGGTGTACCCAGGGCCTACCAGGGGCTGAAGCATGTATTATGCCACCCCTGGCTGGCCATCTAAAACTGACACAACTGGCTGCATGACAGCTGGGGCAAGGTGGTGGGTGTAATCACCCTTTGCTATAGATATAGTATACCTATATCTAACCCTAAAATGGACACATATCCTCCTATCAGTCACTCCTATGGCAGGCCTTATCAATCCTGAAGGCAGAGTGCTTGGAATTATGTGAGATGGTGCTCTAGCATGAGCTGAACCTGTCTACAGCGTTCGGAACCAAGTCCTTTAGCTGTTTCCATGATAACGCTATACCATATACTCTTAAGTGCATTATCAACCTCGCGGTTAAATGCTAACTCTGGTATAACATTATCAAAACATGTCGAGTAAGGTGTCATACGAATTGGAATACTACCCCCTCGCCAATTCTGGCGACGGGGGTAGCATTCCACCCTTCTAGAGGGACACGACATGTATGTAACTGAGAACCCCGGTTAAAGTTAACTCGAGCCTTGGCATCACAAAATGGATGCTGCCACCACAGACACAAGTCTGACCTCCTGCTGCTGGGAGTCCTACCAGCGAGGGAGGCTTGGACAAAGGGTTCCTGCCTTGGGAGGTGCTAGCACCACCCCAGACAGGATTTTGTGTATTGGGTAGTATAGGCCTGAAAGGAAGGAGACATGCCTGGGGCACACAAGGTGCCCTGTGCATACACCGGTTCAAACCAGTTGCTGGGGCACTCCAGCCCCAGCTCTGGCGGGAAACCGGACAAAGGATAGGGGGTGTAACCACCCCCCTTCCTGGTCCCACCCAGGGGAGGGACCTAGTCAGTAGTGCAGCCCCCTTTAGCAGGATAAAGGTAGAAGCTGGTCCCATTCCAAATTAGATTATTCTTGAACTACTCTACAAGAAGAAACTCTGGACTTCGACGTTCTGCTCCACAGAAGACTGAAGAACTCTCCCTTGTGGGCAAGGATTGTCCACCCTGCAACTGCAGGCACCATCAAGCGTCCAGCGGCTTCACTTTGTCGTCTTCCTTCGAGGATCCAGACTTCAGAGCCCGACGAGACCCGGATTCCCAGACCTCTCCGACCTCAACTCACATCTGCAGCAAAGCTGAGACCCGTGGGTGCGACGAGACACGTGGGACCGGGTATCTTGAAAGAAACTGCACTTCGCTACCAGCACGACTCCCGAGGTAAACTCGACCAAGTGCTTTGGGGATTGAGAAGCCCCAGCCCCGAGCAGCCCCTGCACCGAAGATCAGCCCTCCAGCATCCACGAGATCTGCGTGGGGCCCTTCTGCTTGTTTGCTGCTCGACTCGTTGTCTGGTCACTTGCCGGCTGGCTAGTGGCCTCCTAGACGATGAACTTTGAAATCTTTGCTGCTGGTCTGGTTGCTCCAGACTGGCCCTTGCTCCCTTCCAAAAGAGGGGCACCCCGGACCCTCCTAGTCCGCACCAGACGTCTTTTCCACTCACCGCGTGGGTTGCCTTTGCCAAGGCCTGTTGACTCCAATCCCGGATCCGACACCGCCGACAGCGAGAGCCTGCGTGGGACAGCTCGTGCCTCCATCCTGGTCGTCTAAGACACCTCCTGCTCCACGTGGCTGCAGAGTCAAGCGTCCACTCTTCACCCGATCGCGACGACAGCTTCTGGTTCCTTCCTGGTTCCACACCGGTCACTGGGTAGTGACTTTGAACACTGTCCCCTCTGCTTTCAGGTCCTCTTCTTCGCCGATCCACCCTTGGATCGCACCGGACATCTTCTTCCTGGTCGCCTGCAGCAACTTTTCTTTCAGGCTCCATTGACTTCAACGCGAGAACCCGACACACTTTGACCCCTATGCACCCGCAGCCCGTGGGTGAGGTAACGAGAGCATTTCGGTGCTCAAGGGTAGTTTAACTGTCCTAGTGTCCAGTTCCACAGTCGTTTTAGTCCTAACTAGTCAGGATTGTCCGTACTCACCTTTAACTTGAACTGTACTGTCCATAGACTTTGTTACGCATCTCGCGTGTTAGTTCACACTCTGCACACGCGTCCCGTGGGCCTCCTATTACTTACCAAAGGTGAAGATAGCGTAGTCCTAGCGAACCTCCAGCCTCTGGACAGCTCCATTCTTTTTATCAACTTTCACATTCCACTTACTTAGTATATGGTTTGTCGTGCCCCTAGGGCACCATTGTAATTTTGTGCAACTTAACGTATTTTTCGTAAGAGATTGTCATGTGCTTAGCCCTCTGACCTCATAAAGAGTTCAGAGGTGTTGTTATTAATAAATATACTGTTTATTTTCATAACAACCTGTGTGGTGTCCTTTCATCTGGTATTCAAGGGGTTATATTGTGGTAAAACAGCTGGCTTCACATGCCAAAAGAGTTTAGCCTAAGACTGCTTTGTCCATGCTACCATTAGGATAGCTGGTCTATAAGGTTGACTTACAACCAATCACCATAAGGGTTGTTTGGACTGATACAAGGTGATCACTAGAACTAGTGAGCATCATATATCAGGCCAACTTCTCACAACACCCCTTCACCAAAGACCTCCCTCTGCACAGATTCCCTCACTATCGGCCTCCCATGGTGCCCCTCATTTCTATATAGACCCTCGGTCATTTGCACGTCATTTATTTTACAGTGCTGCTCATCCCTATGTAGGGTGTTGAGTGCTTTAGCTCACACACTTATTGTTCAGAGACAATGACTCATAAGCATGTAAATCAATGTATGGGAAATGTTACTTAAGGCAAGGAGGTCTACAAGGTGTAGGAGTCACTTGGCATCCATACTGTCAGGTACTATATGCAGGGCCACTGGAATTATGCAGCAGGGAGGGCCAAATTATGCTGCAGGGTTGACTAACTTATTTGGCAAGACAATGTAATTCATGCAGCTTAATGTTGCAAATTTTGCCTTAGTATTACCATATTATTTTCTAATTTATGCACATTTTAACACTTTCTGGTCATAGTATGCACCTTATTAGTACCCGTATAAAACCCAAATATAGTAATATGCAAAGGAAGGTGACCAGTCAACCTTTATAAAGGGCCTTTCCAACACGTCACTGCCTTTTTAGTTAGTTTTTAACCATTTGAGGTAGAAACTGTTTTCAAATTAGAATCTTCAGATATATTCAGCTAATGATGGATTATGTGGCACCTGCGACAAATTTATAATCATGCGAAAATTGTTGAAGCTGCACAATCACATAATTCCAGTCCCCGAAATACAAACTGAAGATATAACACAAAATTGCTGTCACGCAAAGCACTCAGAAGTCTTTGCCTTTCATCCTGTCGGATATTTCAAAATGTAGCTTAGTCCTCCTTTGGCTCATTGTCATTCTTTAGGTGACGATCGCCCACATCAGAATGACAATGGGCCTGTCCACAGACTGAGCGAGGTCAGGGAGGGGCTGCTGCAGCCTCAGAGAAGTGTGAGCAGGCTCCGATTGTCACAGGGGAACAGCACAGCTTGCTGCCGTCCCCAAAATTACGGACAAAAGGCGTCCGTAAAAGAAATGCTCACGGACAAGGGGTCCAAATAATGAGCAGTCCGTGAAATTTACGGACGGTTGGTCACCCTACACTCAGCACAGTTGAAAGTGGGGACCAACTAATCCTTTGGATCCTGCACCTGACTGCACAGTATGCATGCTTACAAACAACCAGCTGTCATTGCTAAAATAAGCAGACATTTTCGAAAATCATGACGTGCCATGCTTGTTGTGAGAGAAAGACACGTACTCCAAGGAAGACAAAGAATAATGCAGTGCTTTTATACACCTTGTTATGCATAGCTCTCACTAAGAGCCACTAACTTGAACATCGGATTATATTCACTGCTAAGACTTAGCAACAATTATTAACAAAAATTGATGCACACTGTTGCTACATCATGAAGGAATTCATTGTAGTTCTGACAGGCCTCTTTCCCCAGACGTGGGTCCCTTGCTCACTTTGCCACTAGATTCAAGCTAACCTGGCTGAAGAGGGGTGTTACCCCGAAACTGGTCCCTGGATGCTTGGTTCCGGTCCAAGGAAGACATGGCTTGGCACTTCGAGGTGGACTGCTCCCATGAGGCACAGAGTCAAGACTGATTTACATATAGCTGTGTCTGAACTGGGGTGGCGAAGTGAGATCAAGAACGATGATGGATTCAACCCAGATCTTTGATGGGGGGTGAGTGTCAGAAAAGTTTCAGCGCTCCGTCCATCATCTCCTTGTGTTTGCTCTCTTTGAGAGCCTATCAGCTCAGCGCCGCACTAGATGCCTGATCTGATGGAAGGTAGAGGGCACAGCTTCAGGAGGTGTGGAGACAGGGTGGTTTGAGAGGGTGGATAGAGGCCTGTTCTTGGTTTTTTTTTTGGTTTACATTTCGCACTGGGAGAGGAACCATGTTATGACTGCTGCTCAAAGTCTTTTCGGTCTCTGTACCACTCACTGGGCACTGGTGCATCACCACTACTGAGCTGGCGAGCTTGTGTTGATGCACCTGCGCTCAGGGAGTGGTACGGACTGATGAAGGAATGAATCCAGAAACACGTCTAGAGTTATAGAGCACAGGGTGCACCAACAAAGGTGAAAAATTAAATAGTACTACTGAAGGAAGTGTTATCATGCACTGCAACTATCATGATGCGCTGGGTCAGATTGAGTTCTGGCATGTGTTGCAGTGTGCTCCCACCCCCCTTCCACTTAAGTGCACAAATTCTGTCATTATCAAAGACCAAACGTTCTGGAAACTATCTACCAGCTTTCTTCATTTTGAAACTACCATTATTATAAACTGGTAGGTCAGTTATATTAGTGAAAGAGTTTTGGTTTTTCCACACGTATCAAAATTATGTTGATCTCAGGTTCTCCTTATCGGAGGATGTGGCAATAAGACTGAATTCCATTGGTATTGAGTGAGCAGTCCTTTGACTGTGTATCCGTTCCCCAGGCCGGTATTTTAAAAACTCTGCTAACATGCACAGAATACCACCATTGTCTTGATGATGAATGCTCTAAACTAATGACTCATGATGTGCAAAGATCTACAGAAAGTAATCTAGTTATACTATGACCGTATGTACAGTATTTTAATAAGGCCAATACACAGGATAAATACACTTTCCGTGTTCTGTAGTTGATGACATTTTTATGACCTATAGGTTAAATAGACAGGGTTTTCGTGGACAGGAAGTGTTGGAGTTCTGCAAGTATTGACGTACAGTGTAAAGGTAGAAACAATTTGGTATGGTGCTAACAGGGAAGGGGAGACCCTACAACCCCTTAATCTGTGAAGGAAATTCCAAGCACAAGCACATTTAGCAACAGTCCCGCGCACTTGTACAATATTATTAATACATCGGGTCGATGTAGTGTGAAAGCAAATGGAACCAATCCAACGTTGCAGTCCTTGATTTCTTTAATAGGTCATAACTCAAAAAGACATACAGCCAGCCGACACGTGTTTCGTCAGAGAAACCGTGTTCTCCGACTCTTCAGGGCTCTATGGCTTAACTCAAAGTCTGTGATATCCCAAAGCCAGTGATAAGTCCAACCCGGTAGGGTATGATAATTCTCGTGAAAGCGATTACTTTTCAAGGATAAGAAATGCGAGCTAATCAAAAGATGCTGTAGATCTAGGCGCCAGTACAAGTGTTCAAGGGAAAATTCCCAACTGAAAATGCTACACGAAAAGGATAAAAATAACCCGGATCAGTCCTGGTGTTGCACGTGTACGTGCTTTCCGACACTCTAATCAAAAGATGCTGTAGATCTAGGCCTCAGTACAAGTGCTCAAGGGGAAATTCCCAACTGCAAATGCTACATGAAAAGGATAAAATAACCCGGATCAGTCCTGGTGTTGGACTGATCCAGGTTATTTTATCCTTTTCATGTAGCTTTTGCAGTTGGGAATTTCCCCTTGAACACTTGTACTGGCACCTAGATCTACAGCATCTTTTGATTAGCTCGCATTTCTTATCCTTGAAAAGTAATCGCTTCACCGAGAATTATCATACCCTACTGGGTTGGAATTATCACCGGCTTTGGGATATCACTGATTTTTATGACCTATGTCAAGGCCTACAAACATCTTATTTGTAATACATTTTTGTTCGAGGCATGTGAGCTGTAGATCACATGCTATGCATAGATTGCCTTTCAGTGTTGGGTCCGAATGTTTTCACTTTGTTTTCTTTAAAGAAGTCTTCCTAGTCACAAAGTAGGTAACTCCTCATTTAGGTGATAGTGCGCACGGTCATCGACTCCATCTTCAGATTGTTTTTTCTGCCATCTGGTTCGGATGTTACTCTCTGCGCTCCGGTTCGACACCGATCCTTTGGTTTCTCTCAGTGAGTAGAACACTCGCCCTCTACGGTATTGTTTCCGATCGCCTATTCCATTCTTCGTGTATCGTGTTATTTCGAGAAAAGCCCTCTTTCAATCGGAGAGCTTGTGGTAGGCCGTCGGGCCTCACAGCCTCAATTCGAATCGCAGTCGATGGAACGAACTCTCTTTAAATTCTGGCCTCGGTGCCACGCGAAATACCCGCGAACCGACTCACATGAAGTGTGCAACTTGTGTTTATCACCAGAACACAAAGAACAAGACTACGACGCGTTCAAGGCTTTCCGCTTCAAAAAGACGCTTCCCGACCGTCGGGCTCGATGACGCGGCATGCAGAGCCAATACACAGGCTCCATTCCGGACATTTTCGGACCTGATTCGGAAGAAGAAGCCTGCGACGCTATCGGGGGCGAAGAGAAACCGGATCCGATCTCCGGTTCAGAGAACGGCTCTGACCAGGATGAAGATATCACACATGGACAACGTACATAAGTACAGTCCCTTCTTCGCCCTGACTCCCAAGTCAACCAAAAAAGAAGGCTCCGGACCAACCCGCGCCCTCAGGCCCCGGTCGGCAGTGAGGCGACGCTTCTGACGCCCCGCCGACTGGCTCAGCACCGAAGCCTGCCAAAAAGCCTCCCGGCTCCGAAAAGCCCCATTCCAAGTCGGGACCCGAGCAAAAGCCTTCGGGATCGAATCGTAGCCCAAGTCTGGCTCCGAACCTCATTACTCTGCACCGAAAAATACTTTGGATCTGGAGACACCAACCCAGAAGCCGTCGGCATCAAAAACTTTGGCGCCAAAACAGACTGATGCACCAAAATCACCTGGTAAGCACAGTTTCGGCGTTCGGCTCTAAAAACCGACCCAAAACAGAAAGTAATAAACATACATCCTAAAACTGGACACATTACCACTAAAGTGACTCTAAAGAGGAAAACTGATACTGAAGAAGAATATCATATTCCGTTAAGAAGAGATCTATTGGAATTAATCCTTCCCTTGCTTCTCTTCAATCGCTACCTTCTCCTCATCCTCCACCTGTAACAACTTCACCAGAGCACTCACCACCACATACACCTGACAATCGGGGTGATGGGGATGATGATAATGATGGTAATTCAGGACCTACAGATGAGTGGGACGACTACAACACGGACTCGCCCACTGACAATGATCTTGACCTATATCCTACCAGGCCCTATCCACCAGACGACAGTGTATTCTATATTGAATTGCTAGGCAGGGCTGCCAATGACCATAGGGTGCAGCTCCACAAAGAATCCCTTGAAGAGGCATATTTAAGGATCCTGTCAGGGCACAGATCATTACCCCTATAATGGATAAAAATTATAAACCTGCACCATCTGATCCAATGTACATATAAAGACAATTAGCCTTAGACTCTTTGGTAGTTTCCAATGCACGTAAAAGGGAAAACTCCCAAACTACGGGAGACACTACACCCCCAGATAAGGAATCAATGCTTCTCGATGCTTCGGGAAAAAGAGTAGCCTCCCAGGCAGCTAACATCTGATGCATATATAATACACAAGCGTTGCTTGCCAGATACTACTGTGCGCATTGGGATGAAATGCAACAACTCATCCAATTTCTACCCTAAGAACATAAATTTAAAGCGCAATATCTGGTATGTGAGGGACAATTAATTTCAAACAACCAAATTAGGTGCTCCCTAGATACTACTGACACATCTGCCAGAGCGGTAAACACTAGTGTCCTTTTAAGAAGACACGCCTGGCTACGTATATCTGGGTTCAAACCTGAGGTTCAGACCTCCCTATTGATCACACCTTTTGATAAAGAACACCTTTTTGGGACAGCGGTAGATTCTTCACTTAAAAAGATGAAGGAAGATACTGAAGTGGCTAAATTTATCGGAGCGCTTCAGTATACACAAGGCTGTGGTTCCTTTCGGCGCTCTTTCTATCAGGCAGGGTCCAAAAATACTTCCTCGGAAACTGCATCCACCTATAAGGGCAATGACCAACCCTCAGGTTCTAAAAATTACGTCAGAGGGGGTTACAGAGGGAACAACGACAAATGCAGAGGTAGAGGATCTAGCACATGTACCTCCACCGCCAATACAAAGAAGTGACTTGCCCATAGTTCCCCCCTGACCACTTAGCACCTGTCGGGGGAAGACTCAGATTTCCTTCCAAAGTGGCAGTCAATACCAACAGACAAATGGGTTCTACAGATTATCCGTTCTGGTTACTGCCTGGAGTTCATCAACACTCCTCCAAACATTCCCCCAAAGTCACACAAACTTTCACCAGATCATCTACACCTCCTCAAACAAGAGGTACAGTCTCTACTACTAAAAGGCGTTTCCCAACGCGACCAGAATTCGAAACATTCAGGCGTTAGTTCTTCAGTTTCAGACCAATCAATCACTTCCAGCTCGAGTTTATATGCAACTGCTGGGAATTATGGCGCCTGCATCATGATCGTTCCCCATGCTAGGTTGCACATGCGTCCACTTCAGGAATGCTTAACCAGTCAGTGGAACCAGTCTCAAGGTCTATTAACCGATCTAGAGTTGGTAAGCGGCGTACTCATCGCTCTCTGCAGTGGTGGCACACACAAAATTTGTCAAAAGGACGGCCCTTCATAGACCCGGTTCCACAGACAGTGTTAACAGCCGATGCATCCTTACTGACTGAGTAGCTCAACTTCAGCCACACACAGTACAAGGCCTATGGAGTCAACAGCAAACAATGCTCCACATCAATCATTTAGAGCAGATGGCAATCTTTCTAGCTCTCAAAGCTTTTCAAGATCACCTGTCTGGCAAAGCTGTTTTGGTTTGAACGGACAACATGACAGCTATGTATTACATACAAAAACAGGGAGGGGGGACGCACTCTCTCAAGCTGTCCCACTTAGCCCAAGACATCTGGGGGTGGGCTATTCACCACAAAATCTATCTCCTAGTGGAACACCTCCCAGGTGTGAACAACCAGATTGCGTACCTCCTCAGCAGGCACAGGTATCAAATACACGAATAGGCACTTCATCCTCAAGTTCTCCTCCCTTACTTCCAAGCTTGGGGAGTCACTTACATAGATCTGTTTGCAACACCCCAAAACACAAAATCCCGAAGCTTCACCTCCAGGTACCCACACCTGTTATCCAAAGGCAATGCTCTATGGATGAATTGGTCAGGGATATTTGCTTATGCTTTTCCGCCTCTCCCACTTATTCCATCAGTGGTTCGGAAACTCAGACAAACATCACTCACACTAATCCTAGTAGCTCCAACATGGGCACGTCAACCCTGGTTCACAACCCTGTTGGAACTCTCTCTGATACTGCATCAAAAATTAAATTTAACTCCCAGTCTCCTCACACAGAGCCATGGAGAAATCAAACGCCCAGATCCCAAACAATTGAACCTTGCAATCTGGCTCCTGAAGTCATAAAGTTTGGTTATCTGAACATTCCACCAGACTGTATAAACATTATTAAGGAGGCCAGAAGGCCTACCACAAGAGCCTGTTACGCAGCCAAATGGAAGAGATTTGTTATCTATTGCAATAACAATGTCAACCCTCTTGATGCTTATATACAAAACATACTCAGCTACCTGTTACATTTGCAGGAGTCCGCGTTTTCCTACACATCAATCAGACTGCATCTCACTGCAATAGCAGCCTATCTTCAAAATAGACAACATTTATTGCTCATTAGCGTGATCGGTTGATTGTGGACCACTGCTTGTGGTGTTGGTTTTCCCACACTTATTATTCTTTCTCCACGGCTACAAACAGCTCCAACCCCAATCCCCCCTTTCCCACTTTTTTCTGTCTAATTTTTCTTCTAAGATGGAGACTGGTTGTCTGAATGGGCCTCGCCTGGGTTGCCCTTTGTTCAACTTGCTTATTTATAGTTCCAGATAGTGGTCTCCGTTGCTCTGTTCTAGCGGGTTGTTTTTCACCTGCTGTTTTCCCTGCCAATCATCTCTCAACTGCCTCATTGTCGCCATTCAGCCGGTAGTGTTGTTTTATGGCTGATTGCTTTTCGATTTCTGGGGTCTGTAATATTTTCCACGTCCTCTATTCTTCTATGCGGTACCATATAGCTGTTGCTGGCCCGACACTATGGCATCTTGGCCGATAGCCACTGTTGTGCACCTTTCTATGTACCTTTCTTAGGTGTATTTTATTATACAATGTATGTGGTGCATTTCTAAGTATTTTATATATTATTCTTTTGGGTCTGTAGTCATACTTTTTTTTTTATTGGTATCTCTATAGACAGTTATGTTATGCTACCCTACTCGGAGGGAGCGCATGTTTGCTTGCGTTGCTGCGTTTCCCATAGGGCTTTCTTTTGTTCTTTGCTTTGTTATTGCAAACCTTCCTCTTCTATGGTTCTCTGTTGCATTTATTTATTTATTTGAAAAGTTTTATATAGCGCTGGCTAGACCCGGAGGTATCGAAGCGCTTTACATAAGGTAGGACATTGTTTCAGAACATTGTTACATAGTTACAACAGTTGCTGGAACATCGCTTAACATAGAATGGGATACAGTATAACATAGTTGCGCGAGTTACTAAAGCATAGCATAACATTAAAAAAACCGGCAAGGGGGAAGTACTTCAGGGGACAAGGAAAAGTCAGGCTGGAAAAGAGGAGGCAGTCAAAGAATCACGGAGGGAGGAGGCGGGGAGGGAAAAGAAACACAACAGGGAGATGAGGAAAACGATGTCCGTCTGAGTAGGTGATGGCCGAGGGGTGAAGCAGAGCCAAACTCCACTGTAGCTGCATAGGTCAGCTCCACCGGGCATTGGATAAGTTTGCTCGGGCACCGCATGGCCCCAGGGGGGCTCGCTTTTCTCTCGGAGTGTTTCCTATGGCGAGAGTATTCGCTCTAATCTTAAATTGGAACTTAAACATTATCATAAGTTAATTAGAAAGACACGGAGTGAGTTCAATATGCAGAAGATTGATAGATCTAAGCATTCCACTAAAGACCTTTTCACCATACTCAAATCCCTGTCCTCTCTCGACCATCTGCTGTGGGAACTCCCTCTCAGGAAACCTGCAATAGCACTGCTTACTTTTTCGCCACTAAAATAGGTAACATCTATGATCTAAAAATCGATTGCACAACTCCCAATCTGGCTTTAGAGCAGGCTATAGCACGGAAACCGCCCTCCTACAAGTGTCCTAGAGTGTTCACAAGACTATCGACCAGGGCAACGCAGCCATGCTTGTGCTACTGGACCTGTCCGTGGCCTTCGACACAGTGGCCCATTCGATTCTCTTGGAGCGGTAAAGTGCCTGGACATTCAGGGCATGGCCTTGTTCTGGATACAGTCCTTTCTGAAGAACCTGACACAGCAATTCTTTCTCCGGCCCTACATGTCTTCCCAGAAACCCTTGTTATGTGGGGTCCCCCAGGGCTCCCTGCTGACTCCTCTCCTCTTCAACGCCTACCTACTGCCCCTTGCCGCACTGGTTGAATCCTGCAGAGTAAAGGTGATCTTCTATGCGGATGACACCCAACTGGTGTTCTCCTTCAAAGATCAATCAGAGGCTGCATTTGCCAACTTTACAAGGTGTCTGAGTAACATCTCAGCTTGGATGACTCATAACTGTCTTAAGCTAAACTCAGATAAAACCGAGATGCTCTTCTTCAGCCGGCAGGCCCCCCTCCTGTTACGTTCTGGTGGTCTCAAGAACTGAATCCTCCTCCAGACGCCAGTGGACTCGGTGAGAAACCTGGGATTCAGATTAGACAATGAGCTCTCTTTTAAATCTCAGATTAGGCAAGTCTCTTCCTCCTGTTTTGGGAACCTACGAACTCTGAGGAAATTCCTCCACTTCCTCCCTTTTGACTGCAGAAGGACGGTAATCCACACCCTCATCACTTCTCACCTGGACTACGCCAACGGCCTTTATTTGTGACTCCCCGCCTATCTGACCCACAAACTCCAAATGATCCAGAACGCTGCAGTCCGATTTATATGCAAGGGACCTTGTCGCCACTCTATCACCCCCCAGGAGAATACTGATAGGGATGATTGTGCCCTGGATGGGGATGGCGCTCACTTTTACCAGTATATATATTGCTCTTATGCTTTAATATATGGTGCCCAGGGAGGCGATAATCATACAACACCCCACAGTTCAGATCCGAGGATCTGTACAATAATTCATATCAGGCCCTGGCACACATACAGATAATGTTTTAAGTTAATGACTTATATCAAATAAACAATCTGAAAGAAACACGTAGTGATAGATGGTTTACTTTAGAATTACCCCCAGGTGTCAGACTGGATCCGGAAAGTTTTCGTCAGCAGTACCCCTGCGCGACAGTAGGCGTCGTCATGTGGCTCCGCGTGTGTCGTTGGCGCCTGGATGACGTTGTCGGAGCTACTTAGACGCGCCCACGCACGCTGACCTGAGTGCTTTCTTTTTCCACACCAGAAAGTGCGATCCGGGAAGAGCAAGTACCTCCAGTCATTTTTTGACTGAGTTTTTTTAGGCCTTTTACCTTAACCTTTTCGAGTCGATCGACTCCTGGTGTCGTAGAGATGCCCGGGTTCTAGAACTGTGGAGACTGTCACCGCATGGTGTCGGTGACGGACCCACACTGTGTGTGTCTCTACTGCCTGAGGCGCGACCACGACCCCAAGTCGTGCCCCGACTGCCGGGCCATGGCGCCGAAGACTGTGCGGGAGCGGTCCCGAAAGTTGCTTTAAGTCCGGCAGTTGGCTCCGACCCACTTGAAGTCCCAGCCCAGTGGGAGGTCGAGGGACCTGTCACGGAGTCGTCACCATCATTCTTCTGGATCTAAGTCTTTGCACTAGGGGTCATGCAAGTCGAAGCATTCAAAGAAGTCGAAGAATCATCGTCGCTCTTCGACTTCCCCTCGCGCCACGTGGCTAAGGGTACGGGCGGTGCCACCCCCGCGGCTCTGGCGGAGCCTGCAATGTCTACCCCAGTCTACCCCCCCCTTCCCGGGTGCAGAGGCTACGCCTGCTCAGGTGCAAGAGTTTCTTGCTGCCATTGCCCGACTCTTTGGGACGGCTGGCCCCGCCGGTACACATGTGGGTCCCAAGGGCCCGACTGGGGGTCATGCGTTGCCATCTCCGGCGCCGCAGGCCCCTCAAGGATCTGGGATCAGATCCAGATCGACGCCGGTTGACCTGGCGACACCTCCACCAGCATCGATCTCCCCGGCACTGCTCCTGACGTCCCCCACTCCTCGGGACATAGTCCCCAGGTTCAGACACGGTGCCAGATCGACGTCGCCCGACGCCGATACTGATGCCGATGGGCCCTTTTGTGCCCTATGTCCCTCCTCCTTATTTTGAGCCTGTTCCACAGACTGCGGAGGAAGGGAAGGACTGGGAGGGGTCTGAGGACCCTCTCGTACAGGAATGTGCTTATGATCAGGACTGGACAGAGGATTTGCAGGAGGCCAGTGGTCTTGACACCTCACCTGACCTTGGCATGCTGTCTCCTCCCACCATGGCTACGGAGGAGGGAGCCTGTTACGCAGTGGTGTTGCGTAGGGCAGCTGAGGCTCTCCACCTCGAACTCCCTACGGTGGCCATCAGGACTAACCTCCTGACAGAAGTGCTCCAACCGGCGGCTACCTCTTCGGAGCCTTTGCTGCCCTTTAATGAAACACTGTCTGACGTTCTTTTGGGCACCTGGTCCAGGCCCAACACAGGGGCTCCTGTGGATAGGAACGTGGCCCGACACCACCGCTGGCTCCGGGCGACCACCTCTTCCTTACCAACAACCCACCAAGGAGAGCTTGGTTGTCCAAGCCTCTACATCGATTGCTCAGACGTGAGTCCTTGCTCATTTTGCCACTGGATTCAAGCAAGCCTGGCTGAAGATGGCTGAAATGCCAGAAACCCATCCTATGAAGCTTGTTTCCGGCCCAGGGAAGGCATGGCTTGGCAGTTCGGGCTGGACTGTTCCCATGAGGCACAGGGTCAGACTGATTTGCATATGGCCATGTCTGAACTGGGGTGGCAGAGTGGGCTAAAGAACGGTGATGGATATAACCCAGATCTTTTGACTGGGTGTGAGTGTTTGATCGGTTCAGATGCTCCGTCCATCACCACCCCCTTTTGTACCTCTTTGTTCACCATAAGTTGGCAGGGTATGCTCAGACGTGAGTCCCTTGCTCACTTTGCCACTGGATTCATGCAAGCCTGGATCGGCTGAAATGCCAGAAACCGGTCCTAGGAAGCTTGTTTCCGGTCCAGGGAAGGCATGGCTTGGCAGTTCGGGCTGGACTGTTCCTATGAGGCAGAGGGTCAGACTGATTTGCGTATGGCCATGTCTGAACTGGGGTGGCAGAGTGGGCTATAGAACGGTGATGGATTAAACCCAGATCTTTTGACTGGGTGTGAGTGTTTGATTGGTTCAGATGCTCCGTCCATCACCACCCCCTTTTGTACCGCCCTTTAATGAAGCACTGTCTGACGTTCTTTTGGGCACCTGGTCCAGGCCCAACACAGGGGCTCCTGTGGATAGGAACGTGGCCCGACGGCATCGCCGGCTCCGGGCAACCCCCTCTTCCTTGCCCAACAACCCACCAAGGAGAGCTTGGTTGTCCAAGCCTCTACATCCCAGAGCGCGTTCCCTACCGCACCTCCGGATAGGGAATCCAAGAAGCTGGATCAGTTTGGTAAAAAATTGTTATCTGTCAGCTTAGGGCTGCGGTCGGTGAACACTGCATGCCTCTTGAGCCGGCATACCCCACTCTCTGTGGGGACACGGTTGTGCAGGTGCTGCCTAAGTGCCCGGAGGAGGCCCAGGTAGTTCTTTCCCAGAGATTGCGGCTGAGAGAGACGCAGCAAAGTTCACTATACGTTGTGGACTGGACACTGCCGACTCATTGGGCAGGTCGATTTCCACGACGGTGGCGTTTGGGCGCCATGCCTGGTTGAGGACAACTGGCTTCTCGGGGGATGTCCAGAACACCCTGATGGACATGCCCTTTGATGGCATTCACCTCTTTGGCCATAAGGCAGGACTCCCGGGCTACGGTCAAGTCCTTGGGCCTGTCAGCCGTTCAGCCTCCTCCGCCTTCTGCTTTTTGTTCCTTACGTGGCCACGGAAGGGGCGTTCGCAGAGCCACAGACCACAGCAGCAACAACCTCATCGTGGTCGCGGACGTGGGAACCGCCCAGGCGGTTCAGGGGGCGGGTCAGTCCACCTCCACCCTCGCAGCATCCACTTCCAAGCCTTCCTAGTCCGACCTTTCAGGCTCATCAGACTCCAGTGGGTGGACGAATACGCCATCATCTCCACCACTGGCGCAACATCACTTCGGACAAGTGGGTGCTGCAAATTGTCCGAAGGGGTTTCTCCCTCCCCTTCGAGACAACCCCTCCAGCCATGCCACCTCAGTTCCACCTCATGTTGGGGACCACTTGGCGCTTCTTCAGCAGGAAGTTGCGGCCCTCTTGGCTATCGAGCGCGTTCCGATGCCAGAAGTTGGTTGTGGTTGTTATTCCCACTACTTTCTGGTTCCAAAGAAGGACAAGGGCCTGCGTCCTAGCTTAGACTTTCGGAAAGTCAATCGCTTCCTCCGGAAAGGAGAAGTTCAATATGCTCACACTTGCTCAGGTCTTTTCTGCCCTAGACCCGCAAGACTAGATGGTGGCGTTGGACTTGCAGTAAGCCTATTTCAATATTCCCATCCTGCCTGCCCACGGGCGCTACCTGCGATATTCACGGTAGGCCACGAGCACTTTCAGTTCACCGTGCTCCCCTTTGGCCTTACCAGCGCCCTTCGGGTGTTCACGAAGGTGATGGCGGTGGTCACTGCTCATCTGCTCAGATCAGGGGTTTCAGTCTTCCCCAGGCAGTTATCTCCCACCTCCAGACTACGGCCGACCTCCTGCATTTGCCTGGGTTCTCCATCAATGTGCCGAAGTCGCACCTGATTCCCTCACAGAAGCTCCTTTTCATCGGAGCAGTTCTGGGTTCGGCGCAGTTTCGAGTTAATCCTCCTAAGCAGCGAGCCCGGGACATTCAAGCTATGATTCCGATCTTTCAGCCTCTCTCCCGGGTTTCGGTCAGGATGACGCTTCGACTACTGGGTCTGATGGCCTCCTGCATCCTGCTGGTGGATCATGCCAGGTGGCATATGTTGTCTCTGCAGTGGGACATGAAGTTCCAGGGGACGCAGCACCAGGGCAACCTGTCCGATCACGTCCAGATCTTGGAGACAAGACAATTTCAGTGGTGGCTCAGGAATCGCGATTGGGTCAATGGCAGATCCCTCTCCCTTCCCCAACCTGAATATACAGTTGTGACGGACACGTCCCTTCTGCGATGAGGAGGCCACATGGAGGAGATGATCAGAGGCCTCTGGTCTCCAGCAGAGTCCAAGCTCAACATCAACCGTCTGGAGCATCGGGCGATCCGACTTGCACTGAAGGCTATCCTTCCTTCTGTCATGGGGAGAGTAGTGCAGGTGTTCACCGACAACACCACTGCCATGTGGTACTGAAATAAACAGGGCGATGTGGGGTTGTGGACCCTTTGCCAAGCGGCTCTGCGCCTCTGGGCTTGGCTGGAACATCAGGGCATGTCCCTGGTGGTTCAACACCTGGCAGGTTCTCTGAACGCCAGGGCAGACAAACTCAGCCGCCAGTGCATGATGGATCACGAATGGCATCTGAACTCTGCTGTGGCGCAAGGTCTCTTTCAGCAATGGGGAGAGCCTTGGTTAGATCTATTCGCCACCGAAGAGAACGTGCAATGTCATCACTTCTGCACATTGGAATTTCCAACGCGGCACACGTTCGGTGACGCTTTTCGTCGTGATTGGAGTTGTGGTCTTTTGTACGCCTTTCTACCTATACCACTTCTGCCCAGAGTGCTGAAAAAGATCAGGTGCGACCAGGCCCAAGTCATCCTCGTGGCTCCGGACTGGGCTCGAAGAGTATGGTATCCCGAGCTACTCAGTATGAGCATTGATCCCCTGATCCGTCTGCCTCTTCGGGAGGATCTTCTGTCACAGCAGCAGGGGACGGTCTTCCACCCGAACCTGTCCAGTCTACCTCCTTGCTTGGAGATTGAGCGGCAGCAGTTGACTTCTTTTGACCTGCCTCCCGAAGTTTGTAATGTTACCTTGGCAGCCAAGCGTCCCTCCACTTAGAGGGTATACGCCTACAGGTGGAATACGTTTGTGGCATGGTGTACAGCAAAGGCTGTAAATCCCCTTTCTGCCCCTCTTTCAGAGGTTCTTCTTTTTCTTCTCTCTTTGGCCCAGCAGGTCCAATCAGGGATGCCGCATTAATTTCTCCGTCGGATACTGGGTGAGGAATGCCCTGATTGGATGAACCCCTCATGCTTGCACAGCTTTATTCTTGTTGTAAAAAAGAGACAAGACAGCATCACAGAGCAACATGTGCTAGTCAGCCGACTAGCACTGTCCCAAACATAGGACCAGACGAGTCATACACCATTGACGATTCGTACACCTCAGAAAGCTGTGCCATATCCATCCAGTCCTGATGAAGACCCGCCCTTGATGCGCACAAATCAGCGCATCGCTTCCCTGGGTCGAAACGTCGACGCATCAAACTTGAGATCCAACTGTACAAAGTCTGTTAGGAACAAAAACTAATTGATTTGCCTACTTGACTATTGTGTTCACAGTTGACAATCTTTAATAATTGACCTACCACGTATTTATGTATGTATGTTTGAATGTGTACCAGTCCTTCACAAATTTCTGTGTTTTGTTTTGTATATGTTCATTTGTCGTTTGGACAGCACAACTAATATTTGAAAATAATTTGAAATAATAAGAAATTACATGACTAAAAATTCTGTACGTCCTTAATAAACGGCGCGAATGGCCATTCCATGGTGCCGAGATGGGAAGCCACTACGTCGCTACCACACACAGCACTTTCGTAACGGTCAAAATATGCCACTTATTAAGGACGTACAGACACAATACTGATTTGGATGTGTCGGATATATTTATGATAGAAGAAATTACTCTTCTTGGAAATTCCCAGTCACATTAGGCTGGGACAGAATTACAACCAGCCAGAAGGCTCGACAATCTTCCCTGTATACAAAAAGCCCTGAGGAAGTCGTGGGCCCCTTGTCCCGATGGACGAAACACGTGTTGGCTGGAGCGACATAAAGGAGTTGGCTGGAGCGACATAAAGGAAACATTAAATCAATTTATAGGATCCATGATTGTTTATTTGATATAAGTCATTAACTTAAAACTCTATCCCCCCCCTCCATTTGAGAGACCTCGATTGGCTGCCTGTCATCAGGCGCATAGAATTTAAGGCACTAGCCCTGGCGCTCAGAGCCACCAGGGGCAAAGGCCCGGCTGACCTGAGAGCCAGACTTCAACATTACCATCATGCCAGTGCCCTGAGATCTAGCCATCTGCGGCTCCTCACCGTTCCTCGCTTTTGCAAGGCGAAGACGGGAGGCAGGGTTTCTTGGTCAGGACAGCAAAACTATGGAATGCCACTCTCTCTCCACCTGACTGAAGCAGACCTTGATTTCCCACGACCTCAAAAAACCTGGCTCTTCAACTGCCCCTAAATCCACTCACTGCATCCGTTTCAGTCGTCCGCCTTCGCCCCGTGACACCTCCGTAGGGGTAGGCATACGCTCTACGAATATCCAAATAAATAAATATATTAAAGAAAATAGGTCAAATCTATGATACATTTCCATCAGAAGCCAAGGAATATAGTGCTAAACTGACCATAATACATAACCCACTCGGCCGGGGTGCTATCGGGTTCTTCAGCAGCCCTTTGATGAAGGAAGTACAGGCAGGATCTTTTCCTATAAATTTAATCAGGGTCCCCTTTGGATCCGGCACCACCTAGGATCCTCCAACTAGGAATTTTACTCATCCTTCCTCATCTCAGACAATTTGTTATGATGTCTCTAAATTCTGGGTGTTAACTCCAGAAATTAAAACGTGCCACGGTGCTTCCCATACAAAAAAAAAAGTCAGTCTTGCCCTCTTGATTTTGGACAATCTTAGACCTATTTCTTTCCTGCCCTTTTTCATTAAAATTGTTGAAAAACATGTTAACCATCAATTCAATTGCTTTATCGATGAAAGAGAACTACTTCACCCCACTCAATCTGGTTTTCAGGCAACCCACTCAAAAGAATCTGCCCTTCTTCTTGCGACTAAAATGCTAAGACACAATGTGGATCGTGGTCTTACTTCGGCTTTAATACTACTTGACCTGAGTGCTGCTTTTGACACTGTATTCCACTGCCTCTTGTGTCGCTGGCTAAGGGAATGTGGCATTGATGGCTTGGCCCTAAGATGGCTTTCCACTTTTTTGTCCAACCGCTTATTTCAAGTTACCCAGAGTCCTTTTATCTCAGAGACAATAACTCTTCCATAAGGTGTTCCACAAGGGTCTATCTTGAATCCCACCCTATTTAATATTTACATGCGCCCTCTGGCAGAGATAATTGAAAAACATAATGTTGGAGTTGTATCATACGCTGATAAGACACAATTGATTTTTACTCTTTCTCAACATAAGGCTGGTTCGGCTCTCCAGTTTAAATCCTGCCTGGTAGGCCTACCCTCCTGGATGACTAATAGCTGCTTAAAGCTCAACACTAGAAAAATAGACATTCTGATAGTTGGGAAGACTCATTCCATATGGTCAACGGCATGGTGGGCTGATTCCCTTGGCCAAATCCCTGAACCGTAGCCGAAGGTGAAAGATTTGGGAGTTTGGCTTGATACTAATCTTTCTTTTGAACCCCCAATCAACTGTGTGACTGGGAAATGCTTCGGCACTCTGAAAAAGACGCTGGACTTCCTCCCTGTTTAATCACGTGAAACGGTTGTTCATGCTCTAGTCACAGCTCTGTTAGATTACTGCAATGTGCTCTACCAGGTACCCACGAAGGGAAGCATTAAAAAAAAAAATTCTTCAAAGAGTGCAAAATGCAGCATCCTGCCTGGTCCTTAATCTGCCCACATGGGCTTCCGCTACGGCAGCTCTAGCCACCCTCGACTGGCTTTCGTTGGAAAAGAGAATCTGCGTCAAGGCTCTCTGTTTCTAGCATAGGGTTCTAGCTTCGATAGGTCTCAAATATTTGTGCCCCCGATAAAGCCCTGTTCCCCACAACTTTACCCAAGATCCTTTAAAGCCAACTTTGTGCAAATACCTAAGATCTGAAGGGCCAGATAGGGGGCACAGTCCTTTTCTTCCCTCCTTGCATCTATAAGAGCCAAATCTGTTTAGTAATTTGTTAAACCTGGCTCTTCAGTTCTGCATAATTGCCACCTGGGCATCGATGTCGCTTCTGTCTGGCTTCGGCATCCTGTTTATGGTGTCCGCACGGGGACACACCGGTGTGGTGTAACCAGGCGCTCTATAAATTAACTTATTATTATGACCACGGATGGTCTGTGTCCATCCTTGTTGTTTACCATGCTTTCTTGCAGCTTGGGTAGTACTTTTTGCATCACTTGCTTCTATGGCAAGGTGCTAGGACTCGTGGTATTAGCCATTATCCTTGGCCTTCATTCTCATCCGCTAATGGTCGAGTTGCTATTGGGGGATGCTCTATGGTATTGTAATTATCTGAAGTGTTCTTCTAACCCATCCTTATTCTTCTGCAGTGGGTGTCATTGCCATGTTTTCTATGATATTTCTGGTGGGGCATCTTGTCCCTCACCTACCCTTTCGACAGCCGGTCGCGCTCTCTCTTATAAAAGCTGGCTAGACCTAGTCTGGGATCTTTCATAGACCAGTTCGCAGACCCTCCTCCATGGATGTGTTGCTTGGGTATCTAATTCAAAGGTAAGAAATCTGCGGCTAGATGGTTCTATCAGATGGATGTTACTTACCTACGGTAACTCCTTATCTGTTTGAGACAGGATCCAGCCGCTGATTCCTTACCAATCAGCCCTCTTCCCCACCATGACAACTGGGTTGTCCTTTCCTTTCCCATATCCCTTCTGGCATTCTTGTGCCTTTCAGTTAAAAAAATGAATAAAATTCATAAACTACAAATAATCTAACAAATGCTTTACAAAAAACAAAATTTTTAGTTGAGCACACTGTTTCCTAGCCGTTTCTATAAATGGATCTGCTTTTTTGTGCAGAAAGGGGTCACGGAAGAAACTGACATCAGCGGAGGGCTTATATGGAGTCTGTCAACCATACATCTGGTAGACAATGTCGCTACGGAGTTGCTCAACGCCGCCTACCAACTTGCAGAAGTACTGCTGTAGAAAAAAAAATCAGGATCCAGTATGGCGCGAGGGATAATTCAAAGGTAAGGAATCTGCGACTAGATCCTGTCTCTGCCAAATAAGGCGGTAACGAAGGTAAGTAACATATTCTTTAGGCTTATTTTCTTAAGAATCATTTGAAATACTTTACACAAAACCTACCAATTAATCGAACATGGAATGCACAGCACATTTTGAAAAGGAAACTGCTGCCAAACAGACTTTAGCAGTTAATAATTGCAAAATGTTAAGAGCAGGTAAACAATTTTTTACATTTTGTATCTTTGTGTTGAACCTGGCATCTTTTGGAGTGTTTCCCCTGTCTTTTTGCTTTCTGACCTCCTGTTTTGATGGCATGCTGGAGTTTGTTTTTGCTGGTTTAGAGTCTGTGCACTTTCTCACCACTGATCAGTGTTAAAGTGCCAGTGCTTCTACTGTAAATTGTTTTATGACTGGTTCTCCATGGTTTACGTATTTGATTTACTAGTAAGTCCCTAGTACAGTGCACTTTGTGTGCCAAGGGCCTGTAAATCAAATGCTACTAGTGGACCTGCAGGCCTCGTTGTGCCATCCACAGAAGTAGCTTTTCAAAGGTGTCTCAGACCTGCCACTGCAGTGTCTGCGTGCAGTTTCTAACTGCCTTGTTGACTTGGCAAGTGCACCTACTTGCCTGGACCTAACTTTCCCTACTTTTTAGATGTAAGCCACCCCTCGGGTAGGCCTGAGGTAGCCCTGTGGGCAGGGTGCAGTGTATATGAAAGGTAGGACATGTGGTAGTGTGTTTTACATGTCCTAATAGTGAAATACTGTGCATTTTGTTTTTCACTGTTGAAAGGCTATATGTCCCATAGGTTATAATGGGAGCTGTCTTGTAACATCTCACAAGTGTAGCTTTCCATTGGGACAAGATAGAGAAATTGAGTTTAGGTTTCCTGAACTCGGAATTTAAAAATACATCTTTTAGTGAAAATGATTTTTATATTGTGGGTTTGAAAATGGCACTTTTAGTCACCACCCAGGGGGCGTGGCCAACTGCATGGCCGGGTAGGATGTGCCTCTGCGTGGCTCCCGGAGAACTTGCGCTAGATCCGACGAAAATCGCTATTTAAACCTGAATAAAGCCGAGGAATTAAAGATTGGACTGGGGGCTGCATCTGCGGAGCCAAAAGTGCCGAGAAAATTCTCCCGATAACAAGCTGCAATCCGGATTGAAACTTTACGGGCGCGAGACCCCCTTCACCAAGATGGCGGCTAGCGGCGGTCTGAACATTGCAATATCCCGACACCGGAGCCGGCCGCACTGGGAGTTATCACCCACCCGGGACCCGAAATAGACACTGGCCAGTGACGGGGCGACCCCGCGGCCCCCCTCCTTCTAGGACCAGAGACTGGGGACGCCGGAACCCCCGGCGATCGCCGAGACCGAGAGGGCGCCTGGCAGAGCCCTGACTCCCGGCTGCGGGAGATCCGAATGACAAAAGGGAGTCACGGAGGCGGGGAGCTGCGAGCCTGGTGGAACGGGAGTAGCTGGAAGACGAGGGCTCCTGAAATACCTGGCGGTGAGCCTCCCTGCCTCGGCGACCGTGAACCACCGGGGCGGCTGCGACCAGCTCGGGCAGAACTGGCAGTTGTGTCGACGATACCCCCCTCGCTGGGGAATACAGCGGAGCAGGTCGGGGCGCGGTGAGTGAGAGACAGACCACCCCCCCCCTCCTCCGGACTGGACAACAATCCGACCGGGACACTCCGGGAGACGACAAAGACCGGCGGCCTGCGTTGCGGAGGAGACACATCAAGGGGAGGGTCCCCGCCGCGCAGTGACCCCGTCGTGCGCCATCTTGGGGGCTGATTTACGGTCGTGCCTGAGACCCCGGAACCCTGGCCCCGGAGGCGCTGCACCACGCCCGGGTAGGCCCGAGGTACGTGACCCTCCCCCAAACACAGCCTGAGGGACCCCGCTGACCCCACGATCTGGCACCACTGAGTGGCGGCCTGCTAATATAACCACGCTGAGCCCAGACTTCCGGAGGGCCTCCCATTGCCGCTGACGGTAGGAAGGTGGGCCTGCTGCAGAGTGCGAGACTTGGCCGGTGGCGTGACCCCCCCCCCCCCCCCGAGGGTGCACGGGGTCACGCAGACTTCGACTTGGCCAACACCTTCTCCTCCCACCCTGTCTCTCCATGCAAGGCTAGCCCGGGAGTGAATCGAGCGGGCCGCCTTTCCCCCACCCCCCTCGCCCTCCCCACCTGCTGCTGACACAGTCAAATCCTGAACGGGACACTGGGACACTGAGTCGTGATGGGGAAGAGAGACCCAGTGGCGAGACCGGCGAGGCAGGACACCATCGACAACTATGCCACGACACGGGCACAGAAAGAGACGACCCCTATGGGAGCGGGCACACGCACAGATACTGCCATGCTTCTAGAGGTGATCCAAGCCTCGAGGACAGACATTCAGGACTCGAGAGCGGCACTGGAGACCAAGATAGGTGTGGTGGGTTCTGAAGTCCTCCTGTTGCGCCAAGACTTCCGAAACCTGACTGAACGGGTGTCCACGGCGGAGGCCAGAATCGGCGAAGCGGAAGAGTCCCTCACCGCCCTCCGAAAAGATATGACGGAGCTACAGGCATCACACAGACAGCTGCTGTGGAAAGTAGACAATGCCGAAAATAGGGCAAGACGAAACAACCTACGCTTCGTGGGGTTTAGAGAGGGAATTGAGAAGACGGATGTAGCGGCCTTCTTGCATTCCTGGCTAACGTCAATGTTCCCCCAGGCCCCCTTTTCAAACTGTTTTGCCATTGAAAGGGCACACAGGGCCCTGCTAGTAAAACCACCGGAGGGGGCGCGACCACGACCGATTGCACGATTTCAAAATTTTGCAGACAGAGATCTCATCTTGAGAGAAGCACGAAAAAAGTGGGAACTACGATTTGAGAACACTAATATTATGATCTTCCCAGACTACAGTCAAGATGTGCAAAAACAAAGACGCTCCTATGACTCTGTGAAAGCAAAGCTACGAAACCTGCACATATCGTACATGCTGCTCTTCCCTACGAAATTGAAAGTCTTGTTCAAGGGTAGGTCGCACTTCTTCAACCGCCCGGAGGAGGCCTGGCAGTGGTTGGAAGAGAGGCCCCTGCTACGGGAAGCTGAGGAGGAAGGTCGTAGAATCCGAAACGAAATGGCGGCCGCCAGTTTCCGGAGGAGCCCGTCCAAGTCCCAAAGATCGCAAAATCCACGGACGAGAAGACACTCGCAGTTAACTCCATACCCGGATCATCCTACGGCGGGCCAAGGAGGCCGGAACAGGGCCCGGACTACAGAAGAAGATCCGGTGCCGGGATCCAGGTTCAGCTGTCTGGCTCACCAAACAGAGACTGAGACGGATAATGAGGAAAGTAATCCTATGTCAGACGTGGAGGAACAGACTGAACAATCTCTCCACCCTCTAGTCGCCGCAATCCGAGAATTGGAACAAGGAGCGACGGGCAATTCAGAGGAGCAAAACATTGAAACACAAGATTCCCACGCCTGAGGAAATGTAGAGCTGGGATCAGAAACAGCAGTTATTCGCTATGGGGACACGCAAGTTACAAGCACTTTTTCTTTTTGTGTAGACTCACACCATTATTTGTTGGTTTGTTGGCGCCTTTTGTGGCCCTCACGGCACGGGTAGACCCGTCCAGCTGTTAGCTGGACAGTCGAGTCCCGAGTGACCTGGTGGGAACCTAAGTTAGGGCCCTAGAGATAACCTAGTTGGGGTTGCAAGTGGGAGGGCGACAGACCTTTGCCGCCCGAAGTCCTGTACGTCAATTGTTGTACGGATGGGATGGACGGGAGGGGGAGGTGGGGAAGGGGGATTTTCGAACAGTTTTGTTGAAGGGAAGTTGGGAGGGAGGGGAGGGGAAACAATTGGTTGAACACAGTCATGTACCTTGGTGCGACATGCTATATTCCTACACCAGGAACCGTCCACACTGCCTTGATTTCACCCTAGAATGGCAAGTGCATTAGTAACACAACCTACAGAACGCGGGAAACTCAGTGTCCTGACATGGAATGTGAACGACTTGGTAATAAGAATAAAAGAGGACTAGTAAATGCCTACCTTAAAAGAATAGGCCCTGATATAATTTTCCTACAGGAAACTTATCTTAAGGGTACCAACTGCTCTTTCATAGCCAGGGGAGGTCATAAAGTTCTGGCGCACGCGGGTACACAACTGACTCCAGAGGGGTAGCAATCATTATAAAGAACACCTCCCCGTTCTGTATCACTCGCACCTGGGTAGACCCTCTGGGGACCTGTGTAGGGGTTCAGGGGACATGGCGTAGACGCACATACACGCTGATATCAGTGTACGCACCGCCCAAACTACAGGTGAACACACTTAGGTCATTGGCCAACATACTTCTTGACACTGCTGACACCATTCAAATAGTGGGTGGAGACTTCAACGATGTCATGGATAGAGAGATGGACCGATCCGGAGTGCCACCCACTTGGGGAAGCCAGACCCCCCTGGCCCAGATGATTACTACTATAGGCCTCACTGATGTCTGGAGATGGCTGCACCCAGACCAATTGGCCTACTTGTTTTACTCAGCCACACATAAAGTATTTTCAAGACTGGACTACATATTCGTGTCCAGAAAGGACTTGACCGTGGATGCTGTAGCGGAATACAGGGCGAGGGGAATCTCCGATCACTCGCCTCTGCTGGTGACAGTGGGCCAGAATCGGGGTGCTGAAGGGGCCGCTTGGCGCCTCGCTGCATGGGACCTTAAAAATGCAACTGTGCAGAGAGGTGTGAGAGCGGATGTGCGGGTATACCTAGCCGAGAACGAGGGAACAGTTGACTCGGGGGTAACCCTATGGGAAGCCTTGAAACCAGTAATGAGAGACAGAATACAAAATAGGCTGGGAGAGGAACAGAGGAAACTCCTGGGGGTAGTAGCGGCAGTTGAGCGGGCCATAGTAGAATTGGAGAGGGAACATCTGGCTACGAAAAGTCTCGAGACCCTACGGAGATTGGTGGATACACAGCGCCAATATAGGGAATTAGTAACTGATGAGGCGAAGACTCAGAACCTGGCCACCTTTCACCGCCTATACGACGTTGGGGATAAGTCAGGCAAACTCCTGGCGTGGCTTAGTAGAAAGGAACGGGCAGCGAGATGGGTGGAACATGTTAGAGATGCAGAAGGGGTGCTTGCTAACACAGACATACACATTGCAGAGACCTTTGCTACCCACTATGAACGCTTTTACACAGCCAGAGAATTAGGCACGTGCGAAGCTGCTCTCCAATATATGGAACAGATCGATCTTCCCGCATTAGACCCTGAGGCCCTTAAGACGCTCGAGGCTGACATCACGGTGGAGGATATCTCTGTAGCAATTGCTAGACTGCGAGCTGGGAAGACACCGGGACCAAATGGTTCCCCGGCAGAATTCTTCAAGTGCACGGCGGACATTTTGGCTCCGCACTTGAGGAACCTCTTCCTAGGAGCATATCAGGAGGGGAGGCTCCCCACTGACCTCTCCATGGCGACAATCATACCAATTCATAAAGAGAGCAAACCACGGGAGGACTGTGCGTCCTACCGACCCATCTCCCTCCTAAATACTGAGGTGAAACTCCTCGCGACTGTCTTGGCACTACGATTGAGATCGGTGATCCTGGACCTAATACATTTGGATCAAGGTCTACGGTTTAGTTTAGTGGCCCTGTCTGGTAGGAAGCCGGATCAAACCGGCTTCCTACCAGACAGGGCCACTAAACTAAACCTTAGACGCACCCACAACTGGCTGCAGGAGGTGAGAGATAGGGAGCCGCCACACTGGTTTCTCTCCCTTGACGCAGAGAAAGCCTTTGATGCAGTGCACTGGCCGTTCCTGGAAGGTGTCCTGCAAAAATGTGGCTTTGGCCCTGAATTTCAGACTTGGGTCCGACTCCTCTACACCGCTCCACGTGCTAAAGTGAATGGAATACTGTCGCGTGAATTCCTGATCCAGAGGGACGCGGCAGGGATGCCCTCTGTCACCCCTCCTATTCACACTTGCCATTGAGATCCTGGCAGCGAGGGTCCGGCAAAATCCAAAGATCACTGGATTCAGTTGAACTGGTACGGACCTGGCTCAAGAGAAGCTATCCCTCTACGCGGATGATGTACTCCTGTACATTACCAATCCGGAATCCACTGTTCCGGAGCGGTTCCTGGAACTAGAGTACTATGGTAGATACTCCGGTTATAGCATAAACTGGCATAAGTCGATCCTCTACGACCCTAGGGGCAGTGGCCGCTGGATGACCCTGCCAGGACAACTGAGGGCTTTCAATAACTCGGGATTTAAATCACCCTTGATAGGAAACTCTCGCGTCAGAAAAACATAGAGAGGATCATGATGAACTCCACAGCTGACATGGAGCGCTGGCGACTGCTGCCGCTTTCGCTCTTGGGTCGAGCGGCCATGTACAAAATGATTGTTCTCCCCAAATACTTATATGCACTACAGAACGAATACTATTTACTCCCGGACACGCTACTGAATAAAATTCACTCGGATCTCAGAGCCTTTCTCTGGCTCGGTAAACAACCCAGAATAGCACTGACCACTCTCCAACGACACCAATATAGTGGAGGAATCTCACTCCCTAACCTAGAAGCCTATTACTGGGCTGAACACGTGACCCCAATAAATGCATGGCTACATGCCCAGGCAGACCATCCCACATATGCCCTAGAACGACATAAACTGTCCCCACACAATATACTGTATTACTTATACGGAGGCTCTAGGCGAATGCCTTTGCTTCCAGCGACTGTCATTACATTAAGTGCATGGAACAAGGCCATGAAACGCACAGGCTGGGAGAAGACACCCACCCGGCAGACGCCACTGTGGCACTGTAAGTGGCTGGCTGAACTTCATAAACTTAAAGGATTTAAACGGTGGGACGACATTGGGATCTCCACAATAGGAGACATGATTGCTAGGGGGGAATTAAAATCCTTTCAGGCCCTGAAGTCAGAGTTCGGGCTCCAACACTCACAGCTCTTCAAATTCACTCAACTACGTCACGCTTAGAGGGCAGGCTCCTGCAAGAACAGATCCAAGGGAAGGCGGTCTCACTCGCATACAAAACCTTAACCAACAATATGCTGGGGAATCTGGAGAAACTTAGAAACACTTGGGAGGGTGAGGTGGGAGCACTTGATGACATAGATTGGGACATAGTGCTAATGCATCCCCGTGAGGTGGCGATTAAGTCTAGGCTCTGCCTCATCCAGTACAACGTGCTTCACAGAACCTATTATGATAGGGTGAGACTCCACAAAATGGGGAAAATAGAGGACACTAGATGCCTCCGATGCCACAGAGAAGACGGGGATTTTTATCATATACTTTGGTCATGTGATGTGATACAAACCTATTGGAATCACGTCTTTGGGGAGCTAAGAGAGATATTGGAGGTACCGATTGCACAGGAGCCCAAGCTGGCTCTGCTGGGAATGACTAACGACGTGGACCTGCTGCGCCCTCTCCTAATGTTATGTTATGTTATATGTTTGTTGAGCGCGACAGCTGCCCCAGCAACGGGGCGTCCCGGTGCTAAGAACCATAGCACAACCTACTGGGGGAAAAGAAAAAGGAGAGGCTTACAGAGGAGGGAAGAGGTGAGTTTTTATTGCTTTGCGAAAAGCGGACAGGTTGTCAAGGCGGCGGATGTGGAGGGGAAGGGAGTTCCAGAGCCTTGCTCCCAGTAGTCTGAAGGAGCGACCTCCGATGCGGCAGAACTTAGTGCGGGGAACCACTACTAGGTGTTGCCCCGTAGAATGAAGGTTGCATTGGGGGGTGTAGGGTGTTAGAAGCGAGCGGAGGAGTTCGGGGCCATCAGTTTTAAGGATTTTGAAAGCAATGGTAAGGGCCTTAAATTGAATGCGGGCTTCCACAGGAAGCCAGTGCAGTCTGTGTATGGTGGCTCTCGCAGAACACCTTCTGGGGAGGCCTACTATTGCCCTGGCCGCTGAGTTCTGAATTCGCTGAAATCTAGTTGTCTCAGCTTTGTTAGCGCCCAGTAGTAGGACGCTCGCGTAGTCCAGCCGGGCAAGGATGGTGGATTGGACGATGAGCTGCCGCGTTTTGGGGTCGAAGAAGCCTAGAATGGGATTAAGGCTTCTCAGCAGCCCAATACAGGTGGCGGCTACTTTTTTGGTGTGGGTCTGATAGTTAAGCGCGGAGTCCAACCATACTCCCAAGTTTTTAACCAGAGATTTGGGAGGGGGAGTAGGGCCCAGCAAGGGGGGCCACCAAAGGTCATTCCAGCAACTGAGGTTCTTGCCCAGGAGCAGCACCTTGATCCATCACCGTTATTTCGCTCACTGCCCCATCCCAGCTCAGAACCTGGCTATATGCAAATTAGTCTGTCCCTGGCCCAGTGCATCATGGGAACAGGGCAGACCAAACTACCAAGCCAATTCTTCACCAGAAAGGAGACAAGCTTCCCTTGCTCATTGCACCATCAGGATTCAAGCAAGCCGGGCCGACGACGCCTGAAATGGCAGAAACCGGTCCCCGGAAGCTTGTTTCCTTCCCAGTACAAGAATTGGCTTGGTAGTTTGGTTTGCCCTGTTCCCATCATGCACTGGGACAGGAACAGACTAATTTGCATATAGCCAAGTTCTGAGCTGGGATGGTGCAGTGAGCTAAAAAACGGTGATGGATCAAGCCCTGTTCTTTGGACTGAGTAAGAGTGGTCTGCTTAATTCAGGCACTCTGTTCATCACCACCCCCTTTTCTGAATCATTTTGTCCACCATAAGCGTGGAAGGGTATACTCAGATGTGAGTCCCTTGCTCATTGCACCATCAGGATTCAAGCAAGCCGGGCCGACGACGCCTGAAATGGCAGAAACCGGTCCCCGGAAGCTTGTTTCCTTCCCAGTACCAGAATTGGCTTGGTAGTTTGGTTTGCCCTGTTCCCATCATGCACTGGGACAGGAACAGACTAATTTGCATATAGCCAAGTTCTGAGCTGGGATGGTGCAGTGAGCTAAAAAACGGTGATGGATCAAGCCCTGATCTTTGGACTGGGTAAGAGTGGTCTGCTTAATTCAGGCACTCTGTTCATCAACACCCCCTTTTCTGAATCACAGAGGGGAATAAAGCAGCCCAACCCCGTCAATGAGACCTGAAGGCACCGCAGACAGCACAATCGCACTTCGCACCACAACCTTAGTCTCACCGATGCCACCACCGAGCCGCTGCTTGCACCATGACCTGTGGGCACCACATTCCGCACTTCACAACACCGCCCTGGTCTAGCCTACAACGCCGCTGCAAGCAGACATCAATGCTGCTGCCTGCATCGTGGTTTGGGTGCGCCGCTCGTAAGTTACACAATGCACCACCCCATCCCACACCACAGCCTTGGCCCATGGACGCCAGCACCATCTGCTCCAGATCGTCAACCAACACTGCTGCTTGCACTGCCATCTGTGGGCCCCGCACACTGCATTGCTTCGTCTCGCACCACAGCCTTGGGTCTATCGACGACAGTACTTCTGCAGCAACAACGACGCTGCTTGCACCGTGACCTACAAGCACCATGACTAGTACTGCCCCACGACCTGGGGACACCACATGCTGACTGCTCCACTACACACCGCAGCCTCAGCACTACTGACTTCAACCTCACAGAATTCGACCGGTGTGACTTCAAGGGCCCGACGACTCCTGCATTAACCTCCAGAACTGACACCGGCTCTTCGGAGCTCATCACAAGGTCCCCGACGCCCTGCATTTCTAAAGGTACTGTTTGCGGGTCTTCTCACCACCATAGCTGGTCCGCGACAACGTGGCCAGCCTGAATAATTGGATCTCTTTGTTCACAATGCAGTTGTCGAAAGGTAGGGCCGAATTCGACCAAGAACCCTTCAGTATTTGCCCGGCGTTAGCCGCCTCTCATACCATTCGAGATTACCAAACAAAGAGGCAGGCGCTGGAGACAGAAGGCAGGAAACAGGAGTTTATTCCGACGGAGCAGAACACGTCAAATCAGACAACAGGGTATCTTCGCGAGGTGCTCTAAACGCATCCTTGAGGCCTGGCCTCTTATACACAGGTTTATTGCTTTATTACATGAAACACATTCTTGTCAATACTTGATGTACGGAAAGACATCCTCTGAATCCCCGCTTCACCCCCGTTTCCACACATATTTACAGTAGAGTTCCCACCTCGACCTCAGCATGTGGTGGTTGTCGCGCAGCTGGACATTCTGCTGGGAACGGGAAAGGGGGCGATCGGTCGGATCTGGAGGTGTGAGGGTATTGATTAACCACCGCTCCTTTGATGTGAGGCGGGGCCCTACTGTAGGGGGCAATAAACTGCATCTGCCGGGCTAGGTGATGGCCTGGGATCGGGCTGGACAATCGGGCAGGGAGGAAGAGGTTATCAAAAAAAGGGCCTGTTCTTTGAATGAGATGAAAGAGCGAGGGGGTTCAGCACGGGATGTGGCTCGGAGACAGGGTCGCGTTAGAGGTGCGCTTATGGTCCAAGCAGGAGAAACCGGGGGCTGTCGGGGCGCGGGGGAATGCTTGCGAGGCTGGGGTGTGAGGGGGTGAGGCGCGCAGGCTATTGGCAGTGGGCAGAGAGGTCGTGACACAAAAATGGCTGCCACCTACTTTCGCGATGGGGCCTAAAAGGGACAAGATGGCGTGGCTACTGTTTTCATGATTGTTGCTCTACTTTCAACAGTGGCTGTGGTGAACATAAATGAACGCCGCTTATGTATACCGATTTTAGTCATTTGCCACAGTCCCCAGTTTTTATCATGAGCTAGTTCATTTCTGTTTATGTCTGAGGTAAGGACGTACAAGCTGACATCTAGTTATACTAATAAGAGAAGCATGTGGCTGGGCTGTCTATCGAGGTCTTTGGTAGCCCATATGCATTACGGGCAGATGGAAATAATCATACTATAAGTGCTGACAGAATCGTACATAACCACATATGGTCAATGCGATAGGCGAGGAGGCAGTGCATATAAAATTACATTAGCTGTGTCATACGTTAGACCTTGGAGACGGGGACATTATTTAGACGATGTAGGAAATTCGTTCGAATACAAGCATGATGTCATACAGAAAATGTTCTGGCAGAATAAGGGCTATTATCACTTGAGGTCTGGACTCCATGGGGATCAAAACTAAACAGCATGTTCATGTGCATAACTGGTGTTATACAATCATCAAGGTATAGAGTTAACGCCTTCTTAGTTATCCTTGTACAATTGAAAAGCGACCGATGTAAGGTTATGAAAACTCAATTGGGTGGTAATCAATATGAAGCGGTTGGGAGAGAAATTCAACTTGACAAGGGACAGTCAAGGGGTGGCAATGTTCAAAAAGGGTTCGTCTGTCCAGTGTCTTTTTACAGCGAGCCATCACTGGTAGGCTCTCATCGTTCTTCCTCTTTCGTTGGCACTGTTGAGCACCGGCGGTGGAGCTACGCATCCGGCTCTACTTCAGATCTCGCGTTGCAGGGTGTGGCCATTCTTAGCTCTTGGACCACAGTCCTGTGTTTTGTCCTCGGAGTCAAGTTCAAAAATTCCATATGGAAAAAAGGGGGGGTTATGGGGGCGTGCTTTGGGAGGCCGAGGGAAGAGAGGGTGGAGTGGGATCAGATCTGAAACGGACCAAGGAGGGCAGACATTTCAAGCAAGCGGGCCAATCAATCGGGCACAATGGGCTGGGACTTTCGACACGAGCTCATCAACGTGCAGGGGCTTCTGGGTGGCCCTTCTTTCCTTCACTTTCCACGCTGAGAACGGTGCCTTGTCCCGCAACTCTTTGCTCTGCGGCTCCCCCTAGGTCGAGGTCATAGATTTTCCCCGATCTGCAGCCAGGCTGTGCGTCACATCCGGCCTCTCTCCTCCCGACGACTGCACGTTATCCTTAAATGAGTATAAAAAAACAATTTTTAGAGAATTGGCAGGGGAAGACGTTTACACACTTTAATTTCTCTCCCAACCCCAAGTAGTTGGGGAAACGTTCATTGGTTACGATAGGGTGGATGCTTACATCGGGGTATGTTGTCAACTCATGCATCATTGCTGTAGTGCAGGTTGGCAAGCATTTTTTTTTATTTTCAAACAACACGTCTGTCTGGCGTTTTACTCTGGTTATATTTGCGAACGTGGAAAGAAGTCTGATGTCTAAAAATTACATAGTTTATCGAATTCAAACCGGCTCCTTCAGTAGAGACTCGCGTTTGTCTAAAACAAATCCTGTTGAGCTATATGTTTCTTCAAGGTCTGTTAATTTATAAAAATGGTGAAATGCTGTTATCATGGGACTATAGCTACAGTCTTTAAGATTTTCTGGGACGGCTGGTACAGAACTGGGACCATTCTGGAGGAACGGGGACGTATCGGACATTCTATTTTTGTACAATGGGCGGAGGTAATCCGAACGATGAGGGGGGTGTTACCAAAGTACTTAAGACAAAAGCCACTGACATATAGTTCCCTTTTTAAGGGTCAGGTTAGGGGACATCAGTCGTCTCACCTGTCCTTTCTTTCTCAGCCAATTAAGTTTCATCATTTTACAGAAAGGAGAGGCAGTAATATGGCAAAAATATGATTGTTTTGTTTCTGTCAATTTGTTCAAACACTGTCGTGTCTAAGAGCCAATTATTCCTGTACCGGCGAGGTACAGTGTTGTCATTTATTCAAAAGGGAGCGAGGGAGCCCTCAGAGGGAGAGAGCGTCGTGTGTACCAAATAGGCTATTAGTACACGTACAACATAAAAAGAGGGAGAGACGTGTACAATAATAGGCTATTCAGTGCACACACATATAGATCAGTACGGGTCAGTTTCACGTAAAAAAAACACAAGCTGAGGGAAAACATAAATTCATAGTTTACGTATACACAAATACCAGATAGGGTGCGAGAGTACATACATCAAGTACGAAAACTTAAGATAAAACAGAGGGCTATTTTTGGCGAAAGAGCCTTTTCATGCGTGTTGCATATTTTCAGTACTCCATTTAATTCATTTGGGGGTCGAGCTCTTCGTTCTCCTTCCTTCCTAATAGCAGACAATTTCTGTTGGTAACCTCGCTTCAATAAATACTTACTCCTTTTAATTGGTCGGACACTGGTCCAGTCGTGCTTATACTCACGGTGGGGCCTTCCAACATCTAACAAATGACGATCCGAGTTGAGGTAAAGGAGGGGTGTCTGTCGGATGTGCGATGGTGCAATTCTGACTTTTCTATGAGGATGGAAGAAGAGGGGGTGAATCTAAAACATGACAATATCCCTTATTTCTGGGCTGAGGGGGGGTTTTAGATGAATCATAACCCGGGGTATCCTTAACTTTTCTCATCTAGTCTGCACATTAAGTTGACTCACTGGTGCGCGTCATTTAGGGCGTTCATTTGGGATATCGGTTGGGGTCCGAGGTACTACAATAACCCTTCAAGTTTCTGGCGTAGGCCACTCTCCCATTCACTAGCTCCAGAGAGGGAGAGAGAGTCGTTCCTAGGTAGGGTAAGTGCTATATTCTTTCTCGTCCTTCACATGCAGGTATCATGTTCGGGCTTGTTTTTCTTATTCTATTAACTGCTCGATCCATACCTTTAGTCATACAAAAAAAAAGCATTCGTCCGTCAACCCAGACGTGCGCCACACATGAGCATTCATACAACACAAATCGGGGCCCACGCGCGCATTCATACCATACAATTCTTCTTCTTTCTGCGTGTAACACAGTGCATTCTGGGTGTTCTCCATACTCCAGCAGAAATTCTGATATTAACCTGCCGAGAAAGAGAAGGGGGGGGGGGGGGGGGTGACCGCGTACAAAGCACATCAGCGCGCAAAAACACGAAAATGTTTTTACCTACCACGTGCCTAACTTATCTTCTGTGGGAAGCAGTACCTTGCATCTCGGCATTGCAGCCCAGAGGAACTGGTCTATCGTCCTATTCATAGATATATCTAAATATCCGAGTCTTTTACCTATTGCTTATGCTGCAGAAATGCAAAAATACGACAGATCTTGACTATTCTTTTCGCATTGTTTGTATGTACCATGACTTTCTAATTTTTCATAACCAAAATTGCTTCATTTTACTTGTAAAAACTCAAACGAGACAAATGGTTGCAGGATCAATGAAGGTTGATTTTATAATTGAAAGTAAAACAAGATCAGTTACAATAAAATCGTTTATACGCATACCATGGGCGAGCATCACAAGTAGCATTACTTCGAAAATACAATAATCAATAGTGAATAAGAACCAAGATCAGTAGGGTTGTCCGCATGCCCAGTCAGTACCCTTCCCCGCCCGCCACGTGCTCAAGGACCGTATACATATCCCATAATATCAAGGCTACGCAGCTAAAACGTCATAAGGAGTTGCAAGTCTCGCCTATACTGGCGCCATTTTGGGGCGTGGCCGGGTGGGTCCAGAGTATAGTCCAAATGCCTCCGACAACTAGCGGTCGGACCAGAATCCCTTTCGGTAGTTCAAAGAGTTCGTTAGCGCCAACAGAGAAGACAAGCGGCGTGGACTGCGGCTTAAAGGCGACGAAGGCAAAATCTTCCCTACCGGGTCCCGCAGAGGTCCCACCGGAGCTGATCGAGTTTGGCAGTACAAAGGCCGGTGTCAGCACGAGAGCACCACCATCTTGTGACAATGTTGTGGCCACTCCGGAGAGCGGGACAGCAGGTATATCCCTCCACCGACACGTTGAATCAGTCTTTCCTTCGATACCAGATGTGGATAAGGTGGCGGTCGCCCGGGTCAGTGGCATATCCATGCGGGATAGTCGAGCAACAGTGGCGGTGGCCCCCACCGGAAGCCTGCGGGAGCCGAGGGCCAGTGACTTTCGTAGAATTTTTAAAACTGAGAGGACGTCTTCAAGAGTGGGGCTCATGCCCGAGCAGGCAAGCATCCGAGTTCCAAGGCAGCCCAGCGCCACTCCAATGGACCAGGCCCAAATCCGGGGTGTCGGCCGCCATTTTGTGAGCTCCGTGGCAGCCGCCTGTCGCTGCACCGCAAGAGCGGGTGCAATTCAGCTGGATGGTGGATGAGACACTGTTCCGCCAGAGCGGGCTCAACTCAGCTGGCCGAGCGAGGCACTGTGCCGCAAGAGCGGGCGCAACTCAGTTGGCCGCATGAAACGCTGGGATGCAGCTGAGGGACCTCCACCTGGGGAGGTGGGGGAGGCTCGTTAGCGCCGCCTCTCCCTCCCGGCGCACCCCACGCCGTCCGGATGCCACCTCAGGGCGGACGAATGGGAAGGCCAGTACAACGACATCGTGGCCGTGGTGCTTCCGGGCCATCCACCCGACTGCCTCTTCGGCCGAGGGCTGCCAGCAAGGCCTTGGCGCGTTGGGTAGCCTCTGGCCTATTCGCTCAACGGGCCGCTACCGACGCTGCCTCGCCGGTTGATGGCTTTTGTAGATTTTTTATAGCCCAAAGTCTACTAAAAAGTAGCTCAAAGTAGCCCAACATTGAAGGTGGGACAGGAACAGCGTTAAGCAGACGGCGAATGCGTTGGGTTTGTTGTTGCAGCCAGCTGCCATGTAAATAGTTGTTTAATAAAAAGTTTTAAATAGTTGTTTAATAAAAAGTTTTAACTGAACCACCTACCAACAAACGGGGCAAAGATAGGCATGACGGGTTACAAAGGGGACAAAAGTCTGCACTACCTATCCTTCACTATCCGCAAAGACTAAACAGAGTATTGCGACCCTGTGCTTATTTGTGAATAGAGAATAACCCAAAGAGAACCAATTCCGAACGATCAATGTTCGGTCAAACAATCAATCAAATGAGGGATAAAAATAGGCACGGCGGATTACAACGGGGGCAAAAGCCTGCGTTACCTATCCTTCACTATTCACAAGGACTAAACAGAGTATTGCGACTCTGTGCTTTTTTGTAAATAGAGAATGATCCAAAGAGAACCAATTCCAAAACAGTAAATGCTTGGATAACAATCAATCAAATGGAGAGGGAAGTAGGCACGACAGGTTACAACGGGGGCAAAGGCCTGCGTTACCTACCCTTCACTATCTGCAAAGACTAAACAGAGTATGGCGACTCCGTGCTTGTTTGCAAATAGAGAATCTCTCAGAAACAATCAAATGAGTAATACTAGTATTTTCAAACAATCAAACAATCAATTCGCAATTTGTCGTGTGTACACGACCTTACCCGGACCGCATGGACAGTTTCTCATCTTCCGCTTCCAGCGCCTGATCGTCCTCTATTCTCTGTAATTGCTGTGGCACTCCTGATGGTTCCCAGTCAGGACCGTAGATCATTCGAGAGAGGTCTGCTCGGAACCGGTGAAGTTCGGGTGATCGGCTGCCAGACGAGGGTCTATCGGGCAGGTGCACTTCCCGATCGTTGCAGTCATTCACTCTGTCGTTGGGACCTCTCTCACTGGATCCACGCGTCGCCGATAGGCCCCACGTTTGGGACGCCAATTGTCGAAAGGTAGGGCTGAATTCGACCAAGAACCCTTCAGTATTTGCCCGGCGTTAGCTGCCTCTCATACCATTCGAGATTACCAAACAAAGAGGCAGGCGCTGGAGACAGAAGGCAGGAAACAGGAGTTTATTCCGACGGAGCAGAACACGTCAAATCAGACAACAGGGTATCTTCTCGAGGTGCTCTAATCGCATCCTTGAGGCCTGGCCTCTTATACACAGGTTTATTGCTTTATTACATGAAACACATTCTTGCCAATACTTGATGTACGGAAAGACATCCTCGGAATCCCCGCTTCACCCCCGTTCCCACACATATTTACAGTAGAGTTCCCACCTCGACCTCAGCATGTGGTGGTTGTCGCGCAGCTGGACATTCTGCTGGGAACGGGAAAGGGGGCGATCGGTCGGATCTGGAGGTGTGAGGGTATTGATTAACCACCGCTCCTTTGATGTGAGGCGGGGCCCTACTGTAGGGGGCAATAAACTGCATCTGCCGGGCTAGGTGATGGCCTGGGATCGGGCTGGACAATCGGGCAGGGAGGAAGAGGTTATCAAAAAAAGGGCCTGTTCTTTGAATGAGATGAAAGAGCGAGGGGGTTCAACACGGGATGTGGCTCGGAGACAGGGACGCGTTAGAGGTGCGCTTATGGTCCAAGCAGGAGAAACCGGGGGCTGTCGTGGGGCGGGGGAATGCTTGCGAGGCTGGGGTGTGAGGGGGTGAGGCGCGCAGGCTATTGGCAGTGGGCAGAGAGGTCGTGACACAAAAATGGCTGCCACCTACTTTAGCGATGGGGCCTAAAAGGGACAAGATGGCGTGGCTACTGTTTTCATGATTGTCGCTCTACTTTCAACAGTGGCTGTGGTGAACATAAATGAACGCCGCTTATGTATACCGATTTTAGTCATTTTCCACACAGTGACAGCGTTATAGACTTAAAGGAACTGTATTTAAAGGTTGTTTTTGCATTATTCGTATCTTGGTAACTGTAGGTTGTATTTGTATTGTTTTGGTCTTGTTTTACACAGATAAATATTGGCTATTTTTTCTGAAACTGGTGTGGTGTCCTTCTGTTGTAGTTTCACTGTATTACTGTGGGTTATGTGCAAATACTTTACACATTGCCTCTGAGATAAGCCTGACTGCTCCTGCTAAGCTACCAAGGGTGTGAGCAGAGGTTATTTTAGAAGAGTAACTCTCTTATCCTGACTAGGAAGAAAGGTCCCTAAATGATAAAAACGTGTTAATACAGAAGAAGGATGTATATGATAATTGGTAAAGAATTGGATTGATTAAAAGATGTATCCATTATCATATAAGGTTATTGAGTCTGTAATGCCGAATACTAAATACCAATAAAGATATGTTAAAAAAAAAACTCCAGTCAAAGCCAGAAAAAAACATGTGCTTTGACGCCAAGCAATCAAGTGCGAGTTGTGTTCTACCGTAATCATTACACTGTATGTTCTCATTCTGAGAACATACAGTTTGTAACAAAATTCCTTCAATGGTGTGCTCAAAAACGCACAAATGCGCACCTAGGAATGAAGGCCGGAGGGAAACATAAAGGACAATTTGAAAAGGGGTGGTGGGTGAAACAGAGGGTGGGTTACAAACAAGGTAAAGTGGGAGGAGAACGAGGGTTTTAGAAACAACGGATGGTGGGGGTGGATTAAAGGGGAGAGGATGTAGCAGTGGACCTCGAAGCTGGGGAACCAGGTTCGAGTCTCAGCAATGACGGTCAACATCCTGTAATTGTGAGCAAATCATGTAAAGTCCTTGTGTCTAACAAAAAAATTAATGTGTCCATCTGTAATGAAACTGGTGCTTATGTAAAGCGCTCTGATACCTGATATCTTCGGGTCAAGTACGCGTTATATAAAACTCTTAAAAAAAGAAAACACAAGGACTGAAAGCAGGGGTGAGGGAGAGGCATTGCAGTGACATGCACTCCATGACTGCACGTGAAAAGATAAGAGTGTCTAACATCCTAGTGCTTCAGCACCTTGGGAGCTGCACCTTGCTAAGTGTTATGCCCTTACATCCAACAGGTTCTGTGTGACATCGCCCCTGTGCAGCATTCTTACCAGGAACCTCTGAGAGGCAGCTGGTGAGTATGCAAATAGGAAGGCCATAGCGTGGCATGTGACAAGCCCAGGAACAAATTGCTGGGCGAACAAAGCATGTGTGGCAGCCCACAAGTATTCATGATATTCATCTAGCTGCCTTATGATTTCATAATAGTGACTTGTACAGAAGGAACTTTCTGTACTGATTTCAGTTCCAAGTGCAAGTACTTGAAAGCCCAGTTTCAATCTGACTGCCAAATCTGCAGAGAAGTGTCCACCAAGAGGGCTCCATTGGCAGCCAGCTCACATGCAGCATTTTCAAGAAAGTGCAATGAGAGCACCGCTCGGCAAGTAGCTGACGTTTCCTCACAAAAGTAACTGAAAGAAAGTGCATGTGAACATTCATGTCACAGGTTAATCGATTTACTAGATAACTCAGCTTATTATGTAAGTGGCTGAATCCTGGAGCCGTGAACCGAATGTGGTGTGTAACAAGCCGTGAGGTGAGTTAAATTAATAAAACGAGATATGAATATTCCAGTTAGTGTGTCTGTAGAAACAGGGGGCAAAATATATGTTTGTGTCATTCTTGGGCCATTAATAATGTGTGCGCATCAAGAGCTGTGAGGCTTAAGACATTAAAAAAGTGAAGTTGATGGTGAAGCGAGCCTGATTGCTGTGTCTGTTTACTGTGGAAATGAGGGTCGGAAGACCGGGGAAAAGTTCTTGTGTGGGGAGTTAAATAAACTCTCATGCTGCTGAAACCAAGCTCGGTGTCATGACAAAACAAAAGCATGATGTCAATTCAAGGAGGTCGAAAGCCCGTGTGTGCACTCACCAAGAAGTAGCAGCGTTTCTCGTGTAACCCAATTCCGGCGAAGTTTACTATGTGGGACTAACGCTGCGCATCTACCAGCAACAAGGCGGCCATCTTCCAAAGGGGCTTTTAAAAAAATACATTTTATAACACGCAGGACAAAAGAGTGGCGTGCCATGGGAGGTTGTGTCGGGGAAGGGCACCGCACAAGCCGCTATAATTAAAGATAATGAGTTGGGCAAGCTGTGCACAACAAGACGCAAGACGCAAAGCCGCCTTTATTTAATGTTTTTGTAAAAACGTTTTGGACGAGCTGCGCAGCCCGCCCCGCTAGTGGTAGGTGTGGCCCCATTGTAAAAGTGAAAGCGCACATAGCGTGCTGCAAATACAAAAAAAAAATGCAGCCCGCATTGCTAAAGCTGCTGTACCACCAGTACTCTTTACATTAATTCGACAACGAGTTCTCCGAAAGGGCTAATGCAAGCAATACCATAAGGAGACAAGTAAAAGATCCAGTCCTGATAGTAGGTTACAAAAGGAGATAGGGAGGTACTAAGGAGGGACTAATAAGCCTATTATAAAATCAAAGGTCAACATTTACAAAGGACATTCACAGCAGTCAATTGAAAAGATGGGCTGGGACTTCAAGTCCATACCCGAATACAGCATGCCTATTGGCTATGCCAATGCTTGTTAGGACATGAGCCCTGCATAGAGGAGGAAAGAGCACATCCCTCATCATCTCTAACAATCACCAACAATAGGCATTCCAGAATGTTTCTTTGGTTGATGTCCGCTTGCCTTTTGAGACCTTTTCTGACATCATTATGACATCATTCACCTTAAAAATGAGCACCTTCTTGTTGGTTGCAGGTATTAATTGAAATACGCATAATCAGGTCAACGATTGCCCAAGGGCAGCTTAAAAGGGAGTGATTGAGAAAAGTTTATCTAACTTGTTGCCAACTGTAAAGGAATTTGAGCCATGTCACTGTAAAACAATGTTTCTTTGTTCCAAACCATGTATGTAGTAAGTTTACAGTTCCTGCGCAATTGCACATTTTCCTTTGACAATTTTTCTTTTTTTTTTACCTTTCTGAAAATTACAAGGAAATAATATCTGGTCAAAAAGGGTAAAAGTATTTCCTTGATAGAGAAACCATAATTGAGTCTCTACACCAGCCGTTGTAAGGCAAATATAACACGAATTAGACTGCAACAGGAAATCCTCATGGTTCACCGACGCCCTCAAAAACTCAAAGAAATCCTGCCGAACCCTCGAAAAAACCTGGCGCCAGGATCAAACTACCGGAAACATGACTGCCCTCAAGAACGCCACTCGCGAACCCCACCAGCTGATCCGCACCATCAAAAGGGCATCGTTCAAAGAGCGGCTAGACAGTAACACCCACAACAGCAAGGAACTCTTCAGCATCGTCAAAGAGCTCTCCAACCCCAGCGCCAGCAACAACGACATCACACCATCACAAGACCTCTGCAACTCCCTCGCCACGTTCTTCCACCGCAAAATCGCAGACATACACAACAGCTTCGGACCCCGCCTCCAGTCACCGAACCACCGACCCCCACCACCATCCTCAGCACCTGGACCCCCATCAGCACTGAAGACACCACCCACATCATGAACACCATACACTCTGGCTCCCCCTCTGACCCTTGCCCCCATCACATCTTCAACAAAGTCGACATCGCACCCCACCTCTGGAACATCATAAACAACTCCTTCACGTCAGCCACCTTCCCTGAGAGCTGGAAGCACGCAGAAATCAACGCCCTTCTGAAGAAACCCACAGCAGACCCCAAAGACCTCAAGAACTTCCGCTCCATCTCTCTTCTTCCCTTCCCAGCTATAGTCATCGAGAAGACCGTCAATAAACAGCTGACTGCTTTCCTCGAGGCAAACAACTCACTCGACCCATCCAAGTCGAGCCAACCACAGCACCGAGACCGCCCTCATCGCAGCCACCGACGACATCAGGACCCTGATGGACAACTGAGAAACAACCGCTCTCATCCTCCTAGACCTCTCGTCTGCCTTCGACACTGTCTGCCACCGCACCATGATAACCCGCCTCTTCAACACAGGGATCCAAGGAAAGGCCCTGGACTGGATCACATCGTTTCTCTCCGACAGAACCCAGAGAGTCCGCCTACCTCCTTTATGCTCAGCAGCCACCGAGATCATCTGCGGCGTACCCCAAGGCTCCTCGCTCAGCCCAACCCTCTTCAACATCTACATGAGCCCCCTCGCCGCTATCGCACGCAAACACAACATCAACATCATCTCCTACGCCGACGACACCCAACTGATACGCTCCCTCACCAAAGACCCAGCCACCACCAAAACCAACCTCCAGGAAGGAATGAAAGACGTCGCAGAATGGATGAAACTCAGTCGCCTGAAGTTGAACTCAGACAAGACGGAGGTCCTCATCCTCGGACAATCCCCTTCTGCCTGGGACGACTCCTGGTGGCCCACAGCACTGGGCGCCGCACCAAAACCCACGGACCACGCACGCAACCTGGGATTCATCCTGGACTCCTCCCTCACAATGGCGAAGCAAGTCAACGCCATCTCGTCATCTTGCTTCAACACACTGCGCATGCTCCGTAAAATCTTTCGGTGGATCCCCACCGAAACCAGAAAAACCGTCACCCAGGCTCTCGTCACCAGCCGACTGGACGACGGAAACGCCCTATACGCAGGAACCACAGCCAAACTTCAGAAACGACTCCAGCGCATACAGAACGCTTCCACACGACTCATCCTCGACATCCCCCCGCCACAACCACATATCCGCCCACCTGAGAAACCTGCACTGGCTCCCCGTCAGCAAGAGGGTCACGTTCAGGCTCCTCACCCACGCACACAAAGCACTCCACGACAATGGCCCTGAATACCTCAACAACCGCCTCTCGTTCTACACCCCCACCCACCAGCTACGCTCTGCCAGCCTCGCCCTTGCCACCGTCCCACGGATCCAGAGAACCACCACCGGAGGAATATCGTTCTCCTACCTGGCAGCTAAAACATGGAACTCCCTCCCCACACACCTACGACTGACCGAGAGCCATCTCACCTTCAGGAAACACCTCAAGACCTGGCTCTTCGAGCAGTAGCGACACCCTCCCCCCTCTCCCTCCAGCGCCTTGAGACCCTCACGAGTGAGTAGCGCGCTCTATAAATCTATTGATTGATTGATTGATCGTTTCTAATACTGTTCATCACACAGTCTCGGTGATGCCCATGCCTGATCTAATTTTCTGTTTAGTTTGAGATGCAATATTTTGCCATGTTTAGGAAAGGGGCTTTAATTCTTCTTTTTTTTTTTTTTTTTTTTTAAACATCTTTTTATTAATAACAAACAAAACTAAATAATAAGCATCAGGCGACAATCACTTGTACATTACCAACCATCATAATGTAAACGACGAGCTTCATCGTGGGTCATGGGGACTCCAGCGTTACAGCATAATTTTGCACAATGGGAGGGGCACAGATATTTCCTCTATAGCTGTTCCACGCGCCCCAGATTTTCCCCCACCCTCCAGGTCGACCCCTCGCCATATATACCGATCTCTCTCTGAACATACTCCAATCAAGGTCCTCCATCCATTTCCCTATTTGAGGGGCCTGGTTAGCACCCCATAGCTGTGCGATGTTACGCTTTGCAATCATACATGCGAGCGTCAACCGTCGCTTCCCATGTACTGTGAGATCTGAGGGTTCCCAAACATTCAAAATACAGCGTCGGGTCTCCATTTGTATTTCCACCCCCAGTACCACCCGGAACCTCTCATGAATCTGAGCCCAATAGTGGTGTATCTCCAAACAGTGCCACAATATGTGCATAAACGTGCCAGTCTCTCCACACCCTCTCTTACACCCTCCCTCCGCAGCCAAACCCATCCGTACCAAGCGGGGCCCCGTCATGTAGGGCCGATGCAGGATTTTCAATTGCACTAGTCGTAATCTCATCTGGATAGCCACTGTTTTAGGAGAGGACACCGCTTCTCCCCAATCCTCATCATCTATGACTAACCCGTCCGCACTCCATTGCTCTCTAAGTGTTGCTAGCGGGTCCTCCATGTGATTAATCAGTTTTCTGTAGCTCAGCGAGATGGTTTTAGTGGGGAGATGCCTGTCCAGCACTCGATCTTCCAGCGGGGAGGCACTGTGCCCCGAGGAATATTTGTCAGCAGGGCATGTCTTATTTGGAGATATCTATATCTCTCGCTCTCGCTTAGCTGATAGCTGTTTTGTAGGGCCTCAAATGTAAGGATCCCATCTTTCCCCCAAACATCTTTAACTCGTGAAATCCCAATAAGGTCCCAGCGGTCAAATCCCTTAGTTTTCCATAATTTACCTAAGCCCTCAGAGCTCCACAACGGAGTGGCCTGTGCGATCCTTCCATCCCACTTGAGATGTCGATTAGCCACGTGCCACACCCGAACCGCGTGCGCAGCCCTCCCAACAAGGGGGATCTTACCCGGTTTAGCGTAAAGGGCTCTCATATAGTCGCTTCCCGGCATCTGGCCCCGGTCCATAGCATATCCGGGGTCCAGAGGTGATCCATAGATTGCATGATTAATCGCCGCCAGTTGAGAGGCCCAGTAATATTTACGGAGATCAGGCAGACCAATACAATACCCCTGTCATACCAGGGCAATGTGAGTTTAGTAAACACAATACGTGGTCTACCTTCCCAGAGGAGCCGTCTCTGGAGAGACTCTATATCCTTGAAATAGGAGGGAGGCACCGGATCCACAGCGTTTTGAAGCGCATAAAGAAACCTGGGCAGCGCCATCATTTTAAACAGTGTGGCGCCCCCCGAAAGGGAAAGTGGCAGCTCCCTTCATCTCTCCACATCATGTCGGAACCGAGCCAACGGAGGCCCCAGATTATTGTCGTATCATAGTTTCGGGTCCATGGTCATGAAAATACCCAGATATCGAAAGCCCGTTGGTTCTATCTGCAGGGGACAGTAGTTCGGGATGTCAGGCGGGTCACCACTAAGCACGAAGAGGACTGACTTCATCCAGTTGATGGCAAAGCCCGAGTATCTCCTGAATATGGCAAGGACGTCTAAAAATTAATCAGTGAGTCTCTGGGAGTAGTGAGATAAAGCAGGATGTCGTCCGCATATAGCGATATCTTGTCCTCCCGGTCTTGCGTCCATCACAGCCCTCAGATTGACCTGTCCCATCGCACCCAATCCGTGAGCGGCTCAAGTGCCAGTGCAAACAGTAAGGGTGAGAGAGGGCACCCCTGCCTCGTGCCACACCCCAATGGGAAATCCGCGGACTTGTGATTATTTACCACCACTCTAGCAAGGAGGCATGAGTACAAGAGACGGACTCACCCAATTAATTCGGGACCAAAGCCCATTTTACTCAAAACTGCAAACAGATAGGGCCAGTCGACTCTGTCAAAGGCCATAGTGGCGTCTGACAAGAGGACCGCCGGTTCATGTATATACGATGCACTGGCCAGGATCCCATGCAGCCTCCGTATATTTAGCGCCGTATTACGGCGAGGCATAAATTCTGACTGGTCCGGATGGATCAAGGCAGTAATGACCTTCACTAGTCTGGTAGCTAACAATTTTGCCAATATCTTGGGCTCTGCATTTAACAGTGATATTGGTCGGTAGGAGGAACACTCCGTCCGCGGCTTACCCTCTTTATGAATGACCACTATATTGGCTATACGCTGATCATATGGGAGGCGGCCCTCCTCATTGCTCTCAAGAAACATTTCTCGCAGAAAGGGTGCCAATTTATTGCCATTCGGTTTATACAACTCTACGGGGATTCCGTTTGGGCCGGTGGCCTTCCCGGAATTCACCCCCCAAATCGCCTGCGCCACCTCATCATTCGTGAGAGGAGAGTCAAGAAATTGCCGATCTTCCTCGGTTAGAGTCGGCATCTGGATATCTTGCAGCATATCTGCGTTCTTAGTCTCTGTATATGCATTTGCCGCTGTGTAAACCAGTCTATAGTAGGACGAGAACTCCTTTACTATTTGTTGTGAATCTGTAATTTTTCCTAAGTCGTTTGAGTACAACTCCGGTACCAGTCTCGCCGCCCTCTCCCCTCTCTCTAACACGCTATCAACTTCCCGGCCTTATCACTATGCTCGTAAATCCTACTTTGAGTATCGGCATGTTGCGCCCTAGCCCTTTCTCTCGCCAGGTTCTTATACTCATCACGGAGGAGTTTCAGACGGTCTCCCATCTCCGGAGTGTTAGTCTCCGACTCCTCCCCCTCCAGTGCCACCAACTCTGCCTCTACTCTATCTACTTCTTCGCTGCCTTTTTTCTTCTTTCCGGAGATCAGCGACAGTGCCTCTCCCCGAATCACTGCTGTGTACGCCTCCCAAAGGGTGCTCTTTGACTCCACTGTTCCAACATTATCGTGGAAGTAGCGGTCTGTGGCTCGACTGATTTCCTTCTGAATGGATGGGTCCTTTAACTGCCATGCATTTATGGGAACATCTCTGCCAACATCTCTGTGCCCCACCTCCATGCGAAACCAGACCGGCGAGTGATCTGAGATCCCTCTGCCCAGGTGCCTCACCTCCCGAACCCCTGTGACGACGGCACCAAGACATAGTCTATTCTCGAGAGAAAACCATGAGCCGCCAAGGAGTGAGTATAATATTTGTCTAACGGATGTCTTAGTCGCCATCCTTCAATCAAACCGGTGGTCTCCACAAACTCTGACAACCAACGACTGGATGAAGGTAAAACTCGGGGAGGGACCCTATGGGTCTTTAATTCTTAAGCAACCTTGTGCATGTGCTTTGTAACGCAGGGCTTTTCAGAGCAATCATCGAGGCTTGCATGCTTCTTTAAATTAATTGGCTCTGTGTGAAAAGAACTCAATCAGCAGTGGGGATTTGTAGAAACTCCTTTAATCTAACATGTTGGAAAGGGAACAGACCAGTAGGGCAGCAGGTGTAGTTTCCAAAGAAAGCTGTTTTAAATAAACTTTACATCACCCGAAGCATTAAAAACAGTATTACCAGAGGATTAGATGCGGCACGTTGGTATTGTCTGTCTGCAGTTGGCTTTCAGTAGCATCTGCCTGGTGATGTTTGAGCTACTTTGTTGCCATGGGAATAGAAGGATTTGACCTGGTGTCGGAGTAGCTGTAGCTGATCAGATCAGGTCAATTAGTTAATATTTCAATGGGCAGTTTATCCTCCGCACCAAAGACAATAGAGGGCGCCACAGACTTCTTATCCGCACGGGGGCGCTCGCACCCACTAGTCCTGCTGGGTTAAACAGCACTCCTCCTGAAATGTGACTAATATGGTTAGGTAGCGCCGCTAGACACCTTAGCCCGTCTTGAAGGGCACATTCATAGGCGCTGAGACCTTTAATTCACCCGGTATTGCGTGTGTTAAAGGTGAAACGTGCATCCTTTACTGCTGCTCACGCACTGCTTCAAAGCGGCAACAGTTAGCTTTAACTAAGAGACCATTTGAATCAGATGAGAACTTGAAAAACAAGTGCGCATCGCGCTTAAAGTAAAAAAGAAGCATTGCTGAAAAGCGGATGCCCAGTCTCCGCGAGTGTTCTCAGACAGAGTGCCGCGCTGCTGTGAAAGTGAAGCGGCTGCACGGCCTCCCGTGAAAGTGAAACTGATCGCGATCAAATGAACATGAGCAAAGGGGGGGGGAAGAAGGGCAACACGAACAGGAAAGATCAAAGAGCAAGGGGGTGGAGGAGAATGAAAAGGAAAATGAAGCTGAAGAGGAGGGAGTGGGAGAAGGGAGTGGGTAGGGGAGCAGAGGGGATTCACAGGCTGTAAGGCTTAATGAGCCATTACAGAAAGCCAGATGGCAGCTGTGCACTTTCACGCGAGCATAACCGCACGCTTGAGCCATTACAGAAAGCCAGATGGCAGCTGTGCACTTTCACGCGAGCGTAACCGCACGCTTATGGCCAGCAAAAGCCTTTAGTAGCACTTTGAAAACCCAGTTACTAAATGTCTCGCCAGAGCAGCAAATGCGCAGGCTCAGGCGAGACCGTCAATAAACAGCTGACTGCTTTCCTCGAGGCAAACAACTCACTCGACCCATCCAAGTCGAGCCAACCACAGCACCGAGACCGCCCTCATCGCAGCCACCGACGACATCAGGACCCTGATGGACAACTGAGAAACAACCGCTCTCATCCTCCTAGACCTCTCGTCTGCCTTCGACACTGTCTGCCACCGCACCATGATAATCCGCCTCTTCAACACAGGGATCCAAGGAAAGGCCCTGGACTGGATCACATCGTTTCTCTCCGACAGAACCCAGAGAGTCCGCCTACCTCCTTTATGCTCAGCAGCCACCGAGATCATCTGCGGCGTACCCCAAGGCTCCTCGCTCAGCCCAACCCTCTTCAACATCTACATGAGCCCCCTCGCCGCTATCGCACGCAAACACAACATCAACATCATCTCCTACGCCGACGACACCCAACTGATACGCTCCCTCACCAAAGACCCAGCCACCACCAAAACCAACCTCCAGGAAGGAATGAAAGACGTCGCAGAATGGATGAAACTCAGTCGCCTGAAGTTGAACTCAGACAAGACGGAGGTCCTCATCCTCGGACAATCCCCTTCTGCCTGGGACGACTCCTGGTGGCCCACAGCACTGGGCGCCGCACCAAAACCCACGGACCACGCACGCAACCTGGGATTCATCCTGGACTCCTCCCTCACAATGGCGAAGCAAGTCAACGCCATCTCGTCATCTTGCTTCAACACACTGCGCATGCTCCGTAAAATCTTTCGGTGGATCCCCACCGAAACCAGAAAAACCGTCACCCAGGCTCTCGTCACCAGCCGACTGGACGACGGAAACGCCCTATACGCAGGAACCACAGCCAAACTTCAGAAACGACTCCAGCGCATACAGAACGCTTCCGCACGACTCATCCTCGACATCCCCCCGCCACAACCACATATCCGCCCACCTGAGAAACCTGCACTGGCTCCCCGTCAGCAAGAGGGTCACGTTCAGGCTCCTCACCCACGCACACAAAGCACTCCACGACAATGGCCCTGAATACCTCAACAACCGCCTCTCGTTCTACACCCCCACCCACCAGCTACGCTCTGCCAGCCTCGCCCTTGCCACCGTCCCACGGATCCAGAGAACCACCACCGGAGGAATATCGTTCTCCTACCTGGCAGCTAAAACATGGAACTCCCTCCCCACACACCTACGACTGACCGAGAGCCATCTCACCTTCAGGAAACACCTCAAGACCTGGCTCTTCGAGCAGTAGCGACACCCTCCCCCCTCTCCCTCCAGCGCCTTGAGACCCTCACGAGTGAGTAGCGCGCTCTATAAATCTATTGATTGATTGATTGATCGTTTCTAATACTGTTCATCACACAGTCTCGGTGATGCCCATGCCTGATCTAATTTTCTGTTTAGTTTGAGATGCAATATTTTGCCATGTTTAGGAAAGGGGCTTTAATTCTTCTTTTTTTTTTTTTTTTTTTTTAAACATCTTTTTATTAATAACAAACAAAACTAAATAATAAGCATCAGGCGACAATCACTTGTACATTACCAACCATCATAATGTAAACGACGAGCTTCATCGTGGGTCATGGGGACTCCAGCGTTACAGCATAATTTTGCACAATGGGAGGGGCACAGATATTTCCTCTATAGCTGTTCCACGCGCCCCAGATTTTCCCCCACCCTCCAGGTCGACCCCTCGCCATATATACCGATCTCTCTCTGAACATACTCCAATCAAGGTCCTCCATCCATTTCCCTATTTGAGGGGCCTGGTTAGCACCCCATAGCTGTGCGATGTTACGCTTTGCAATCATACATGCGAGCGTCAACCGTCGCTTCCCATGTACTGTGAGATCTGAGGGTTCCCAAACATTCAAAATACAGCGTCGGGTCTCCATTTGTATTTCCACCCCCAGTACCACCCGGAACCTCTCATGAATCTGAGCCCAATAGTGGTGTATCTCCAAACAGTGCCACAATATGTGCATAAACGTGCCAGTCTCTCCACACCCTCTCTTACACCCTCCCTCCGCAGCCAAACCCATCCGTACCAAGCGGGGCCCCGTCATGTAGGGCCGATGCAGGATTTTCAATTGCACTAGTCGTAATCTCATCTGGATAGCCACTGTTTTAGGAGAGGACACCGCTTCTCCCCAATCCTCATCATCTATGACTAACCCGTCCGCACTCCATTGCTCTCTAAGTGTTGCTAGCGGGTCCTCCATGTGATTAATCAGTTTTCTGTAGCTCAGCGAGATGGTTTTAGTGGGGAGATGCCTGTCCAGCACTCGATCTTCCAGCGGGGAGGCACTGTGCCCCGAGGAATATTTGTCAGCAGGGCATGTCTTATTTGGAGATATCTATATCTCTCGCTCTCGCTTAGCTGATAGCTGTTTTGTAGGGCCTCAAATGTAAGGATCCCATCTTTCCCCCAAACATCTTTAACTCGTGAAATCCCAATAAGGTCCCAGCGGTCAAATCCCTTAGTTTTCCATAATTTACCTAAGCCCTCAGAGCTCCACAACGGAGTGGCCTGTGCGATCCTTCCATCCCACTTGAGATGTCGATTAGCCACGTGCCACACCCGAACCGCGTGCGCAGCCCTCCCAACAAGGGGGATCTTACCCGGTTTAGCGTAAAGGGCTCTCATATAGTCGCTTCCCGGCATCTGGCCCCGGTCCATAGCATATCCGGGGTCCAGAGGTGATCCATAGATTGCATGATTAATCGCCGCCAGTTGAGAGGCCCAGTAATATTTACGGAGATCAGGCAGACCAATACAATACCCCTGTCATACCAGGGCAATGTGAGTTTAGTAAACACAATACGTGGTCTACCTTCCCAGAGGAGCCGTCTCTGGAGAGACTCTATATCCTTGAAATAGGAGGGAGGCACCGGATCCACAGCGTTTTGAAGCGCATAAAGAAACCTGGGCAGCGCCATCATTTTAAACAGTGTGGCGCCCCCCGAAAGGGAAAGTGGCAGCTCCCTTCATCTCTCCACATCATGTCGGAACCGAGCCAACGGAGGCCCCAGATTATTGTCGTATCATAGTTTCGGGTCCATGGTCATGAAAATACCCAGATATCGAAAGCCCGTTGGTTCTATCTGCAGGGGACAGTAGTTCGGGATGTCAGGCGGGTCACCACTAAGCACGAAGAGGACTGACTTCATCCAGTTGATGGCAAAGCCCGAGTATCTCCTGAATATGGCAAGGACGTCTAAAAATTAATCAGTGAGTCTCTGGGAGTAGTGAGATAAAGCAGGATGTCGTCCGCATATAGCGATATCTTGTCCTCCCGGTCTTGCGTCCATCACAGCCCTCAGATTGACCTGTCCCATCGCACCCAATCCGTGAGCGGCTCAAGTGCCAGTGCAAACAGTAAGGGTGAGAGAGGGCACCCCTGCCTCGTGCCACACCCCAATGGGAAATCCGCGGACTTGTGATTATTTACCACCACTCTAGCAAGGAGGCATGAGTACAAGAGACGGACTCACCCAATTAATTCGGGACCAAAGCCCATTTTACTCAAAACTGCAAACAGATAGGGCCAGTCGACTCTGTCAAAGGCCATAGTGGCGTCTGACAAGAGGACCGCCGGTTCATGTATATACGATGCACTGGCCAGGATCCCATGCAGCCTCCGTATATTTAGCGCCGTATTACGGCGAGGCATAAATTCTGACTGGTCCGGATGGATCAAGGCAGTAATGACCTTCACTAGTCTGGTAGCTAACAATTTTGCCAATATCTTGGGCTCTGCATTTAACAGTGATATTGGTCGGTAGGAGGAACACTCCGTCCGCGGCTTACCCTCTTTATGAATGACCACTATATTGGCTATACGCTGATCATATGGGAGGCGGCCCTCCTCATTGCTCTCAAGAAACATTTCTCGCAGAAAGGGTGCCAATTTATTGCCATTCGGTTTATACAACTCTACGGGGATTCCGTTTGGGCCGGTGGCCTTCCCGGAATTCACCCCCCAAATCGCCTGCGCCACCTCATCATTCGTGAGAGGAGAGTCAAGAAATTGCCGATCTTCCTCGGTTAGAGTCGGCATCTGGATATCTTGCAGCATATCTGCGTTCTTAGTCTCTGTATATGCATTTGCCGCTGTGTAAACCAGTCTATAGTAGGACGAGAACTCCTTTACTATTTGTTGTGAATCTGTAATTTTTCCTAAGTCGTTTGAGTACAACTCCGGTACCAGTCTCGCCGCCCTCTCCCCTCTCTCTAACACGCTATCAACTTCCCGGCCTTATCACTATGCTCGTAAATCCTACTTTGAGTATCGGCATGTTGCGCCCTAGCCCTTTCTCTCGCCAGGTTCTTATACTCATCACGGAGGAGTTTCAGACGGTCTCCCATCTCCGGAGTGTTAGTCTCCGACTCCTCCCCCTCCAGTGCCACCAACTCTGCCTCTACTCTATCTACTTCTTCGCTGCCTTTTTTCTTCTTTCCGGAGATCAGCGACAGTGCCTCTCCCCGAATCACTGCTGTGTACGCCTCCCAAAGGGTGCTCTTTGACTCCACTGTTCCAACATTATCGTGGAAGTAGCGGTCTGTGGCTCGACTGATTTCCTTCTGAATGGATGGGTCCTTTAACTGCCATGCATTTATGGGAACATCTCTGCCAACATCTCTGTGCCCCACCTCCATGCGAAACCAGACCGGCGAGTGATCTGAGATCCCTCTGCCCAGGTGCCTCACCTCCCGAACCCCTGTGACGACGGCACCAAGACATAGTCTATTCTCGAGAGAAAACCATGAGCCGCCAAGGAGTGAGTATAATATTTGTCTAACGGATGTCTTAGTCGCCATCCTTCAATCAAACCGGTGGTCTCCACAAACTCTGACAACCAACGACTGGATGAAGGTAAAACTCGGGGAGGGACCCTATGGGTCTTTAATTCTTAAGCAACCTTGTGCATGTGCTTTGTAACGCAGGGCTTTTCAGAGCAATCATCGAGGCTTGCATGCTTCTTTAAATTAATTGGCTCTGTGTGAAAAGAACTCAATCAGCAGTGGGGATTTGTAGAAACTCCTTTAATCTAACATGTTGGAAAGGGAACAGACCAGTAGGGCAGCAGGTGTAGTTTCCAAAGAAAGCTGTTTTAAATAAACTTTACATCACCCGAAGCATTAAAAACAGTATTACCAGAGGATTAGATGCGGCACGTTGGTATTGTCTGTCTGCAGTTGGCTTTCAGTAGCATCTGCCTGGTGATGTTTGAGCTACTTTGTTGCCATGGGAATAGAAGGATTTGACCTGGTGTCGGAGTAGCTGTAGCTGATCAGATCAGGTCAATTAGTTAATATTTCAATGGGCAGTTTATCCTCCGCACCAAAGACAATAGAGGGCGCCACAGACTTCTTATCCGCACGGGGGCGCTCGCACCCACTAGTCCTGCTGGGTTAAACAGCACTCCTCCTGAAATGTGACTAATATGGTTAGGTAGCGCCGCTAGACACCTTAGCCCGTCTTGAAGGGCACATTCATAGGCGCTGAGACCTTTAATTCACCCGGTATTGCGTGTGTTAAAGGTGAAACGTGCATCCTTTACTGCTGCTCACGCACTGCTTCAAAGCGGCAACAGTTAGCTTTAACTAAGAGACCATTTGAATCAGATGAGAACTTGAAAAACAAGTGCGCATCGCGCTTAAAGTAAAAAAGAAGCATTGCTGAAAAGCGGATGCCCAGTCTCCGCGAGTGTTCTCAGACAGAGTGCCGCGCTGCTGTGAAAGTGAAGCGGCTGCACGGCCTCCCGTGAAAGTGAAACTGATCGCGATCAAATGAACATGAGCAAAGGGGGGGGGAAGAAGGGCAACACGAACAGGAAAGATCAAAGAGCAAGGGGGTGGAGGAGAATGAAAAGGAAAATGAAGCTGAAGAGGAGGGAGTGGGAGAAGGGAGTGGGTAGGGGAGCAGAGGGGATTCACAGGCTGTAAGGCTTAATGAGCCATTACAGAAAGCCAGATGGCAGCTGTGCACTTTCACGCGAGCATAACCGCACGCTTGAGCCATTACAGAAAGCCAGATGGCAGCTGTGCACTTTCACGCGAGCGTAACCGCACGCTTATGGCCAGCAAAAGCCTTTAGTAGCACTTTGAAAACCCAGTTACTAAATGTCTCGCCAGAGCAGCAAATGCGCAGGCTCAGGCGAGACCTAAAAAGGGATAGTTGTGACTGCATGCAAGGTGTTTTGATTGTCAATTAAACATTACTTAAATAGTTAAGCATTTGTATTACGTATTCTTGTTTTTAGCTCTCACAGATCTAGTGTTGCAGCGCGCATGCGCTGCACGCTCTGCGAGGCATATTGTAGAAGGGTAGGTTTTAGAAGTGGAGTGGAAGCCCCGCCCCTTTTTTCCATTGGCTTGAGTCATGTTTCATGCTAAACGTTGGCTGTTGCTTTTGGATGAGGCTCCTTAGTCCCTCCTTGTTGCCGCCCTGTCTCCATCTGGGACGGCCCATCGGACTGGATCTTTTGCTTGCGGCGTTACACAGTCTCCTTCGTTAGTCGGGACGCACTATATTTTTTCACAATGCCGACAGCTTGTTTAAAATGCGCCTCGGGCGGGCTCTCTTACCTCGTCCTCGGACCCCAGGCGGCGCAGCATCCTCCTGTCGCCATCTCCCTCGGGCCCCCCGGGGCCGTCCAATGTGTCGCCATTACTTCATGTCGAAATAACCAGCGGGGTCGATTCAGCGGGGAGAGGCCGCATTGGCAAAGACAGGGTTGAGAGTCTGGCGGCTCAAAAACAGAAAACTCATCGGGAAACACAGTGGGGTAGAGCGTGTCGGTTATTTTTCAAACCATACACAAAAATAATATTTTACAATCCAGAGTTGTCGGTGCTCCACTGGAGTCTGCAGCTTTCATCGGGTTGAGGCGATGTGTTCCCAGCTGCAAAGGAGGAATGAGAGAGGGCGAACATGTCAGACATCGTACAAAGAACATTATTCGCAGAGACAGAATCGCTGGGAGTTAGTGCTGAGCCTCCTATGCAAATCAAATAATAATTTGTATATAGCAAATCCGACCTCTGGGTTCATATAGATAAACGCAGCAAAGCGTTAAACTCACTGAGCTGTCCTGACAGCAATTAGAGCATCAACAAAAATAAGTCAGTCAAAGTAACTTTATTTCAGTCAACATGACCTAAAAAGTACAGGATTTGACAAAAATAACCTATCTTCATGATTTGAGAACTAGCATCACATCCCTTGGTATTTACCTACTTATTGTGTATCCTTCTGTACACCACTCCTGTTAGAATTGTAGGGCAAGTTTATTTTCGCACTACTAACTGCTTCTGATGGCGAAATCTTGAGTAATGCCTGGACAGACAAGTGGTTCCAAACAGAAAACAGTCAAATTTTTGTCCAAAATGTCCAACCGCTTTCGCCTGTAATTTTCGCAAACTTGAAATGTCTTTGTTTGTTGAAATGACAATTGAGTTATTGGCAACTATAAGTGGTTTGCCCTAGATCACACAGCTTATAGAGTGGTGGCCAGTACTTGAACCCGGTTTGGCTAAATACGTACACAAAAATAATGCCCATCAGGTCTGCTGCAGGGATGTTCTGGGACACTGGCGAAATTATATTTTGCCTTTTGCGCGCTCCCATTCTCCAGTCACACGGCCACTTTGAGGAAATGTACTATAATCTGCACCCTCTTACGGCCCTTTGCGTTATTAGCTGCCTTAAAGTAGTACCAGCCCTTCAATAAAGTATTGAAGACCATTCTGTTTCAAAAGAACTTCCTAATGAAAGAGGGATTTGCATTGCAGGGACCCGAGAAATGCTTCTGTTTCGGGGGAGATCTCATCCACTAACCCCCGTCTCGCTATCTTTTCCATCTTTGCCTCTCTCCTTTTCTCTGAGTCGCACAAAGCGCTACACACATAAACAACAAAACTCGATACCTTCCACAGCTCGACTTCTTGAGAATACTCATCCATGGACAGCAGACACGCTTGTTCTGCCAGCGGCCTCCTCAATATACATCCATTGTCCCCTCTGTCTTTGCCCTGAATCTCTGATTTAATCCTTACTCCCCCTGTGTTTGTCCCAAAGGAGATGACCATTGAAAACAAGCATTTGCAATGCAATAGGTCTCGCATTTACGCAAGTTTGAGCTATTGACAATGCAAATAACAATGCCTTTTATTTTTGTTTTCAATTTTAAAACATAAATAAAAGGCTTGGTCATTTACAATGCCAATAGCTTAAACTTGCGTAAATGAAAGACCTATTGCATTGCAAATGCTTGTTGTATCATTGTTTTGAGGTACAAGTTATACAAATTGCTTAGTCCTGGGGTACAGAAAGACTCAGTGGGGGTTATGCTGGTTCCAGTAATAAGTCAGTGGGGGCCCATAGTAGTCAAAATGTTAATAACCACTGATATAAGGTTTTGAAGTATGAGTATTTTAGTGCCTGTTTGCCTAATTTTGTGTTAGTTATTTTTATAAGGAGTTTTTTTAAGGAGGCAAATGTAAACAAAGGACACCACCTCTGGTTTAGAGTCGGTTGGGAAAATGCTTCAAGAGCAAGCTCTATGGGCTGTGCCTTTCAAGGGTATAATTTCTGTTGAGGGACCTATTACACTTAATACATTTTGAATAATTCAAGGTAGAAATATGCTCCTGGTCATCCTAGATGGTGATACAAATGCAAGACATGTATTACCATAGTCCAATTTTTCTGATTAAAACTTCTAACCCCAGATTCCTCACCAAAGAAAATTCCCAGACGTCAGACTGGAAACTGAAAATCTTCAGCAGTACTTCTGGGCACAGGTAAGTAGCATCATTCGACTCTGCATCAGCATCTTCTGTCAGAAGTGACTTTGCAGTACCTATATAGGTGCAATAACATCAGTTATTTTCTTTCCATGCCAACAAGCAAATCTGATGCGCTACCGCAGTCACTTTTTGGCCACTTTTTTGCAAGTGTTTGCTCCCAGTGTGCTAGGGACATGTCCCCTTTCAAACCTATCGGGTTTAAGCTTTGTGGGGAATGTCACCAACAGATGTCAGGGTCTGACCCACCATCTTGGTCTGCCTCTAGTGTGTGGGGTCGAGTCACAATACAAAGGCTGGCACTAAGCCCAAGTTGATTCGCAAGCAGGCAATGAAACTCCTGGCAGCACGACAGAACAAGGCTCTGCACCACTCTCGATCCCATTCTGAAGGTTGTTCCTTCGGACAGTCGACTTCACGTTCAGACTTCTTCCTCCAAGTCTGGTAAATCAAAGAACAACAAGAAAAAGAAGTCGCAGTGTTGTCCATTTTGCCCTCCAAACACTGTGCTTCTTTGCCCCTGTTCTACATTACACTTCCGCAGCCGGTGTCCGCGCCCCTGGAAGCTAACTCGAGTTTGCTGGATTAACGCCTGCACAATTCAAGGAATTCTGGGATGCCAAACATGCCATCTTTGTGCCACCAGCTCCCTTCAGAGTGCCTTCTGACCCCACAGAGCTAAGAGGTGTGTAGCTCCTGACTTATTATTGGAAGTTTCACCCTCAATGCTAGCCGGCCTTCCGATCTGTTTCCAGATCTTGGACGATGATGACAGGGGTGCCTCCATTCCCCGGAGCACTGTCCCTCCCAGCACCAGCTCCCCCAGCATAGAGCTGATTGCCATTCCCAACTCTGATCCAGTGCCGCTCAACGTTGCTACCGGCATCGTCTGGGCCATCCTATCCACCGTACTTCCCTGAGGACCCCTGCCTTCCCGAAGGAGGTGATGGGGAGGAGGTGCATGGTTCCTTGGAGGACCCTGATGATGATGAATATAACTGGTATGAGAGCTGAGCGATACCAGTGGTCTGAATACCTTGCCGGATGCCAGCATGGTTTCCCCTCTGGACCAGTTTTCAGAGGAAGGCACATACTCTGTCACTGTGTTACGCATGACAGCAAAGGTTTCTTGATCTCCAGTTGACAGTCGTCGTAGTAAAGACTAAAATCTTGACTGAGCTGCTTCAACCTGGGCTCGGGCTCATCTGATCTAATGCTTCCCTTTAATGAAGCCCTCGCCAACATGTTTCTGGGAGCCTGGGTGAAACACTTTACAGGGACTGCTACTTTGCATTGCATGATTGCCTGACTCAAAAGTCCTGCCCCCGGAGACCCTTTCCCTACGAGCTTGTTGGTGCAGGCCTCAACCGCAAAGGTCAATCCAAGTGCGTTCCTGCCACACCACCGAATAGAGAATACATTAGGCTGGACAACTTTGGGGATCACATTTTTCTTCCACTAGCCTTACCCTGTGTTGGATAAATACTGCATGCCTCTTGGGCTGCTATTGCCATTCATTGTGGGATTCGGTGGCACAACTACTTCCCATGCGGCATGAGGAAGGCCACACCATAGTTAGCCAAGCTCTGGTGGATGGCAGGAATGCAGCAAAGTTTGTTGTCTGGTGGGGACTGGACACCATGGACACCCTGGGTAGAGCCATAGTTTCTATGGTGGTGCTGCGTCACTATGCCTGTTGAGGTCCACAGAGTTCTTGGGGGTTGTCTAATCCTTGTTGATTGTCTTATCCTTCAATGGCTATCACCTATTTGGTGACAAAGCTGATGTGGCACTCGAGTGCTCTAGTGAGAGCAGAATCTGATAGAGACATCTACCTGCAGATTCTTTAACTTAGAATATCCCCAGGCGTCAGATTGGATCCGGTAATTTTTTGAAGCAGCACGGGGTAATGTGGCGCCAGGGGACGGCGCCACATTACCCCGCCGTGACGTCAGCGAGGTCATGTAAGTCCCTCCCGACGCGCTGACGTCAGTTTCCTTCTTTTCTGCATGCAACGCGGATCCGGAGTGAGCGGTTCCTCTAGCCTGTTTTCAGGCCTCCTTTTCGACGCTTTGCGTCCGGAACAGTGCACATCTTATTTGTATGTGGTGTCTGGGTGAGCACCATGACTCCACGGACTGCGAAGCCTGCCAACACCTGAAGCCAAAGTCTCAGCGGGAGCGCCGTATGAAGTTTCTCTCGGCACAGCTGTCCCGGTCGGAGTCCTCTCGCCCCCCGGCCTCTTAATCGTCGACAGGTCCCTCTACTGTCCGGTTTCGCCGCCGATAGCCCTCTGGGGTCCGGGGCCGTCGTTCGTCACTTGGTAAGTCGAGGCTCTTGTCGCCGAGGTCTTCGACCTCCCTTTCTTCTGTTGTCAGGGGCACTGGTTCCTGGAACATTCCAGACTTGCGCTCCCGACAGTCGCCCCCCCCTCTACCCGCCCTTTCCGGGTGTGGGGGCCAAATGGAGGCATATGCCACATCTTTGCAGGCCTCCCTTGGGTCCTCTCCCGTTCCTGGGGCGTACTCTGGGCATCCTCTTTCTGTTGGAATCACCGGCGGGTTCGCCCTCCACGCCAATTGAGCCTGTGCCCCCCAGGAACGTCGGAGATGTGGTGTCATTAGGGCACGGCCCCGTTGGGTCCCCCTCTAAGGTCTACATGGAGTCGTCAGGGCGTGGCCCAGCTGGGTTCCCCTCTACGACCCACGGTGCCTCTCCTGTGCCAAAAAGCCCTGCTGCGCTCCCTGTGGCATCACAGGTGATTGCCGGTGCTCATAGCCTTGCCTTGAGCACACCCCGGCCTTCCGGGCAGGCAACCCACCTGTCCAGAGCTGGGGTCGGCGCCGGAAGCACCGAAGACTCGCCTCCCCAGCTCCGCCTCGGCTTCTTTCTCCGAAGTCGGAGCGTGTCCTGGTTGAGCAGAGTCTGTGCTGGTGTGACGCCAGAGGCTTGCCTCCCGGCCCTGGCGCCTTCTTCTTCGGAAGGGGAGTATGTCGTAGTTTCGGAGCCAGATGCCAAATGCAGCCAAGTCGGCGACTGAAGAGGCACGATTGGCGCAGGCACGCGTTGTTTTGGCGCTGTGTCGACGCCGGGTCGTGGACTCTTCTCTAGAGGCCTCTGGAGAGAGTTTGGCGCCTCCCTCAAGCCCGGTGATACCGGAGGTATTGTTGCCAGTGCCCCCTTAGAATTTGTGGAGTCTCCTCAGGAGCTCCCTGATCTGGCAGGCTCTGCGCCACCCCAGGCGCCCCATCAGGATCCTCATTCTTCAATGGGGCTCCCTTCCGTGGGGCATTGGTCGCACCCTCAGTGTTTTGGAAGGGTCAGCTTACAACCTTCCCCCACTTATGAGCTGTTGTCCCCTCCGCGGAGGGCTCCAGAGGTTAGTGCGGCTTTTTTGAGAGTGGTCTCATTGGCCACTCGTATTTTAAACATGCAACCCCCTTCTGCCCCTTGTCTGTTGACCCCTTGCTTGAGGTCCTTCAACGTGGGTCCGGGAATGTGGAGCCGCTTCTACCCTTTGAGGCTTCCCTTTATGATGCCCTTTTTGGTACCTGGGTTCGGCCTGCTTCAGGTGACCTGGTGACTCGTTCAGTTTTGCACCGCCACTGTCCAGCTCCATATGATCCTGTTTGTCTTTTTGTGCACCCTGATGCGCATGGGTTTGTGTTGCAGACTGCCTTTCCTTCCCTGCCCCCACTAACGCTTCCTCCCTCTCTGGGTTCCAGATAGCTTGAGTCATGAGGTAGGAACATCTTTACATCCACTAGTGCAGCCCTACGGTCCTTAAATACAGTGTGTGTTTTGGCTCGGGCTACCTCTGCCCTGTGGGATTCTGCAGAGTCTTTGCTGTCTGCCACCTCTGAAGGTGCTCTCGTTGATCTCCTTCATCTCCTCCAAGATGGCCGCGACCTTGCCGAATTCACAATCCGCTCAGCCTTAGATACTGCAGATTCTTTGGGCCGAGCTATGGCGGGTTCTGTTGCCTTAAGGCTTCACCCTTGGTTGTGAGACAGCGTCTTCCCTGAAAATATCCGGGAGCGAATGGTTGACTTTCCCTTTGATGGGGTTTTGCTGTTTGATGCTCTCCGAGTCGGCAGTTCGCCGGCTCCTTGCGGACTTTCGTCCTGCCACTTAGGTCTTCTTAGGTCTGTCTTACGTGGTGCTACTTTTTCATTTCGTATCCTTTAGATGTGCTCTGTGTTTAACACGGGCAGGAAGCCTTACGTCTTCTTTTTCTGTGGTCAAGAGTGATTACCCTTTTATTGGCATACCTTAGATGCGTTTTGCTTTAAGCTGACAGTTGGCCTGCTGTAGCAGTGTTCCACAGGTTGCTGTGTCTGGTCCTCTGACTATGGTATTGAACCGGTTGTTCAGCTCGGTAATGTCATATGGCCCAGAACTCATGTTCACGGGTTTGGTTTGTTACTGCGCTCTTTTGACTTGGCTTTATTGCCCTAAGAGGTGTTCCCCGTTGTTTGGGGCATGCATCCTCCATGTGGCTTACTTGTACGCTATTAAAAAGCTCTGCTTATCTCACCTAGGCCTGGAGATCCTGTGGGCTCCATGTGTCGCTTGGTGGTCCCTTGTACGGTGTTTTTCCCTGGTGCCATCTTCTTACGCCATGGTCATCCTGCCTGTTGCCTGTTCCACCTCCTTGAGAGGTTTCATGATCTCCTCTTCAAAAGCGGCTCCTACCTGCCCTTACTGTACTCGGTATGATCCGGTATGGACATGTTCATGCTCCTGGCTAGTTCTGTCTCTACATATTTATATGTTTATACATTTATGTGTACATGCCGGTTCCCTTGGTATTCCTCTTCCTACGTTCGAGGCTGCGAGGTCTGGAACAATATCTCCATGTGTGGGGGAGCTTTTCTGAGTTGTTGCAATTTGCCTATAGGTTCCTCCATGTTTCCGCTTACTGGGGTGATATCCCAATTTGACAAATGCTCCCTTTTTGGTGTTCGACACTGTATGTGTCTTTTCTGGAGTGTTTGGTCTCGGATTCTGAGACTCTTCCCACGATTCGTTACCTTGGTGTTTTTGGCCACTTCCTTTGGATATGCCTTTTTTCCAAATTATCACCTACTATTGTTAAAGCTACGCCTGCGGGACAGCTCTTCTGATGGCAGTGGTCCTTGACTACTGCCTGAAAGTCTATATTGTGGGTTATTTCGCACTTTGGCTTCATACTGCCTGGTCGAGCACTCTTTTGCTTTTTGTGTAAGCCACTTTAAGGTCTCTATGGCCGTTTGCCTGCTGCATGTTTCTACCTGCTTCAGCGGGTTTAGAATTAATGCTATTTGCCCCTATTTCCCCTTTTTGGGATTGGTTGTGCCCTTGGTGTGTTTCTTGTCCCGCCGGCTGTTCCCAAAGCATTGCTCAGGTTCTAGCTCTTGCCTTTGGGCTCTTGGCACCGGCTCCTTCAGTCTTCCTTCTATAGGCTAGTCTGTTAGGCTCTGATTGCATCTCTTCAGGTTCTTTCGAGCATGGGTCGGTGTATTCATCACGCGCCATTAAGCAGAGAGTGGTCCTTGTTCCTCTCTCTTTCTTTGCTCTAGTATATGGCTCATACTGTTCTACCTGTCATTTTTGTATGGGTATGGTGTAGCGCCATTCTGGCACTTTTAGGATATCTACCATCCCGTTATTTCTGCTCTTCCGAGCTGCTTGGGTTGCTGACTACCCCCTTTTTCCATCACTCTGTTGCCGGATCGGGTGATTGGCGCTTTCTGTTGTTCTGTCGCAGACCCACCTCCCCTTTGGGGTATGGCTGTGGTATCTATTCTAAGTTAAGAAATCTGTGCCTAGATGTCTCTATCAGATGTACGAGTTACTTACCTTCGGTAAAGATGTATTTGGTAGAGACGTTGTCTAGCCGCAGATTCCTTAACGCCCACCCAGCCTCCCTGTTCTGCGAGGAACTTGCTGAGTGGTGTTGTCCACTGGCCTCTTCAGTTGCCATTGGGTTATCTCTCAGGGGAGTTAAGTTTGTTGCACCCCTTTTAGTGTTTCTACATACAGTTAACTTCTGCTGAGGGGCTTCTTTCCTGTAATACGGCTTCCCTTCCTTCCGTCTTCTCTATTGCCTCGAGGTCCTGGTCTCCTCTTGGTCATCCTCTTGGGGGTCGGTTGTGCTCTGTTTTCAACCTCCGTTGTTATAGGGAAAGGGCGGTCTTTTCATACCTTCCTACGGTGCACTGTTGTTCTTCTGTGCTCCGTTCATAAAAAACGGCACAGTTCTACATGGCAATATCAGTCTATTTCGGTCTGTTGATATGTTCTTCCCTTGTTGGACTCGGGGAAGGGTCTTCGCTAAGCTTGCTGGGCTCTTTCTCACAGCTTTTCACTTCTATGTAGGCAGTGTCTAATTCTGTCTTTTATGATGGTGTCTTCCACCATTCTCCTTTTTTGTTCACGGATTTTTCATCCCTCGTACACTGTTCCCATACTTTCACATTTTTTTGTTGGTGGCTCTTCATTGTGCCGCGGAAAAGTTTCTCCGTAGAAAACTGACGTCAGCGCGTTGGGAGGGACTTATATGACCTCACTGACGTCACGTACGTGGACGTCAGGGCGGGGTCATGTGGCGCCGTCAACCAGTGCGGAGAGGTGCTGCTGCCAAAAAATTCCAGATCCAGTCTGACGCCTGGGGATATTCTAAGTTAAGGAATCTGCGGCTAGACATCGTCTCTACCAGATACATTGTTACTGAATGGGAAGTAACTCGTACATCACTGCTTGGCCAGTTGGCCTTTCCCTTTTGACCCATCTGTAGCAGCAGTCCTTTCACCCCTACCGCAGACATGAAAGGGATTCTTTTAAGGGTCTGCAGAACTAGGTTCAGCAGCCTTCTCAGCACTTTCGAGGAAAGGGCAGAGAGGCCCAGAAGGACACAGGAACCAGTACCTCTGACTGCCGCAGCCTCAAACCCCTTTAGTCTGCCCTCCATCCAGCACAGCAATTCCATTGGCTGCAAAATCAGGCACCTACTGCCACATGAGCCCGCGGTTACATCCGACAAGTGGGTGTGTAAGATTTTCTAACCATCCCAAGAAGTCTGACGGAGGACCATCTCTCTTTACTTCGTCAGGAATGTATACTCTGCGTAAAGATCTGCTACGCACTGGTGAATAAACAAACTACTTGGACCTTGTGGGCTCATTCCACCAGGCCATAGCCAACACTGCTGCATTAGTGCGTTGGATTCCTCTCCTGGGCATCTGTCTAGATGCCACATGGACGTCCCTCTATACATTCACAAAACTTTACTGACTGGACAGTTGGGTCCGTTTTGATGGGTATTTTTGCCTGTTCTGTCCTTTAGGACTTAATGATTTAAACCAGTTTGCCGACCCACATCCAGGAAGCTATTGCTTGGGTATCTGTTCTAATTTGAGTAATGTGTGGGTGGAAGTTTCTATCAGAAGAACAAGTTTCTTACTTCCGGTAACCCTTTTTCTAGTAAAGACACTATCTAATAGCAGATTCCTCACCCAATCTCTCATCCTCCCTGCTCTGCGGACTGAATTATTGTCCCAAAAAGTCCAAAAAGATTCCTTCACACTGGTCAAAACAGTTACATTGCTTTTTACGTGGCTCTGCGTTTTTGACGTACAGTTAGTCATGAATGAAATTGATGTCAGTGCACCGGGGTGGTGCCTATGTAGGTACTGCGAAGTCCCTTCTGGCGCAGAGCCAAATGACACATTCTGCGGTGAACAGAAGTACTCCTCAAGATTTTCCAAATCCAGTCTGAAGCCTGGGGAATATTCTAAGGTGAGGAATTTGCGGTTAGATAGAAAAAGTGTTACCAAAGGTAGGTAACTTGTTGTTCTTGTCCACAGAAAGTCGGTCAAATTTAGTTTATTTGGGGATTTGTCCTCCTAACACATACAAAACAAAACAATTCATACATATACACAACAGTGAATAAATAACACACATATTTTATGAATCATTTAAAATTGATTCAGATGAGATCAGTTTCAGTAAAACCACTAAAAAGGAGAAAACTTCAAATATCAGCACTTAAGGGTCTACCTTATTTCTGGGCGCTCATTCTCAAAATCCATGTAGCAACCTTGCTTAACTGAAACCAAACACTTTGTGAGTGTCCGATCTAAAAATTGTCAGTGCTACCAAGTATTGCTTTATACCAGGAGTCTTGCAAACTTGGAGTAACCACCATTGTCGGGGAGGCTCATACTCTTTGCATTAAAAACATTTGCAAGTTGGACAAAGATGGGTTTCTCTACTCCAATTTCACAATTTTATTCAAACGTTACTAATGGGGAGAGTCCCAAATCTAAAATGTAAATACAGTTGCTTTGCCAAAGGCAGGGTGATATAATCTATTAATGATTCAAAGTGATAATCTAATTTAAAATCAGAGAAACTTGTGAGTGAGCCATGTGGCGTTTGGAACAGATATTTTCACAGTAACATTGTGTTCATCCCTCAGTTACCATAAAGTTCCATCAAACCCAAAGATATTAGCTTTGAGCGTACCAAGTTAAACCAAGTGATTTTATGAGAAGTGTCCAAGCCTATGACCTCTCCTGATGCGAACAGATAGTCTAGTGATTCTTCGGTGCACCACAGCCTCCTCCAGAATACCAACACTCGCAGTTCTTCTTTTTGTTAAATGTGTTTGGTGCCTAAATAATGTGCCTGGGTATTGATGGAGTGTTCTGCGTTAAACTCACTAGGCATCTATAAGATTTGTTTTCCACAGATATTAAACTATTAATATTGTATTTCTCACAGTTCTGTCCCATAAATGCCCCCACCAAATGCTTGTATATTATAAATGTGTATAGCCGGTGAAACAGACCTAGAGGTTCTACATTTATAAAATCTAAGTATTCCTGGGGTGCTCTGCTGTAATTTAAGCATAATCTTTACAATCTGCTTTGTCCAATCTAAGGTAGGGATTATTTATACACCCAAGTAATTTCATTTCAAATTACTTTATTTCGGCCACCTGGGCTATAAAAGGACACGCCATATACAATAGATACAATGCACAGCATGATTAAAAAACATTGCAAAAATTATCATATGAAAAATTCATCAGCTAATAAAAGAAATCTGTACATAAAAGTAAAATCATAATTGATTATAAGATAAAACAAGCAAATAAGGAAATGCACTCAAAGTGCATGTCAAGTCGAAAGACGCTGACAGGCTTTACCACGAATCACCCACATAGCACCTAAACATTTTGCATCAGAAATGCCCATTACATGGCGGTAGTCTGATCAAAGGATGCGTAAGGCTTCCTGTTAATTCCGTACACCTCTTAGCCTGTAAATGAATACAAGCCAGGCGTACCAAGGAGATAGATAGGCTGGACATGCAAACAAAACACGGGGGACACTATCGCTTGGGTGTTCACAAATCGGGCAAGAAGTACCTCTTTTCCCTGCCCAGCCTGCAAAACTAAAAGTAAGCTTCCTATGCAGGGGTACAGATACTACATCCTAAAATAATTCCAACCTACAGATGGGCTTAAAATACATAAAATCGCTAGTTAGCTTGACGGTGGCAGCCTCTCTTGAATCCTTAGCTATCACAAATGACAAATCCCCCCCACCCGGCATGGGATTTATGAGGGTTAACGGTCATAAATGTTGTTTTTGAGGGACTCTTCTCTAAACCTCAAGTATTACTAACTTGTTCTAAAGCAACTTAAGTGCCTCTAGATGTTTTGGAAATGAGGAGTGTATTGTCTGTGAAGGCAATATGTAGGTATTCTACACAAGCTACTACAGGGGAATTATTTGTACAGATATAACTGAGGACATTATTTAAATGAAGAGAAAATCATTCCTGTAAAGAGACAATCACGGTGCCATGGCACATCCCTGTTGCATCACCTCTATTGAGATGCATTCATTCAATTCACCCTACTTCACTCGGGCATAATTTCCATTATGCATATGAATAATGAGTGAGAGAATATGGTTTGGGGCTCCATTTCGCCCACGGTTTTGAACGGGGTATCCGGTCAAAAACAGATTTCTGGTCAACGAGTATGACATTAATATGCCCTTTATTTAGTTAATCTACAGTCCAGTAAGTGATATAAAACCTGCAAAACTGATCAATTAGACACACGCTTTTCTTAAAACCAACGTATAAGGGAGCCAGGATGTTATAGTAGTCCACCTATTCCTGTGCTTTATCAAGGACTTGGCGACAAAATAAATCTGGAGTCTATCAACTAAGCTTATCGGTCGATAACTGCACAGCTTGTCTCTATTCCCATTTTTGTAAATTTGGACTATTTCTGCCCCTTTCCATATGGAGGGTATTGGGCCACCACTCAAGATGGTCTTAAATAAGCAGTTTATATATGGGGCTCCGATATCCAATTTAAATGCAAATAAATACCCTTGGATTATATCAGGGCCCGGTGTCTTAACTTTTTTTGTATCTATGATAACCCTCACTGCATCATTTAGGTCTGTTTTCATCGCTCGTAAATGGTAGCAAAAGTATTTTATATTCCAGAGGGGTGTCCCTCATGCCATCCTTGAGGCAGCTGTTCTTTAGTTTGGCAAAGTGAGCTGTCCAAATAGCAGACTGAATGTGGAAATCTATACTAGTAGAACCCATGTCAGCATCTTGTGCAATTATTTGGCAGAAGGCTTTATGATCTTTTGTTTTAGCTGCGTAAAGCATATCCTGCCATCTGTTAATAGGTGTCCCAATCCCTGGTGGCTGCAAGCCATTCCGTTTTGTAGATTTTCCTACATTCCCTGATCTTATCATGATCAACCTTCCTACATTCCCTGTTGAACCTTGATACCTACTTAACAATAGTGTTCATTTAGTCACCAGAGTACTAAAATGACTGCCCAGAGAACTAAATCATTCTTCATGTATTCCTATGATCATGGGTGAGCTGTTCACTTGGTATTTGTGGGGTTTCAGAAGATTTATAGCCTCCACAACAGCTCTATAAATTCACAATAGTTTTTCTGGTGTTTGAGAGATCCTAGTTCATTCAATAGATTGCTTAATATTTGCCAGAGACAGTTCATTGGATGAAGGCAAGACAGCAGTCACAGCTATATTGTAAGGGAATTTCAAAATTAGATGCAAAGCATTGTGATCACAATCTGTTCGCTAGGTAATCTTCATGCCCCCCTAGTGTTTCCACTAGAGGGGAGCTAATAATATGTAGCCTATTCTACCTGAATGGCCATGCCTATTGTAAGTATGATCACAAATAGGGTCGTAGCATGTGTGTCCATTACATGCTGTAACCCCAAAGACAAAGTTAAAATCGACATTTGTGCTGCCATGTTCAACCACCTTTTAACTAGTGATGTCTATGGCACGATCCTTAAAGCTATATTTCATGTTCAGTTATAGAAAATGTGCTATTGCCAAATGGCTTGAAGATTGTATTAAAATCTCTGACAATAACAATGTGACCTGGTGTTATATTAGCTTCCATAAACAATTCAAGGCATCGCAGATTCTCTGAAGAACCAACCTTACTGCTGTGATCATAGATGTTCGCATGTTTTATTGTTAAACCTGTGTGCAGATGCAGGTTGATGGCAAGTATGTCCAAAGAATTGATATTAAACTGTAATGTTGCTGTTTATGGTAGTTTTTACCCATATAATAAGCCGTCCATATCGTCTGACAGTGACGCGTTAACAGAAAAGGTCCAATAATCGGATATCTAGTCAGGAAAGATAGACAATGTGTCCTGGAAAAGGCAGATGTCATATTTATCTAAAACTCCCCTAATCTAGAATGTGAAGTTTAGATTTTATCCCTGCTGCATTCCAGGATAAAATAACCAAGTTAATTATCTCTCTGCTTTGTACTAACGTTAGTTACCCCCAACAGCAGCCAACAGAGTAGACGTCTGAAGCTTTGCCTCATTCCTATCTGCCAGTCAATCTAACTTGTGCATGCATTGACTGACTTTTCTTGGTCTGGAGGTGCTGTATTCAAACTGAATAGGTGCACGATCCAGTGTGCTTGTGCGTAGATCTAAGGATACTAGACCCTCAGCTTGTCCCCGGTCTTTCAACAATAGCTCTATACGGTCGTAAGAAATTGGCACAGAGAGTAACAGTTTAATATCCTAGCTTTCAGGACGTCCGAACGTATTAAAGCATAACGTTTCCATATGTCTCAAATCCAACAAATCCATTGGGTATCTTTGTTTTTGCTCCAGGGAGCGCCTGACTCTTCCGAGGCCTTGGGGCGTTCTACGTAGGATGTCCCCAGTCCAGCCAGCACTGGTCTCCCTCTGTCGCGCCTGTCATGCTATGGTGCTCCTTGCCCTGCGCCGCACCTAGTTACTGTTCAGGGGGCTATGATATCACCAACGGGCCCAAAGCACCACCCCCCCACGTGTAGGCCTCTGAACTGGGCGACGCTCCCTCTGACCTGCCTCGGTCGTCTGCTATTTGGGCCCAGCTGCGCTCAATCAGGGGTCCTGCTTATGACCCCCGGGTTATTTATTTATTTATTTAATGCATTCTTATAAAGCGCGGACTTGCCATAGAATCAAAGCGACCCAGGCATAAGGCACTCAATCTCAAGCACAGCAAGCACTGATTGTACAAGCAAAAATATGAATATAAATGACAAATTTTACAATGGCTAAAGAACTTCCTGGCGAAAAATAGCAGGCCATAGAATCAAAACAACGCAGGCAAACGGAACACAAAATCAAACGCAGCAAGCACAGGATGTACAAACAAAAATATAAACATATGTGACACATTTACAAAGACTAAAGAACTTCCTGGCGGGGTCTGAGAAGGGGGGGGAGATTAGTTCTGAAAGTGTCTTTGGAATAAAAGAGATTTGAGGTCCGCTTTGAAGATCTGGATGGAGGTGGTGGCACAGAGCAAAGGAGGAAGCGAGTTCCAGATTCTCACCGCATTACCTGAGAACGATTGTGCCATAAATTTTTCCCTTTTGAAGGAGGGGGGCTCAAGTAGGAACTTTTCCGTATTCCGAGACGGTCTTGAGCCTCCAGACGATTTCAGATTATTCGCCAGATAGCGAGGGGAGGAAGAGTGCAAAGCTTTGTGGGGATGCACGCCGTTTTGTAGATAGCTCTAGCCTCGATGGGAAGCCATCGGAGAGAAGACAGGATAGGAGTGATGTGGTCACTTCCTTTGGACCCTGAGATGAAGCGAGCTGCTGAATGGAGGACGGATTTGAGGGGAGAGAGGTGAGATTTGGGAAGGCCAGTCAGAAGAGAATTACAATAGTCCAATCTAGAGAGAACTAGCGATTGGACCAAGGTTTTTAGGTCCTTCTCCGGGAAGAACTGACGAATCCCCCATAAAAGGCGCACCTGATAACGTGCGCTCTTGGCCATGGAATTGATGTGTGAGATTAGGTTGAGTCTTTTGACAAGTATGACACCTAAGGATTTAGCACAGTCCACAATGATGGGTTTACTGTTCAGTAGATTCAACTGATCCAACCAGGATTGAACAGGAGGCGGGGAGAGAGAGCTAGATAAGAGGAGGAATTCCGTTTTGGAGGAATTGAGAATGAGTTGGTGCACTAACATCCAGTTGTGAATAGCGTTGAGAGTAGAGCTGAGTAGTGAGAGATCATGAGGGGAAGACACCTTGAGGTATATTTGGGTGTCATCCGCATAGAGATGGTAGAGGATTCCAGATTTGCTTAGGAGGTTCCCTAATGGTTCCAGATAAAGATTAAACAGAGTGGGAGCAAGGATAGAACCTTGAGGGACGCCTTGACCAACCACCAGTGGAGACGAGAGACTGTTCGCAATCTTAATCATTTGGGATCTGTCAGAGAGGAAAGAAGCAAACCATAGGAGTACTGTGCTTTCCACGCCCATTCTCTGATGAAGAATGTTCAGGAGGTGTTGTGATTAACAGTGTCAAAAGCTGCAGATAGGTCAATAAGAATCAGAAGGAACGATTCCCCGATTCGGGAATATGCAGCGCATCATCGATCAGTTGTAGCAGGGCTGTTTCAGTGCTGCAATTTTGAATAAAGCCCGACTGGAACACGTTGAGGAGATTATTGTCCATAATGTGTTGGGGCAGTTGTTTTGCAACACATTTTTCTGTGATGTTTGAAAGAAAAGGGAGATTGGTGTTGGGGTGGAAGTTATTGAGGTCGTTTGCATCTGCAGTGGTTTTTTTTTAGAAGGGGGGTAACCTGTCCTGTTTTGAGGACAACTGGGAGGGATCCTTGACTGAGGAAGAGATCGACTAGCTGGTCCAGTAGGAAAGAGTGTTAGTATAGAAATCAATGGGGATGCCACTGGGTATGGGGTCAGAAGAATGGTTGGAAGGTTTGGTTTCGCGGATGCATTTGAGGAGATCAACCTCCGAGATGGCGGCAAAGTTCTGCCAGGTGACTAAGGCTTTTCGCTCCTCGATGGGGGTGGGGTGGATGACCTGTTCCACCAGAGATTTTACCTTTTGATCAAAGAATATAGCGAACTCAGTTGCTTTCTTTGAAGCATCCTCAGGCTTGATGGTTTGGGGAGAACAAATTGGGTTTTTAATGAGGTCGAAAAGTTTTTTGGGTCTGTTTTTAGCTGAATCGAAGAGGAATCTGAAATGAGATGTTTTTTCCTGGAAGATGTGCTGGTGGAATTTGGATCTTGCTGAGCGTAAAAGAGAGAGGTTGGGGTGGATGGAGAATGTCTCCAGTGCTTCTCCAAGTTTCTGAGGTTTTTCCTTTCCGCATAGAGAGCTTTGTTGAACCAAGGAGCTGATGGGGTGGGTCTTTTCCTTTTGCTTTGGAGTGGAGCAACCTTGTCGATTTCGACTGCAAGGATTGAGAGGCAAAGGGGAGTGAGATCGTTGACATCCGTATTGGGTTCTAGACTAGGAAGTGAATGCATAGCAGAATCACATAGAATCTCAAGATCAATGTTTTCTGTGTTGCGGAACCACGTGGAGGCTCTTTTAGGTTGGCAGAGAGTTGAAATGTGAGAGAGGTGAAAAAAGAAGGGAATGAGGAAATGGTCAGACCAGTCAACACGGATGGGTGAAGCAGTGGTAATCTGGCCTGATTTGGATATCACAAGGTCCAGAATTGAGCCCTTGGCGTGTGTAGTTTCCGTGCAGTGTTGGGCAAGATCGTTAGCTGAGAGAAAGGCTGCAAGCTTGTTGGCGGCCGAGTCTTCCACGGAGCCCCAGTGGAGATTGATACACCTAGGAAGATCTGCTTGTCGCTTTGTGAATATTGGTCACTAATGAAGTCGATGAGTTCATCAATGAAGGAAGAGCAATTACTAGGCGGGTGGTAGATGATATGAAACCTGAAGGGTGAGCCATGCTGAACTTGGAGTTCTAGGGAAAGGCATTCAAAGGTGCAAAAGAGGGTGGTGGGAAAGGTTTTGATTTGGAGGCGTTTCTGTAGAAAATCGCAACACCTCCCCCGATCTTGCCTGTTCTGTTGTTTCTGAGGATAGAGTAGTCAGTAGGTAACAAAAGATCAAAAGAAGTGTGAGAGGAGTCATTAAACCAGGTCTCACTGAGAAAGAGCATGTCGAGATTGTGGTGAGTGATGGTGTCAGAGATTTCCAGTTTGTGTTTGGTTGCAGATCTGCAGTTACGGAACATACAGTGTAGCTCTGACGCAACTGTTTTGGTGATGTGAGTGTCTGGACTGATGAGGGGGATAGGGATTAGGTTCTTGATTGAGGGTGCCCCTTGAGGGGGAGGCTGGTAAGTTCTGAAGGAAGAGATGGTCTGAATGGCAAATTGAGTAGAGTTGTTAGGAGAGGCGAGTGGAGGGGAATTGACATTGATGGTCTTGTAGGTAGCCAATAAGTTGGTGATGTCTGTGGGGGACAGATTGTGGTTGGTTCTATTGGGGCGCGGGAGCAAGGAACTCCTCGGGAGGTTATTAAGAGTGAAATGGAAGAGATGAGAGAATCAAGTTTAGTTTCCAGAGAGAGGTGTGCTGAGCAAGGAGTGAAGGGTGGCTCAATGGTTAAGGGAGAGAGTGGTCTAGGCGAAGGAGGACAGGAGGAGGTGGGGGACCGGGGAGAGTGTTGGGGTGCGAGGGTCGCAGGTGGGAGAGGAAGTGAAGTAGGCGAAGGAGGACAGTGGGCTGTGGGGGACTGGGGAGAGAGATGTGATGCAAGGGTCTGAGGGGGGGGAAAGAAGGTGGTAGAAAGGAGTGAATGGAGTTACTGTGATATTTTTACTGGTGTTGAGCAGAGGTGAAGAATAGAGATCATACATAGGAGGAGAAAGTTGAGAAGTAGAAATGTATGGCTGGAGGAGGAGAGGAGAAGGAGTGGGGGTTATGGGAAGGCCATGGATATGGTGAGATGAGAGGAGAAGGGGCTGAACAGGTAGAAGAGGGAGGGAGGTCAAAGGGAGGCCATAGGAGTGGGGAGAAGGGAGGGGGTGCAGACCAGGTGCCATAGGTAATCGAAGGTGAATGTAGGGGTAAAGGCACCAGGCAGAGTGGGGGGGGTCGAGCAAAATGAAAGTTGTGGGAGGAGTGAGGGACTGTGCAGTCAGAGGGAGGGAAGAGGGAGGAATTACCAAGAGGGGAAACAGGGTTGTGAAGCATAGGGAGGAATGTAAGATGTGGAGAGATAGGAGGTGTGAGATCAGTGGGAGGGAAGATGATGGGATTACCAAAAGGGGACGCAGGGATTTGAGGCATGGGAGGGAGGAGAGAAGGTTGAAGAGAGATGGGAGAAGTAAGAACAGAATTGAGGGTACTAAGAAAGGGGAAGAGCGGAAAGGGGTGAGGAGAAGAGGGGAGGGATGGGGGAGGGTAAGGCGAGTTGATTGGTAGTTCAGATTGTAAGAAAGGTGGATTAAATAGGGGGAAATGGGAAGGAATAGTGGAGTAAGGGGGTGGGAGAAGGCAGTGGAATAATGAGGAGATGCAGTATGTAGAGGTGAAGTGGGGTGTGAAGCAGATGAGGTAAGGGGGAGGTCCAGTTGGGAAGGTGGCAGAATGGGAGGGGAGGGAACGAGAGAAGGGGGGGATAAAGGGTCGACCTGTGACTCCCGGGAGAGCGGTCTGAAGGAATGTGTGGGGGTCAAGGGGGGAGAAAGGGAGAAAGTAGACGAGATAGAAGATGAAGAAGAGGAATAATCTAGAGAGATAGTAGTCGCAGGGGTGGGACGAAGGGAATGGAAGATGTGGTCAAAGAGAGAGAAACAGGAATCAGAAGCTTGGATCATGACAGTGCCATTGTTATAAAGAGTAATGGTGAGGTAGCCATTAAAGCGAGTGGAAGGAGAATTTTTTTATCGCTTCCCATGTGGAAAAGAAGAAGAGGAGGAGGAGATGTTGAAGGAATTGGAGATGCTGGAGGACCAGGAAGGGATGTCATTAGTGAAGAAGATGAAGTCATTTTTAATCTTTCCTAGGCACCCATTATGGAATTGGTCAAAGAGGGAATCTGGAAATTGTTCGATGGTGTTATGCTTGAACCGTTTAGCTTATGCTTTGGACGTATAAGGGGGATAAATGACTTTGAAGCAATTGATTCCAGACTTAATTCGACTGGAAGCCATGATAAGGAGATGAGGTGAAGATGTGGTGTAGTGGACAGAAAAAGGGGGCCACTAGGATAGTGAAGACGCAAAAAGGTGAAATAAGAGGGGTGCGCAAATTCCGGAAATGAATAAGAGTGAAACCAATAGGAGTGAGGTCAAATCAGGACCAAAGGTAGATACCCGACAAGGCTAGAAACCGGTAGAAAGGTACAGGGGAGAAGCAGCAATGAATCATGTGTTCATACCTCTTTTGTTTCTGATAGAGGAAGAGGAAGCACCAAAAGAGGGGGGGGGGGGGGGGGGGGTTGCCCGATCCAAGATGGCATCAAAAGATTTGAAAGCATTCCTCTTTCTGTTCTAAGCACTGCCTGGAGGCAAAGGCCGCCATCTTTGGGTCAGGCATCCAGGTTCTGGGCATGGGGGGCCTGGAAAGGGGGAAATAAGATGGATGGATGGGGGTGTGGAAGCACCACAGAGTACACATCAGAAAGTAAGCGAGTAAACCACAGTAATTCAGTTTAAAAACCCCAATCGCCCCCTCTGTGAACACATTGTCTGAAGGGACAATAGAGCGCTGAATCTTCCCAAAGTACGCAGCCGACCCTTCAAAATAGAATGGAAAGCAGCGCAGATCATTCCCATCCGGAAAAATATTAAGGCTCCTATAGATGATGTATCCAACTGTCGCCTCAGTTCTCAGCTCCCCCTTCAGAACAAGCTTTTGGAAAAGCATAATTATCAAACATCAATCCAAATTTGTAGAAGCCTCAAGTTGTCTCGATGTCTCTCAATCGGGCTTTAAGGCCAGAAACAGCACTGCATCTGCCCTGGTAGGTACTGTGTTCACCCTCCAGCGGCAGTGCTCCCCTACGCCAGCCCCGATCGGCCCCACCAGCCACAGGCACCAGCGCCGCCCAGATGGCGCTGGGAACCGACACCTCTGTTCCTCACCCTTTGATGGGCTCTGCAGTCCACTGTTTTTCCTGTCGAATCAGTGGTGACTCCTCTGTGCAACCGGTGCTTTAGGGGTGCCCGCCTCTGTCGCCCCTCTGCGTGGCCTCAGTCCTGCTTCTCCCCGCAGAGCGTCATCTCAGGCACCAGGCTGCCAGGCCCTCTGTCGCCATCCGCAGGCTAACTCCCGGCTGCTCGGCGTTTCCTCTGGATTCACCCTCTGGTCCCCGCAAGAAACCTCACAGGTATATGTCGTGGGGATCGGACCCTGGAAATACCCAGTGATCGAGCAGTTCCGTCGCTCCTGAGCTCTGGCCGCTGCTGCCAGATGCCCCTCTACAATCGGGAGTAGTCTGCCATTTTCACACTCCTCATGGTGCTCGCCTTCCGCTTAGAATCCTCTGCGTCTTAACGCTCTGGCCCCGATCTCATAGGCTTACCAAGCGCTGTCGGGCCGGAGATGAATTCCGACTTTATTTCGTAACTTTGGGGGCCTGCACCTTGCTTCACTGGGCGAGTTTGGGCTGCGGGAGTGGGGAAACAATGCGAGACACGTCCTACCCGCTCGCCATCTTTGTCACGCCCCTGCCGGTATTTTTGTTTTTGAGTGAGTCTTCATTCTCTCTGCTGTAGGATTGGAGTCTGGGCACATTCACCATAAAAAAAACTCTACCGTCCCTAGTGTCACGTAGGTGATTCCTGGAATTGTAACAATGTGCACACTTCTTTGTAATTTCCACATGCTTTTTAAATTTGCTCTATGCAAAGGTCCCTTAGAAATCTATCAGTTATTACATATGACCATTTCTGCCCCTTAAACCTGCCTATACATTCATTCCTATGAACAAATCTGTGCCTATACATTATAGCACCATGCCTAAGATTTTCCAAGGAATATATTATATACCTTCCCATATCCCCGTCGATAGGGCTACAAAGAGGAGCATTATTTTGGGCCATCTCGCACTCCTTACGTTCTCCCATGCACCATTTAGTCTCTCTAGTTCAGCGTTCATCTGACTTAGTCCCAACGAGGCTCCATGCTAGAATTTTTAGTTTAAGAATGTCATTCCTTTGTTCTTGTTCTGAATTCACATTACCAGACCCTTCTCGAGGGGCTCGAATTGTTGGTTGGAGGGCATGGGTATGTGTTTGCAGGTCAGTATGTTGGCTATGTGGTAGGGGATGGGAGGGGGAAATTATATCGTGTATGGAAGTCTTGGAACACAAGAGCTTCAGACTGGAGGCGTTGAGATGTACGAGAGTCTTTTAATGTGGTTGTCCACAACAAAAACGGAAAGACAAAAGAGAAGAAATACGTCTGGCTTTCAAGCAACGAGTCACAAAAATAGTTCTGTGGTATACAGTCTTATGTGGGTGGTTTCGGTTCTTCCTTAAAGAATGTCCCCTTGAGTAGACCACAGTTCCCTGGGTCTTCTGTGGTCCTCCCCTGGTCCTGTTTGTTGAGGATGTGTGAACGGAGACCTCCGGAAACGGTGATGTCAGCAGGAATGCCCAAACAAAACAAAAGAAAAAGAAGATAACCGGGGTTGAGTGGGCTGCTCTTTACCGTTGCATAGAATAGTGCCACCGCACCCTTCACTCTAGTGACGTTAGGGCTGCCTCAGTTTTGTGTTACACTCCCCTCCCCCACCTATGATTTCTTATAAAAGTGAAGAGGGAGACTTGCCAGTAGCCACGTCACTCCTGGGACATGGCAGACGACGTCCCCTGGGTTCTCGTCGCTCGCGGTCCCCTTCTCTGGTTCTTAAGGTTTTTCTGGAATCTGCTCTCTCGATGGCGGCGTCTCGCGCTCTGCATTTTCAATTCTAGGATCTCGGCCCTCCTTTGGGGCCGTCACGCTGGGCTCTTCTTCCGCCTTGCATGCCTTGAATACTGGTGCACTAACCTTCCTTTCCTTTTGTTCATCGCCGCCCGCCATGTTGATATCCGAGAAGGCGACCGGTGCAGTATTACACTATCTTTATTGGCATGTAATACTGTGAACCTGTTTTTGCACAATAAGTTACATTCATTCAAAGAGCAAGTCAAGCCTGGAGGTGGTGGGGAGGAGAGTTGGGAAGGAGGGATAGAAAAATAGCCCTCATCAAGTCACAACCCTAACTGTGTTTTCTGTAATGGTAGATGTGCCAGTGCCACCATTATAAGCTTCAGGCGCTGATGCTGTTTTTTTATGTTCTTTTTACTTGTAACATTTCTGTTGTTTCATGGATGAAGGTTTCCCTGTATCCTTTCCTGGCTTAAGCATAAGCACCACCACCTTCTCTGTTATCTTGTCACTTGGATCTGTCGTTCACTTCTCAGGCACCTTTGACATTTGCTTCTTTGATTTGGACACCCCCTGTAAAGTTTCTGCTGCCTTCCGCATGCCCCTGCTAGTTAATTAAAATTAATAAAAACAAACCAGGCCTTAAACGTGTGACAACGTAGAGCAAAGTGTTAAGAGAGTAGACATTAACTGTTCAGGGTCAAGCTTTTTTATCCTTTTCTCTGATTTTACGAAGGCTTTGTCAGTGTTGACTGCATAGGGTGTTGCAGGTGTTTCTTTACGTGCTAGGAGCTGATTCGTCTTAGTCACCCATTATTGAATTTTGATTTTTCCCGGAGCCTCTCAAAGTCAAAATGGACACCAAGGTGAAGAATTGAGTTTTTTGGAGCTATCTTTAACTTCATGGTTATGAACGGTTTATGAGGGTTCAACATGTACAGGACTTTATTGTGTATTTTACTCCTGACAGAAGAGTCATGATTTTATGATAACCATGGTTGTTTGCTCCTATGCATCCTGCATTGTGCTTGCTGGTCACTCCTGTGAGAATCAGAGTGATATTACTGCAGTGGTAAAGAGTCATGGTCAGCTTAAGATTGTGTACAGAGTGTGTGTAGTATTTTCAAATAGCTGAACTAACAATTTTAAGAGACTACCTGTTCAAGAGTTGGGATTTAGTTCTTTCGAATTATCACTAATCTGTTGACAGATATGTCCTTGACAAGAGCAGGAGCACATCTGACATGACAAGCGTGAATGTCAGCGGACACTGGCCAAGAGAAGCCTTTTACATGAAACCTTTGTATTTATATGTTGCCTTGTCAGTGGTAGTTTTCCTTTCTTAAATGTAGAGCGCAGTCCCTTGCTTCGATTAACAAACAAAACAACTGCCATGCAGTATGCTGACAAATGTGAGGTTTTTAAAATGAAAATATGGAGAAATGCAATTATGTTATGTAATTGGACTATGCTCAGGAAGCTTCTATTTTTTAACTCATTTAAGATCCTTGAGGTGGAAGTTGTGGGATACTCTGAGCATTTTGACTGTGAAGGTGTATTCACAATTGCAAAGGAATTCGATTTTGTAAGTAGAGTGATGCATGTGATCGCATTTTTTGCGGATTTATACAACAATAGTGGGTTGCTTGTGATAGTGCTTCAAAAGATGGCGTAGATGTGGGTAAGGGTGTTTTTTTGAGGGCTTAGGGAAAGAAACCTCATGGAAGAAAGGAGAGTGGAGCAACACAACTCACTTTTATGGGAGTGTGGAGGTAGAAAGATGCATAGTTCAGGGTGTAAAGGGGGAGACGGAGGAGAGGATGGGAAGTTCTCGGGGTAGAACTACCAGCCTTAACCAAAGCCAAAACAAGGAAAGACAACCCGAACAAATGCATTTTCTTCAAGGAGAAGTTTCACCAGATTGTTTTTCTCAACTTGATGCAGGCCATGCTTACAAAAATTGGTGTATAAAGGCTCAGTTTAGTTTTCCTTTGAGAGCACCCATAACTAGCAAGTAATATCAATCTATATTCGGACGAGTATTCGACCAAAAAAGCACATAATAAAACAATTATACACTTCAAAGTTAAAAATAAGCAATCAAGTTTAAAATAAAAACATGTTGAAAAAAACGGACAATCGGAGATTAAAAATTCCTAATATATATCTTTTCCTTTGCATCAGAGCCTGGATGATAAAAATTAAAACAGCAGTACAAATAGTTTGTAACTCAAGAAGCTGAAGGAAAATCAGATCCTCGTTATGCGACTTAAAAGATCTATAAAAAGCATACAAAGGGCAAAATAGCATAAAGTGCTTAATGGTTTGGAAAGAGATTCCCATCACAGGCACAACTTGGTTGTTATGTTATAGGATTTTATTAAACGCACATATCACCCAAGGGTCTCAAAGCGCTAGCCAAAACCACGGAAAGGAGGTAAAAACAACAGCAGAGGGAAAGAAGTGATCAAAAAAGCCAGGTTTTTAGCATTTTGCGAAACTGGCGATGGTCTGAGACCATGCGTAGGTGCAAGGGGAAGAGCGTTCCACCGAGTTGGTGCAAGATGTGAGAAGGATTTCTCACCATACCTAGAAGTATGTATCCTGAGTGGAGTTAAGAGAACATTGGTTCTTGATCTCAGAGTTCTGCTGGGCTGGTACCATTTAGGTTTTTTTGATAAGTAACTAGGACCATTCTCAGAGATAATTCTGTGAACCAGGGTGATAATCTTAAAACAAATTTATTTCCTGATGGGAAGTGGAGGGCTCTTCGACTTGGATCTGATGGAGATTGCAACGGTAGATTTAGAACAAGTCTGGCGGCAGTGTTTTGTAGAACCTGAAGTTTGGTGAGAAGCTCTTTATTAATGGAGGCCATGAGAGCATTCCCATAATCGAGCCGACTGATTATTTTACCCTGCACAAACGGTTTTCTTGATTCCGAGGGAATCCATTGTATAACCTTGCATAGGCTCATTAATCCATAGCTGATGCCTGCCACCTGTTTAACATGGCCTCTCATGGACAATTCGTTGTCAATTATGAACTACATATTTGGGGAAGGACAGGGGCCATTCTGAGGCCACCAGTCATTAGACCCAGTACTCCTTGGCCTTCCCAAAATGAATGATCCTCGTTTTGCTTGCGTTTAACTGAAGGTGATTAGTTTGCATCCAGGTGCTGATATGGTCCATGCAGTTTATGAATCTGAGATTGGTGTCGGAAGGGTCAGTGTCCAAGGTGATCAATATTTGCATGTTTTCGGCGTACAAACCCGTAGGATCTTATCACCTCTGCAAGGGGAGTCACATAAAGATAAAAAAGAGTGGGGCTGAGGATAGCTCCCTGGGGGACTCCTTTATCTACAATCCTACTTTGAGAAACAAAGGTGCCCGTTTGGACCCTCAAGGTTCGATCTGTTAAGTACCTCCTGAACCAGTTTAAGGCATTCCCTCTGATCCCTTTCTCCCATAGTCGGTGTATCAGCGTACTGTGGGAGATGGTGTCAAACGCCCCTGACATAACTAGTAAGACAAGCATAGCTGACTGCCCGTTGTCCTGGGCTAGTCTTAGCGGTCAACTACCTCTATCAACGATGTTTCAGTGCTGTGGGTAGCCCTGAACCCCGATTGAGAAGGGTCCAGTAATTTGTTTTCCTCCAGAAAGGTTGTAATTTGTTTATTGACCAAGAACTCCAAAACCGTTACAAAATGGGGGCGAAGAGAGATTGGTCGATAGTTGGTAAGCTCTTTTGGGTCAATTGAAGGGTTTTTCGGGATGGGTTTGACCCTAGCTGCCTTCCAGAAGATTGGAAAGGCGGCACTTTTTTACAGATAGATTAAGAAGATGAGTTAGACTTTTGAAGAGGACTGGGGGATGTTGCATATAATAAGAGGTGAGACAGGGTCAGTTGGGGAGCCTGATTTTATTTTAAAGAGGGCGCGGTTCACGCTCTCCTCAGTGAGTTTGGTGATACCACAGAAATAATTTATACCAGGATCTGGACTGCTTATAAGAACTGTCTCAGAGTATTCAGTAGCTGCATTGAAAAAGAGGTTATGGATGAGGTTAATTTTCTCCTCAAAGAATGTAGAGAGTTTGTTAGCCCAATCAATGGAGGTGGGGCTTTTGGACTGGCAGGAATGAGGGCTGGTGAATTCCATTAATATTTTATGCAATTCTTTATTTGAGTTTGCAGCTTTATCAATTCGACTAATATATCTCTTTTTGGCTGATTTTATATTATCAAGATAGTGTCTATGTATGAGGTTTTACTCCTTTCTATCAGCAGTCTTTCTAGTACTCCTCCATTTGTGCTCCGCTTTCCTACTGGCCAGTTCATCCAGTTTTAGATGTTCGTTAAACCATGGTGAAGCTTTATGCTTGAGTTTAAGTTTAGTTAGAGGTGCTACAATATCAAGTACCTGAGTAATTGCCTTCTCAAAAGTTTCTGCTGCTTGGTCTATGTTATCTGTGTCTTTATAGGATGGGAGGCTGAGATGGGGTGCAAGGGTTAATGGATTGACTTTTTTCCACGGTCTACTCAGCCTTTGTTCACTGATTCGATTACTATATATTGGGACAGACTGTAATTTTAGAAGAGAGTGGTCTGACCAGAGAATCGGAATGGGTAATTCTTCTTCAATATTAGGGGAATTCGTGAATAGGAGATCTAAAGTAGGGCCTGCTTATACGTGGGCCCTGTTATCAATTGCCGTAGTTCCAGTGATTCAAGAGTAGAGATAAGTTGGATAGTATCAGGATCATCTAGGAGTTCTGCGTGAAAATTAAAGTCGCTGATAAGAAGAAAATTGTTGTCTGCTAGCACATGTGCGCCAATGATCCCTGTCAGCTTATTAGTTAAGTTAGTTTTAGTACCAGGTGGCCTGTAGGCTAATGCACCTCCCCAGCTTCTGTTAGTGTGGTTCTCTATTTTAAAAATACACAGTTCCACCCATTCGGTAAGGAAAGTATTGAGTAGCTTGATCTTAATGTCAGCCTTAGCATTGATAGCTAGACCTCCTCCTCTCTTTTTGGTCCTGTCAAGTCAGTTCAATGTATACTTCGGGGGGAAAGCAACTGCAACATCGGGGAGGGCGGCTTCATGAAGCCAAGTTTCAGTGACAAAACATATTTCTGGTTTTTCAGGGTCAAGAAGGCTCCATATCTCCAGAGTATGTTTAGGAATTGATCGGGCATTAAGATAAAGCCGGGTTAGTTGTTTGGGTTGTTAAAGATGTTCAACCCCTATTATCCCTTCTACGTTTGTCAGCATTGTGTTGGTGCAGGGGGGAAAGGTACTGTGATAGCATGTTCTGTGTCTGAATGATAAGGAAATAATGCTGGAGGGTAGATCATGGGGTTGGTCTGCGGCTTGGCCGGTGTAGGAAGGTGGATATCTGACTATATGGTTACCCCAACTTTTTGCCTAGTGTTTAGCTGGTTTTTGACTTAGTTGGCCTGGGATCCTGCTATTCTGGGCCCCAGGCTATCTGCTCTCTCTGTAAAATGGACTCCATGTACTTTAGGTACCTACCTGATTGGGTATTGGGTCACCTTTGTGAGCCCCTGTATAGTGTACCATAGGTACCCAGGGCATAGGTGCATCCAAGGCCTACGAGGGGCTGCAGCATGTATTATGCCACCCCTGGCTGGCCATCCATCCAAACTGACACCACAGGCTGATCACTCAGCTTGGGTAAGGTGGTGTAATCACCCCTTACTTAGATATGGTATACCTATATCTACCTTATATATAGACACATAGTAACCTATGGCCTTAACAATCCTGGATGCAGAGTGCTTGGTTTTATGTGAGAGGGTGCCCTAGCATGAGCTGAGCCCCTCTGCAGCTTTCGGAACCAGGTCCTTATAGCTGTTCTATGATCTAGCCATACCACATACTCTTAAGTGCATTATAATCCTCGCGGTTAAGGCTAACTTTGGTTTGGCTGTATCAAAACATGTCTTGTAAGGTGTCAAACACTTTGGAATACTACCCCCCGCCAATTCTGGCGGCGAGGGTAGCATTCCACCCTCTTAGAGGGAGAAGACATGTTGGTTACTGCTTTACCCGGTTAAAGTTAAAAACAGAGCCTCAGCATCACAAAATGGATGCTGCTGCTATAGACACGAGTCTGACCTCCTGCTGCTGGACGAAACTCCGGCAGGGGAGGCCTGGAAAATAGGTTTCCTGCCTTGGGAGGTGCTAGCACCTCCCCAGACAGGCTTTTAGTGTATTGGGGCGGGGAGGGCTGCAAAATGAGACACTGCCTGGGGTACACAAGGTGCTCCATGCATAGCCCGGTTCAAACCAGTTGCTGGGGCACTCCAGCCCCAGCTCTGGAGCAAAACTGGACAAAGAGAAAGGGGTGTTACCACCCCCTTCTCAGGGTCCACCCATAGGAGGGACCTAGCAGGTAATCCAGCCCCTTAGTTTAGTATAAAGATAGGAGCTGTGTCTAGAGACATTAGATTATCCTGGAACGAAACTCTGAAACGAAACTCTTGGACTTCGACATTCTATGCTGACTAGAAGACTGAAGATATCTCCTTTGTGGTCAAGGAGTGACCACCCTGTTCAAACAGGCTCCACCAGTGACTTGCCGGTTTGCTTTGTCGACGCTCCTGCCGAAACCCGAAGACTCAGCTACTCAGGACTGGACTTCCAGACTTCTTGGACTCCGACCCACATCCACAGCAAAGCTGAGACCCGTGGCGGACACGAGAGACGTTGGACCAGACTCCCTGGACATCCTGCAAATTGCTAACTGCATCGACTCCTGAGGTAACTCGCAGTTGTGCATTGGGGCACTAGAAGCCCCAGACCCGAGCATCATCTGCACCAGAGCTCAGCCCTCCTCACTCCACAAGTGCCGCGTGGGGCCCGCTCCTACATTTCAGCTCGACGCGTCTTCCCTGTTGCTAGCCCGTTGGCTAGTGACCCCTCTGAAGACGATCCTTTGAATTTCCAACGCTTGCCTGGTTGCTCTGGGCTTGCTCCAGCTTCCTTCCAAAAGAGAAGCGCCTCAAACCTGGCTGGTCTGATCTGAAGCCAATCTTCACTTCCTGCGTGGGTTGCGGTTACCAAGGCTTGTTGGGTCCAATCCAAATACCGACGCCGCAGTCAACTAGTTCCTTCGTGGGAGAGCTCGACTCCAGCTCCTGGTCGTCGTCGACGCCTCCTGGTCCTCGTGGCTGCAGAGACAAGCTTCACCTCTTCACCTGTTTGTATCGCGACATCGCCTGGTTCCATCCTGGTTCCTGGCTAGTGACCCAGGCTCTGTCCCCACTGCTTTCAAGTTCTTCAGTTCCTCAATCCGCCCTTGGATCCACCCGGACACTCTTCCTTCGGCCGCCTGCAGCACTTCTTTTGCAGTTCTCCATTGAAAGCATCGACGAAACCAGACATGAAAAGACACCTACGCACCCGGCTTCCCTGGGTGAGGTAACTCGAGTACTCCGGTGCTCCTGTGGGTATTGACTATCCAAGTGTCCTAGTTTAAAGGGGTTTCACCGTAGTCCACCCGGAAGTGTCCTTAATCAGTAACTTTGTGACTTCTTCGTTTCCCATTGTAAGTCAATGGTAGCTCGCGACTGTGTTCCCACACTGCACGCCTCCCCGGTGGGTCTCTTACTTCCTAACCTTTGGTTCTGTAGTTTAGCCCCAGCGATGCCCTAGGCCTATTCACTATTCCTGAAGTGGTTCTTATACCACTTACTTAGTATATGGTTAGTGAGAATTGTATTTGTGCAGCTGAAAGTATGCTGAATGAGTAACTTGTACTGTATTTCGATCTCTGACCTCATAAAGAGTTCAGAGGGGTTGTGTTAGAAATAAATACACATATATATTTGATATATACCTTGTGTGGTGTCCTTTCATTTGATATTCACGGGATTATATATGGTAAAACTGCTGGCTTCACATGCTCTCTGAAGTTTTAGCCTAAGACTGCTGGTCCACGCTACCACTAGGATAGCAGGTCTATAAGGATGACTTTGCAACCACCACCATAAGGGTCGTTTAGACTGGTGCAAGGTGCCCACTAGAATAGTGGACATCTAATACCAGGCTAACTTCTCACAGCCGGACTTTGCTTATTTAATGCCTTAAGCTCTGCATTTGAGCAGGGGTAATCTGCCATTTAAAATAGTTAAAAATGTGGGTGGACAAATGACTGATGTTCTACAGAATATAAGGTAGTGAATATTATTAAATGGGCAGGGATTTCGGCAGCGGACGGGCGCAACCGCATCCCTTGCAAGTTTAAATAGCAGGGGCGAAAGAGGAAGTGAGTGGCGCCTAGAGCGCGGCCCTTAAGTGAAGAGTTATTCACTTCTAGTGCAGCGTGTAGATACTGCCAGGTACGTCCCTCCACTCAAACGGCAGAGGCCGTGGCGGAACAGGGACTATGGCAGAGAAATAAATCAGGTGAGCATAACAAATTAAAAACACGGCGCACAATATTCTGACAGAGAAGGAATTACAAGTTAAAAGCTCCTCGTGTGTAATGCCTAGTTTTCGTTACCTTCCGCAGTTTAGATAGTCGTGAAGCAAACCAAGATCCAGCGACTGGAAAAGCCCTAAATAATGGATCATGTTAAGTCACATTGGCGAAAGATACAATCTATGTTCCGGGGCTTTCACCCACGAAAGGTTGGGTTCCATACCATTACTTGTAGCAAGCATAATGTAGTGCTGAATTGTTACCATATTTATTGCTTTCTCCAGCCTTGCATTTTTCCTAAATTCCAAGAACTGTAACTTAGCCTGAGCCTTCAAAGAGGAGTTAATATCGGTTTTGTTTGTCCATAAGTTTATCATCCCGAAGATCTTGGAGCGACTTTTCAACAGAAACCATGGAATGGACTGCACATTGCTTTGCTTCAAGTAGGCTTCAACAATGTCACGTGTCAACTTCAGCTCTGGAAAAGACCAACATTGTTCCCATAACAAGATGAGTACAAGTCCCACTAAGTCTTCAAGGAATCCTAGCCCTACTTCATTATGATTAATATGACTTGATGTGGATCTTGGTATTCCCAAAAGTCTAGCCAAGAATAAGTTCTCCACCATCTGGATGTGCTTCCCAAAAGCAAATCCCCATACTCCTGCTCCATATGTGGCCACAGTCTGACACTTATTTGTTTTGCATCACCAATTCCTTCGGAGGTTTATGGCCCAGTTTATTGGCAAACCTAAAAACGATTTCACATGTGGCTTCCATTTGCTGTTATAAGTCTGTCCCAGCTCAAATTAGCAGAGAATAAAATGCCCAAATAACTGAAGTTTGGAATCTTCGAAATAGGTATTCCCCCCACCGTAAAGTTTATGGAGCGTCTATTTTTAGGGCCACGTAAAGCAATACAGGGACGAATTGCACACCAATTTTAGGAATTTTCGGGATTAATGACTTTAAAAAGGAGTCCATGGCATTTATATACAATAGAAATAAAAAAGGGGCCAATATGCAACCTTGTCTAACCCCTCTCGATACATTAATGGGGGGCGTCTGGTCACCATCCTGGTGCAACCTTTTCAGGGTCATTAAGAAGGGAGAATCGATTCCTGCTTGCTCCATACTAAACCATAATTAGTCCCTCTCCACTAAGCCAAAGATCGACAAGAGGTCCATGAAAGCCATATGCATGGCTCCTCTCATGGCCTTGACATATTTACCTAGGAAAAGGGTCACTTTTAGAGCTTGTTCAGAAGTGCTCGAGCCTGGGCTGAACCCGTATTGGGCCTCCGTAAAGAAGGTTCTATCTGCTGCCTAATCTTCCAGTCTCCCTAGAATCACCCTCATGAAGATCTTTGAAGAGGAATCAATGAGGGAGATGGGCCGACAGTTTGATGAGTTGTTTTTAATCACCTTTCTTATAGATGGGTATAGTTACAGATTTCTTAAAGGAATATTGAGAACATGTAATGACCAATGCTCTGAATACATTAGTAAGTCATGGTGCCCATAGCTCTAAGTTATGCTTAAAAAGCTTGGCTGGTATCTCATCTGGGCCTGCTGCCTTTCCTGTAGCCGAACTGACAATAGCTTTCCTCCCTTCTCCCACTGTTATCGTTTATAGATACACATACCTATCTAAAATACTTCAAGGGACGCTTAGCTAGTTGTCTTAAACTATTGGCCTGCTGTTGTATAATTCAAAATTTTCTTCCCCCAACTACTGCATACAGCTTAGAGTAATAGGTAAGCCCAGTTCATCCATTGGGAAGCGTGACTGTGCATCATTTCCTTTCACATTGAGCACATCCACACACAAATCAATTTCGTAGGTAGCAGGGGCTACTATCGCATTGTGGGCATTTTGAGGCCACAAAATAAGATTGATGTGAGTCTGGCAACATCCCCAACAATAATGTTTTGCAAAAGCATGACTAAACCATTGCAAAGGTAAAAGGCTAGCAACCAGTGCTCGTTGATAGGGGTGCTTTCACAGGAGATTTGGCGAGCCACGAGTTGATCTTTTTAGCATACATATTCAGGACAATATGACTGATGCGAGGGCTAAAGACTTGTTTGGGAGCACACTGGTTCAGCAGTTTTGGGTCACTGGATCTCTGCATGCTTATCTGATCTCCATCCAGATGTGTTAGGTACTACTGAGTGATATTTCAAACCTAAGACTCTGCCAAGGGAGGAGTATCCAATAAACAAAATATGACCTGCCTTTTGTGTCGTTGGTTTGATGGATACTGTTTTTCCTCAGGAGATTGCCTGCCCACCTCATTTCAAAGTCCTTATGCCATCTAAAGGGTGCTGAGCTGGAACATATTGGCAATTGAAGAAGCTTGTGCGAGGTCACACCGTTAAAGTACTTCAATCAGTCAATCATTTGTAAAGCACACTACATACCCGCGAGGGTCTCAAGGCGCTACTGATCGAACAGCCAGGTCTTGAGTATCCTCCTGAAGGTCAGCAGGTCTTGAGTCTGTCGTAGGCTCAGTGGGAGGGTGTTCCATGTCTTGGCGGCGAGGTGGGAGAAGGATCTCCCACCGGTGGTTGTTCTTCGGGACGGTGGCGAGTGAAAGGTCGGTGGAGCGTAGCTGGCGGTTGGGGATGTAGAAGGAGAGCCGTCTGTTGAGGTAGGCTGGGCCGGTCTTGTGGAGTGCCTTGTGTGCGTGGGTGAGGAGCTTGAAGGATATCCTCTTGTTGAAGGGGAGCCAGTGCAGGTTTCTCAGGTGGGGGGTGATGTGGCCGTGGCATGGTACGTCGAGGATCAGTCGTGTCAAGGCGTTTTGGATGCGTTGTAGTCGTTTGATGAGCTTGGTCGGGGCTCCCGCGTAGAGGGTGTTTCCGTAGTCGAGTCTGCTGTTGACGAGGGCCTGGGTGACTGTCTATCTTGTATCTGTCGGGATCCATCTATAGATCTTGTGGAGCATGCGGAGGGTGTTGAAGCAGGAGGAGGAGACAGCGTTGACTTGCTTGGTCATTGAGAGCGTTGAGTCGAGGATGATTCCCAGGTTGCGTGGGTGGTCGGTGGGTGTCTGGTCTGCCCCCAGTGCCGTCGGCCACCAGGAGTCGTCCCAGGCTGAAGGGTTGGAACCGAGGATGAGGACTTTCGTCTTTTCAGAGTTCAGCTTCAGACGGCTGGTCTTCATCCAGTCCACGACGGCCTTCATTCCTTCGTGGAGATTGGCTTTGGCGGTGATGGGGTCCTTGGTGAGGGAGAGGATCAGCTGAGTGTCGTTGACGTAGGAGATTATGTTGAGGTCGTGCTGGCGGGCTACGTGTGCGAGCGGGGCCATGTAAATGTTGAACAGCGTCGGGCTGAGGGAGGATCCCTGGGGTATGCCGCAGATGATCTCGGAGGCTTTGGAACGGAATGGGTGGAGGCGGACGCTCTGGGTTCTGCCGGAGAGAAAGGAGGTGGTCCAATCAGAGCCTTGTCTCGGATCCCTGCGGCATGGAGGCGTGCGCGTAGTGTGTGGTGGCAGACGGTGTCGAAGGCGGCAGAGAGGTCTAGAAGGATGAGTGCTGAGGTCTCGTCGTTGTCCAGCAGGGTCCTCATGTCCTCAGCGGAGGCGATGAGGGCAGTCTCAGTGCTGTGGTTGCTGCGGAAGCCTGACTTGGAAGGGTTCAGGATTCTGTTTTCTTCGAGGTATCGGGTTAGCTGTCTAATGACGGTTTTCTCGATGACCTTGGCCGGGAAGGGGAGCAGAGAGATGGGCAGCAGAGAGATGGGCCGGAAGTTCTTGAGGTCTCTTGGCAGGCACGGCCCGTGCCGGGCGTTTTACTGGGGCGGTGACGTAAGGCAGGGGAGGTTCAGGGTGGGGGGGTTGTAAAATGCGGGATATGGACCATTAGAGTTAAGTACCGATAAAAATAAATAAAACGAATTTCGTTGCCCACGCTGCATCGCCAAATGTGATGCAGCGTGGGCAACGAAATTCGTTTTATTTATTTTTATCGGTACTTAACTCTAATGGTCCATATCCCGCATTTTACAACCCCCCACCCTGACTCTCCCCTGCCTGACGTCACCACCCCAGTATAACGCCCGGCACGGGCCGTGCCTGCTCTTAGGTCTGCCTTAGGTTTTTTTGAGTAGGGCATTGATCTCGGCGTGTTTCCAGATCTCTGGGAAGGTTGCGGTCTCGAGGGAGAGATTGATGACGTTGCGCAGGTGGGATGCGATGGAGCTGCTTGCTCTGTTGAAGACGTGGTGGATTGTGCTCATGGTCTTGATGGAGTCATCGATGCTCACGCTGGCCCAGGCTAGCAGGGGGTCGTGGTCGATGGTTTGTGGAGAGTCTGTTGTGTTGCTGTCAGTTGGGGCTGTCAGGGTGTTGACGCTGTCGTGGATGTCTGCTATCTTGCGGTGGAAGAAGGTGGCGAGGGAGTCGCGCAGGGCTTGTAACTGCGGGGTTTCGTTGTTGTTGGAGCTGGGGTTTGAGAGTTCCTTCCCGATGTTGAAGAGCTCCTTGCTATTGTATGCGTTGTTGTCGAGGCGGTCTTTGAAGGAGGTCCTCTTGGCCGCCCTGATGAGGTGGTGGTGGTTGCGGATGGTGTCCTTGTGTGCTGCGTGGCTGTCCGGAGTTTGTTCACTGTGCCATTTCTTCTCTAATTTCCGGCAGGCTTGCTTGGAGGCTAGGAGTTCTGGGATGAACCAGCTGGCCCACTTGCTGGTGTCTCTGTGGGGGGGGGGTTCTTCAGCGGGGCGAGGGTGTTGGCGCAGTCCTCGATCCAGCGTCTGAGGCTGTGGGCAGCGTCGTCGGTGTTAGAGGGTTCGGTGTGTGGGCTGAGAGCGAGGTTTGCGTGTAGTTGGTCTTCAGTGATTTTGCTCCAGCAGCGGTGGGGGATCTGTTGGGTGCGGTGGTGTGCGGTGGGCTTCTGGAAGGCGAAGTGGATGCAGCTGTGGTCGGTCCAGAGGAGTTCGGTGGTGTGGCTGACTGAAACGTGCTGGCTTGAGGAGAAGACTGGGTCGAGTGTGTGGCCGGCGGAGTGGGTGGGCCACCACTTGGGCATATCAAGCTGGTTATGACATTCAATAGCACTACTAGGGACCACGACAGTGAAACATTTCTGTTTTTCCAGCCATCTGATGGGAAGTTTTAAAGATAAATAATGTACAAAGGTAAATCTCTGTATAGCTCCACTGTCTTTTGGCAAGGTTCTTGCCATACAAGTACACCGTACATGCATAAATAATATGCTGTAGGAATACTATCTTTCAGAGGCAACATTACTGAAGATTGGTTAAATTTTCTTCCTCTTTATTAGTGTGCTCCATGTCTCCCTTACTGTTCCATGCACGCCTCTGGGTTATCTACATGGGCTTCGTCATAGGGGAGCAGCTCTTGCGGGATTACACAAACCATTGTAAATATGAGTCGTAGTGCATGCCCAGATCATTGATCTGTTGATGGATTGTGACTTGTGTGCCGTACAGCATTGTCACATGACGTTTTTGACATTAGAAATCGTACACCTTGTACAATGGGTAAGTTTACATAGATACAGTGACGGTGTTCTCAATATGTTTGTCGATGTAGGTGTTGTGAAAGTGTTAAGTAAATATTTTCAATGTAGATAAATAATGTTCACATGAGACAGTAAAACAATTCAAAGAAAGCATAACTATACCAAGTGACCAGCTTTATTGAGCTACAGTGTGTTGTTTCCTTTGCACTTAAAAACAAGCATTGGCAAAGCCAATGGACTCCTTTAAGAGAGGTTTTGGCTTTGTCAGTGTTTTCTGACTGTTGTACAGCAGCGCAGGTGCCATGCCAGCATAGGTGAAAGTAAAAAAAAAGCTAATTGCTATGATACAGTCTGTGCTGGCCATATCACAGCACTTTTGTTTTATTGCTGTTCGGAGGATGGGTTGAGAAACAACACAAAGGGAGGGTGTGTGATGCGGCAACGCAGTGCGAGGGGACAAAAGGTTATGACGCAGCCAGCTGTGTCGGTCATAGGTCTGTTTTATTGCAGGGTGGGAGGTATCACAGGTTGGATGGGGGGATCAGCAAGGGCTACAGAGGTTGTGGGAGGTAAAGCGTTTTGACTAGGTAATCGGTGTCCACATCATTATACTTTTTTTTAATGTTGTGGTGGATTGGGTAGCAACATAGACATCAGGTGGGGGGCACACAGACAACAGAGGGAGGACAGATGGGGACAATACAGACAATGGATAGAGGGTGGGTGGAGGCAATGGAGGCAGGGCGGCTAGGGGGAAATACTGACAACGGAGAGAGAGTGGGACAACACTGACAGTAGGCAGGGGCGGCTCTAGGCTCATGGTGGCCCTGGGCAGGGAGCGTAGGTAGGAGGCCCCGGAAGAAGGGGACCGGGCGGGGCAGAGCCCCCCGGAGCTCAGGAAGGTGTTTTAATAAAATGTCCAGAAAAGGTGTTAGGTGACCAGTACCTGCGGCTGCTCCTACCCTTCCGAATTCATCTCAGAACGATAAAATTTAGGAGGTGGAGGGTATTGTGACACACGACGTGGCCAGCAGTGGGTAGGGAAAAAAAGAAGCCAATCAGGAACCAGGAGGAACGCAGGCGCGGAGGCCAGTGAAGAGGGAGGTGTCAGGGTGTTTGGAAGTGGAACAGAGCCAGAGGCCGCCAAATCCCTGCCAGGGGCCGCCACGCCAATATGTATCCATGCTCAGAGGATTATTATATTAAGGATATATACATAGCTGCCAAGGTTTCAGATTGCTATGTGTGACACTTACATAATTCCAGTGAAATTATGAGTGACATTTCAATGACTAAGAGTGACACTTTTTCGCAAGCAAAATTAAGCAAGGAAGACTAGGAAAACATATAAATAACAGCAATTGCACCCATTTGAGCAACAAGACTCTCTAAGAAGATGTTTTAACTGGTGGAAATAACCAGAAACTGAAGCACCTAGTGCCCTTCTAAGCTGACCATACTGTTAAACAAAACGAGGATTCAGAAATGCACCTCTCATTGACAGTGCGCTCCACACCACTGCAATCAAAAGAAGGTTTCTCTAAATTTCAGCAAAGGGAGGTATTGTAGTAGGGTCAGATTATGCGTTGCGAAACCGGCGCAATGTGCCTGCCGCTTGCTCACCTCAAGTACAGAGAATAACAAAATGACTGCTATAAAGTGGGTAAAAAAGAAAAGAAGGCGATGAGGACTGTTTTCCAGATTGGGTCTCGTCACTTGAAAGCACACATCATCGGTTGCTGGGGTACTGAATGTATCCGAGGCGCAGACTCCCCTACCGAAATTTTGACCAGGTGTTCCTCTTAATTTCTTCTGCTCTGACAAACGTTACATTTTATTAAGAGCACTGGTCGTTTTATGAATTCAAATGTTAAAAGATGTTTAATGTTGCACTTACTTACTTGGATTTGAGGCAGGCTGGTACATGATCTCACAGCTGCAGGCCCGAGTCACTGACCCCTAATACGGCGGGATCATGAATATATAGTGTGTTACTCCATGCTGTGATGTCACAGGCTGCACTCTCACTCGGCCCGGCCAAGCTCCCAGTTTGGAAATAAGTATTTCCCGCGGCCGGCAGCCATGACATCATTCTGCCCCGACAGCGCAGGCGGCCCAGCAGTGCAGAAGGTGCGATCAGCGGTGTTTCAAGGCAGCCGAGCCCCATGATTTCGGCGCCGCCCGCTAACCATTGTGCAGCCGGCCTCCACCTCCAATTTAACTCCCAGCGCGCACCCTTTCAGCAGGATGTGATGTCGCAAGGGGAGATAAAATGTATGAAAGTGTGCCCAGTTTTTTAGGGAGACTGCAGAACAGAAGCCTGCCCCCTCCCCCCCTTTCTTGGACCGGTAATTGGCAGTGACTGAGTGAGAGTGGTGTCTGAAAGCTGCACCACGGCTGGGGCAATTTGCAACATTGTAGCACTCTGAGCGGAGCAGAGTGTTAAATCTTTAACTATTACCTTACTGAGCCAGCTGGCTGCTGGCACGTCTGTGGGGAGCAGCAGAGCCGGCGCAGAGAGGCACGCACAGGCGCAGGGGGCGAACGCTGGCACGCCGCATAGCCGTGTTTCAGAGTGCATTAAATGGCAGGCCTGTATATATTGGCGTGGCAGCCCCTGGGGTTTGGCGGCCATGTGCAGGTGAACAGCTTGCACATGTCTAAGGCTGCCCCCGCAGTAGAGAGTGTGATTTAAGGGGCTACGCAAACAATGGAGGGAGGGCTGGTGGGGTGCTATATGGACAGTGGGGAGAGGGCCGATGAGGGTAGCAACATGGGCGAGGGAGAGCAAGAGGGGCTGGGTGCAAGAAGATGGGCAACAGTTGGAGGGAGAGGCTTGGTACAAGAAGACATACAGTGGATGGTCAGTGGGTGGGAAGAATACACAGGGAGGATAAGCACAAGAGCGAGACAGCTGAAAATCACACACTCTTGTAGAGTGCTTAAACACAAAGAAAAAAGTAGCGCCTAAAAAAATTAGCAGTGGAAGGACATAAGTAAAGTGAAGTGTCCATGCTCCAGAGGACGGGCACAAACGTAGAGGAGAGAAGCCTGCAGCAGCTGACCATTAAGAAATAAGCTAATGAGCGTGACAATGAGGCCAACCGTTGGTAAGCAATGGGTGGTCTCTAACCCTAACAAAATCTCTGAATAGGGAAAACAATTGTGATGTTTTAAGCGAGACCTAAACAGTGATGGTTTCATAGAATCCGTGACTAGTTCTTCTAAATTAATATTACATTTATTTCTTGCCAGGAAACTTTTTTATCACAATAATCGATTTAATTCAATAACAAGTGTAAGCTAGTGACAGTAAGTTGGAAAGAGTTATTCTTGTGTGGCTGCAATAAACAACGCATTTTTGGGATGTAAACCGCACCCAGGCTGTAAACCTCCGTGCAGGCCAGGTCTGCCTCTCACTATGTAGCGAGATTCGCTGCCTTTTATTGGACAGTTTCATACTGTAAAAGTATCCCGATAAAATAGAAAATGCATTTAACTTGGTTGAGGTGTAGATAGAACTCTAGTAATCCTTGAAAATATCTTGTCAGCATGAGTATTTAAAATCCTTTATATTGCTATGTAGATGAGTTAACCCCATTGAGTCTAATATTGGAAGAATACGCCACAAGTTCAGAAAAAGAAAGCACATCTGAGAGAACAAACCCAGAAAGCCTGAGAGATCCTGCCAAGTAACGGGTCTGAAGGAATCACAGAGGCAGAAAGTCCATCCTGAGGGAAAAACTTGAGGATAAAGGCAAGGGGCATGCAGTGGGTGCACAGGAGGGTGTTTTGCGCTTCTTGCTTTTAAATATAATGCTTCTTTGGCACAGTCCCGGACACACAACAAGGCAGCATGGAGTCAAATGTAGTGCAAATGCTATGTATCTGCATTAACTGACGATTACAAGAATAGCTGATTCACCCAACTTAACAACGGAAAATTGCTAAATGCACAAGTTTCTCATACCGGTTAGAAACTGAAAGTCTCAAGTGTATAAACCATCACACCAAATAAGCATGAAGGAAATCATGGAGACAAAAATGCATGAAATGAAAGCACGTTAATATTGTAAACATTATATGGTATAAACTGAACAAGTAATGCTAATTTATTTTCACTACCTTTTAATGGCTGCATTTTCAGAATATGAACATAACATCGCATTGCTGTCATTTAACTACAAAAGAAAATTGTTTTTCTTTTACAGTGCAAGCCCACCACCAACAGCAGTTGTAAAGCCGAGCTGGAGATACTGAAAGGCTGGATACCTTTTTGTAGGCCAAAAACCCTTCCTTCTGCTTCTATCAACTGGAGGCACAGACAATTAGAATTTGTTAATTTTAATAAAAGTATTGATTTCTGGTAACATCCAATAGGAATGCTGACAGTTCATCTTGCAGTGGGAAAGATTCAGACTGAGTAAAGGCATGTAGGACCTTGTGGGCAATTCAAATAATTCCGTGCACTGTATCAGTCCTGCAAGTGCCCCAACACTGCTTGCTGATAACTGGAAGTTATTTATTTTTTAATGACCCTTCTGAGTTATGAACTCATCAGCTAGCAAAAGAAGTAACAAGAGTGATTCTTGCTGCTATTACCGCTAAACAAATCAAGACTTGGAGATCCCTTTTACTTCTAACTAAACTTGAAACCGGTTCAGTAAAAATACTGATCATCAAACTGATGGAATATTATTTATGAATCAGGTTTGATGAGGAGATTGCTGTCACCAGACAGTGATGTAACTTTTAAGTTAAAAAAAAAACTTTTACTTTGTAGATAATATAAAATAAAACGTAAAAAAAATAAAAAAATAAAAAAGTTTTAAAAACTGAATTGTGTCTGTGTTATGTTTCCCAAAACGTGATGACTGGAGATCACAAGCTGGGAGACCTCTTGCATCATGTGGTACTCCTGCTATGCCATCATCATCCTGCATTGTGTGCATGCTAATGCTTAGAGTCCTCAGTGATGGTTATTCTCATGCGTTCCCCAAGGATACCTGCCATTTCCCTATACGTTCAATGAAGTAGGTAGAACATATTTACTCAGTAGGTACAGCAGTTATTGTTGCCTAAAATTGAGTGATCAGGGTGAGGTCAAGCAGGCATCGAGTTGGATGTCCTTTGCAACGACTCTGGCCTCAACTGATTCTGCTAAGAGGGAGGTAAACTGGTGTCAAGAAAGCAAGTTCTGAGAGGTGACCAGGTCAGTGGATGCAGGGAACTAGCTGCAGAGATCCAGGTGCCAGAGAAGTTGATGTGAAAGCTTCACAGGCAGCAATCAAGGGAAAGCGGGCATAGGATGAAGTAAAATGGAATATGCATATGGGCAACTTTCGGAGTTGTGGTTTGCTACACAAAAGGAAATATGTTTCCTTCCTTTTTCTTAAAGGAATATTGTGTGGAAATGTGAGAAGAGTTCCTAAGACAATTTTAAATGAAGTAGGATGGTGTTATGGTGTTTAGGTTTCCTAGTTGTATATCCTTGCCCCTAGCCTATGTACTCCCTGACAGCTCTCCTTGTTTGTATGTGGAACGTACCCTAAAGATGTAAATAAATAATGTGTAACCGCATGAGATATGCATTGCTTAACATTCAATCAAAACAAGAAAATGGGACCGTAGGGGTAAGGCAAATAAAATAAATAGGTAAGAATTTAGAAGATTTAAATTTCTTACGACACAAAGATACGGTGGAGAAAGACAAAGGAATATGGTGATTGCTGCATTGATTGAAAAACAATCAAAACGAAAAGGGGTTAAGTGTTGGATCGGAATAGCCAGTCACAATGTAAAATAGAAGTATGAATGTAGAGGGAGATTGGTTAAAAAAAGATATGGGGATGCTAAGCTTTGGATGAACTTGAAGACTGCACAAAGAAAGCGATTCTTGGGTCAGAAAGAGATAGTTAAGGAACTAGGAAAATGGGGCTCTTGAACACACAGAATACAATCTAAAACTGACCAGAAGAATGGGGATGAAGATGGTTAGAATAGGAATGCATGGATCTGTAGCAAGGTAAGTTAGCTGTGGGAAATTATTTGGATGGTGTATAGTTGATAGCAGTGTGGGAGGAAGAAGCGATGCGAATAGAGAAACTGTTAAAGACTATAGAATTCTAAGCAGTGGGGAGATCATTGGAATAGAGAGAAATTAAGAGCAGAAGGAAGAGAAACGAGCATAGTAACAGGAAAAACTGGATTTTTATCATAATAATTACAGCATTGAGCAAACCGAATCATCTCTAGGCCTTGATAACAACTGTTATTTTCCAGCTCAGTGGTTCTCATTTTACTCACCATGAAAAGATGATAGTCTCAATGCACCCACTAAGATTTGCACCTGCACTCTTCGCTTTAGATACTGATAAGTGTAGTTCATGTGCCATTTGAGCGATCTAGCCAAATGTATGGAGTGACAGGTCATTCAAGCACTTGTACTCAGACGGTGCAAGGAAATGTATGTGTGGAAGTTGGCAAGGAGATCATTACTTTTACAATGAGGCTCAATTCCAATGTGATTTAGGCATTGTGAGACAGAGCATTGTTGAACCCCACAGCGGAACAAAAGGAAGTGATGACTGGTGAGACCAGCAGTTTGCTTGGGGAATAGCCAGAGATATAAGAAAACATGCCTGAGAGACTTAGCGATCCAGCTGTGGATTGCCAAGTTCTAGAACATCCTTTCTTATGATTAAAATTGTTAGATGTTAGGTTTTAGTTTGACCGAAAAGAGGTTCAAACGAATGATAGTTGGTGAGAAATGTTTTTTTAAGCTATTTGCTGCTTTGAGTACCTTGTGAGGGAAGGAAGTAAATGTGAATGTAACAAACTAAGTGGATAGAACAATGTAGAGACTGCCGAGAGTGCGTAAGGTGGAGCACATTAAACAAGTATGCAAATGCTGGTGTGGGTGATTTCCTACCTGGTTCTGCAATGAGGCACAATATCTGGGTAATAATGAAAAAATGGGTGAAATGATACATAGAAGATGTTGTGTAAGCCAATTAAGTTTGGGTGCTGAGGAGAGAAATTTTAGGTGGTGGTTTGGAGTCTGAATCATACCCGTGTGAGAGGATGATGTAGGACTCGCCTTGTTTCTTTTTCCTTTTGAAATGTCAGACTTCTGGGCCCTCGATCTAAGTGCTAATGGTAGTTATGGAAGATCTTGAAAAATTCTTCATTGATGGCATTGTGTGCACATTTGAGGTGTAATTTGTTTTTAACTGAAGCCTTTTCTTGATAGAGAGCCAGTCTTTGATGAGGGAGCAATCTGGACAAGAAATCACAGCCCACAAATATTTTATATTGCAGTAATAGACTCTGCATTACCTTACAATTATCAGTGTGATTTTTGAGAGAGGATGAGCAATAGAAGATCACTTCTCAACAATGACACATTCTGCATGATGGGGAGCACAGGAGTCCTGTGTACCTTCCTGCTGCTACCTCTCCTGTTCTGAAGAAGATCAATAACAACCTGGCCCAAGCCATCCTTTTGCCTCCAGATTGAAGAGTGTGGTAGACAGAAATGGTGGGCCTTAGCATCTGTCCTCTGCTCAGGCTGCCGCTTTAGGAGGATCATCTCTCGCAGAAGCAGGGCTTGATCTTGCACCTGGGTCTGCGCAACCTGCATGCAAATTGAACAGTGACAATTGATCTCCTTTGACTTCTCAAAGGGATTGATGTCATCGTAGTAGCCAGATGTTCTTCCACAAAATCTGTCTTTGAGAGGCGCTGGGATAAGTTTGGCGCTTGGTGCGATATCTGTCAAATGGACCCATGCTGTTGAATATCTTGTGTTTTTTTACTTTGGCCCAGCAAGGACTTGAGGTTTGGACAGATGAAGGTTTCTTGTCTGCCTTTTTGGCCTTATTTTACATTTGCAGGACCAGCCGTCCATGTTCAAATCATCCATTGTGATGCAATTTCGGAAATGTTTGCAAAATGCTTTTCCAAAGCCCTTTGCCATACCACAGTTAGACTTAAATTTGGTCCCCGTGTTCCTCATGTGTACCCATTTTGAATCAATGCACATTTGTCCATTGACCCTTCTCGCCCTAAAAACAGTCTTTTGGTTGCAATAACATCGGCACACTGTATGAGTGAGCGCCAGGCCCTTTCTGTCCAGCCTCCTTATGGCAACCTTTTTCCAGACAAACTAGTAGAATGGACTTGGGCTATTGTACAGTGATGTCAGACAAGATTTCACATTTCTGACATTCTTTGCACCACCTCATCCCTCAAAAGAGGAGAGGGAAGACTCAATTGTTTGCACCCCAAGAGAGCACTCTGCTTTTACACATTTGCATTCGCGAACATTGGGTGGATGGTCCACTTTTTGTGGGGCTCACTGGGGCAAAGGAGGGTAAAGTGGTGCAGAAGCGGACCACCTCACAATAGCTAGTCCTCTGTATTAAAATCTGCTACATATTGGCTAAGAAGGTGCCTCCATATGGTCTCAGGGTTCATTCCAAGACACCGCTAAGGCGGCTACCACTGCGTTGTCATGTAGAGAGCCTGCATTGGATATCAGTCAAGCAGCTGTGTATCAGTGCACATGTTCATGAAGTATTACTGCCTGAACAGGTCAACCAGGATGGGCATTTTGCCCACTCAGTCTGGTGGGGCTTTTTAGTTTGAGCCATTCCACAGCCCCACCGCATCGGGAGGCACTACTTTAGTATCTATTCACAAGGTGCGGAGTCTACAGGTGGCACTACTTTATTATCTATTCACAAGGTGCGGAGTCTATGGTTAAAATTATCCATCAAAAGAACAAGTGAGCTGTTCTGGTTGATCCTCTATTTAAACACACATTCCACACTTCCTTCACACCTCCCCATTCTTTAGAATGGTCTCCGTTCTGTCTAAAAAGGTTACTGTTTAGAAATCTGCACACTGGTGGGCTCTGTGTCGAATGGTGCACATAAGCTCACAAAAGCACCTGCCATGGGAGCTGGCATATTAGTCTAAGTGCATTAAGGCAGAAGTCAGGGCAGTCAGCACACTGTTTAACCGGTCAATCTTACTAAAGGAAATACAATATTAGATTCTCGCAAAACTCATTGTGGAGAACAGGGGTGAACAGCACTCCTTTTGGGGTCACCACGAAGGCAAAATATCTGGGACAGTCTTGGAAGGATTTTCCTGATATTGATATAGAACTGTCTTTGCTCTTGTAAGGGCAAACTTGTATACTGGGGGTTTGTGTCCACCATACACTAAGGTCTGAAGGCTGCTTTAATTTGTACCTCTTCCTTTCCGTGGATCTCCCCTTTAATTTAATTGGCAAAGGTTGGGGTGAGATACTTAGTCTTCAGCAGGCATGACATTTCTGTCAGGTGAGTAAGTATTTTCTTGGGTTTTTCCTAATGCTGTTTTCAAAGGCGATGAGGGGTTTAGGTGAATATTCACCTAGTTCAGAGGGTCAGCGAAAGTTCATGTGTCATTGACAGCTTTAGTCTGGTTTCATCGTTGACTGTAAATTGATAATGAAATAATTGTACCAAAATAAGTGTTAATATTCACAAAAATAGTGTTTCAGGAGTATTACAAAGAGAATACTGAATCAACGTCCTATTGTATGTGTTGCTTTCCTTACTGATATGTTAAGAACTTAAATACATCTGCTGCTTTGCGCTTGAGCAGTTCTGTAGTCCAAATACCACAAGCCAACTCGTGCAGCAGTGAACTGTGTGCTAACGGAGAGAACAGTGCATTCCGATTGATTCGCCTTACCTCAAAATCAGCCCAACACCCAGAGAAGCACCTGAAAAATATGCCAATTTCATCTATCTTTGTGGTTCTCAGAAGGGTAGGCTGGACACCTGGGTCTCAGAGATGTGTTAGCAATTAAGTGTAGCTTGCTGTTCGACTCAGGTCTATCTAATCAGATTACAGCGTTTAATTCCAGACAGAACCTTAAACGTAGTCTAATTGAAACCTACTTTACTCTACATTTCTGTCAATTCCTTAAGCGATTCTGGTTGACTAAATAGTCAGGTAGCCAAGTTGGAGGAAATTGCTTGCAGCCATAACCGGAGAGGTTTACTGACTCAGCTTGGGCTGAACAGCCTTCTCCCAAGAATGTGGAGTCCCACAGTCCTAAGGCGATGCCAGAATATCTTCAGCAGATGATGGAAGTACAAGTTGATCTGTTGCAAGCCCCAGCAGCATATATTGTCACAACTGATGATAAACTAGCTAGATTAAATAACTTAGTAAACTGGACCCAGAGTGAGATACAGGAAACACCTGCAACTGTGCCTGCTGAATATTCTAAAACCTACAACATTGTCCCGAATGTTACGGACTTCAGTGGATAGTAAAAAAAAAAAAGCCCATTCACATGTGGTGTGGCAAAATCTTACAATCTGAATAAATCTTTCCTCCCTCAGTTTGGAAATGCCGGCTTAGATGACAGACAATGCAACAAGTGAAACACTTCTTCCTTTCCCAAGCTAGAAACCTAAGTTGAAAAATTCTGTCAACATTGCATTTTATTCCAGTTTCATATTACAGATACTTATTGATAATACAAGTGATGAGCAGTGAGGGTCTAAATTGTTATCCTCTAGTATGGCCAAGTTACTAAATCTCTCCACCCCGTTCCCTTACTTTCTAACTCGCTAATGTCTATGCGTACAAGGAAGAGAATCTGGTTCAACCTCACACACCCCTAGATGCTACTGTGTTATGCTATTACAGTCCCTTATCAGGACAACTCTGGTTTGCAGTAATACTTCGGCTTAGACTTTCCTTTTTCCCATTTCATTCCCAATAATCCCTACCCCCTGATTTACCTCCATTAAAAAAAAGTTGTCCAGAGATTTTCATTTTTTATTCGTTTTTTTGGATCATTAGAGAAGTAATTTAGCTTGCGTAGACCTTACTGATCTGGGCCAAATTTTTCTTGATGACTTTTTTTTTTTTTTTTTTTTTACAGATGGAGGATGTGTTATGTTAATTAAATTTATTAAGTACACGAATACCCAAAGGTGTCTTGGCGGTAGCTACTATGTGCTGTTGAGACCAAAGGAACAGATTATACAAAGTTAACCAGGTCTTCCGAGGTTTTCTAAAGGCAAGGAAATTTGGCAAAGCTTTAAGATCATGAGGAAGTTTATTCCTGGCAATATAGGCACCCATTACCAAGCTGCAACTGCCCCTGGCTATGCATTTAAAATTGGGCAAGATCACAGATTTGGCATTCAAGGATCTGAGTGGCCTCTTGGGAATGTACCAGTTGAAACGTATGTCCATCCTCATGTAAGCCTTTGTAAGCGATACAAAGAGATTTAAACATGATTCTTTCTCTGATTGGTAGTCAATGAAATTTCCTCATGGGCGAGAAACCGATTGGTATTTAGGAATCCTAAGAAGCAGACGTGTAGCAGCATTTTGCAAGGTTTGTAATTTATTGAGTACATGTTGATGTGCATTAAGATACAGGCTGTTGCAGTATTCCAGCATGGACAGCACAAGCGAATTAACAGCTGTTTTCTGGAGCTGTAATGAAATTAACGGGAGCAACGTTTTGATGATCTTGAGCATGTAGAAGGCCTTAGATGTAACAGCATTGGGTTGGTCACTGTTGGAAAGTTTATAATTTATCAAGACCCCAAAGTTCTAAGTTTTATTGACCTGCATTGGAGAAGGGCCCAACGCTTGGGTCTTCCAGGCATGCCTCAAAAAGGAAGCCTGAGCTCCAAAGACCAGCACCTCTGTCTTGTTTGAATTTTACTGTAGGCAGTTTTCAGCCATCCATTTGCTGACCGCCTGCATACAGTGCAAAACTTGGTTTCTGTGTCCGATAATCCTCTGGCTAGGGAGACGACGATTTGAGAATCCTAGGCCTAAGATGTAAGATAAAAACCTAAGGATTTAATTATTATGGCTAGAGGATTTACATATATTTTAAAAGCGTAGGACTAAGGGAGGTCCCCTGAGGGACCCCTCAAGGGAGGGAGAAAAGGATGAGAAACAGAGTTGTCAAGACAGACCGATTGTTTGCGTGCATGAAGGAGCTACGTAGGTTCCGTGCAGTGCTTTTCACACCAATGGTGGTCAGGTGTGATATTAATCTGCGTGGTTGACAGTATTGATAGCCGCCTACAAATCCAGTGGGCTCAGGGCAGCATTACAGCCTTGGTCAAGAGACATCCTAACTTCTGTCGCCTTACGGCTGATTCCATGAAGTGGCCTGGACAGAAGCCAAATTGGGTGGCATCCAATAAATTGTTGGATAAAATGTAATCTACTAGTTGAATATTCATTATTTTCTCAATGATGTTAGCTGGCAAAGGAAAATGAGATATAGGACGGTAGTTATTTGGGCCATGAGAGTCCAAAGAAGGTTCCTTAAGCAGAGGCAAAATTAAGGCTTTCTTCCAGATAATTGGAAAAGAGCCAGCTCTAAATATTAGTTGGAAGATACTTATCAGGATTGGAACAATGGTTTCCGCAACTAAAGCAGCAATTCTTGGTGGACATGGGTCATTAGGGGAGCTAGATCTGCCGGTCTTAATTAGCCTGCTAATCGTATTAGATGGGGGGGGGAATAAAAGCCTCAAAGGTAGGGCCAACCTGGGTAACGTTGTGGGTGATGAGGTTGCAAAGGGTAGAAGTGAGAGTGGGGGAGAATGTGCTGAATTATTTTTAGACTTTCTGTAAAAAGAAATTGGCCACATCATTGTAAACTGGCTAGAATTTGGAGGTGTCCTGGTGGGATCAGTTGTCAGCTTGTTAACAGCTTGAAAGAGTTACTTTGTTGAGTTTTTGGTAGCTTCAATCTTACAGGTAAAATAGGCTGCAAGAATACTGGCTTCATAGGTATTCACACACAAGGAAAGATGGGTAACCCAATAGACCCTTGGGGTATGGGCAATGAACAATATCGTGTAAAGGAGTCTACAAGGGATTTTATTTGTGATAGGACTACTTTTTTTCAATTAAAATCAGTGAGTAAGTCATAAGATCAAACACCAATGTGTCCACAGGACAACAACATCAAATGCAATGATCATTAAAGAGCACACAGAAAATCCTATTTGTATTGAAAAAATATATATTTGTATATTTCATATATTAAAACATGAATTCAAGGGGATACATGTACAGAAGATAAATCAATAGCAACAAGTCATGAACAGATGTCTAGATCAATTAAACAAAACAGTTCATAACATACATCAACTCCTGGAATAGAAGAGAGCAACTGAAAACAACAATGAATAAGCGTTACTCTTGAAGAAATACATTTCTTTGGAGATGATGGAGAGGTCGACGTTTCGGTCTTTGCAGCATTAGTCTAGAAGACCATCATCAGGACATTTGATTTATGCAGGAAAAAAAACCTTCTTGTTAAGTAGAGATTGGTGTAGAAGGACACAATGAATGTGACTTTAATAACAGGACCGCAGAACTGTCATTAGAACTACTGTTGAACTGTTAGAACAAATAAATTGTTCTGAATAGAGAAGTCCAGTATCAATATTGGAATGCGTGGTTGTTCAAAATTATTTCACAGCATGAATTTGGCAAGATACGGAATCCGGCAGGTTCTGGAACACGCATGTGTTCAAGCAGATCTTGTACTTGACCTGTTCATTGTCAATATATTCTCATCACCACTTCTACTCTTGTTGTCTGACCTTAGGTCATCCAAGAAACGGAGACCTCGTTATTATTGACTTTAAAAGACTTATTTGGAGTTGCAGTAATGATGTAATATTTTAGGAACCATATGACCAAATGCTTCATTTTGGTGTCAAAACATAGGTTTTGGGAGTCAAGTCATCTTATGAGACTGAAAATAACTCCTCAGAGCAACCCTTCTGCCATTTTCCAAAATGGTGGCTATAATAGAGGAAGAAGAGACATAAAAATTCAACAAATAGTGGTTTTTATTCCTTTTATATATACACCAAACAATGTCTATTTTTTTTTTTAAAAACAAACTTTATTCGTTTTCACAGAAGTTGCCTGGGGAAATTATGCCATCACAATATTGAACAAGGTCATATGCTTTAGACAGGGCAGGTTACAATTAGCACCCCAAGTGCCCCAGATAGCAATGACCGATAGATATATTCTAGTAGCTCAATAGCGATGCACATTGTTGGTCCCCTGGAGGAATGCAGCTCCAGGTATAAAACTCCTTCCCAAAACTACCCTCCCCCCCCCCCCGCACCCCCATATACCACCCACCTGTCCCTACCCCTCCCCACAGGCGTGTCACGTACATTCAGGGCTTCAGTCTATAGCAGTGCAAGTCTCTAGTATGTGTGCGGGTGTAATCTGGGTAGTATTATAGGGAATCCCTAGTCTACCAGGGTGCAGGGTATCTTTCCTTGCGTCGGTCTCCAACCCTCCCACCTCTCTCTGTTACTTAGTCTACTACCTCTGGGGAGACTCCCACCCTGTCTTCATACTCATAGTTCATGGGAGATTTCAGTTCTGCAACTAGTCTTTCCCAAGCTCTTGCTGTCTCTAGCTCCTTCACATTACATAGTCTTGTAGCCATATGCAGCCGGACTATACCTTCACACTCAGCCTATTTAAGTAACTGCCTTCCATCGTGCAGTACTTGACTTTTCTTCGCCTTCCAGTGCATGGTGATATTCCGTTTTGCTAAGAGCAGCCTCATATCTAAGAATTTACTTGTGACTTTCTTTTAGGCGTGTGTGGAAACCAATGAAGTATGCAGTATTTCTGAGTCTGTGCTAATTCTATATCCGTAATGGCAGCCAGAAGTGTTGTCACGTCCTCCCGGTAACAGTCCAGCAATGGGCAGTCCCATAACATATGTTTAAGATCTACACCTTCTGTGCTGCAGGGCATGCACGCCGCTGTCTGTGTCGGGATGTACTTATTGATTTTTTTCGGGGTGAGGTAAGCCCTGTGTAGGATGTAAAAGTGCACTAACTGGAATCTGGCATTCCGGGTACTCTTCCATGCTCTCTTAACTAAGTCCCCCCAGGTCTTTTCTGGGATGTCTTCACCTAGGTCGGTCTCCCACTTGAGCTTCAGCGCTGTTAAGGGGAGTAATGTTTTGTGCCTTTTGCACTTATACAAGCATGTTACTGCTTTAAATGTACCTGCCGCCAGAACTGCGTATTGGCAGCGCATGGATGTTGTGTGTTTCCGCACGACAGTAGTCAGGGCTATGTACAACAGAAAGTCCCCCCCCAGGCAGGACATATCGGATTTGTAGGTCATTAAACGGGATCACGTTCCCATCTTCATACAGGTCTCCCACACAGGTCAGTCCCTGGTCCGACCAGGTCGTCAGTCTCTGGCAGTTGCCTCCATGAGGCAAAGCCTCGCTTATGGTTGACGGAATTTCCAGCGTGTGAGGATGCTTAATTTTGGCTCTCTAAAGGTACCTATTCCAGCACCTACACGCCGTGTGCAGTTCCGTGGTGAGAGTTGCCACACTGACAGGCAGTTTCAAAATGATTCGGGTTAATTGATTTAGGTTTACAAAATCCTCCCTCTGCTCTTCGCTTCCCCTAGTAGCATTCGCCACCCACTTTGTCAGCTATTGGAATTGTGCCGCAGGGTAATTGGCCTCAAAGTCTGGCACCGCCAACCCCCCGCCCCCTGCTCTGGATCTCATTAGAACAGTAAGTGCTACCCTTCACCTGCCCATTCCCCATAAAAAGCCTGTAACCAGCGAACGAAGCTGAACAAAGTACTTCGTTGGGATCCAGACAGACAAGGTCCCAAAGAAGTATAAGAGTCGCAGGAGAGTGATAATTTTAAGGAGTGCTACACGACCAGCTACATTTAGTGGCAGGGAGCCCTAGAAGGTGAAGTTGGTTTTAACTCCCCTGATGGCCTTCCCTATGTTTCCCTCTAGTACAACTTCCGGGTCATGGTGTATGTGCGAACCCAGGTAAGGGAGGCACCTGTCTTCCTATGTCACCCCTCCTCCATCTGCAGACCTACTCTGCCCTTTTTTGCAGGAAACAGGCAGGATTTGGCCCAATTTACTTTTAACCCTGTGATCCTGCTAAGGTCATGCAGGAGTTGTTTTGCCCCCACAAGCGCTGCCCCCGAGTCAGCCAGAAATAGGAGCAACAGCATACAGGGCAATGTGCTGGATCTGCCCATGTACATTAAGTCCCTGGTAGGCTCGACCAGCCCGGGCTCTTGCCGCTAAGGGTTCAACCACCAGGGCAAATAGCAAGGGGGAGAGGGGACACCCCTGTCTTGTCCCTCTTCTCACATGGCAAACATTTGATATAAGCCCCCCAGTTCTGACCCTAGCGGTGGAGTCAGTATACAGGAGCGAACACCAAACAATGCCTATGATCTGAATACGAAAACAAATGTTTATCACTCCTGTTTTAGACACATTTTCATAGTTTACTTTATGTATTTGTTTCGCCAATTGCTTGTGGTACATTTGGAGAATGTTGAACCTTTGAAAAGAGCATATCGACAGGCACATCTTTTTGTAGCACAGGTTTTGCACGTACATTTACATGTACGTTCTGTGTATTGAGACCTTGTGGTTTTTAGAACCCCCATCTATATCTTCCCAACCAAATTCACACAGATCTTTCTCTACATATACATGATCTTGCCAACCAAATTCACACAGATCTTTCTCTACATATACATGATCCAAAATATTTACACATCTTCTGATCAAGCAGAATGTGCTGTTAATGTGTCCATGCACAGAATATGACATCAGTGGAAGGTCACTTAGCGGGACTGATCTCTTGAACTCGCTGTACTGAAGACCTTCAAATGTGCGACAGTCAGAAGTTATTTTCCCCACACGCACAAGGCATTTTTCTGCGTCTTTAAAGTCACATCATTCTCCTGTCCCAACAAATTCTTCTAGAAACTTCACAGGTTCAGCAGTTAAAGCTCCAAGCTTTGTTTCAATTTTGCTCATAGTGTCATCACCAGTACGAATATGTACCGTGATAAGAACACTGGTCATCTCCAGGTCAAGTTTCTTGTACAGAATATGAGCAGGATTAAGTGTCTTTTCTCACCTGTTACATAACATATCTGTAACTCTGATAATCCTTGACTTATGAACATTGCAACAAATCTAAGTAGCACAATAATATCTGTGTCGTTTGACAATACAATGACTTAATTGGAACCATTTCGAACAGCCTTCTCAACATGTGGCACAACATGAAGGTCACCTTCCTCCAATTCGCTGTTACGTTCTTGAGCAATATGGCTCGTACCTTTTGAATATATCTCTGCAGGCACCAACTCCTCATTGACAATCCTTCCACTTGCAATAATTGGAAGTTCAGTGTTCACTGAAGCAGCAGCAGCAATGTTTTAGTGAGTTAACATCGGCAACTTCATCTTGTTCGATGTTAATGACTAGTATTTATCAAGTTGCACAGGTATAGGTGTCAAATTGTTTTGATGCAGGCAAGGTCATTTTTCACTTGTAGACATTCATCTGATTATCTCACATTCTTTGAACAATAGTTTAAGATAACTGTCAAAGACAATGTGAAGTTCTTGCAAGGTGCACACTGACTTTGATATCAGTAGAACAGTCTGAATGACCTCTCTGAAGTTTTGCTTGCATGGATGAAATCTTGACCATTTGTAATTGTGACATATAGTACACAACTACACAACTAAGATTGCAGTGTCACCTCGATGATACTGTACCTTGTGGCACTCCTTATGAGACGTGGTCTCACATTGTGTTGTTGATTTTTATACTTTCTTTGTAGTGACAAAATTAAATAAACTTAATTCCATGACGTTTGTCACTGATTCATTTTTAATTCAGTTGATGCATTATTTTCACAATGTTGTTTTCAAATGTTCACACAAACTAAAATGTAATTTATTCACAAAACTGCGATCAGTTACAATGCATATGTATCCCTATGCATTTCGGGACCTTGCCCTTCTTCAGGGGATTTGCATGTGATCGGCCGGGTAGAAGAAAAAATACTGGGTGAAAACCAAGTATAGTGGCTATTCCACATTGCAGCACGAATTATTGGAAAGTGACATTGTGGCAAAAAGTGTGAATAAGGAAGAAGGAACGAGTAGGTGAAACGTTAAATTCGAGATCCACTATGTGAATTCAAGATGCCTATTGTGCTCTGGTCTGTTAAAAGATATGTGCAGAAAATGGTGCCGGGACACAAACAAAAAATAGTGCCAATGACGTGAAGCATACTTAAAAAATATGTTATTTCGGGAGCGGAACTGATCGTTAACGGTGCTCAGCAGGACCCGGTATTAAAATAGGTCACCCGATGTTCTAAACTGTGAGCGGGTGAAAACAGTGCTCAGCGTCGACCTTAAGTGAAATGCGGATGGCTGAACGCCCAATCTGAAAGAAACAGGTTAGTATTAGATTCCTTACCTTAGAATATCCCCAGGCGTCAGTCTGGATCCGGAAACTTTTGCGTAGCAGTACCCCTGCGCGTCGGTAGGCGTCGTCTGCAGGCGTCCCCTGCGGCTCCGCGTCGTCGGCGTCGTGCGCCGTGATGACGTCGCTGGAGTATATAGACGCCGCCTCCGCGCGCTGACGTCAGTTCTTCTTTTTTCCGCGCCAGTTAGCGCAGATCCGAAGAGCAGTACTCCGGTCTTTTGACCAAGTTTTTGTTCCTAACTCTATCTTCAGGTGCCGGTAGGATGCCCGGTTTTAAAAGTTGCGACGGGTGCGACCGCCTAATGTCGGTCACCGACCACGATCGACTCTGCCTCCGGTGTCTGGGCGCGGACCACGACGTGGAGTCCTGCGTCGACTGCCGGGCCTTGACAAGTAAAGCTAGGCGGGAGCGGTCCCGCAAGCTGCTCGAGCTCCGGGTGTCGGCCCCGCGTCGAGAGCGGTCCCGGTCCGGTCGGAGGTCGAGGGAGCGGTCGAGAGAACGATCGCGGAGCCGCCATGAGCGCTCCGGGAGTCGCCACCATTCCTCCGGTTCCTCAGGTAAGCGCAAGAAGTCGGGGCGTCGTCATCGTACCCCCGACTCCCCCCGACGCCCGCGTGATGCGGCCGGGGGTTCGGGTGGCCGCGGCCCCGCGTGGGTCGCCGACGCCGTCTGCCCCATACCCGTCGGTCCCTGGGGAAGGCACGTCGCGCGAGGAGTTCCTCATGGCTATGAGGGCGTTGTCTCCTCCGGCGGGGCCTACGGCGCCTGCGGGCCCGTCGGTCCCGTCTGGGGGCCCGAGCGGTTCGGGTGCACCTGCCCCGACGCCGCCGGGTGCTCCGGCCCCGACGCCGCCGGCGGCTCCGGCCCCGACGCCGCCGGCGGCTCCGGCCCCGGCGCCGCTGGGCCCTTCGGGGTCGTCGCCGGCTGGTCATCCGGCCTCTCCGGCGCCGATTCCATCGGGGCAACCCGTGGTGCCGCCTCCGCGCGGCGCCGTGACTCCGCCGTCGGTTCCGGCCGGCGTCAGGGCTCCGGCGCCGCGCGGCGCCACCCCCATTCCCTCTCTGACTCCTGACGCGGAGTCGGACCGGCATCGTCCGACGCCGAGTCCGGCGCCGTTGGGGCCCCTTGGCTCCGAGGAGCCGGTCTATATCGTTGACTCGAACTATGACGATGAGGACGATTATGGAGAGGGTAGGGAGGGGTCTGAGGACCCTTTGTCACGAGCATGCCAGTACGACGTGGACTGGGTGGGTGACTTAGGTGAGGCCAGTGGCCTGGACGAGTCGCCTAACCCCGGGTTTGTCTCGCCTCCCACTGTGGCGTCGGAGGCTGGGGCTGCCTATTCGGTGGTACTGATGAGGGCTGCCAAGGCCTTGCGCCTTGAGCTCCCCGTTGCTAAGGTGAAGCCTAACATCCTCACCGAGGTATTTAAACCGCAGTCATGCCCCCAGGAGCCTCTGCTGCCGTTTAATGACGCCCTGACGGATGTCCTTTTGGGCACCTGGTCCAGGCCCGCTTCCGGTTCACCTGTTGACCGAAACGTTGCCAGGCGTCACCGTCCGTGTTCGGACGACCCTGCCTTCCTCTCCACCCATCCCTCTGTTATATAGCTCCTATATATCCTTATATCGTGTTAAGTTAGCATAGGTACATTTTAGGTTTAAACGCCATTTTTCCTTTCTTGCAACTTCTGCACACGACCCTTAATTGTTGACTTAGCTTTCAACCTAGTGGTTTGCCGTGGTGTATGTGAGAATAATATGTTATTGCTCTGATATCAGTTTTGTTTAATAAACCATGTCTGCACGGAGAGTGCTGAAGTTTCAGGAGCAACACGATATGGAATTGTTATGAGGTCTGATCTCCACGCCTTCATAGTCATAACACAAGTGCAGCCTTTGCCAACTTGGGCTTGAGGCGGGATTGATATTGCTTTGCACAAGAATTGTTAACACACTTGATGCGGTGCACATGCAGAGAGAGCTGGTGTATGCTGATGTGATTCCTTCATGCTAGGACACTAAGGTATGGGCCCGCCCTAAAACAACCCAAAGAGACCTTCTTAGCTAATAATATAGTATATGTGTTAGGGAGGGTGAGATATAAGTGTTGTTAACTCTTATTCATTACAGCATGGTAACATGCTGTCACCATTCGCCTTTTATGCCTTAGTAACTATGCTGGTAATTTTGCTACTGATAATAAGTATACTTGTATTATCTAAGATACTGCGCCTGAGAAGACGGCATTAGTAAATAAACATTTCAAATGCACATGTGTCTTCTTTACTCCATGTTCTGGTTTGTAATGATAATATAACGAAAGAGTGTTCATGAGTTCCACGTACCCTGAGGTACTGTAAGTTCATGTTCTGGTTTGTCTAAACATTGGGAGTTTGATATGTCCAATGAGACACTGTAGCTAGCTCGGTAAGGGGTGAGTTGGTTGCTAAGGTAAGTTTTGGGACACCCTAATTTGCCGAGGTTCCACTCCTCTGTGCACAGTTCTGTGTGAGAACAGAAACCCTGCGACATGGCGCCCAACGGTTTCGGTGGTCTTATCTCATGACACTCGAGTAGTTTATCGTTCATACCTTAACCCCTTGACCTCCGTTTCCGGAAAGCGGGCTGTCGGTGAAACCTACCTATTTTTTGAAATAGGTGTTATTCAAGCTTGATTCTTTCTTAAACGGTTTCTTTGAATTACTACCCAGTTGTGCTACAAAGTATTCTTTGTGTTTTCTTTCCAGTGTTGTCATGGCGGCAGTGGCCATTGCGCAGCATAGTCGCGTGGCGGTGCGCAACCATCTTCAGACGTACCAAGTACCGGTAGATGGGATGGCTGTGATTTTCGTGGTGTGTGCAGATCCGGCGTTCCCTTATGAGTTGTTTTACTCTTGGGTTACGTTTCCGGCTGTGGACGCCAATTCTGGTTTGTTCCACTCCTACACCGCCTCGGCTGTCCCAGCTGAGTATACACCGTACAGGGCATTGGAAATACCTATTGATCATTGGCAGCATCGAGTTTGGTTTGATGGCGCCCTCCCCCACTCTTTGTCCGCTGCGAGGTTAGGTCCACTCTCAATTCCAGGTACAAATTGGCCTGCGTTGGGTGGCTTTACCCCGCACCCGAATCACGGCGCTTGTACCCTGCAGGAAATTCGTAGGCTGCATGTTGTTTCCATTTCCGTGATTCGTGCATTAGTGCAATACATCGGTCGCCACCTGCCTGGTGGTCCCCAGGGGGGTGCGGCCGTTCCCGTGGATCGAGGCGGAATGCGTCTCAATCCAGTGATGGTTAATTCGGTTTTTGGTGCTCGTCCGGTTGACAACGATGACTTCCCATTCTGGCTAGCTGAGAAGTTTGATCAACTGGAGGCGGTGTTTCCGAATTCTACTCCTGCTGATAAACATAGAATGTTAACGATTACTCTACCGAAGGATTTAACTCCTGAACTTGTTGACTGTGAAAGCTGGGGAAAAACATTTGCGGCAGTTTATACAAGGTGCTTCGGCACCCCGTCTATGACTGCCCTGCCTGACATCATTAGACGTGTTCAGAATGATCACGGTCCAGAGGCAGCGGTTGAATTGTGTATGCGCCTGTGTGGTTCTTTTGAGATTGTATGTGATCTCATTCTCTCCAATGTTAAAGGAGATGCGGTTAACTTTCAGGTGTCGAATGCTTTGGCTGCTCTGCCCGATGCCGACAAACCCCGCCAGTTAGCAAAGATTGTGGTGGCCGCTTATAAGACAATTGGCCGCACAAGTAGAGGTCTGAAATATTTCCCAGTAAAGGAGAAAAAACAACCTCAGGGACAATCTGCAGTGACAGATGTCCAGCCCAAGTCCAAAAAACAAAATTGGCCTAAGAAACAGACACAGGGGAAGCGGAATACACAGACTCAGGATTCTTTTCCTGCAGTACAAGCACCTGCGCCAACAGAAAAAGTTTATGATTTGCGCGATCGCGCGATGATTAAATCACCTGATCGATTTCAGGGTTCTGATCAACGCTCTCCTCGTTCCTTTCAGGAAACATCGGTCCCGAAGACCACTGGAGGAGGGGGTGGACGTGGACGTGGTGGCCAACAAGGACGTGGTCAGTCCCGCCAGACGGACGGCGCAGTGAAGCAGGAGGATTCTACGCCTAAGCGTCCGCAGTTTGCGAAAAAGAAAGTCGCAGCCTTAACAGCGCATAGATATGCCACAGATAGTGAGAACGCGGCTTCGGAATCTGACGTGGGCTCTGACCTTGCTGGACAGCGCGGCGGAGATTACCATAGTCAGAGAGGCGCTCCGTCCACTACTGAAGGTGACAGCGACTGAAGTGTTTGTTGTCATAGAAACAGCCGATACGAGATTAGCTCCCCCTGAAAGACTTTTTGAAATTGTCCTGTTAATTGAAGGTGACATACAGCGTACTGTCAGAGGGGTATTTTGGGAGAACCTTTCGTCTACGTACGACATTTTGCTTTCTGAGGCTGACTGGCCCCCACCTTTTGTGCTCGCAGCGCCGCGAGGGGAGGAGGTAATCCTTCCCAGTTTCGCGCACACTGTCTCGACTGAGCATGCGCAGCATTTTGCAGAAGAGTGGGCTCGGGCTCTTGCACCGGCTCTCTACCGCAACCAATGTGGTTGGGACAAATTGTCCCCTTGCCACGAAATTCCTTTGCGGTCTGAGCCGCAGCCTCAGCCTCAATATCCCATACGAAGTGAAGCTAAAGCAGCCGTCGCGGACATCCTTGAACAATTGGAATATCAGGGAGTTATTGAAACGTGTGTGTCACCAATGAATAATCCCCTTTTTACTGTGACCAAACCTGACGGATCATATCGTTTGGTATTGGATTACCGGCATTTGAACTCGCATTGCCGTAACTGTGCGGTACAGAATACTCACGGCTCTGCGTTAGTGGATAGTCTAGTGCGTAAGCGTTTCAAGACAACGCTTGACATTTCCAATGGTTTTTATGCCCACAGACTGGATGGCTTTAGCTCCCAATGGACAAGTTTTACGTCCGCTGGTGTGCAAAAATGCTTCCGGCGACTCCCTATGGGCTACAAAAATAGTCCTGGAGTGTTCACCTCCAGAATAGTAACTCTATTGGAGGGTATCGATCCCGATGCATGTTCTTATGTGGATGACATTTATCTCACAGACGACGAAATTTGGATGCATCTGTGTCGAGTGAATTCCATCATTTGTACCTTTGCAGATATGGGTTACAAATTTAATTTTGCAAAATCGCACATTGCAGAACACACGGTGTTGTTCCTCGGCTATGAGCTGAACAATGAAGGTAGAGGTTTGGCTCCTCACTTCTTGGAGAATGCGCACAATTGCGCGCTCCTACAACACTGAAAAAATTACAGTCTTTGCTGGGCTTTTTGAATTTCGGCAGAACTTACATTCCGGAATATGCCCATCGTATCAAGCCTTTGTATGCTTTGATACAACCAACTTTCTCAAAATCATGCTGGCTGCCTGAGCATTCAGCCATTTTGCAATCCTTGCAGGCTGATCTGCTCGCTTTTAAATATTTACTGACTCGTGATAACCACACCAACCTGGTAATAAGAATAATTCCTGGGACGGTGGGTTTCACATACCTCACTTTTAATGAAGGTGACACAGTACCTATTGCTTACAAGTCACACTTGTACACTTCGGCTGAGTTGCGGTTTCCCACAGTGGAAAAGGTTTTGACTGCTGTACAGATGGCAATTCTTAAGGAACGAGCACTGTCTCAGGGGAAACGCATGCTAGTGGTAACACCCTGTCCTCACTTGGAGGCAGTCACGAAAGCCAGTGTACCAAATTCAAAAGCTTTGCACCCTCGGTGGATTCAGTGGGCTGCGTCATTGTCATCCACGGATGTCATGTTTATTTTTGACGCCTCCTTACGGTCGCAAGAGTACTTGCAGTATGAATTCGTTCATCCTGCTCCTCTGGCTATGCGACCTTTGGAGGACTTCCATTGCATCATTTACACTGATGGGTCGGCGCAGGTTGCGCATGGCTCTAAACATGCCTACGTTTCCGCATGCGCCATTGTGGTCGGTGCTATGTTGAATGATGAGTTCATTTCCAGGGAAGTGCACACGATGCCCCTGGGCGATTGCACCGCACAATTGGCAGAGCTTCGTGCTCTATTACTAGCGTTAGAGTACGCAGATCCAAGTGTTACTACTCTAATTGTAAGTGATTCTTACTACTGTGTCCAGTCTTACAATGAAAACTTGTTCTTTTGGATTCAAAATGATTTTCATGATTCGAAGGGTAGCACAATAAAACATAAAATGATCTGGGTTCGAGTGGCAGAGCTTAAGGCTAAGTTGCCACTCGTTTTTGTTATTCATACTCTCGGTCATCAGCGCGTAGGAGTTCACGCTGTTGGCAACTCGCTTGCTGATGAAGCAGCGAAATCAGCAGTATCTACATACTTAGTTGCAGCGGTTACTAGGTCTAAAACCAAGATTGATAGCGACATCTTGGCAGCGATTGCTGCCTCTGAGAAGGGAAGTAAACATCCTGCGGGATCCCCTTCGAAGTATAAATACCACTTAAGTCCCGAAAAGGTTCCTTTTGTGACAATTCCTGATGTTGGGGAACGGCTGATTCCCAACTCGGATCGCAGAGCAGACTTGATTACAGCGGCTCATGAAGGTGTGGCGTCTGCACATGCGGGCGTCTCAGCCACTGTAACGCAACTACAACAACGTTTCTGGTGGCGGGGACTGTACAAACAGACGCGTGATTATGTCCTTCTTTGTGACATATGCCAGCAGATTAAACCTTCAACTGCTACGCGTCCGCCACAGACTCAGTTGTACATTTCTAATACACCACTAGGCTGTGTTTATTTAGATCACTGCGGTCCTTTTTCATCTGATACTGCGTATAAGTACATCTTAGTAGCAGTTGACTCATGCACACGCTTTGTGTGGGTATGGCCACATCGCAGCGCTGATTCACGGACTGTCATTAGAGATTTGCGTATCTTTATAGGGATTTTTGCCTGTGGTACCTTCCATTCGGATCAGGGTCCGGCTTTCGCCTCTAAGGCGTATAAGGATGCCATGACTTCAATGGGGGTCCAAGTCAAGTTTTCGTCACCCTACAGACCTGAGGGTAATAGTGTAGTAGAACGAATGAACCGTGATTTAAAGCAATCTTTGACAGCCCGAGTTATAGGCACTGGCAGAAACTGGCTGGCTCATCTCTATGGCGTGCAGCGTGCTCTTAATAATCTCCCTAGAAGGTCTCTGGGTGGGCGGACCCCATACGAAATGCTCTTTGGCATCAAAATGTACGTCCCTGACCTTGACGGTCTAGACTCAGTGGTTCGCGCCACTTCCTTTGACGCAGATGAACATTGCAATGTTTTACAGAATCTACAAAAGACCAGAGACAGTCTTGCAAAGGAACATTTGCCCTCCACATCGGATGATGCGTTGCAGATCCCGGTAGTTGGCTGGCTACCCCAGGTTGGAGAACTGGTTCGAGAGAAGATCGCCAACAAGAAAGAGTTTGGTCCCTCCTATCGAGCTCCAGTCCCAGTGCTTGGAGTGAAGGGCACAAGAACAGTCATATTACCACCACTTCCAGGTCGTAAGGAAAACAGGTTTATTTCTATTGACAATGTCAAGATACACAGAGTGGCCGATTCTTCTTAGCATGACACCTGCTGTTTCCTGTCCTTCCATTGTGAGAAATTCAATTATGCCCACTGCTTCTAATATTGAACCTGAAGTGGCCATCGAATTACCTGCTGTTTCCAGTCCTTTATTAAATAATTTACCGGGAACTAACATTGATGACACAGACTATGCCTATCCCGCTGATTTGTCCATACCTGACCTGCAAACACGTTTAGCCACAGATTCCAGATTTTCTTTTGACTCTGTTTCTCTTACCTCAAAGGAACCCTCTCGAGTTGCAGTTTATGCAAGCCTGTTTAAAAAACATTTTTTAATACCACCTTGGACTTACATTTGGCTAGTCCTGGCTTCGATTTACATTTTTATGTCAGTTGGTTTTGTGTTTTATTTTTTTCGAATCGTCAATGGACATTATGTCGAGGAAAGAACATGCATTACTCATTTGAATGGAACTTTGGCCCCACTTTCCTCTTCACATTCTACACACAGATTAAAAAGAGACTTGACTTTGGTTAACATCACAGCATGGCCTGTTCTGGATGGAATCGCGTGGGATGCAGTTCGGTTTCAAATTCATGGCCCAACGGAAGTCGTTAATGTTCCTAATGTACTTAGAGTGAATATGAGGATTTATATTTAGAATCTGCTAATTGTGGTGAAACAAAACATTCGTTCTGATGATTGGGATGTTAATGCTGTGGAAAGTTTGTTTTCTGATTTGAAATACTATGCTGCTTTTGATGCTGAGGATTTATATTTAGAATCTGCTAATTATGGTGAATTGTTCTGTTACCAACATTATGGCACTCACTTCTTACACAAGACATCTTCCCGAAGGGATGCTGTTAATTTTACTCAGTGGGAACATTGCCCAGCACCTACACAAGGGAGTTCAGAAACATTTCTTAAAAAGTATACTTATTTCACTGACTTTAATCAGTCCAATCCCGAGTCCTTTTATTTTAAATTTCGCAAACAGCCACTGTCCAAGGTTAGACTTACAAATACAAAATTGTTGTATTCGAAGGCCTTCCTAGATCAATTAGTTACTGGGGGGTATGAGTTATGGAAGGAAACCATATACCTTAAATCGGTTTGGGGTTCAAGGGCCTGGCAGGTACGAGGCACTGAGGCTTTGCACCGTGCATGTCTCATCCCGAATCATATGTTGTTTTTAAATGAAACCATTTCCCAGACCACATGCTTTGGATTGGCGACATCTAAACGGTTAAACACCCCGTCTTTCCCAGAGTTGGAGGAATATGAGGATTGGAGTAATTTTACTCAATTGTCCATTAAAGATATACAGGCTCTGCTTCTTAATTCCTCCTTTAATATTTCCAGTATGAATCCTAAGGGTTGGCTGCTTTGGCACCGTAGTGCTGATTCTTGCCAAAAAAGATTTTTGAATATAACTGACGGTTTTAAGACTGTTAGATCTGATCCCCGGTTTGATTTGAGTCATACTGTCACCTCTTACTCTGTGGGCAAGTTGTGTCAAGCTTGGCTGAAACATTCAACTTTACCTGCGGTTGAGTATCACCTTTCCAAACTGAATGCAGACGTGGATTTGAATGATTTCATTAGAGGCCCAGCTAGTGGCAGGTCGAAAAGGTGGTTATATGGGGTTTACAATGAAATTTGGAAACTGTCACAGATTGAGGCTGCTACACGCCTTAGGGCTATTGATCAGGCAAATCTTGAGAAAGTGCTTGCAGTTGTTGACAATAGCATTAACGTGCTTTCCTCTAGAATTTACACATTGGATAATATTGTGTCGTCTGTTGTTGATATTGTGCATGATGAAGTGTCAGTATTATACCATGGTCAAAATCAATTACGGTCAATCATGCAGTTTGCATGGACACTTCAGACTCTGAAAATGGGTAAAGTTCCCTGGGGATACATGAACGTTTCCTCTTTATTTGCACCATTTAATTTGACTGACAAACAACGCTTGCTTTCAATGCGTGATGCTTCCTTTTCTATGTTACATATTGAAAGGTTGGAATCTTTACCTTTTTCTGTGGCAGAAGCCACTGCTGCTACGTGGCTTATCCACGGTTTAATAACACTGCCTTTTGCTTTATATAAGTTTTCAAATTGTATGAAATATGTGCCAATAGGTCGTTTTGAACCCTTAGGTAGCGGTTTTCTTCATGAGGTCTGGTCGCTCCCATACACATACAGATGTTTCGAGGATGAACAGGAGGTTTATCTAACAGGGGAGGAGTGTACTGAGACGCCAGATCATTCTTTAATGTGCAGACACATACAGTTACACGGTTCATGTAACAAGGACCGACCGAATATGGCTTGCGTTTTACAGGGCACGCCAGTTCCGGCTATCATCCCCACGTTTAAATTGTTAGAAAATGGTAGTTATTTGATGCTCAATAATGAAAACTGTTGTGGGTTAATTAAAGGTATAGCTTTCATAGTAACAGTAAGTGAGCGAGTTATTTGCTGCAGAAATGTTCTTTATCCTCCCACACGTGAACATAGGGAGTCTTCCATTTGGCCACAGATACCGACCTTGGGAGCAGAATTCAGCGGCATGGCTAGAATAAGAGCTCTTTTGTCCCAGAAAGAGGTGGCCTTGAGCTCGGCCCGTGAAACTTTCGTGCTTCACATTGCTAACACCCGTACGGAGGTTCAGGCTCTTTTAAATACTGATTTGCCTTTGCATTTCGGAGCCATGGTTCGTTCTATCTTTAACGCATCCTCCACAACGGGCCTAGCACATTTTTTTAAAGTTGTTAGCAGTGGTCTCGTGACTTCCTTTGAGAAGATTTTTGGAGTCATCCCTGCCTTCTTCCATTCTATTTTTTCATCCTTATTTGGAGGGTTCCCGTTTTTTCTTGCATTAGCGGCTGGCGCTTTGGTGGTTTTCTGCCTTTTTAAATATGGATGCCCTTCCTGTGCAAGACCACGCTCAACTGCTACTGACGCGGTTTCGCAACCGCATGCTTGATTATTATGGCACACTGCCGTTGGCGACTCTAAGCACGGCGTTTGGATTATCTTTTCGGTTCTCCTATTTCACCTGTGTCCAGCCTGTATTTCGCTGCCTGACCTGTGATTTCCTTTGGGCCATTGATTTGTGTCCGGACCGATTTCTTCTGACGTCGATTTTGATCAACTGATGAGTCCTATCATTGCTCACGAGTTGGTTTGTTCTGACGAAATGATTATGGCCTTGGCGGTGGCACATGGACTAATAGGTCCCTGGGATGTATTGTCGGCAGCGCAAGATTTCTTGGAACGAAGTTTTCTTGAAAACCCACCGAGCTGTCCTCTGATGGTTATAGAGGATCCGGTGCTGGGAGATCACGTATGTTCCTTTCATCTTTTAAATTGGATGGCTGAACTGTTTTCGGATGAGGACAGTGACTTCCTCCTGGAGGCTGTTGCAGCTTACTTTTCATATACAGTCTTATCATAAACACTGCCTCAATTGACATGCTGATTAATAGCATTTCCTTGATTTTATTGACTTTTGGTCAAGACATTTTATTTTTGCTTGCCTATTGGCTTGAGCCACATTATACTTTTGGGCTAATTTTTAGCGTTAGTTTTTATAATTGAATTTTTATTCATGCTCGTTTATTGTTGGATTCTGCTCTCATGTGATGGCACTTCTGTTATCTTATTTAGTCCGTTCTCGGATCATGGGGGGGTGTTATATAGCTCCTATATATCCTTATATCGTGTTAAGTTAGCATAGGTACATTTTAGGTTTAAACGCCATTTTTCCTTTCTTGCAACTTCTGCACACGACCCTTAATTGTTGACTTAGCTTTCAACCTAGTGGTTTGCCGTGGTGTATGTGAGAATAATATGTTATTGCTCTGATATCAGTTTTGTTTAATAAACCATGTCTGCACGGAGAGTGCTGAAGTTTCAGGAGCAACACGATATGGAATTGTTATGAGGTCTGATCTCCACGCCTTCATAGTCATAACACAAGTGCAGCCTTTGCCAACTTGGGCTTGAGGCGGGATTGATATTGCTTTGCACAAGAATTGTTAACACACTTGATGCGGTGCACATGCAGAGAGAGCTGGTGTATGCTGATGTGATTCCTTCATGCTAGGACACTAAGGTATGGGCCCGCCCTAAAACAACCCAAAGAGACCTTCTTAGCTAATAATATAGTATATGTGTTAGGGAGGGTGAGATATAAGTGTTGTTAACTCTTATTCATTACAGCATGGTAACATGCTGTCACCATTCGCCTTTTATGCCTTAGTAACTATGCTGGTAATTTTGCTACTGATAATAAGTATACTTGTATTATCTAAGATACTGCGCCTGAGAAGACGGCATTAGTAAATAAACATTTCAAATGCACATGTGTCTTCTTTACTCCATGTTCTGGTTTGTAATGATAATATAACGAAAGAGTGTTCATGAGTTCCACGTACCCTGAGGTACTGTAAGTTCATGTTCTGGTTTGTCTAAACATTGGGAGTTTGATATGTCCAATGAGACACTGTAGCTAGCTCGGTAAGGGGTGAGTTGGTTGCTAAGGTAAGTTTTGGGACACCCTAATTTGCCGAGGTTCCACTCCTCTGTGCACAGTTCTGTGTGAGAACAGAAACCCTGCGACACCTCCCCGGAGAGTCTGGTGATCCAAGCCTCCACTTCCCAGTCCGCATTCCCGTCGGCCCCGCCCGATCGGGAATCTAAGCGTTATGACCAATTTGGCAAGAAGGTCTTTTCGTCTTTGAGTGCAGGACTGCGGTCTTGCAATACCGCATGCCTCTTAGGCCGCTACACCCACTCTCTGTGGGATACGGTCGCGGAGTGTATGCCGCAATGCCCGCAGGAGGTGCGGGACAAGCTCAACCAGGCCTTGATTGAAGGCCGGGACGTGCCGAGGTACTCCATACGGTGTGGTCTTGACACGACCGACTCGCTGGGACGGGCTATGTCCACGACGGTGGCGATTCGTCGCCATGCTTGGCTGAGATCCGCCAACTTCTCGCCGGATGTCCAGAATGCCCTCATGGACATGCCTTTCGATGGCAGTCGCCTGTTCGGTGACAAAGCGGACAACGCGCTTGAGCGCTTCAAGGACTCCAGGGTCACGGCCAAGTCCTTGGGTCTTTCGACCCAGCGCCAGCAGACGGGTTCGTTTCGCTCCTTTTGTGGCCACGGAAGGGGCGGTCCCACACGTGCTGCCAGCCACGCGCCGCAGAACGCTCCTCAGCGCGGTGGCGGCCGTGGATTCCGCCGGGGTGGCGGTAGGGGACAGCGGCGAGGTCAGTCCACACCTCCCCCCGCAGCAGCCTCCAAATCTTCCTAGTCCGAGCTTTCGGGCCCATGTGACGCCAGTGGGTGGCAGGGTTCGCCATCACCACTCCCGCTGGCGCATGATTACGTCGGACAGGTGGGTGCTGCAGCTTGTCCGAAGGGGCTACTCCCTCCCCTTCGAGTCCACTCCTCCAGCCATGCCACCGCAGAACCACCGTGTGTCGGGGGACCACTTGACACTTCTGCAGGAGGAAGTTACGGCCCTCTTGGCCAAGGGGGCCATCGAGCGCGTTCCTGGGCCAGAAGTAGGGTGTGGTTGCTACTCCCACTACTTTCTGGTACCCAAGAAGGACAAAGGGGGCCTACGTCCTATCTTGGACCTACGGAACGTCAACGGCTTCCTCCGGAAGGAGAAGTTCAAGATGTTGACTTTGGCTCAGGTCTTGGCTGCTCTAGACCCACAAGACTGGATGGTAGCGTTGGACTTGCAGGATGCGTATTTTCACATCCCCGTCCTGCCGGCCCACCGGCGTTACCTGCGGTTCACGGTAGGCCACGAGCACTTTCAGTTTGTCGTGCTCCCATTCGGCCTTACCAGCGCCCCACGGGTGTTCACGAAAGTGATGGCGGTGGTCGCAGCTCATCTGCGCCGGTTAGGGGTTTCAGTCTTCCCCTACCTCGACGACTGGTTGTTGAAGGCGGGCTCGCCCCAGACAGTCGTCCACCACCTTCAGATGACGGCAGACCTCCTGCACGAGCTGGGGTTTTCCATCAATGTGCCGAAATCACACCTGTGTCCCTCTCAAAAGCTCCTTTTCATCGGAGCGGTTCTCGACTCGGCGCAGTTTCGGGTTTATCCTCCGGAACGGCGGGTCCGGGATATTCAGGCTCTGATTCCCATCTTTCAGCCATTGTCCCGGGTTTCGGTCAGGTTGACGCTGCGGCTTCTGGGGCTGATGGCCTCCTGCATCCTTCTGGTGCATCACGCCAGATGGCGGATGCGGGCTCTGCAGTGGGACCTGAAGTTTCAGTGGGCCCAGCATCAGGGCAACCTGTCCGACCATGTCCTGATCTCGGAGGGCACTGCGAGACAGTTGCAGTGGTGGCTTACGGACCGCGATTGGGTCAGGGGCAGATCCCTCTCCCTTCCCCAGCCGGAGCACGTAGTTGTGACGGACGCGTCCCTCCAGGGCTGGGGAGGCCACTTGGGAGAGGCGGAGATCAGAGGCATCTGGTCTCCGGCGGAGTCCCGGCTCCATATCAACATGTTGGAGCTGCGGGCGATTCGCCTAGCACTGAAGGCATTCCTCCCCCTTTGTCAACGGGAGTGTGGTGCAGGTGTTCACGGACAACACCACCGCCATGTGGTACTGCAACAAACAGGGCGGTGTGGGGTCGTGGACCCTTTGCCAGGAGGCTCTGCGCCTCTGGCAATGGCTGGAACGTCAGGGCGTGACTCTGACGGTTCAACACCTGGCAGGTTCTCTGAACGCCAGGGCGGACGAACTCAGCCGTCGGTGCTCGGTGGATCACGAATGGCGTCTGAACTCGGACGTGGCGAACGGCCTCTTTCAGCAATGGGGAGAGCCTTGGTTAGATCTATTCGCCACAGAAGAGAACGCGCAATGTCATCAGTTCTGCGCGTTGGAGTTTCCAAGACGGCACTCGCTCGGCGACGCCTTTCGGCGCGAGTGGAGTTGCGGTCTGTTGTACGCCTTTCCGCCTATACCACTTCTGCCCAGAGTGCTGAAGAAGATCAGGCGCGACCGGGCCCAAGTTATCCTTGTGGCTCCGGACTGGGCTCGAAGATACTGGTATCCCAAGCTACTCAGCATGTCAGTCGGTCCCTCGATCCGCCTGCCCCTTCAGGAGGACCTTCTGTCGCAGCAGCAGGGGACGGTCCTCCACCCGAACCTGTCCAGCCTCCACCTCCATGCGTGGAGATTGAGCGGCGACAGTTGAGGCCATTCGACTTGCCTCCTGAAGTCTGTGATGTGATTCTGGCAGCCAGGCGTCCCTCCACAAAGTCGGTATACGCCTGCCGGTGGAACAGATTTGTGGCATGGTGCACAGCTAAGGCTGTGGATCCCCTTTCTGCCCCTCTTTCCGAGGTTCTCCTCTTCCTTCTTTCTCTTGCCCAGCAGGGCTCTGCTCTGGGCACTATCAAGGGCTACCTTTCTGCCCTTTCTGCCTTCTTAAGGCTACCTGATCAGCCATCCTTATTCAAGTCCCCTATTGTACTGAGATTCTTGAAAGGCATCACGCACATGTATCCACCTGTTCCGTTCGTGATGCCTCAGTGGGACTTGAACCTGGTTCTGACATTCTTGATGTGTGCTCCCTTTGAGCCGCTTCATTCCTGTCCTCTCCGTCTTCTCACTTTAAAGACGGCCTTCCTGGTTGCCATCACCTCTGCCAGGAGAGTGAGTGAGCTCCAGGCTCTTTCTGTTAAACCTCCTTTCTTGTCCGTCCATCCTGACAAGGTGGTTCTTAGGACTAGGCCTTCCTTCCTGCCCAAAGTAGTTTCTGCTTTTCACATCGGGCAGTCCATCACCTTACCCTCCTTCTTCCCGCCTCCGCATCCTTCAAAAGATGAAGAGCGGCTCCATCGTCTGGACCCAAAACGTGCGCTTTCGTTTTATATGGATCGCACACGCCAGTTCCGGGTGGATGACCAACTGTTTGTTGGCTACGTGGGTGAGAAGAAGGGAAGGGCGGTACAGAAACGAACCATCTCTCGGTGGGTCGTCCTGTGCATCAAAGCATGCTACTCTTTGGCTCGGAAGGAGCCTCCTGTTGGGCTGAGGGCCCATTCCACTCGGGCCACGGCGGCTACTACTGCCCTGGGCCGGGGAGTCCCTTTGCAGGACATTTGCCAGGCGGCTACGTCGGCCTCGCTGCACACCTTTGCGAGGCATTACTGCCTGGACAGTCAAGTCCGGAGGGACGGCTTCTTTGGCCGTTCGGTCCTCCAGGATTTTCTGGTGTAGGATTGTATTGGTTCGCAGACCCACCACCGGGGTTGGTATTGCTGGGGTATCTATTCTAAGGTAAGGAATCTAATACTAACCTGTTTCTTTCAGATGAACAAGTTACTTACCTTCGGTAACGATATATCTGTAAGAAACAGTAGTTAGTATTAGATTCCTTACCGCCCCACCCGTTCTCCCCGTTCTGCGAACTGATACCTAAGGTTAAGGACATCCCTTTCAGGGCCCTAGTTTCAAATGGCACCAGTGTTAGTTCTCACATGGCTCTGCATGTTCTGGCGCGGAAAAGCTGTGTGCAAAGAACTGACGTCAGCGCGCGGAGGCGGCGTCTATATACTCCAGCGACGTCATCACGGCGCACGTCGCCGACGACGCGGAGCCGCAGGGGACGCCTGCAGACGACGCCTACCGACGCGCAGGGGTACTGCTACGCAAAAGTTTCCGGATCCAGACTGACGCCTGGGGATATTCTAAGGTAAGGAATCTAATACTAACTACTGTTTCTTACAGATATATCGTTACCGAAGGTAAGTAACTTGTTCGTTAATACAATCTTACCGCATAGAGTTCTTTCTATCGCTCCATCGCTGGTGGATGGTTCGAAAACGCGTACCCGTGTCTAGATAACGCGCATGTGTAAGAGTAGCTTCCGGGTGGGTGAAATAAATAGAGGACTAAGTGTCAATCGGCCATCTTAAAGGGGTAAAAATGACGACAATGCGTATAATGTGGAAAGTGCTGGTCCATGGTGTGTGTGAAGAAAGTTACCGAATGTATTAAATAACGGACCGATGGTGAAGGTAGAGCGTGATGTATGGGTGATGTATTCGTGGTATAATCAATGTGACACGAAGGTGCGTGTAGTGAACATGAAAAGTGGACTGGCGGCGGGGCGGCCATGTTGGGCGTGTGTGACTGGAAGTACTGGTGGGAACAATAAACATAGAAGAAGAAAATGTTAGTGAGTGTACTAAACATGGAATAAGCGTGGAAAAAAGTAAACTAGAGTAAACATAAGAATAGGTAGACTGGCGAAAAACGCCCGTGTTGAAACAGTGTCATTACGAGCTGAAAGATACACAAAAGGGGGGTAAAAACAAATGAGGTGCAAGGAAATAAAGGAATAAAAAATTAAACAATGAACATGGAAGTGTCAATGTAAGGTCACGGCAGAGCATATATACATATTTACAAGAAACAACTGTATTCCATCCTTTCGTTCAGTCCCTTTGGATGACATGTATCAAGTTTCTTCTTCCATATCATTTCTTGTTGTAACAATCTCTTCCTGTTATCTGTCCCCTGTTTGACAGGGACAACCTCCAAGACCAAAAATCTTATTTGGCTGATGTTGTGTTTTTGGGTTACGTAATGTGCAGCAAATGGTGACTTCATAACCTTATTTCTGATTGTACTTTTGTGCTCAGTTAGTTGAATTTTAATTCTCCTTTCGGTCTTCCCTTTAGTAAACAACAACAGCAGTTTTCAATTAATTAATTAATTAATTATGTGCTTATATAGCGCTGGAATCACTCCCGAAGGGGTACCTCCGCGCTTCGACCGCTGCGAAACCCTTCCTGGCTTCCCTGAGAGATGGTCCCTTAATGGGTATCTCCAGGGTGAGACCAGGCATCCCCGGCGGTCTGGTGGGGCCGTTAGTGAAGATGAGGCAAGCTAGTGCCCAGAGTTGCCGAGTGTGATCGCTGATCAGAGTGGGCACCGAGGCGAGAGAATTATCGAGTCCGCTGACCCTGGTCCAGAAACCTGCCGCGTCGGGAATCGAACCCTGGTCCCGGGCCGTCCTCTGCTCTCGGGTCTGCCGCCTCTAACCAGTGAGCCACACTACTCCACTCCAATGAGGACACCTTTTCAAAATGAAATTCTTTATGCAATAATTTTTTTTGAGCTTGTGTATGAGTTTGTGCTTCACTGGTTTGTTTACAGCATAAAACACACAAGAAGGGTGGGGATGGGGAGCTATGAGAAAAACTGCACTCCCGAGGCTAACGTAATAATCACATTGGGGTAACTGTTCATAAAGAAAAGACGAACTTGTCTATTTTGGTCGCTGGGCAAGAAGTGAGTGACTTACTCACAGGGTTGGTTGGAGACAAGAGTAGTGTGGAGGTTGGAAAATTCCTCCTTTTGGAAAAAGTGCCCTCACACACCCATGCAGGTGTCATGCTTCATCATCAGACATTGCTCCTCGTGGGGGTGGCGCTTGAGTGCCCCACGAGCCAGAGAGAGGGCTCTTTGTCAAAGTTCTTTTTAGGAGTAACAGCGCAGTTGTGAGTGCTGGTGTGGGGGGGAGGGAAGAGAGGTGAGTGAATAGAATTACCACACGGGTACCCTAAAGAACCTTTATTCAAGGGTCCATGTGGTGAGGTTAAAACTGGTGACAGAGAAGGCCTTTAGAAAAATTATGTCTGAGGAGCGAGTGTTTTCCTTCTGTTCTGATGTCAACAGTGTAAAAAAGTTATGGTAGTGAGTGAGAGTGTTATGTCGACATGTTTCACTCCTTTTAAGGGTCCGTAGTGGAGCCTGTATTGTTTCTTCAGGACCGTGCTAGAAGTGCAGTAAAGTTAAAAATGGGAATCTGAAAGAGACACGTTAGTGATAGATTCCTTACCTTAGAATATCCCCAGGCGTCAGACTGGATCTGGAAAATTTTGCTTAGCAATACCCCTGCGCGCCGGAAGGCGTCGTCCGCGGCTCCGCGCTGACGTCAGTTCTTCTTTTTTCCGCACCAGCTATCGCAGATCCGGAGAAGCTCTACCCCTTAGTCACTTTTTGACTAAACTTTTTGATCTTTTTGATCATTTCTCTACTCGTGTCTTCGACTCCTACGATGCCGGTAGGGATGCCTGGGTTCAAACCCTGTTCCAAGTGCAGCCGACTGATGTCGGTTACCGACCCCATCGCCGGTGTCTTCAGTGTCTAGGCCTCGACCACGACGACCGCACCTGATCCGACTGCAAGCGACTGGAGCTCCAGCAGTCGGCCCCGCGCCGCTCCAGGTCCCGGTCCCACAGGAGGTCGAGGGACCGGTCGCGGGGTCGGAGCCCTCGTAGCTCCGAGAGTCTGCGTCGGTCTTCAGGATCCAGGTCCTCAGGTAAGAGGCATGAGAGGTCGGAGAGACGTCCTCGTTCTTCCGACCCACCACGACGCTCGCGCGATGCGGCCGGGGGTTCGGTGACCACCCACGCGCTCCGACGGAGTCGCGGTCGTCGCCACCTGCCCCACACCTTCCGGTCCCTGGGCACGGTGCGACGCCAGAGGAGGTCGAGCGGTACCTCATGGCCATGAGGTCCCTCCCTCCTCCGCCGGGTTCCGTGGCGCCTCCGGGCCCAACAGTCCCGGCTGGAGGGCCTAGCGGGTCGGGTGCTTCGGCTTCAACGTCGTCAGGTGCTCCGGTGCCGCCGGCGACTTCGGTCCCGGCGCCACAGGCCCTCGCTGGATCCGGTTCCGGATCCGGGTCGTCGCCGGTCGACCTCACGACTTCACCGGCGCTGGCCCTGCGGGTGTCGCCCCCGGCGCCGCCTACGGCCGCCGTCCCAGATCCTACCCTCGATTCGGTTCCGGCGCCGCTGGGCGCTGCTCTCGACGTTGTATGGAGATTGCTATTTCCACGAACCGGCCCCATCTGTTGAACCTGAACTGCAGGAGATGGGTGACGAGGGTGATTGGGAGGGGTCTGTGGACCCTCTGGCTCAGGAGTGCCAGTCTCAACAGGACTGGACATATGAGCTTGGGGAGGCCAGTGGAATTGACAGTTCGCCAGACACTGGATTTGTCTCCCCTCCCACCGTGGCTACGGAGGAGGGGGCTGCCTACAGTGTAGTGGTGACGCGGGCGTCCAAGGCCTTGGGCCTGACGCTCCTTGTCGCGGCCATGAGGACTAACCTCCTCACTGAGGTCCTTAAACCGCAGTCATGCTCCACTGAGCCTCTGCTGCCGTTTAATGAGGCCTTGTGTGACGTTCTTGTGGGCACTTGGTCCAGGCCCGCTACAGGTCAGCCTGTGGATAGGAACGTGGCCAGATGCTACCGCCCGGCCCCGGGCGACCCTTACTTTTTGTCCACCCATCCCACCCCCGAGAACCTGGTCATCCAGGCCTCCACTTCCCAGACCGCATTCCCGACGGCTCCGCCCGATCGGGAATCCAAGAGGTACGAGCAATTCGGAAAGAAAGTGTTCTCGTCCCTGAGGTTGGGGCTGCGGTCAGTCAATACCGCATGCCTCTTGGGCCGCTACACCCACACCCTGTGGGACACGGTCGCGGACGTGCTGCCACAATGTCCGGAGGAGGCCCAGGCTAAACTCGCCCAAGCCCTTGCGGAGGGTCGAGATGCTGCGCGCTATTCCATCCGGTGTGGGCTGGATACCACTGACTCACTGGGCAGAGCGATGGCAACGACGGTGGCGGTTCGACGCCATGCCTGGTTGAGGTCCGCCAATTTTATGGCCGATGTCCAGGCCACACTTCTGGACATGCCGTTTGATGGCTGTCGCCTCTTTGGGGACAAGGCAGACCATGTGCTTAAGCGTTTTAAGGACTCCAGGGCTACGGCCAAGTCCTTGGGCCTCTCGGCCCCACGTCAGCAAACGGGTGCCTTTCGCTCCTTTCGTGGCCACGGAAGGGGCGTTCCCACACGTGCTGCCAGCCACGCACCGCAGAATGCTACACAGCGCGGTGGCGGCCGTGGAAACCGCCGGGGCAGCGGTCGGGGACAACGGCGAGGCCAGTCCACACCTTCCCCTGCAGCACCCGCCTCAAAACCCTCCTAGTCCGTGCTTTCAGGCCCATGTGACGCCAGTGGGGGGCAGGGTTCGCCTTCACCTCCTCCACTGGCGCACCATCACGTCGGACACGTGTCGGGGGATCACTTGCAACTTCTGCAAGAGGAAGTCACAGCCCTCTTGGCCAAGGGGACCATCGAACGCGTTCCTGGGCCGGAAGTAGGGTGTGGTTGTTACTCCCACTACTTTCTGGTACCCAAGAAGGGCAAAGGGGGCCTACGCCCTATCTTGTACCTACGGAACATCAACGGCTTCCTCCGAAAGGAGAAAGGAGAAGTTCAAGATGCTGACTTTGGCTCAGGTCTTAGCTGCCCTGGACCCCGGAGACTGGATGGTAGCGTTGGACTTGCAGGACGCTTATTTTCACATCCCCGTCCTGCCGGCCCACTGGCGTTACCTGCGGTTCACGGTAGGCCACGAGCACTTTCAGTTTACTGTGCTCCCCTTCGGCCTTACCAGCGCCCCATGGGTGTTCACGAAAGTGATGGCGGTGGTCGCTGTGAGAAGTTGGCCTGATATATGATGCTTACTAGTTCTAGTGATCACCCTGTATCAGTCCAAACAACCCTTATGGTGATTGGTTGTAAGTCAACCTTATAGACCAGCTATCCTAATGCAAGCATGGACAAAGCAGTCTTAGGCTAAACTCTTTTGGCATGTGAAGCCAGCTGTTTTACCACAATATAACCCATTGAATACCAGATGAAAGGACACCACACAGGTTGTTATGAAAATAAACAGTATATTTATTAATAACAACACCTCTGAACTCTTTATGAGGTCAGAGGGCTAAGCACATGACAATCTCTTACGAAAAATACTACAAGTGACACAAAATTACAATGGTGCCCGAGGGGCACGACAAACCATATACTAAGTAAGTGGAATGTGAGAGTCGATAATAGGAATGGAGCTGTCCAGAGGCTGTAGGATCGATGGGACCACGCTACACTAACTTCAGGTAAGTAGTAGGAGGCCCACGGAACGCGTGTGCAGAGTGTGAACTCACACGCGAGATGCGTAACAACGTCTATGGACAGTACAGTTCAAGTTAAAGGTGAGTACGGACAATCCTGACTAGGTAGGACAACAACGACTGTGGAACTGGACACTAGGACAGTTAAACTACCCTTGAGCACCGAAATGCTCTCGTTACCTCACCCACGGGCTACGGGTGCATAGGTGTCCAAGTGCGTCGGGTTCTCGCGTTGAAGTCATTGGAGCCTGAAAGAAAAGATGCTGCAGGCGACCAGGAGGAAGATGTCCGGTGCAATCCAAGGGTGGATTGTTGAAGAAGGAGACCTGAAAGCAGAGGGGACAATGTTCACAGTCACTAGCCAGTGACTGGAGTGGAACCAGGAAGGAACCAGATGTCGTCGTCGCGATCAGGTGAAGAGTGGACGCTTGACTCTGCAGCCACGTGGACCAGGAGGTGTCTTCGACGACCAGGATGGAGGCACGAGCTGTCCCACGCAGGCTCTCGCTGTCGGCGGTGTCGGATCCGGGATTGGACTCAACAGGCCTTGGCAAAGGCAACCCACGCGGTGAGTGAAGAAAGTGTCTGGTGCGGACTAGGAGAGTCCGGGGTGCCCCTCTTTTGGAAGGGAGCAAGGGCCAGTCTGGGGCAACCAGACCAGCAGCAAAGATTCAAAGGTTCGTCGTCTGGAATGCCACTAGCCAGCCGGCAAGTGACCAGACAACGCGTCGAGCAGCAACAAAGCAGAAGGGCCCCACGCAGATCTCGTGGATGCTGGAGGGCTGATCTTCGGTGCAGGGGCTGCTCGGGGCTGGGGCTTCTCAGTCCCCAAAGCACTTGGTCGAGTTTACCTCGGGAGTCGTGCTGGAAGCGAAGTGCAGGTTCGTTCAAGATGGCCGGTTCCACGTGTCTCGTCGCACCACGGGTCTCAGCTTTGCTGTAGATGTAGGTAGAGGTCGGAGAGGTCTGGGAATCCGGGTCTCGTCGGGCTCTGAAGTCTGGATCCTCGAAGGAAGACGACAAAGTGAAGCCGCTGGACGCTTGATGGTGCCTGCAGTTGCAGGGTGGACACTCCTTGCCCACAAGGGAGATTCTTCAGTCTTCTGTGGAGCAGAACGTCGAAGGCCAGAGTTTCTTCGTGTTGAATAGTTCAGGATAATCTAATTTGGAATGGGACCAGCTCCTACCTTTATTCTCCTAAAGGGGGCTGCACTACTGACTAGGTCCCTCCCCTGGGTGGGACCAGGAAGGGGGGTGGTTACACCCCCTATCCTTTGTCCGGTTTCCCGCCAGAGCTGGGGCTGGGATGCCCCAGCAACTGGTTTGAACCGGTGTATGCACAGGGCACCTTGTGTGCCCCAGGCATGTCTCATTCCTTTCAGGCCTCCCTACCTCAATACACAAAATCCTGTCTGGGGTGGTGCTAGCACCTCCCAAGGCAGGAAACCCTTTGTCCAAGTGTGAGAAGTTGGCCTGATGTGCAGTGTTCACTATTCTAGTGATCACTATATATCAGTCCAAACAACCCTTATTGATGATTGGTTGTAAGTCAACCTTATAGACCAGCTATCCTAGTAGCATGGATACGAGCAGTCTAAGGCTAAGACTCTAGAGGGCGTGTTAAGCCAGCTGTTTTACCATCACATTACCCCTTGAACACCCAGTGAAAGGACACCACACAAGTGTTATGAAAATAAACAGTGTATTTATTAGAATCACAACAACCCTGCACTCTTTATGAGGACAGGGTGCTAGGCACACAACAAAACTCTTATGAAAATACTTAAGTTAGCACGTTATACACAAATGCCCGAGGGGCACCAAAAACCATATACTTTAAAAGTGGAATGCGAAATTACTAGCAGGTAAGTACAGTACTAATAGGCTTTGGAATCGCTAGGACTTGACTAGGGAATCGTTAGATTACTTCTAGGAGACCTAGGGGACTCGGGTGCAGAGTGTGCACTCTCACGCGGGATGCGGGACAAAGTCTATGGGAGCTAGTAAAGGCAAAGTTAGTGTTCACGGGCGAACCCGACCTGGTAGGAAGAAAACGACAGTGGATCCTGACCCTAGGATAGTGAGGCTATGCTGGGACACCGAAGTGCCGAAGTTACCTAGCCCAGGGGCTGCAGCTGCATAGGTCTGAAAAGACGTCGGGGATCTCGTTGCCGGACCAGGAGCCTGGAAGAGGGAAGTTGCTGGCAGGCGACCAGTGAAGGAAAGTTCGATGGATCCAAGCCTGGATCAAGGAAGAAGAAAACCTGAAAGCAGAGGGGACCAAGTTCTTGAATCACTAGCCAGTGATTAAGTGGGCACCAGGATGGCACCGGGCGAAGTCACCTCGACTAGGTGAGTGGGCGACGCTGGCTCTGCAGATCTCACGGACCAGGAGGCGTTGTCGGCGACCAGGATGGAGAGGCGAGCTGTCCCACGATGGATGAAGCTGTCGGCGTCGAAGTTACCCAGGATTGGGCAACAAGCCTTGGCTAATTCAAGCCCACGCGGTGGACTCAAAATGGCGTCTTGAGTGGACCAGGAGGGTCCGGGGTGCTCCTCTTTTGGAAGGGAGCAAGGGCCAGCCTGGAGCAACCAGACCAGCAGCAGAAATGTCGTCGGGCGTCGTTCAGAAGGCCACAAGCCAGCGGGCTAGTAGCCAAACAACGCGGTGAGCAGCAAAAAGCAGAAGGGCCCCACGCAGATCGTGGAGATGCTGGGAGGCTGCACTTCGGTGCTGGAGCTGCTCAGGGTCGGGGCTTCTCGGACCCCAAAGCACTCACCAGGAAATTACTCGGCGGGCTTGCTGGAAAGAAGTCGTGCAGTCTTGAAGATGGCCGGTCCCTCGAGGTCTCGTCACACCCACGAATCTCAGCGTGACTGATGATGCAGGTAGAGGTCAGAGGTGCCAGGGAAGCCGGTTCTCGTCGAGCTGGGCAGTCTTGATCCGGAGGAGAGACTTGCAGCAGACCGCAGTGTTCTTAAGATGGTGCCTGCGGATGCAGGGTGACTACTCCTTAGTCACAAGGGAGAAATCTTTAGGAAGAAGTCTTGAGTTCCTTTCGTGGAAAGTAGTTTCAGGATTCAAAGATGATCTGATTTGGAAGGGGGCCAGTTCCTACCTTTATCCTGTAAAAAGGGGCTGGCACGCGACTAAGTCCTGCCCTAGGGGTGGGACTAGGAGGGGGGTGGTTACACCCACTTCCTTGGCGAGCTTTTCCCCAGCACAGGGTCTGGAGTGACCCTGGAACTGGTTCCAGCCAGCCTATGCACAGTGAGCACCGGGGTGCCACGTGCAGTCACCTTCCTCTAAAGCCCTGCCTACCTACAATACACAAAACCCTGTCTGGGACGGTGCTGGCACCGCCCCTGGCAGGAAACCCTTTGTCCTTATCTCCTGCTCTGGGAGGACTCCCAGCAGCAGGAGGGCAGACTTGTGTCTCGGTGGCAGCATCCATTTTGTGGAGCTGAGGCTCTGTTTGACTTTAACCGGGGTTAGGGGTTACATACATGTCGTGTCCCTCTAGAAGGGTGGAATGCTAACCCCGTCGCCAGAATTGGCGAGGGGTTAGTATTCCAATTCGTATGACACCTTACTCGACATGTTTTGATAAAGCGATACCAGAGTTGGCATATAACCGCGAGGATTATAATGCACTTAAGAGTATATGGTATGCGATATCATGGAAACGGCTAAGGGATGGATCCCGAAAGCCGCAGACAGGCTCAGCTCATGCCAGAGCACCATCTCACACGATTCCAAGCACTCTGCCTTCAGGATTGTTAAGGCCTGCCATAGGAGTGACTGATAGGAGATCTGTGTGTCCATTTTTAGGGTTAGATATAGGTATACTATATCTAAAGCAAAGGGTGATTACACCACCTTGCCCCAGCTGTCAAGCAGCCAGTTGTGTCAGATTTGGATGGCCAGCCAGGGGTGGCATAATACATGCTGCAGCCCCTGGTAGGCCCTGGGTACACCTATGCCCTGGGTACCTAAGGTACACTGTACAGGGACTGATAAGGTGACTCAGTATCCAATTTAGATATGTACCTAAGGTACATGGAATCCATTTTACAGAGAGAGCAGTAGGCCTGGGGTCCTGAATAGCAGGGCCCCAGGTCAACTAAGTCAGAAAACCAGCAAAACACCAGGCAAAAAGTTGGGGGCAACCATAGTCAGGGATCTACCTTCCTACACCAAGCCATCCTCGCTGGAAGGACTCCCAGCAGCAGGAGGTCAGACTTGTGTCTGTGGTGGCAGCATCCATTTTGTGATGCTGAGGCTCGAGTTCACTTTAACCGGGGTTCACAGTTACATACATGTCGTGTCCCTCTAGAAGGGTGGAATGCTATCCCCGTCGCCAGAATTGGCGAGGGGGTAGTATTCCAAATCGTATGACACCTTACTCGACATGTTTTGATAATGTTATACCAGAGTTAGCATTTAACCGCGAGGTTGATAATGCACTTAAGAGTATATGGTATAGCGTTATCATGGAACAGCTATTAGGACTTGGTTCCGCAACCTGCAAACGGGCTCAGCTCATGCCAGAGCACCATCTCACATAATTCCAAGCACTCTGCCTTCAGGATTGATAAGGCCTTCCATAGGAGTGACTGATAGGAATATATGTGTCCATTTTAGGGTTAGATATAGGTATACTATATCTACAGCATAGGGTGTTTACATGGCCAGCCAGGGGTGGCATAATACATGCTTCAGCCCCTGGTAGGCCCTGGGTACACCTATGCCCTGGGTACAGGGACTGATAAGGTGGCTCAGTATCCAAATAGATATGTACCTAGGGTACATGGAGTCCATTTTTACTGAGAGAGCAGGAAGCCTGGGGTCCTGAATAGCAGGATCCCAGGCCAACTAAGTCAAAAACCAGCAAAACACCAGGCAAAAAGTTGGGGGTAACCATAGTCAGATATCCACCTTCCTACAGTCGCAGCTCATCTGCGCAGGTTAGGGGTGTCAGTCTTCCCCTACCTCGACGACTGGTTGTTGAAGGCGGGCTCGCCCCAGACAGTCGTCAGCCACCTCCAGATTACGGCCGATCTCCAGCACCTGCTGGGGTTCTCCATCAATGTGCCGAAGTCACACCTGTGTCCCTCTCAGAAGCTCCTCTTCATCGGAGCGGTTCTAGACTCAGCGCAGTTTCGGGTTTATCCTCCCGAACAGCGGGTTTGGGATATTCAGGCTCTGATTCCAATCTTTCAGCCTTTATCCCGAGTCTCGGTCAGGTTGACGCTGCGGCTTCTGGGGCTGATGGCCTCCTGCATCCTTCTGGTGCATCACGCCCGGTGGCGGATGCGGGCTCTGCAGTGGGACCTGAAGTTTCAGTGGGCCCAGCATCAGGGCAACTTGTCCGACCATGGCTTGATCTCGGAGGGCACTGCAAGACCGTTGCAGTGGTGGCTCACGGACCGCGATTGGTTCAGTGGCAGATCCCTCTCCCTACCCCAACCGGAGCACGTAGTTGTGCCGGAGGCGGAGATCAGAGGCCTCTGGTCTCCGGCGGAGTCCCAGCTCCACATCATCCTTCTGGAGCTGCGGGCGATCCGACTTGCACTGAAGGCATTCCTCCCCTCTGTCAGGGGGAGTGTAGTGCAGGTGTTCACGGACAACAACAACGCCATGTGGTACTGCAACAAACAGGGCGGGATGGGGTCGTGGACCCTCTGCAAGGAGGCTCTGTGTCTCTGGCAGTGGCTGGAACATCAGGGCGTGACCCTGGTGGTTCAACACCTGGCAGGTTCTCTGAACGCCGAGGCGGACGAACTCAGCCGTCGGTGCATGATGGATCATGAATGGCGTCTGAACTCGGACGTGGCGCAAGGTCTCTTTCAGCAGTGGGGAGAGCCTTGGTTAGATCTATTCGCCACAGAAGAGAACGCGCAATGTCATCAGTTCTGCGCATTGGAATTTCCAAGGCGGCACTCGCTCGGAGACGCTTTTTGTCGCGGGTGGAGTTGCGGTCTATTGTACGCCTTTCCGCCTATACCACTTCTGCCCAGAGTACTGAAGAATATCAGGCGCGACCTGGCCCAGGTTATCCTTGTGGCTCCGGACTGGGCACAAAGATATTGGTATCCAGAGCTACTCTGTCGATCCCCCAATTCGTCTGCCTCTTCCGGAGGACCTTCTGTCGCAGCACCAGAGGACGGTCCTCCACCCGAACCTGTCCAGTCTCCACCTACAAGCTTGGAGATTGAGCAGCGACAGTTGAGGCCATTTGACTTGCCTCCTGAAGTCTGTAATGTCATTCTGGCAGCCAGGCGTCCCTCCACAAAGTGGGTATACGCCTGCAGGTGGAACAGATTTGTGGCATGGTGCACAGCAAAGGCTGTGGATCCACTCTCTGCCCCCCTTTCTGAGGTTCTCCTCTTCCTTCTTTCTCTTTCCCAGCGGGGCTCTGCTCTGGGCACTATCAAGGGCTACCTTTCTGCCCTTTCCGCCTTCTTAAGGCTACCAGATCAGCCATCCTTGTTCAAGTACCCAATTGTAAATAGGCTTTTGAAGGGCATCACACACGTTTCCTCCTGGTTCTTTCGTGATGCCCCAGTGGGACTTGAACCTTGTACTTACTTATCTAATGTGTGCTCCCTTTGAGCGGCTCCGTAACTGTCCTCTCCGTCTTCTTACTTTGAAGATTGCTTTCCTGGTTGCCATCACCTCTGCCAGGAGAGTGAGTGAGCTCCAGACTCTTTCTTCCACACCTCCTTTCCTCTCTGTCCATCCGGACAAGGTTGTGTTGCGGACAAGACCCTCTTTCCTGCCCAAGGTTGTCACGGCCTTCCACATCGGGCAGTCCATCACCTTGCCCACCTTCTTTCCGCCTCCGCATCCCTCGAAAGAGGAAGAGAGGCTCCATCGTCTGGACCCAAAACGTGCGCTCTCTTACTCTCTGGATCGCACACGCCAGTTCCGGGTGGATGACCAACTCTTTGTTGGTTACGTGGGCGCTAAGAAGGGACGGGCGGTGCACAAGCGGACCATCTCTCGGTGGATCATCTTGTGCATCCAGGCGTGTTACTCCTTGGCCAAGAAGGAACCTCCTGTTGGGCTGAGGGCTCATTCCACTCGGGCCACGGCGACAGATGACTGCCCTGGGCCGAGGAGTGCCCTTGCAGGACATTTGTCAGGTAGCTACGTGGGCCTCGCTGCACACGTTTGTAAGACACTACTGCCTGGACAGCCAAGTCTGGAGGGATGGCTTCTTTGGCCGTTCCGTCTTCCAAGACTTTCTGGTGTGATTATTGGTTTGCAGACCCACCACCGGGGTTGGTATTGCTGGGGTATCTATTCTAAGGTAAGGAATCTATCACTAACTTGTCTCTTTCAGATGCACAAGTTACTACTTGTGTAACGATATATCTGTAAGAGACATTAGTTAGTGATAGATTCCTTACCGACCCACCCATCCTCCCCGTTCTGCGAACCGATATCTATGGTTAAGGTCATCCCCTTTCAGAGCCCTAGTTTCATGGCACCAGTGTTGGTTCTATCATGGCTCTACGTATCTGGCGCGGAAAAGCTGTGTATCAGAACTGACGTCATCGCGCGAGGGCGGAGTCTAAGTACTCCGACAGCGTCATTCGGTGCTAACGACGCCGACGACGGACGCGGAGCCGCGGACGACGCCTGCCGGCGCGCAGGGGTATTGCTACGCAAAAATTCCCGAATCCAGTCTGACGCCTGGGGATATTCTAAGGTAAGGAATCTATCACTAACTAATGCCTCTTACAGATATATCGTTACACAAGTAGTAACTTGTGCGACGGTGACGTAGAGTATTCCTATGGTACCTATAGTCAGGATTTTTTGGGTGTCAATGCTACTTGAGGAACTTCTTTAGGAGTTCCTCAATCCAACCCCCACCAGTAGAACAGGCTGGCCGCATCAGCTTTTGTAGCGCAGATTTGGAAAGGATATGTTGGCTCTCCCGAAATTCAGCCTATTACCTGCCCGCAGCTGCTAGAATTCCGGTTACAGCATCTCCATCAAATAATGTGTTTGTTGGAAGAAGATCATGCAACACTTTTCGTTTGCTACATCCATCTCTATGTGCTTGAGAAAGTTGTTTTTTTGTAACCTGTTTTGTAGTGCCTGGTTGGACGAAACTCTTACTATGGCAATTAAATTAGCTTTAGTGATTATGTAAAATAGCTTTTTTTTCAATACAAATCTCTCTTGCTTCAGTTCTGCATATAGTTGCGATCCTTGTTCCAGAACATCTAGTAGACGTGTCGTGTCCTATCCTATCAATTTCCACTTTTGGTCACGAAGTTGTGTAGTCACATAGGCTCAGTCATTTCAAAGGGGTTTACTTGCTGCTGCATGAAATGAAGACGGCTGCCATCTTGTTTATTAAAGCGTTCTCTTCTACTTCCTACAAGTTGGTGGTGAGGAACAGTTTCATGATGGTCCATTAATTTTTAATTTGTTATCTCTCGGAAAACATTACAAATAGAAAGGATGTCATGGTAAACTAGCTGCCATTGAGCAACATATTCACTTTTACGTGTCTGACCAATAATTCTCTAGGAGCTTTTCTGTGACCTCTTAATCATCTGTTCCAGTTTCATATCTGGGGCCACATCATTGAACCTTCCCTCTCTATCTTTTACCACAAAATGTATTTGGACGAATTTTCTTTTAAGGTATGGTTTTTCTCCCTCCAGCTACTTCACTCTTTCACAACACCTGTTCCCACATCCCAGGTAGTTTATGCAGTCAGACTTGCGAAACAATGACTCCACAGTCTTCATGTGCAGTTCTCAATCACCTTCCCGATCAGCATGACCAAGTCTTTCACTAGAGCTATCATGTGTTGAACATCTCCCCTGTACTTGCAAAGTTCTGATTTTTCTTCACATTCATTGACAAAATTCGAATTTGTTTTTCTGAATTTGAACTGAGTGTATTGGACATTGCCTGGCCTTGCATTACGTCTTTTGAATGAAGTGCACCCTGGCCATGTTCACTACTGAGAGAAGATTTGCAAAACCTAATTTGTCATTCTTGTTTTAGAAAGTATTCCAACACACTGTTTCTATAGCCTCAGATATGATGAGCATACCTTGTAATGAACAAACATGTTATGTTAATGGATACTTGGTATAGCACAGCGACTTGCCCCTAAGGGGCATCTCTGCATTGAAGCAACAGACGAATAGAGAAACAGCTGGTAGAACAGCCAGGTCTTGAAATGTTTTTTAAAATCTGAGAACTATGTGCACACCCTGATGAACAAGAGATGAGTTTCGCTCAAAACAGACTGGATACTTGTGCTTCCAAAAATGTCAGCCTTAATAAGTTCATTGTCTATGCCACATCCACTGAGATAACTTCCTGCACACTGCAGCACAATTTTTGTCATGCGGAAAACGCCCATCATTTGATAAAGATCATCAAATGCTACTGGATTGCTCATAAAAATTTAATCTACAATATGGAAAACACCTTCAGTGCATACAGTTGGCAGGATAGGCTGGTCTTCAAGCTGAGTACACACGTTTTGGAAATTATTTAGAGCTGTGTATACTGTTTGTGACTAGAGATGGTATTACTGGTAAAAACCCAACCTTCTTCAGTGGGAAGGTATTCTGGGAGATCAGATCATAAATTCCAGCCCACAGAGGAACTGGGTTTTCTTCATCCGTCAGTCTGCACCAAATAAGCGATAGGATAAATTCAGTTAAATCAGCTTTGCAGACCGCAGCATCAGGTAGAAGAAGATCCATGTCCTCAGCCCCTTGTAAACTTTCTGGTAGACTGGGACATGCTGATGGCTTGTAGTGATTTTGCACACGTTATGTTATGTTATGTTAAAATCATTTATTACGCGCACAGATGCTCCAGCAAAGGAGCGTCCTGGCGCCCGACAAGGAGGCAACACAACACAACTGAACAAAGTATAAGGAAGGATCTAAGGGAACAAAAGAGTTTTAACAGCTTGGCGAAAAGAAAGCAAATCCCTAAGGGCGCGGATTTCAGGGGGGAGGGAATTCCACAGAACCGCAGCACGAACTTGAAATGAGCGGCCGCCAGCCCGGCAGCGCTTGAAACGGGGGACAACCGCGAGTTCTAGGTCCGAGGATCTTAAAGCACGGACCGGAACATAACGGGACAGGAGGTTGGAAAGGATCAAGGCAGGGGAGCCCTTAAGAATCTTATAGGCTACACAGAGAACCTTGAACTGGATCCTTTGCGCAATCGGTAACCAATGCAGGGCACGCAGAGTATTAGGTGTGGGACAGAATCTATGTAGGCCCACAACAGCTCTTGCCGCTGCATTCTGTACGCGCTGCAGGCGGGTGATTTCGGCCTGATTTAGCCCCACTAAGAGGGAGCTGGCATAATCGAGCCGAGAAATCACCGTTGCCTGGACCACAAGTTGCCTGGTGGTAGCATCAAAGAATTTTAATACGGGACGTAGTCCACGCAAGATGCCGAAGCAACAGGCCACCGTACGCTTTGTATGACAGACAAAGGTGAGGGTTGGGTCAAGCCACACCCCAAGGTTTTTTAACTCAGCGACCGGAGTTGGTGTAGGACCCAAATCCGAAGGCCACCACCTGTCTCCCCAGAGTTCCGTATGCTTGCCAAAGATCATAATTTCCGTCTTATTTGCGTTCAACTGGAGACAGTTGGAGGTCATCCAGCTGGCGACCGCCCGGAGTCCATTCTGGAATCTTGGGGCATCCACGTCCGCAAGGCAGCTGGGTTATTAGTTTGCACTTTGTTTATTTATGCTTACAGCTGACACAGCTTGTTTTCTAGCAGCTACTTTATTGGTACAGTCTTGAAAAAGCACCATTGCAGTATCGTGTGCTGGATGTTCCAGATGAGGAAGAGCTGTCTTAAAAATCCAAATTATCAAGAGCAACATTTGTAAATCCTTTCCTGGTAAAGTAATTTGGAAGTGGTGTGCTGTTGGATTCACAATATTTTGCAGCATGAGCGTCTAACAAGTTGCTGCTCCTTGCTATGTAATTTTAACTTGTTTATACACCAATCCTAATCATTGAAGTGAATAGCACTCTACTTTGGCGCTTGTCACAGATTGCGTTGGCAGTTATCATGTGTAGCGGAGTTTTCTTTTTGCCGTGATGTAATTCATAAAACACGATTTGGAAAAGACAGTACATTTGCCCAGTATAAACCTGTTAATTCATGGGATTGTCTTCCACTTATTCGCTTATATCTTCAAAGCTATCATCAATGTTGTCGGCTTCTGTTCTGAACTCAAGAACTTTAGCTTGTAACAGTTTTCCTTTGCTGATATTAAACAATTATGAAAAAATGTTAAGACAACATCAGGCATTCTTATTGACTCCCATGATTTGCATAGCTCTGTGGCATCACAAAATTTGTCATCCAGTCCAAAATCGAAATCTTTCAGGATGTTTCTTAAAATGGTTCTTGCTGTTTTCTTTTTTGCATCCTGTGATCTTATTTTGGCACAAGAACTTCAGGAGTCAAATCAGCTTGGAACACCATAAGTGGCTCAATCTTTTTGTTGGACTGACAAAAACGAATTCTGTCATTGTACTTTCTCACGAGAAAAATCTAAAATTCATTATTATGGATCAATTCAATTTCATCAATATTGACCCTTAGCCAGCTCTCAAGAGTGCCTTTAAAACTTCCCTTGCTTTTTGAAAGAGTGCAAACTTGACTGAATGAAGGCTGGCAGTTACGTTGCTGCTGGGAGCTCATTGTACATTCATATTTTTGAAAATATGCATGCATACAGTTCGGGTGGGCGTACAGAACAGCTGCAAATACATTCACCTCGCTGTTTAGATCAGCTACTGAGCTGAAAACTTCATCTTGGAATAAAGTAGCTGCAGATAAAAACATGTTTGCTCTGTCCATCATATCCTTGTGTTTGCTTTGTCCTTTGAGACTCACATACTCTGTACTTAGTTCAATCCCTTTGGTCATTGCTCTGGCTAAACTACAGATAACACATTGAAGATCCTATGCTTTCTCATCAGTTGTTGGAGGTGGGCGAGCAGTAGCCATCAATCTTCTAAGTGGAAGGGCACTGGGTTTGGTTGTCATTTCTTTCTTAGAAGCCTCGGATTCTTATAGTCATTCACTGGTTTCTGCTATTTGTTTTTTACAACATTTTCCAGTTTTTTTCCATATTATGCAACTTGTAGCACTTGTTACAATGATAAAATATTTGATCCTCTTCACTCCTCAGTTTCAATCTTTTGTGAACTTTGCCTTGCCGTATTTCTGCAGCATTTCAAATTCTCTTCTGTCCAGCCGCATTTAATGTTAGCTTTTCTTTCGGATTAGTTTGGCATATGACACGTTTTTCTTTGAACGGTTCCTTAGATTTTGAAGTTAGCAACACTCTGTCAGGAGGTAAAGATCCTCAGCTACCACCTGCTTCGATCATGTTTACACATTTGAATCAACTGAAAACCTGAAACAAAATTAATATTGAAATAAATTACAAATATGATGGCTAAACACATCCTTATAGAGCTGCCATTTTGGAAAATGGAGGAAGGGTTGTCAGGGGAGTTATTTTCTGTCTTTATAAGACTATTTGACCCCCAAATCCTATGTTTTGACCCCAAAATAAAGTATATAGGTCTCTTGGTTCCTGAAAAATTACATCATCACAGCAACACATCCGGCATATTTAAAAACGTCGTCCAGAAAAATGTGGCCCAGATTAGCAATGTCTGGCCAAGCAAAATTACTTCTCTAATGATACAAATCAAAAACGTAAATCTCTGAACAACATTTTTTTTTTTTACGAAGGTATATCAGACTACAAAAGTGAAATTATAAAAAGGCTCAATAAGGTAAATAAACAGCAGAAAAGCCCTTTAAATGCAACTAAGGAAGTGAGCCATTCAAATAGCCTTTGTGAGAGCCTTCCTGCTGTAGATTCACACCATTATGAGTCCAAGCTGCAATACAACATCCCCACCACAGGGCGTATACTGTGGCTATTACAAGTGCATCATGCCTAAAATGAAAGTGTGCTCTCATGTAACATAACTGGTGCTATGTAAAGCGCTCTCATAACTGATTCGGTTCGGTTCTAGTTCGCGCTATATAAAACTCTGCAAAAAAAAAAAAAAAAATTTGATAGACACAAAATTAATTTCAAGCATTGGTTTGTGTGCCGCCAAGCCTGGAGAGCGATATGAGAGAACGTTTTTAACATGGACGTGTCCTGATTTGGAACATTTAGTTCTCAGCCATTAAACAGTGGTGAATAAAACTGTAGGGTTGAACCTGGCTGCTATCCAACCATTCTGGCCCCATCTAATAACAATGCTGTAGAAAATTGTTTACATGCCTTGAAGCAGAATCAAATAAGTGCAAAAGCCCCCAAAAGTAGTAATTGTAGATGTAGGAAAACTTGTGATTACTTGGAGAATGGGAACAGGTAGATCATGTAAAATTACAAATCAGTACCAAATTTGATGAATAAGGATTGAGGATGGTTTACTAGTGCTTTGAATGTTAGTCAAAATGAGCGCCAAAGACCATCTCAGTGCTCCTTGTACTACTATAATTTAAAAGTACTCCTTTTATCCAGGATGCCAACAGGTTATTATCCTTTTGGAACACAGCAGTCTTGGAAAGAGTTCTTGCTGATGAAAAAGCTGCTAATGTCCTGAATTCCTTTATTATATTTGCCTTCAAGAAATGTGGAGCCTAATGACATTTCATTTTGTGGGTTATGTTAACTTTACTGTGGCTGCCTAGAGGTTATATATAGGATGAAAGATACAGAAGGCTTGTTAATTTGTGTTTTCTTTGCTCGTGGTTTAATAATTACTGATCTTTCACATGCAAGATGTAGAGTTACCCCCCCATGCACAACCCTGGGCAAAAGCATGTTTGTTATTTAATATTTACAATCATTCAACTGTTGTCAAAATGTGAAACTAGGTAAAGCTATTAAACAATGTTGCAGGACTTCAAAGAGCTGTACACTGACGTTGACATGATAGTTACAATTTAAATCGCTCTTATTTTAGGACGGATGATGATGGTTGCCTTTCTCAGGACTTATACTGGCACTTTTGTGACTAACTCACTTTTTAGTTTTTGTAAATATAACCCGAGTGTACTTTTCCTGTGAATCTTGTACTGTTAATTATTTTTTACCTACGCATGTTGGTATTGGTGAATTCCAGCGACTCTGTGCATTAGGGAAGGGTACCACTCTGGCTGTGCCAGGAAATAGCCAGCCTGCAAACTGTGGTCTCACAAAGACCATGAGGTGGGGTATGGTTGGTGACCTGGCATTCCAAGGCCATCTATAGATGTTTTTCGGATGGAAGACGCAAGAGGTTGAGTCATCTCCGTGGAATGTCTCAAAGCACTGTGAACACTAAAGGTAATGTGACATCGGGTGGGCAAGCCTTTATGTTTTGTAGGGTATGGGTTGAATCTTTCACCTGTTTTTCCATACTGCCCCCTAATGGTGGATGTTACTTGATTGTGGGAGACTGTATTGATAGGGATATGGAACAACCTCCTCCTCTGCAAACTTTATTAAGCTGCCAATAAAATGTGTGGCAGTCTATTGGTTTACAAGAGTCCTGCATCTTGGGGGCAGGATGCCATGGGGGAACAGCTTTTTCCTGCAAATGGGTTTAGATACTTGACAGAGATGAGGTGTGGATGTGTGTAGCATGTTACACTTTGTGAATGAGTAGTAGTGTTTTGTTTGTGGGTGATGTAAAAATAAGATTTGGTGATCCTGGGGTATAATGCTAAGTGACTGAACTTACCATGACAAAGATCTCGTCTGAAGAAAGAACTCCATATACATAATGAATGTTCAAACTAAAGACAAAGGAATGTTAAATTGGTTAACAAAATACAGATTAGAGAATGATTGTTGAAAATTGTACTTTGTAAGAAAAACCAAGCATTGATAAACAGTAAATTACTTGTTTATATTGCTGTTTCAGTTTTATTGCATAAGGGGTTCATTCAGGTTTAAAAAGTATACAGTCTGATTTTTTTCTGTTAATTTTCAAGCCCCATGTCACAATGCAGTTGGCCACATTTTAGTGTTCGAAAGTACACGGGTATGTACTGTAGGAATCTGAAAGAAACACATAGTGATAGATTTCTTACCTTAAAATTACCCCCAGGCGTCAGACTGGATCCGGAAAGTTTTCGTCAGCAGTACCCCTGCGCGTCGGTAGGCGTCGTCGTGTGGCACTGCGTCCGTCGTTGGCACCGGGATGACGTCGCTGAAGCTACTTAGACGCGCCCACACGCCCTGACGTCATTTCTTGTTTTTTCCGCGCCAGCAAGCGTAGATCCGGGAAGAGCTAGTCCCCCAGTCACTTTTTGACTGAGTTTTTCGAGGCCTTTTGCCTCCTCTTTTTGAGTCGATCGACTCCTGCTGTCGTAGGGATGCCCGGCTTCAAGAACTGTTGGGACTGTCACCGCATGATGTTGGTGATGGACCCACACCGCGTGTGTCTCTACTGCCTGGGGCACGACCACTACCGCAAGTCATGCCCCGACTGCCGGGCCATGGCGCCGAAGACTTTGCGGAAGCGGTCCGAAAGTTGCTGGAAATCCGGCAGTCGGCTCCGCGCCGCTCAAGGTCCCGGTACTGGGGGACGCGAGGGACCGCACACTGAGCCGTTACCATCATTCTTCTGGCTCAAAGTCTTCGCACTCTGGGTCAGGTAAGTCGAAGCATTCCAAAAAGAAGTCGAAGCATCGTCGCTTTTCGACTGCCTGTCACCCGACGCGGCTGACGGTCCGGATGGTGCCACGGCTCCGGCTGAGCCTGCAACGTTGCTGCCGATTTACCCACCTTATCAGCGCGCGTCCTCGACACCTGCTCAAGTTCAAGAGTTTCTTGCTGCCATGGCCCGACTCTTTGGGCTGTCTGGCCCCGCCGGCGCGCCTATGGGCCCCGCCTTCAGTCACCGGCGACGACGACCCCAGTGTTGCCGGCGGCGCCGGCCCCGACACCGCAGGATCCCCTGGAAATCAGGATCGGACTCCGGTCGACGCCAGTTGACCTATTAACACCTCCACCGGCGCCGACCTCCCCGGCACCACCACCGACTTCGCCCACTCCTCAGGGCGAAGTCGTCCCCAGGTTCAGCCCGGACATGGTGCTGGTCAGCCGGCGCTGATGGGGCCTTTTTTGCCCTATGTCCCTCCTCCTTATTTTCAGCCTGTTCCACAGACTTTGGAGGAAGGTGAGGACTGGGAGGGGTCTGAGGACCCACTAGCACAGGAGTGTGCTTATGATCCGGACCAGATGGAGGATTTGGGGGAAGCCAGTGGTCTTGACACCTCACCTGACCTTGGCATGCTGTCTCCTCCTACCGTGGCTACGGAGGAGGCAGCCAGTTATGCAGTGGTGTTGCGTAGGGAAGCCAAGGCTCTCCACCTCAAACTCCCTATAGTGGCCGTCAGGACTAGCCTCCTGACAGAAGTGCTCCTGCCGGCGGCAACCGCTTCGGAGCCCTTGCTGCCTTTGAAATGAAGCACTGTCTGACGTTCTTTTGTGCACCCTGTCCAGGCCCAACACAGGGGTTCCTGTGGACAGGAACGTGGCCCGAAGCCATCACCCGGCTCCGGGCGACCCCCCTCTTTCTCTCCCAACACCCCTGAGAGCTTGGTTGTCCAAGCCTCTGCTTCCCAGAGTGCATTCCCTTCCGCCCCTCCGGATAGGGAATCCAAGAAGCTGGAGCAGCTTGGCAAGAAGCTGTTTTCATCTGCCAGCTTAGGGATGCAGTCGATGAACACTGCATGCCTCTTGGGCCGTTATTCCCACTCTCTGTGGGACATGGTTGCTCAGGTGCTGCCTTACTGCCCGGAGGAGGCCCAGGCTATTGCTGCTGGGAGGGACGCAGCTAAGTTCACCATACGTTGTGGGCCGGACACCCCCGACTCGCTGGGCAGATCGATTCCCACGACGATGGCTCTTCGGCGCCATGCCTGGCTGAGGACAACTGGCTTCTCAGGGGATGTCCAGAATACTCTGATGGACATGCCCTTTGATGGCATTCGCCTCTTTGGCAATTAAGCAGTGCGTTGCAGCGCTTTAAGGACTTCCGGGCTACGGCCACGTCCTTGGGCCTGTCCGCCACTCTGCCTCCTCCGCCTTCTGCTTTTCGCTCCTTTCGTGCCACGGAAGGGGTGCCACCACGTTTGCAGGGCCAAAGGCCATTGCAGCAACAACTTCAGCGTGGCTGCGGACGTGGTAACCGTTGACACGGTTCAGGGGGCCGGTGGGTGGGTCAGTCCTCTACCACCCCCGCAGCATCCACTACAAAGCCTTCCTAGTCCAGTATTTCAGGCCCACTAAACGCCAGTGGGCGGCAGAGTTTGCCATCATCTCACCCACTGGCGCAACACCACATCACAATTGTCTGAAGGAGCTACTCCCTCCCCTTCGAGACAACCGCTCCAGCCATGCCACCTCAGTACCACCGCATGTCGGGGGATCACTTGGCATTTCTCCAGCTGGAAGTTGCGGCCCTCTTGGCCAAGGGGACCATCGAGCGCGTTCCGACACCAGAAGTAGGTTGTGGTTGTTATTTCCACTACTTTCTGGTTCCAAAGAAGGACGAGGGCCTGCGTCCTATCTTAGGCCTTCAGAACGTCAATTGCTTCCTCCGGAAGGAAAATTTCAAGATGCGTACACTTGCTCAGGTCTTGTCTGCCCTAGACCCGCAAGACTGGATGGTAGCGTTTAACTTGCAGGACGCTTATTTCCACATCCTCGTCCTGCCGGACCACCGGGGTTATCTGCAGTTCACGGTAGGCCACGAGCATTTTAAGTTCCCTGTGCTCCCCTTTGGCCTTACCAGCGCCTCTCGGGTGTTCACGAAAGTGATGGCGGTGGTCGCAGCTCATCTGCGCAGATCAGGGGTATCTGAAAGAGACACGTTAGTGATAGATTCCTTACCTTAGAATATCCCCAGGCTTCAGACTGGATCTGGAAATTTTTGCGTAGCAATACCCCTGCGCGTCGGTAGGCGTCGTCCACGGCTCCGCGTCCGTCGTCGGCGTCGTTAGCGCCGGAATGACGTCGTCGAAGTACTTAGACGCCGCCCATGCGCGCTGACGTCAGTTCTTCTTTTTTCCGCGCCAGCTAGCGCAGATCCGGAGAAGCTCTACCCCTAGTCATTTTTTGACTAAACTATTTTATCTTTTTGATCATTTCTCTACTCGAGTCTTTGACTACAACGGTGCCGGTAGGGATACCCGGGTTCAAGCCCTGTTCGAAGTGCGACCGACTGATGTCGGTCACGGACCCCCATCGCCGGTGCCTGAAGTGCTTAGGCCTCGACCACGACGACCGCACCTGCTCCGACTGCCGGGCCCTGACGTCGAAGGCTAGGCGGGAGCGGTCCCGCAAGCGGCTCGAGCTCGGGCAGTCGGCCCCGCGCAGTTCCAGGTCCCGGTCCCGGGAGGTCGAGGGACCGGTCGCGTGGTCGCAGTCCCCGCAGCTCCGGGAGTGGACATCGGTCGTCGGGATCCAAGTCCTCAGGTAAGAGGCATGAGAGGTCGGAGCGGCATCATCGCTCCTCTGACCCACCCCGACGCTCGCACGATGCGGCCGAGGATTCGGGCGACACCGCCCACGCGGCTCCAAGAGAGTCGCAAGCGTCGCCGCCTGCCCCACACCTTCGGGTCCCTGGGCACGGCGCGACGCCGGAGGAGGTCGAGCGGTACCTCATGGCCATGAGGTCCCTCCCTCCTCAGCCGGGTCCGGCTGCGCCTTTGGGCCCAGCGGTCCCGGCTGGAGGCCCTAGCGGTTCGGGCGCTTCGGCCCCGACGCCGCCGGCGACTTCGGTCCCGGCGCCACAGGACCTCACCGGACCCGCTTCCGGATCCGGGTCGTCGCCGGTCGACCTCACCGGCGCCAGCCCCGAGGGTGTCGCCCCCGGCGCCCATTGTGGACGCCGTCCCCAATCTTCCCTTCGGTCCGACTCTGGCGCCGGAGCGGCGCCGTTGGGCGCCGCTTCAGACGGCCTTTGGAGATTTTTATTTCCATGAGGAGGCCCAGTCTGTTGACCCTGGGTTACAGGAGACTGGTGACGGAGGTGATTGGGAGGGGTCTGAGGACCCTCTGGCACAGGAGTGCCAGTCTCAAGAGGACTGGACATATGAGATTGGGGAGGCCAGTGGTATTGACACCTCGCCAGACACTGGATTTGTCTCCCCTCCCACCGTGGCTACAGAGGAGGGGGCTGCTTATAGCGTATTGTTAACGAGGGCAGCCAAGGCCTTGGGCCTTGAGCTCCCCGTTGCGGCCGTGAGGACTAACCTCCTCACTGAGGTTCTTAAACCGCAGGCAAGCTCCAGTGAGCCTCTGCTGCCGTTTAATGAAGCCATATGTGACGTTCTTGTGGGCACTTGGTCCAAGCCCGCCACAGGTCCGCCTGTGGATAGGAATGTGTCCAGACGCTACCGCCTTGCTTTTTGTCCACCCATCCCACCCCCGAGAGCCTGGTTATCCAGGCCTCCACTTCCCAGACCGCATTCCCGACGGCCCCGCCCGATCGGGAATCCAAGAGATATGAACAGTTCGGAAAGAAGGTGTTCTCGTCCCTCAGTTTGGGACTGCGGTCTGTCAATACCGCGTGTCTCTTGGGCCGCTACACCCACACCCTGTGGGACACGGTTGCGGACGTGCTGCCACAATGCCCGGAGGAGGTCCGGGCTAAACTCTCCCAAGCCCTTGTGGAGGGTCGAGATGCGGCACGGTACTCTATCCGGTGTGGGCTGGATACCACGGACTCACTGGGCAGGGCGATGGCAACGACGGTGGCAGTTAGACGCCACGCCTGGTTGAGGTCCGCCAACTTTTCGGCCTATGTCCAGGCCACTCTTCTGGACATGTTACCTGCGGTTCACGGTAGGCCACGAGCATTTTCAGTTTACTGTGCTCCCCTTCGGCCTTACCAGCGCCCCACGGGTGTTCACGAAGGTGATGGCGGTGGTCGCAGCTCATCTGCGCAGGTTAGGGGTGTCAGTCTTCCCCTACCTCGAGGACTGGTTGTTGAAGGCGGGCTCGCCCCAGACAGTCATCAGCCACCTTCAGACTACGGCCGACATCGGGCAGTCCATCACCTTGCCAACCTTCTTCCCGCCTCCGCATCCCTCTAAAGAAGAAGAGCGGCTCCACAGTCTGGACCCAAAACGTGCGCTCTCATTTTACTTGGATCGCACACGCCAGTTCCGGGTGGATGACCAACTCTTTGTTGGTTACGTGGGCGCTAAGAAGGGGAAGGCGGTACACAAGCGGACCATCTCCCGGTGGATCATCTTGTGTATCCAGGCATGTTACTCCATGGCTAAGAAGGAGCCCCCTGTTGGATTGAGGGCTCATTCCACTCGGGCCACGGCGACTACAACTGCCCTGGGCCGGGGAGTGCCCTTGCAGGACATTTGCCAGGCAGCTACGTGGGCCTCGTTGCACACGTTCGCACGACACTACTGCCTGGACAGTCAAGTCCGGAGGGATGGCTTGTTTGGCCGTTCCGTCCTCCAGGACTTTCTGGTGTGATTATTGGTTCGCAGACCCGCCACCGGGGTTGGTATTGCTGGGGTATCTATTCTAAGGTAAGGAATCTATCACTAACGTGTCTCTTTCAGATGCACAAGTTACTACTTGTGTAACGATATATCTGTAAGAGACATTAGTTAGTGATAGATTCCTTACCCACCCACCCATCCTCCCCGTTCTGCGAACCGATATCTAGGGTTAAGGTCATCCCCTTTCAGGGCCCTAGTTTCTTGGCATCAGTGTTGGTTCTATCATGGCTCTGCGTATCTGGCGCAGAAAAGCTGTGTATCAGAACTGACTTTTGCTGTAGATATAGTATACCTATATCTAACCCCAAAATGGACACATATATTCCTATCAGTCACTCCTATGGCAGGCCTTATCAATCCTGAAGGCAGAGTGCTTGGAATTATGTGAGATGGTGCTCTAGCATGAGCTGAGCCTGTCTGCAGCTTGCGGAACCAAGTCCTTATAGCTGTTCCATGATAACGCTATACCATATACTCTTAAGTGCATTATAATCCTCGCGGTTATTGTAACTTTGGTATAGCATTATCAAAACATGTCTAGTAAGGTGTCATACGAATTGGAATACTACCCCCTTGCCAGTTCTGGCGACGGGGGTAGCATTCCACCCTTTTAAAGGGACACGACATGTATGTAAGTGAGAACTCCGGTTAAAGTTAACTCGAGCCTCAGCATCACAAAATGGATGCTGCCACCACAGACACACGTCTGACCTCCTGCTGCTGGGAGTCCTTCCAGCAAGGGAGGCCTGAACAAACGGTTTCCTGCCTTGGGAGTTGCTAGCACCACCCCAGACAGGATTTTGTGTATTGAGGTAGGGAGGCCTGAAAGGAATGAGACATGCCGGGGCACACAAGGTGTCCCTGTGCATACACCGGTTCAAACCAGTTGCTGGGGCACTCCAGCCCCAGCGTGAAACCGGACAAAGAATAGGGGGTGTAACCACCCCCCTTCCTGGTCCCACCCATAGGAGGGACCTAGTCGTAGTACAGCCCCCTTTAGCAGGATAAAGGTAGGAGCTGGTCCATTCCAAATTAGATTATCCTGAACAACTTTACAAGTAGAAACTCTGGACTTCGACGTTCTGCTCCACAGAAGACTGAAGAATCTCCCTTGTGGGCAAGGAGTGTCCACCCTGCAACTGCAGGCACCATCAAGCGTCCTAGCGGTCCACTTTGTCGTCCTTCCTGCCGGATCCAGACTTCAGAGCCCGACGAGACCTGGATTCCCAGACCTCTCCGACCTCTACCCACATCTGCAGCACAGCTGAGACCCGTGGGTGCGACGAGACACGTGGGACCGGCCATCTTGAAGAAACTGCACTTCGCTTCCAGCACGACTTCAGAGACATCCTCGAGTAAGTGCTTTGGGGATTGAGAAGCCCCAGCCCCGAGAAGCTTCTGCACCGAAGACCAGCCCTCCAGCATCCACGAGATCTGCGTGGGGCCCTTTTGCTTGATTGCTGCTCTACGCGTTGTCTGGTCACTTGCCGGCTGGCTAGTGACCTCCTAGACGATGATACAAGAAATCTACACTGCTGGTCTGGTTGCTCCAGACTGGCCCTTGCTCCCTTCCAAAAGAGAAGCACCCTGGACCCTCCTGGTCCACTCCAGATGCCGTTTCCACTCATCGCGTGGGTTGCCTTTGCCAAGGCCTGTTGACTCCAACTCCGGATCCGACACCACTGACAGCGAGAGCCTGCGTGGGACAGCTCGTGCCTCCATCCTGGTCGTCAAAGACACCTCCCGGTCCACGTGGCTGCAGAGACAAGCGTCCACTCTTCACCTGATCGCGACGAAAGCATCTGGTTCCCTCCTGGTTCCACACCGGTCACTGGCTAGTGACTTTGAACACTGCCCCCTCTGCTTTCAGGTCCTCTTCTTCCTCGATCCACCCGTGGGTCGCACCAGACATCGTCCTCCTGGTCGCCTGCAGCATCTTTCTTCAAGGCTCCATTGACTTCGACGCGTAAACCCGACACACTTTCACACCTATGCACCCGCAGCCCGTGGGTGAGGTAACAAGAGCATTTCGGTGCTCAAGGGTAGATTGACTCTCCTAATGTCCAGGTATCCTGTCGTTTTAGTCGTAACTAGTAGGAACTGTCTTTTACTTACCTTTTCGTAATTTGTTCTGCCCATTGACTTTGTTCCGCATCCCGCGTGTGAGTTCACACTCTGCACACGCTTCCCGTGGGCCTCCTGATACTTACCTAAGGTTAGGGTAGGGTAGTCCCAGCGAACCTACAGCCTCTGGGCATCTTCATTTTCTAAATCGTTCTACTTAACCCATTTACTTAGTATATGGTTTGCCGTGCCCCTAGGGCACCATTGTAATTTTGTGCAACTTATCGTATTTTTCCTAAGAGATTGTCATGTGCTTAGCCCTCTGATCTCATAAAGAGTTCAGAGGTGTTTGTTATTAATAAGTATACTGTTTATTTTTATAACAACCTGTGTGGTGTCCTTTCATCTGGTATTCAAGGGGTTATATGTGGTAAAACAGCTGGCTTCACATGCCAAAAGACTTTAGCCTAAGACTGCTTTGTCCATGCTACCATTAGGATAGCTGGTCTATAAGGTTGACTTACAACCAATCACCATAAGGGTTGTTTGGACTGATACAAGGTGATTACTAGAACTAGTGAGCATCATATATCAGGCCAACTTCTCACATTAGTGACGGACGCGTCCCTTCTGGGATGGGGGCGGCCACATGGGAGAGGTGGAGATCAGAGTCCTCTGGTCTCCGGTGAAGGTCCAGCTCCATATCAACCTTCTGGAGCTTCGGGCGATCCGACTTGCACTGAAGGTATTCCTTCCCTCTGTTGTGGCGGAGGGTAGTGCAGGTGTTCACAGACCACACCAACGCCATGTGGTACTGCAACAATCTAAAAGAGACACGTTAGTGATAGATTCCTTACCTTAGAATATCACTAGGCGTCAGTCTGGATCCGGAAATTTTTTGCGTAGCAGTACCCATGCGCGTCGTCCGTGGCTCCGTGCCCGTCGTCGGCGCCGTGATAACATCGTCTGAGTACTTAGACGCCACCTCCGCGGGCTGACGTCAGTTCTTCTTTTTCCCGCGGCAGCAAGCGCTGATCCGGAAAAAGTGGTACCCTTAGTCTATTTTTGATAATTTTTGATCTACTTCGAATTCTGTATGACTCCGACGGTGCCGGTAGGGATGCCCGGGTGCAAACCCTGCGCCGACTGCGACCGACTAATGTCGGTTACCGACCCCCATCGCCGGTGTCTTCATTGCCTGGGCCTCGACCACCACGACAAGGCCTCCTCCGACTGTCGAGCCCTGACGCCTAAGGCTAGGCGGGAGCGGTCCCGCAAGCGACTCGAGCTCCCGCAGTCGGCCCCTCCGCCGCTCGAGGTCCCGGTCCGCGAGGAGGTCGAGGGAGCGGTCGCGGGGTCGGAGCCACCATGGCTCCGAGTGTCGTCCACGGTCTTCGGGCTACTCAGGTAAGCACAAGAAGTCGAAGAGACGTCATCGCTCTTCTGACTCCCCCCGACGCTCGCGCGATGTGGCCGGGGGTTCGGGCGACACAGGTGTCGCGGCCTGCTCCATACCCGCCGGTCCCTGGGCAGAACGCGACGCCGGGGGAGATTGATGACTTCCTCATGGCCATGAGGTCGCTCGCTCCTCCGTTGGGTTCCGCGGCGCCTTCGGGCCAAGCGGTCCCGACTGGGTACCCACGTGGGCCGGGTGCTTCGGCCCCGGCGCCGTTGGGTGCTCTGGCCCCGGCGCCGTCGGCAGCTTCGGTCCCGCCGCCGCAGGGCCCCACTGGATCCGGTTCCGGATCCGGGTCGCCGATGGTCGACCTCAAAACCTCGCTGGCGCTGACCCCAATGGTGTCGCCCCCCGGTGCCGTCCCAAGACGACACCGTCCCTGGTCCTGCCCTCGGTTCGGGTCCGGCCTCGGAGCGGCGCCGCTCTCGACGCCGATGGGAGATTTCTATTTCTATATCCCGGCCCAATCCTTTGAGCCGGAGTACCAGGCGATGGGTGACGAGGGGTACTGGGACTGGTCTGAGGACCCTCTGGCACGTGAGTATCCGTATTCTACGGACTGGACAGGAGAGCTTGGGGATGGTAGTGGTCTGGACACTTCGCCTGACACTGGTTTTGTCTCCCCTCCTAGCGTGGCTACGGAGGAGGGGGCTGCCTATAGGGTGGTGCTTGTAGGAGAGTAGGGTCTGCAATCCTATGATCACCCAGATTTTTGCTTTTTTGCTTCACTGGTTTACGACTTTCCCTGGCTGTGGGCCTGCTAATCAGACCCACAGCCTAGCTGTTCTCTCTACTCCAAATTGTACCCAGGTACTGAATTGGCACTGGGCCCTCTCCAAGTCCCTGTACCCAGGGCTGAGGTGCACCCAGAAGTCTCCCAGGGGCTGCAGCATGTATTATGCCACCCCTGGGTTGACTAACTAAACCAGACACAACTGGCTGCTTGACAGCTGGGGCAAGGTGGTGTAATCACCCTTTGCTTTAGATATAGTATTTCTATATCTAAACCTACAATGGACACCTATATTCCTATCAGTCACTCCTATGGCAGGCCTTAACAATCCTGAAGGCAGAGTGCGTGGAATAAGGTGAAATGGTGCTCTGGCATGAGCTGAGCCCGTTTGCAGCTTGCGGAACCAAGTCCTAATAGCTGTTCCATGATAACGCATACCATTTACTCTTAAGTGCATTATAATCCTCGCGGTTATATGCCAACTCTGGTATCGCTTTATCAAAACATGTCGAGTAAGGTGTCATACGAATTGGAATACTAACCCCTCGCCAATTCTGGCGACGGGGTTAGCATTCCACCCTTCTAGAGGGACACGACATGTATGTAACCTGTAACCCCGGTTAAAGTCAGACATAGCCTCAGCTCCACAAGATGGATGCTGCCACCGAGACACAAGTCTGCCCTCCTGCTGCTGGGAGTCCTCCCAGCACAGGAGGCAAGGACAAAGGGTTTCCTGCCAGGGGCGGTGCCAGCACCGTCCCAGACAGGATTTTGTGTATCCTAGGTAGGCAGGGCTTTAGAGGAAGGTGACTGCAAGTGGCACCCCGGTGCTCACTGTGCATAGGCCGGCTTGAACCAGTTCCAGGGGCACTCCAGCCCCTGATCTGGGGAAAGCCCGCCAAAGGAGAGGGGTGTAACCACCCCCCTCCTAGTCCCACCCATAGGGCAGGACTTAGTCGCGTGCCAGCCCCCTTTTGCAGGATAAAGGTAGGAGCAGGCCCCCTTCCAAATTAGATCATCTTTGAATCCTGAACCGACTTTCCACGAAAGGAACTCAAGACTCTTCTCAAGATTTCTCCCTTGTGACTAAGGAGTAGTCACCCTGCAGCAGCAGGCACCATCCAAGCATCGCGGTCTGCTGTAAGTCTCTCCTCCGGATCAAGACTGCCCAGCTCGACGAGAACCGGCTTCCCTGGCACCTCTGACCTCTACCTGCATCTTCAGCCCAGCTGAGACCCGTGGGTGTGACGAGACCTCGAGGGACCGGCCATCTTCAAGACTGCACGACGCTTGCCCAGCACGACTCCCGAGTGACCCTCGACCGAGTGCTTTGGGGTAAGAGAAGCCCCAACCCTGAGCAGCTCCAGCACCGAAGTTCAGCTCCCCTGCATCCACGAGATCTGCGTGGGGCCCTTCTACTCTTGGCTGCTCACCGCGTTGTCCAGGTCGCTTGCCCGTTGGCTAGTGGCCCTCTGACGACGAATTTCGACGACAAACACCGCTGGTCTGGTTGCTCCAGACTGGCCCTTCCTCCCCTCCAACAGAGGAGCACCCTGGACCCTACTGGTCCACTCCAGGCGCCATTTTAAGTCCACCGCGTGGGCTTGCATTTGCCAAGACTTGTTGCCCCAATCCTGGGTCCAGCGACGTCGACAGCAGATTTCTTCGTGGGACAGCTCGCACCTCCATCCTGGTCGCCGACAACGCCTCCTGGTCCGAGAGACTGCAGAGCCCAGCAGCGCCCACTCACCTGGTTGAGGTGACTTCGCCCGGTGCCACTCTGGTGCCCACCTAAATCACTGGCTAGTGATTCAGAACTTGGTCCCCTCTGCTTACAGGTCTTTCTCTTCCCGATCCAGGCTTGGATCCCCAAGAACTTCTTCACAGGTCGCCTGCCAGCAACTTCTTTCTTCAGGCTCCTGGTTCATCAACGAAGAAACCCGACAACATTTGAATCCTATGCAGCCGCAGCCCCTGGGCTAGGTAAACCGAGTACTCCGGTGCTCCAGCGTAGACCAACTCTCTAAGTGTCTAGATCCACTTTCGTTTTTGACCTACCTAGTTGGGTTCGCCCGAAAACACTAACTTTGCTTTTACTAGCCTCCATAGACTTTTTCCCGCCTTACGCGTGAGAGTTCCCACTCTGCACACGACGTCCCTAGGCCTCCTGCTTGTAATCTAAAGGTTCAGTAGTCCAGTCCTAGCGATCCTAAAGCCTATGAGAATAGTTACTTACCTGCTAGTATTTCGCATTCCACTTGTATAGTATATGGTTTTTCGTGCCCCTCGGGCATTTGTGTAAATTGTGCGACTTTAAGTATTTCTTTAAGAGTTTTGTTGTGTGCTTAGCTCCCTGTCTCATAAAGAGCCAGGGTAGTCTTGTTATAAATAAATATACTTTATTTTTCATAACAACTTGTGTGGTGTCCTTTCACTTGGTGTTCAAGGGGTATATGTGATGGTAAAACAGCTGGCTTAACACGCCCTCTAGAGTTTAGCCTAAAGACTCCACGTGTCCATGCTACTAGGATAGCTGGTCTATCAGGTTGACTTACAACCAAACATCAATAAGGGTTGTTTGGACTGATACATAGTGTTCACTAGAATAGTGAGCACTGCATATCAGGCCAACTTCTCACAGTGCTGATGAGGGCGACCAAGTCCTTGGGCCTTCAGCTCCCCGTCGCGGCCGTGAGGACTAACCTCCTCACTGAGGTCCTTAAACCGCAGGCCAGCTCGGCCGAGCCTCTGCTGTCGTTTAATGAGGCCCTATCAGACGTTCTCCTGGGCACTTGGTCCAAGCCCGCCACAGGTCAGCCTGTGGATAGGAACATGGCCAGGCGCCACCGCGCGGCTCCGGGCGACCCTTGCTTTCTGTCTACCCACCCCACTCCCGAGAGCCTGGTCATCCAGGCCTCTAATTCCCAGACCGCATTCCCGTCGGCTCCCCCGACCGGGAATCCAAGAGGTACGAGCAATACGGAAAGAAAGTATTCTCCTCCCTGAGTTTAGGATTGCGGTCCATCAATACCGAATGCCTCTCGGGCCGCTACACCCACTCTCTGTGGGATACGGTCACGGACGTGCTGCCAGAATGCCCGGTGGAGGTCCGGTCTAAACTCTGCCAATCCCTTGTGGAAGGTCGGGATGCGGCGCGTTATTCCATCCAGTGTGGGCTGGACACTACTGACTCACTAGGCAGAGCGATGGCAACGACGGTGGCGATTCGTCGCCACGCTTGGTTGAGGTCTGCCAACTACTCGGCTGATGTCCAGAACACACTTATGGACATGCCGTTCGATGGCCGTCGCCTCTTTGACGACAAGGCAGACCATGCGCTTGAGCGCTTTAAGGACTCCAGGGCTACGGCCAAGTCCTTGGGCCTCTCGGCCCCGCGCCAGCAAACGGCTGCCTTTCGCTCCTTTCGTGGCCAAGGGGCGCCCCCACACGTCCTGCCAGCCACGGGCCGCAGACTATCATCCAGCGCGGTGGCGGACGTGGAAACCGCCGTGGCGGCGGTCGGGGACAACGGCGAGGCCAGTCCACACCTACCCCTGCAGCATCCGTCTCAAATCCCTCCTAGTTTGTGCTTTCAGGCCCATGTGACGCCAGTGGGGGGCAGGGTTCGCCATCACAGTCACCACCACTGGCGCACTGTCACTTCGGACAGGTGGGTGCTGCAAATCGTCCGAAAGGGCTACTCCCTCCCCTTCGAGGCGTCCCCTCCAGCCATTCCGACGCAGTACCACTGCGTGTCGGGGGATCACTTGAGAATTCTACAAGAGGAAGTTACCGCCCTCTTGGCCAAGGTGGCCATCGAGCGCGTTCCTGGGCCAGAAGTAGGGTGTGGTTGTTACTCCCACTACTTTCTGGTACCCAAGAAGAGCAAAGGGGGCCTACACCCTATCTTGGACCTACGGAACGTCAACGGCTTCCTCCGGAAGGAGAAGTTCAAGATGCTGACATTGGCTCAGGTCTTATCTGCCCTAGACCATGGAGACCGGATGGTAGCGTTGGACTTGCAGGATGCTTATTTTCACATCCCTGTCCTGCCGGCCCACCGGCGTTACCTGCGGTTCACGGTAGGCCACGAGCACTTTCAGTTTACTGTGCTCCCCTTCGGCCTTACCGCCCCACGGGTGTTCACGAAAGTGATGGCGGTGGTCGCAGCTCATCTGCGCAGGTTAGGGGTTTCAGTCTTCCCCAACCTCGACGACTGGTTGTTGAAGGCGCGCTCGCCCCAGACAGTCGTCAGCCACCTCCAGACTACGGCCGACCTCCTGCACCTGCTGGGGTTCTCCATCAATGTGTCGAAGTCACACCTGTGTCCCTCTCAGAAGCTCCTCTTCATCGGAGCGGTTCTAGACTCGGCGCAGTTTCAGGTGTATCCTCCCGAGCAGCGGGTTCGGGATATTCAGGCTCTGATTCCAATCTTTCAGCCTTTGTCCCGAGTCTCGGTCAGGTTGACGCTGCGGCTTCTGGGGCTGATGGCCTCCTGCATCCATCTGGTGCATCACGCCCGGTGGCGGATGCGGGCTCTGCAGTGGGACCTGAAGTTTCAGTGGGCCCAGCATCAGGGCAACTTGTCCGACCATGTCTTGATCTCGGAGGGCACTGCAAGACCGTTGCAATGGTGGCTCACGGACCGCGATTGGGTCAGCGGCAGATCCCTCTCCCTACCGGAGCATGTAGTTGCGACGGACGCGTCCCTCCAGGGCTGGGGGGGCACATGGGAGAGGCGGAGATCAGAGGCCTCTGGTCTCCGGCGGAGTCCCGGCTCCACATCAACCTTCTGGAGCTGCGGGCGATCCGGCTAGCACTGAAGGCATTCCTCCCCTCTGTCCAGGTGAGTGTAGTGCAGGTGTTCACCGACAACACCACCGCCATGTGGTACTGCAACAAACAGTGCGGGGTGGGGTCGTGGACTCTATGCCAGGAGGCTCTGCACCTCTGGCAGTGGCTGAAACATCAGGGCGTGACCCTGGTGGTTCAACACCTGGCAGGTTCCCTGAACGCCAGGGCGGACAAACTCAGCCGTCGGTGCATGATGGATCACGAATGGAGTCTGAACTCGGACGTGGCGCAAGGCCTCTTTCAGCAGTAGGGAGAGCCTTGGTTAGATCTATTCGCCACAGAAGAGAACGCGCAATGTCATCAGTTCTGCGTGTTGGAATTTCCAAGGCGGCACTCGCTCGGAGGCGCTTTTCGTCGCGAGTGGAGTTGCGGCCTGTTGTACACCTTTCCGCTTATACCACTTCTGCCCAGAGTGCTGAAGAAGATCAAACGCAACCTGGCCCAAGTCATCCTTGTGGCTCCGGACTGGGCATGAAGATACCGAGCTACTCAGCATGTCAGTCGATCCCCCGATTCGTCTGCCTCTTCAGGAGGACCTTCTGTCGCAGCAGCAGGGGACGGTCCTCCACCCGAACCTGTCCAGTCTCCACCTACAAGCTTGGAGATTGAGCGGCGACAGTTGAGGCCATGTGACTTACCTCCTGAAGTCTGTAATGTCATTCTGGCAGCCAGGCGTCCCTCCACAAAGTCGGTATACGCCTGCAGGTGGAACAGATTTGTGGCATGGTGTACAGCAAAGGCTGTAGATCCTCTCTCTGCACCCCTTTCTGAGGTTCTCCTCTTCCTTCTTTCTTTTGCCCAGCAGGGCTCTGCTCTGGGCACTATCAAGGGATGCCTTTCTGCCCTTTCCGCCTTCTTAAGGCTACCTGATCAGCCGTCTTTGTTAAAGTCCCCAATTGTAAATACGTTTTTGAAGGGCATCACACACATGTTCCCTCCTGTTCCATTCGTGATGCCTCAGTGGGACTTGAACCTTGTACTTACCTTTCTGATGTGTGCTCCCTTCGAGCCACTTCATAACTGTCCTCTCCGTCTTCTTACTCTAAAGACTGCTTTTCTGGTTGCCATCACCTGTGCCAGGAGAGTGAGTGAGCTCCAGGCTCTTTCTTCCAAACCTCCTTTCCTTTCTGTCCATCCGGACAAGGTTGTGTTGCGGACAAGACCCTCTTTCCTGCCCAAAGTAGTCACAGCTTTCTACATTGGGCAGTCCATCACCTTGCCCACCTTCTTTCCGCCTCCGCATCCCTCTAAAGAGGAAGAGCAGCTCCACCGTCTGTACCCAAAACGTGCGCTGTCATTCTATCTAGATCGCACACGCCAGTTCCGGGTGGATGACCAACTCTTTGTTGGTTACGTGGGCGCAAAGAAGGGGCGGGCGGTGCACAAACGGACCATCTCTCGGTGGGTTGTGTTGTGCATCAAGGCATGCTACTCTTTGGCTAAAAAGGAACCTCCTGTTGGGCTGAGGGCCCATTCGACTCGGGCCACGGCGGCTACTACCGCCCTGGGCTGGGGAGTCCCCTTGCAGGACATTTGTCAGGCAGCTACGTGGACCTCGCTGCACAAGTTTGCAAGACACTACTGCCTGGACAGCCAAGTCCGGAGGGATGGCTTCTTTGGCCGTTCCGTCCTCCAGGACTTTCTGGTGTAATCATTGGTTTGCAGACCCACCACCGGGGTTGGTATTGCTGGGGTATCTATTGTAAGCTAAGGAATCTAATACTAACCTGTTTCTTTCAGATGCACAAGTTACTTACCTTCGGTAACGATATATCTGTAAGAAACAGTAGTTAGTATTTGATTCCTTACCGCCCCACCCATCCTCCCTGTTCTGCGAACCGATGTCTAGGGTTAAGGTCATCCCCTTTCAGGGCCCTAGTTTCATGGCACCAGTGTTGGTTTTTATCATGGCTCTGCGTTTCTGGCGCGGAAAAGCTGTGTATAAGAACTGACGTCAGCACGCGGAGGCGGCGTCTAAGTACTCCGATGACGTCATCACGGCGCCCACGACGGCCGCGGAGCCGCGGACGATGCCTACCGCCCCGCTTGGGTACTGCTACGCAAAAATGTTCGGATCCAGTCTGACGCCTGGGGATATTCTAAGGTGAGGAATCTAATACTAACTACTGTTTCTTACAGATATATCGTTACCGAAGGTAAGTAACTTGTACGTCGGTGCATGATGGATCACGAATGGCGTTTGCACTCTGACGTGGTGCAAGGTCTCTTTCAGCAGTGGGGAGAGCCTTGGTTAGATCTATTCGCCACCGAAGAAAACGCGCAATGTCCTCAGTTCTGTCACGTTGGAATTTCCAAGGTGGCCCTCGCTAGGTGACTCTTTTCGTTGCGAGTGGAGTGGCGGTCTTCTATACGCCTTTCCGCCTATACCACTTCTACCCAGAGTGCTGAAGAAGATCAGGCGCGACCGGGCCCAAGTTATTCTTGTGGCTCTGGACTAGGCTCGAAGAGTGTGGTATCCCGAGCTACTCAGTATGGCGATCGATCCCCCGCTCCATCTGCCTCTTCGGGAGGATCTTCTGTCGCAGCAGCAGGGGACGCTTCTCCACCCGAACCTGTCCAGCCTCCACTTCCTTTCGTGGAGATAGAGCAGCGGCAGTTGACTTCTTTCGACCTGCCTCCCGAAGTCGGTGATGTTATCTTGGCAGCCAGGCATGGCATGTTATGTTATGTTAGTAATTTGTAGAGCGCATGGCTGCCCGAGAGCTTCCCAGCGTTAAAGAGTACTGTTTACAAGCTCGATCTATAAGGTGTCTACAAGGAGAGCAGCAAGGTTTTGAGATTTTTCCTGAAAACGGTTTTGTTGGGTTGAATTCTTATTTTATATGGGAGGGCATTCCACATCTTTGGTACCAGGTGGGCAAATGATCTGCCCCCCCACCTGGCTTTTTTGGCTCTCATTGTCCTGAGAAGCTGTTGCTGGGCTGATCTTAGATGCCTGGTCGGGATATACCTGGGCATCATTTGTCTCCGTTTTATTGGGCCTTTTTTGTTAACAGCTCTATATGCCAGGCATGGGGACTTAAACGTTATTCTTGTTTCAATAGTAAGCCAGTGTAACTGTTTCAGTGCTTCTTTAGTCAAGGTGCATTTGGGGATTTTTAAAAGGAGTCTTGCTGCCGCATTTTGCACTACCTGTAGTCTCTTTGTCTCATATTTAGGCGTGCACACATAAAGTGAGTTTCCATAGTTCAAGCGTGAGATTATAAGAGAATGGATGACCATTTTTTTCAGATGTTCCGTGATCACCTGAATAATCTTCCTTAGTATTTTAAGCTGAGAAAAACATATTCCTAACAGTGTACTGGATTGGCAATCCATCGTGAGTGAGTTCTCCATCCAGACCCCCAAGTTTTTTAATAACTGGTTTGGGTATAGGTGGGTTTCCCATACAAGGGGGCCCCTGTGTCAAGGGTGCCTGGATAGTGGATGTTTCTAATAGCATAATCTCTGTTTTTTCGCCAATTAATTTCAGATGGCTATTGGCCATCCAATTTACCACTCTACCAGACAGTGATTCAACTGCTGATTAGCGTTATCTGTTGGGGAGTCTATCAGCTGAGTATCGTCAGCATATGACACCATCTTCCTGTGCTATATTAGGCAGCTTTCATACATAAATATTAAAATAGGGTTGGACTAAGGAAAGATCCCTGTGGGACACCACATGTAATTGGGAGGTGGTCTGAAAAACAGTCCCCTTCCATCACTTGGAAGGATCTGTCTTTCAAAAAAGAAGCTAACCAATCCATAGCAAGGCCGTGGACTCCTATTTCCCTTGGTCTCCTCATTAAAGTGGTATGATCTTCCTCAAATGCTACACTGAGGTCTAATAAAAGGATGACGGCAGAGCCACCCTCATCCAATAGTGCATTTAGCTCCTCTGTGACCACCAACAGTGCTGATTCTGTACTATGGGAGGCACGAAAACCCATCTGAGTAGGATGCAGTATTTCATTAGTTTCCAGGAAGTTAGTGAAGGTATTGTTTACATGCTTTTCTAAAAGTTTGCTAATAAATGGCAAAAGTGAGATAGGGCATTGATTGCTAAAGACAATAGGGTCCATATTGGCTTTTTTTTTAAAAGGCCTAATGATTGCATGCTTCCAGGCTTTTGCGACCGAAGCTTTTTCTAATGATAGGTTGAGCATTTCCGTTATGGAGGGTAAAATGGTCTCCAGTGCTTTAGCTAAAATCTGGGGCGGGCTGAATCAATAGGTGATCCAGATTTAGTACCTTTTATTAGATTGCGAACTTCTTCTTCCTCAAGTCTGGGGAAATGAGCCAATTTTGGGAAGGAGAAAGGTCCTTTCACCTCTGTGCCTATTTCTGAGTTCAAGTCCCTATCCTTTGGGAATTGGTCATATATTTCTATTACTTTTTTTATGGACTGTGGATTGATCGCAGGCGCTTCATTGCAAACATACTCAGTTCAGGGTTCAGTCTCTGCTGTGGATTTATGGTTGCCGGCGGCCGTACAACGTAACGCAGATGCCTGACACCTTTTTTTTTTTTCAGAACAATATTTTATTTGGTTTTGGTAGTTGACAAAATACACAATATAGAACACCACTCCCTAAGGATCAGGGCGGCAGTGTGCTTATAACAGTAACATTTAAAAACATCCAGTCAACAATTCCCCAGGGTCCCACCCTCCACTAACCCACCCGGTTCCCTCCCTCCACCCCGCACGGTGTCTACATTGTCCAACAAGAGGAGCCTAGCAATCACAATTACTGCGTGTGAACCCATTCACCCATAGTCAGTAAGGGCGCAAACCGCGTCGGAAGCCCGGGGGGGCCGGGGGGTCCAGCAGGAGGCCCCTGTAGTCCGCCCATTTCTTCCATACTTTAAAATGTTTTGTGGGACACCCCCTGGCCTCAAATATCGGACGTTCGAGTCCCATGTTATAGTCCAAGCCCCGTTTCCAAACCTCCAGCAATGGGGCCCTAGGAGCCTTCCAATCCCGGGCAATATCTCTTTTGGCCACTATGAGGCCCAATAGAAGCAAATGTCGTTTATATAAATTCCCCCCCACTTGTTCCATAACATGGAGGAGGCCCAACTTCGGCGAGCGGGGAAGTTCCCAGCCCAGCACCTCCTCCAGGCAGTCCCACACTCCGGTCCAGAATCTCCGCAGTCGTACACACTCCCACACCGTATGAATAAAGGAGCCTATTGCACTGCCACACCTCAGGCACTCCGGGGAGGCAATCAGTCCCGCCCTCCACAGTCGTTCCCTCGTGTAATACGCCCTATGCAGATACTTAAATTGAATAAAGCGCAATCGCACCGCAATCGCTGCTCCCCTAGGGGCCTCCAGGGCTTCCCTCCAGTCTCCTCTTCCAAACTCCCCAACTCTCCCTCCCAGACCAAACGCAATTTATCAAGGGAAGGGGAACAATGGGTGACCAACGTCTGGTATATGCTAGATATTTTTTTGGTTTCTAGTTCCCCCATGAATAGCTTAGCCTCCAGGGGGCTGAACTCCGGTAGAGTAGTCAAGTCCGCTATGGCGGGGGTCAGGGCGTGCCGGAGCTGCAGGTAACGAAAAAATTGAGATTGGGGCATATCGTATTCTTCCCGCAGAGCCTGAAAAGACTTGAGAACCGAGCCCTTCATGACGTGGCCCAGCGCCGAAACACCAATAGCGTCCCAGCCATCGAAGCCTCGCAAGGAAGCCAGAGCCGGCAATCTCCCATTGTGCCACAGCGGGGTCTCCCCCGTCAGCCTGTTCCACCATCCCATACGTCGGAGTGCATCACGCCACACCCGGAAAACTGTCTGAGTAACCGCCGGGAGTCTTTTCCGGAGGGCCGCCGAGTACAAGATTGTGTGCGGGTCCATCAGGTATCTCTCCAATGCATAGGTCGGGTCGCCACGATCCCCGTACCACCATTCATTAAGGATCAGCAAATGTGACGCTTGGTAGTAAGACTGGACATCGGACGAGGCCAGCCCCCCACAATAGGTCGAGAGGAAGCAGGTGCGGAGTGCCACCCTCACCGCACCCCCGGTCCACAAGAACCGACCCAAAGCTGAGTTCACCTGTCTGAACCATTGCGGTGAAATAGGGTAAGGGTGATTTTGAAGTTGGTACAGGATACGGGGTAGTGCGACCATCATAAAGATGTCCGAGCGTCCGTAAACATTCAGGGGCATCCTGGACCATATTTGCATATCAGACCGTATTCTATCCCACACGGGCAGCACATTGCGGGCCCACGAGACTCCCGGCACATCAGTTAAAAAGACTCCAAGATATTTAAGGCCTCCTGCCGCCTCCTGGAGGGCTGAAGCCCAAGTACCTAGTGTAGGAGAGTAGGGTCTGCAATCCTATGATCACCCAGATTTTTCCTTTTTTGCTTCACTGGTTTACGACTTTCCCTGGCTGTGGGCCTGCTAATCAGACCCACAGCCTAGCTGTTCTCTCTATTCCAAATTGTACCCAGGTACTGAATTGGCACTGGGCCCTCTCCAAGTCCCTGTACCCAGGGCTGAGGTGCACCCAGAAGTCTCCCAGGGGCTGCAGCATGTATTATGCCACCCCTGGGTTGACTAACTAAACCAGACACAACTGGCTGCTTGACAGCTGGGGCAAGGTGGTGTAATCACCCTTTGCTTTAGATATAGTATTTCTATATCTAAACCTACAATGGACACCTATATTCCTATCAGTCACTCCTATGGCAGGCCTTAACAATCCTGAAGGCAGAGTGCGTGGAATAAGGTGAAATGGTGCTCTGGCATGAGCTGAGCCCGTTTTCAGCTTGCGGAACCAAGTCCTAATAGCTGTTCCATGATAACGCATACCATATACTCTTAAGTGCATTATAATCCTCGCGGTTATATGCCAACTCTGGTATCGCTTTATCAAAACATGTCGAGTAAGGTGTCATACGAATTGGAATACTAACCCCTCGCCAATTCTGGTGACGGGGTTAGCATTCCACCCTTCTAGAGGGACACGACATGTATGTAACCTGTAACCCCGGTTAAAGTCAGACATAGCCTCAGCTCCACAAGATGGATGCTGCCACCGAGACACAAGTCTGCCCTCCTGCTGCTGGGAGTCCTCCCAGCACAGGAGGCAAGGACAAAGGGTTTCCTGCCAGGGGCGGTGCCAGCACCGTCCCAGACAGGATTTTGTGTATCCTAGGTAGGCAGGGCTTTAGAGGAAGGTGACTGCAAGTGGCACCCCGGTGCTCACTGTGCATAGGCCGGCTTGAACCAGTTCCAGGGGCACTCCAGCCCCTGATCTGGGGAAAGCCCGCCAAAGGAGAGGGGTGTAACCACCCCCCTCCTAGTCCCACCCATAGGGCAGGACTTAGTCGCGTGCCAGCCCCCTTTTGCAGGATAAAGGTAGGAGCAGGCCCCCTTCCAAATTAGATCATCTTTGAATCCTGAACCGACTTTCCACGAAAGGAACTCAAGACTCTTCTCAAGATTTCTCCCTTGTGACTAAGGAGTAGTCACCCTGCAGCAGCAGGCACCATCCAAGCATCGCGGTCTGCTGTAAGTCTCTCCTCCGGATCAAGACTGCCCAGCTCGACGAGAACCGGCTTCCCTGGCACCTCTGACCTCTACCTGCATCTTCAGCCCAGCTGAGACCCGTGGGTGTGACGAGACCTCGAGGGACCGGCCATCTTCAAGACTGCACGACGCTTGCCCAGCACGACTCCCGAGTGACCCTCGACCGAGTGCTTTGGGGTAAGAGAAGCCCCAACCCTGAGCAGCTCCAGCACCGAAGTTCAGCTCCCCTGCATCCACGAGATCTGCGTGGGGCCCTTCTGCTCTTGGCTGGTCACCGCGTTGTCCATGTCTCTTGCCCGTTGGCTAGTGGCCCTCTGACGATGAATTTCGACGACAAACACCGCTGGTCTGGTTGCTCCAGACTGGCCCTTGCTCCCCTCCAACAGAGGAGCACCCTGGACCCTCCTGGTCCACTCCAGACGCCATTTTAAGTCCACCGCGTGGGCTTGCATTTGCCAAGACTTGTTGCCCCAATCCTGGGTCCAGCGACGTCGACAGCAGATATCTTCGTGGGACAGCTCGCACCTCCATCCTGGTCGCCGACAACGCCTCCTGGTCCGAGAGACTGCAGAGCCCAGCAGCGCCCACTCACCTGGTTGAGGTGACTTCGCCCGGTGCCACTCTGGTGCCCACCTAAATCACTGGCTAGTGATTCAGAACTTGGTCCCCTCTGCTTACAGGTCTTCCTCTTCCCGATCCAGGCTTGGATCCCCAAGAACTTCTTCACTGGTCGCCTGCCAGCAACTTCTTTCTTCAGGCTCCTGGTTTATCAACGAAGAAACCCGACGACATTTGAACCCTATGCAGCCGCAGCCCCTGGGCTAGGTAAACCGAGTACTCCGGTGCTCCAGCGTAGACCAACTCTCTAAGTGTCTAGATCCACTTTCGTTTTTGACCTACCTAGTCGGGTTCGCCCGAAAACACTAACTTTGCTTTTACTAGCCTCCATAGACTTTTTCCCGCCTTACGGGTGAGAGTTCCCACTCTGCACACGACGTCCCTAGGCCTCCTGCTTGTAATCTAAAGGTTCAGTAGTCCAGTCCTAGCGATCCTAAAGCCTATGAGAACAGTTACTTACCTGCTAGTATTTCGCATTCCACTTGTATAGTATATGGTTTTTCGTGCCCCTCGGGCATTTGTGTAAATTGTGCGACTTTAAGTATTTCTTTAAGAGTTTTGTTGTGTGCTTAGCTCCCTGTCTCATAAAGAGCCAGGGTAGTCTTGTTATAAATAAATATACTTTATTTTTCATAACAACTTGTGTGGTGTCCTTTCACTTGGTGTTCAAGGGGTATATGTGATGGTAAAACAGCTGGCTTAACACGCCCTCTAGAGTTTAGCCTAAAGACTGCACGTGTCCATGCTACTAGGATAGCTGGTCTATCAGGTTGACTTACAACCAAACATCAATAAGGGTTGTTTGGACTGATACATAGTGTTCACTAGAATAGTGAGCACTGCATATCAGGCCAACTTCTCACATTGGTGAGCAGCGGTTGGGATTTGAGATTGCTGTTGTTTTACCACACGTATCCTAAGAATATCATTTGAAAGATCACATAAGTACTAAGGTACATATAACTTAGCTTAGAATACTCCGAGTTCTACTGAACCAGCTGTTGTAGCTCCTAGGGCTTAGCACACCCTAAACTACAACTCTAGCAAGGGATCAGTAGGCAAACAAATAGTGTAGGTAAGTGCACCACTTGCACCTCACTAGAAAAGCATGTCTACCCATGGAGAGTCTTCAGAGACTCCCCTAGTGGCCATTGACCCTCCACAGGTCAAATCAAGATATGCAGCTCTCAGTTTCCAGGAGATGAGACAAGTGTGTACCTCCAGGAAACTGAAACAGGGGTCTAACCCCACCATTCCCTTTCTGATAGGTCTCTTAGAGACATATGATGCGAGAAAAGTTTCTCAGTTAGATGGGAATATGCCAGCCCTAGAGGGTACCCTTGGTGATCCAGACCTCCTTGACACTGAAAATGCAGTTGAGGAGGAGGAAGAAGAGGAAGTCTCTGGGGATGAGGCAGACAAGAGGTCTGAAGTAGTCAGCAGACTTACTAGGGCCAACTTAGACCTACTTAGGCAAGGAGCTGGGGGACCCCCAGTACTGACCCTAATAAGGCCTAACCTTGGAGTTAGAAGAGATAGATCTACTTCTAGGGACTCCAACAGATCTCTGCACTCTAATGCCTCTTCCCAGAGGAGGAGGATTTCTCCCCAGAGGAGATTTACTTCCCCTCAGAGAATAGAGCATGAAGCAAGGATGAGACAGGCTAATCTGAGGATTGAAAGGGAAGAACTTGCCCTGGCCAAAGAGAAGCTTGCCTTTGCAAGAGAGCAGCAGATGAGTGGGATACTTACCACTGGTGGCAGCAATCTCCCTAGAGATAAGGAAAGGAGTTTAGATACTAAACACCTGACTAAGATAGTGCCCCCCTTTAAGCAAGGGGATGACATCCAAAAGTGGATGGCTGCTTTGGAGAGGGCCTGCACTGTCCAGTGCATCCCCCAAAGTCAGTGGGCAGCTATATTGTGGCTCTCCTTTGAAGGCAAAGGTAGAGATAAGCTCCTCACTACAAGAGTGGAGGATGCTAACAACTACCAAGTCCTGAAGAACACACTGGTTGATGGGTTTGGATTAACCACTGAACAGTACAGGTTGCTGTTCAGAGACACCCAGAAAACTCAGTCTCAGGATTGGAATGACTTTGTTGATTGTGCCACTAAGGCTTTGGAAGGCTGGTTGCTGGGTAGCAAGGTTACTGATTACACAGGGTTGTATAATCTGATCATGAGAGAACAGATTTTAAATAATTGTCAGAACCAGTTGTTGCATCAGCACCTTGTTGATTCAGATCTGACCTCTCCCCAAGAATTGGGAAAGAAGGCAGACAGATGGGTCAGAACAAGGGTCAAGCAGAACCAGACTCCGAACCAGGGTGGTCAGAAGAAAGCAGACCAAAAGGGTAGTAACAAGAGTGAACAAAATGACCAGAAGTCTTCAACAGGTCCCCAACAAACCAAAGAGGGTGGGGGTCAGGCTTCACAGCAGAAAAAGAAGACTCAAGAAGGCCAGTCAAAAAGGTGGTGCCAGTACTGTAAAAGTAAGTCTCACTGGTTTAGTGAGTGCACCAAAAGAGGAGGGCAAACTCCTACCACTACAGCCCCTAGGGCAACTGCACCCCCTAGTACAGTCAGTAGTGGTATAGTGCACCTCCCAAGGGAATAGTTGGGTTAACCTTGGGAACTGAGGGGTCTGACAACTTAGTTGGCACACTCACTCAGGCTGTCCTTGTCTGTACAGGGGATATGGATATGTCCCCTGATGTCAGTCCCAATACTTTGGGCAAATACAGGCAGACACCTTTGATAAATGGCAAAATGGCTCAGGCCTATAGGGACACTTGTGCCAGTGTCACCATGGTGACACCTAACTTTGTGGACCCTGGACAGATCATGCCAGGTACAGATTTCCTGGTGACCAATGCCAGCAACGTCACTACCAGTCATAGTATGGCGATTGTTGCTTTCTCCTGGGGAGGGGTAAGTGGCCAAAAGAAAGTTGTGGTTAGTTCAGACCTCCCAATGGATTGTTTGTTGGGCAATGATTTTGAGTCATCACTATGGTCAGAAGTGGAGCAGAGGACTCACATGGAAATGACTGGCTTGCCAGCACATGTGCTTGCTGTGACTAGGTCACAGGCCAGAAGATGCCCCACTGAACAGGTGCTGGATCCTGGAACAATGGACCAGACACCTTCCAAGAAGAAGAGCAGTAGGGTTAAGGCATTGCCTTCCCCCTTTCCCCAGGTTGAGGATCAAGTCTCTGAGGAGGCCGATCTGAGAGAGTTGAGGGAAACTGAACCTAAAGAGCTTGAACTTGATCAAGTTGAGTTTCTGGGCTTAGGGGGACCCTCCAGAGAAGACCTGGGGAAGGCACAGTTAGACTGCCCTTCCCTTGAACCCCTCAGACAGCAGGCTGCTGCTGAGGCTGCAGGGAACGCCACAGGTGCCCACAGGGTATACTGGGAAGATGGACTCCTGTACTCTGAGTCAAGAGACCCCAAGCCTGGTGCAACCAGGAGGCTGGTCATCCCCTTGTCTCAGAGGGGTTTCCTTCTCACCTTGGCCCATGAGATTCCCCTTGCAGGTCACTTAGGCCAGACAAAGACTTGGGACAGACTTGTCTCACACTTTCACTGGCCTCACATGAATGAGAATACCAAGGAGTTTTGTCGCTCCTGTGTCACTGGACAAGCCAGTGGTAAGTCAGGTGGCACAACAAAGGCCCCCCTCATACCACTACCTGTGGTGGGGGTTCCCTTTGAAAGAGTGGGGATTGACATTGTTGGTCCAATGGAACCCCAGACAGCATCAGGGCACAAGTTTATACTGGTGGTGGTGGACCATGCCACCAGGTATCCTGAAGCTATTCCACTTAGGACCACTACAGCACCTGTAGTGGCAAGGGCCCTAGTTGGAGTGTTCTCCAGAGTGGGCTTCCCTAAGGAGGTTGTTTCTGACAGAGGTGCAAACTTCATGTCAGGATATCTGACTGCAATGTGGAAGGAATGTGGTGTCAACTACAAGTTCACCACACCCTATCATCCACAGTGCAATGGGCTTGTTGAAAGATTCAACAGGACCCTCAAAGGGATGATTCATGGACTACCTGAAAAGCTCAGGTGTAGATGGGATGTCCTGATACCCTGCCTCTTGTTTGCTTACAGAGAGGTCCCACAGAAGGGGGTTGGCTACAGCCCTTTTGAACTTCTGTATGGGCATCCTGTAAGAGGACCCCTGTGTCTGGTGAAGGAAGGATGGGAGAGACCTCTCAAAAAGCCTGCAACCAACATAGTGGACTATGTACTTGGTCTCCGCTCCAGGATGGCTGAATACATGGAGAAGGCATCTAAAAACCTTGAGGCCAGCCAAGAACTCCAAAAAGCTTGGCATGACCAGAAGGCTGTCCTGACTGTGTACAAGCCTGGACAGAAAGTGTGGGTGCTGGAGCCAGTGGCCCCAGCAGCACTCAAAGACAAATGGTCTGGGCCCCACACCATCATTGAGCAAAAGGGAGAGGTCACCTACCTGGTGGACCTTGGAACTCCCAGGAGCCCCCTCAGGGTGCTCCATGTGAACAGGCTCAAGGCATATGTCGACAGGAAGGACACGAGCTTGCTCATGGCCACAGATGAGCGACAGGAGGAAGAGAGTGACCCTCTCCCAGACCTGCTCACTCAGAATCCTGATGATGGATCAGTAGATGGTGTTGTCTTTTGTGGCAGCCTCTCTGAACATCAGCAACAGGATTGTAGACAGGTTCTGCAATCCTTTAGACATATGTTCTCTCTGACCCCCAGTCAAACTGATTGGTGTATCCATGAAGTTGACACTGGAGACAGTCTGCCTGTCAAGAGTAAAATCTACAGACAGCCTGATCATGTCAGAGACTGCATCAAGACAGAAGTGCAGAAAATGTTGGAGCTGGGAGTCATTGAGCCCTCAGATAGCCCTTGGGCTAGCCCAGTAGTTCTAGTGCCAAAGCCTCACACCCAGGGTGGTAAGAAAGAGATGAGGTTTTGCGTAGACTACAGAGGACTCAATGCAGTCACTAAGACTGATGCCCACCCAATACCAAGAGCAGATAAACTTATAGATAGATTGGCTTCTGCCAACTACTTAAGTACATTTGACCTGACAGCTGGGTATTGGCAAATCAGGTTAGCTGAGGAGGCCAAGCCCAAGACAGCATTTTCTACCCCTGGTGGGCATTATCAATTTGTGGTAATGCCCTTTGGTTTGAAAAATGCACCTGCCACCTTCCAAAGGCTGGTGAATCAAGTTCTCACTGGGTTGGATGACTTCTGTGCAGCATATCTTGATGATATAGCTGTCTTTAGTTCCACCTGGGAGGATCACCTGGTCCACCTGAGGAAAGTGTTAGAGGCACTGCAAAAGGCAGGTCTCACTATCAAGGCCACTAAGTGCCAGATAGGGCAGACACAGGTTGTATACCTGGGCCACCTTGTAGGTGGAGGCCAGGTTCAACCCTTGGAGAGCAAGATACAGGCCATCAAGGACTGGGCTCCTCCAACCACCCAGACTCAGGTTCGAGCTTTCTTGGGCCTGACTGGTTACTATAGGAAATTTGTCAAGAATTATGGGTCCATTGTGACTCCACTTAATGACCTGACAAGCAAAAAGATGCCAAAGAAAGTTCAGTGGACAGCAAGCGGTCAGAAAGCATTCACTGACCTAAAGCAGGCCATGTGCACAGCACCTATCCTAAAGAGTCCAGACTACTCCAAGACCTTCATTGTCCAAACAGATGCTTCTGAGTTGGGTGTGGGAGCTGTTCTATCTCAGCTGAATTTTGATGGTAACGACCAGCCCATTGCTTTTATTAGCAGAAGGCTGACCCCCAGAGAGAAAAATTGGTCAGCTATTGAGAGGGAGGCCTTTGCTGTGGTGTGGGCCCTGAAAAAGTTGAGGTCATACTTGTTTGGCACTCACTTTAAGATTCAGACCGACCATAAGCCCCTCTTATGGCTAAATCAGATGAAGGGTGAAAACCCCAAACTACTTAGGTGGTCCATTTCCCTACAGGGGATGGATTTTACATTGGCGCATAGACCTGGTACTGATCATGGCAATGCTGATGGGCTCTCCAGGTATTTCCACTTAGAGCAAGAAGACTCACCTGGTCAAGGTTAGCTTATTGTCCCAAAGTTTGGGGGGGGGGGGGGGTCATGTAGGAGAGTAGGGTCTGCAATCCTATGATCACCCAGATTTTTGCTTTTTTGCTTCACTGGTTTACGACTTTCCCTGGCTGTGGGCCTGCTAATCAGACCCACAGCCTAGCTGTTCTCTCTACTCCAAATTGTACCCAGGTACTGAATTGGCACTGGGCCCTCTCCAAGTCCCTGTACCCAGGGCTGAGGTGCACCCAGAAGTCTCCCAGGGGCTGCAGCATGTATTATGCCACCCCTGGGTTGACTAACTAAACCAGACACAACTGGCTGCTTGACAGCTGGGGCAAGGTGGTGTAATCACCCTTTGCTTTAGATATAGTATTTCTATATCTAAACCTACAATGGACACCTATATTCCTATCAGTCACTCCTTTGGCAGGCCTTAACAATCCTGAAGGCAGAGTGCGTGGAATAAGGTGAAATGGTGCTCTGGCATGAGCTGAGCCCGTTTGCAGCTTGCGGAACCAAGTCCTAATAGCTGTTCCATGATAACGCATACCATATACTCTTAAGTGCATTATAATCCTCGCGGTTATATGCCAACTCTGGTATCGCTTTATCAAAACATGTCGAGTAAGGTGTCATACGAATTGGAATACTAACCCCTCGCCAATTCTGGCGACGGGGTTAGCATTCCACCCTTCTAGAGGGACACGACATGTATGTAACCTGTAACCCCGGTTAAAGTCAGACATAGCCTCAGCTCCACAAGATGGATGCTGCCACCGAGACACAAGTCTGCCCTCCTGCTGCTGGGAGTCCTCCCAGCACAGGAGGCAAGGACAAAGGGTTTCCTGCCAGGGGCGGTGCCAGCACCGTCCCAGACAGGATTTTGTGTATCCTAGGTAGGCAGGGCTTTAGAGGAAGGTGACTGCAAGTGGCACCCCGGTGCTCACTGTGCATAGGCCGGCTTGAACCAGTTCCAGGGGCACTCCAGCCCCTGATCTGGGGAAAGCCCGCCAAAGGAGAGGGGTGTAACCACCCCCCTCCTAGTCCCACCCATAGGGCAGGACTTAGTCGCGTGCCAGCCCCCTTTTGCAGGATAAAGGTAGGAGCAGGCCCCCTTCCAAATTAGATCATCTTTGAATCCTGAACCGACTTTCCACGAAAGGAACTCAAGACTCTTCTCAAGATTTCTCCCTTGTGACTAAGGAGTAGTCACCCTGCAGCAGCAGGCACCATCCAAGCATCGCGGTCTGCTGTAAGTCTCTCCTCCGGATCAAGACTGCCCAGCTCGACGAGAACCGGCTTCCCTGGCACCTCTGACCTCTACCTGCATCTTCAGCCCAGCTGAGACCCGTGGGTGTGACGAGACCTCGAGGGACCGGCCATCTTCAAGACTGCACGACGCTTGCCCAGCACGACTCCCGAGTGACCCTCGACCGAGTGCTTTGGGGTAAGAGAAGCCCCAACCCTGAGCAGCTCCAGCACCGAAGTTTAGCTCCCCTGCATCCACGAGATCTGCGTGGGGCCCTTCTGCTCTTGGCTGCTCACCGCGTTGTCCAGGTCGCTTGCCTGTTGGCTAGTGGCCCTCTGACGATGAATTTCGACGACAAACACCGCTGGTCTGGTTGCTCCAGACTGGCCCTTGCTCCCCTCCAACAGAGGAGCACCCTGGACCCTCCTGGTCCACTCCAGACGCCATTTTAAGTCCACCGCGTGGGCTTGCATTTGCCAAGACTTGTTGCCCCAATCCTGGGTCCAGCGACGTCGACAGCAGATATCTTCGTGGGACAGCTCGCACCTCCATCCTGGTCGCCGACAACGCCTCCTGGTCCGAGAGACTGCAGAGCCCAGCAGCGCCCACTCACCTGGTTGAGGTGACTTCGCCCGGTGCCACTCTGGTGCCCACCTAAATCACTGGCTAGTGATTCAGAACTTGGTCCCCTCTGCTTACAGGTCTTCCTCTTCCCGATCCAGGCTTGGATCCCCAAGAACTTCTTCACTGGTCGCCTGCCAGCAACTTCTTTTTTCAGGCTCCTGGTTCATCAACGAAGAAACCAGACGACATTTGAACCCTATGCAGCCGCAGCCCCTGGGCTAGGTAAACCGAGTACTCCGGTGCTCCAGCGTAGACCAACTCTCGAAGTGTCTAGATCCACTTTCGTTTTTGACCTACCTAGTCGGGTTCGCCCGAAAACACTAACTTTGCTTTTACTAGCCTCCATAGACTTTTTCCCGCCTTACGCGTGAGAGTTCCCACTCTGCACACGACGTCCCTAGGCCTCCTGCTTGTAATCTAAAGGTTCAGTAGTCCAGTCCTAGCGATCCTAAAGCCTATGAGAATAGTTACTTACCTGCTAGTATTTCGCATTCCACTTGTATAGTATATGGTTTTTCGTGCCCCTCGGGCATTTGTGTAAATTGTGCGACTTTAAGTATTTCTTTAAGAGTTTTGTTGTGTGCTTAGCTCCCTGTCTCATAAAGAGCCAGGGTAGTCTTGTTATAAATAAATATACTTTATTTTTCATAACAACTTGTGTGGTGTCCTTTCACTTGGTGTTCAAGGGGTATATGTGATGGTAAAACAGCTGGCTTAACACGCCCTCTAGAGTTTAGCCTAAAGACTGCACGTGTCCATGCTACTAGGATAGCTGGTCTATCAGGTTGACTTACAACCAAACATCAATACGGGTTGTTTGGACTGATACATAGTGTTCACTAGAATAGTGAGCACTGCATATCAGGCCAACTTCTCACACCTAGGATTCCCCCGTCTCCCAAGACCCATAATTTCGATTTCTGTACATTAAGCGTGAGACCGGACACATCGCCAAAGATACGCATTATATCCAGGACCCTGGGACCGGATCTGTTCAGGTCCGTAAGAAAGAAAAGAACATCATCGGCATACAGCGCGATTCTGTCTGACTGGCCCTGTGAGAAGTTGGCCTGATGTGCAGTGCTCACTATTCTAGTGATCACTATATATCAGTCCAAACAACCCTTATTGATGATTGGTTGTAAGTCAACCTTATAGACCAGCTATCCTAGTAGCATGGATACGAGCAGTCTAAGGCTAAGACTCTAGAGGGCGTGTTAAGCCAGCTGTTTTACCATCACATTACCCCTTGAACACCCAGTGAAAGGACACCACACAAGTTGTTATGAAAATAAACAGTGTATTTATTTATAACAAGACTACCCTGGCTCTTTATGAGACAGGGAGCTAAGCACACAACAAAACTCTTACGAAAATACTTTTAAGTTAGCACGTTACACAAATGCCCGAGGGGCACGAAAAACCATATACGCTAAAAGTGGAATGCGAATTACTAGCAGGTAAGTAACAGTTCTAATAGGCTTTGGAATCGCTAGGACTGGACTAGGGAATCGTTAGATTACTACTAGGAGGCCCAGGGGACTCGGGTGCAGAGTGTGCACTCTCACGCGGGATGCGGGACAAAGTCTATGGAGGCTAGTAAAGGCAAAGTTAGTGTTCACGGGCGAACCCGACCTGGTAGGGAGAAAACGACAGTGGATCCTGACCCTTGGATAGTGAGGCTATGCTGGGACACCGGAGTGCCGAAGTTACCTAGCCCAGGGGCTGCAGCTGCATAGGTCTGAAAAGACGTCGGGGATCTCGTTGCCGGACCAGGAGCCTGGAAGGAAGAAGTTGCTGGCAGGCGACCAGTGAAGAAAAGTTCGATGGATCCAAGCCTGGATCAAGGAAGAAGAAAACCTGAAAGCAGAGGGGACCAAGTTCTTGAATCACTAGCCAGTGATTAAGTGGGCACCAGGATGGCACCGGGCGAAGTCACCGCAGTCAGGTGAGTGGGCGCTGCTGGGCTCTGCAGTCTCTCGGACCAGGAGGCGTTGTCGGCGACCAGGATGGAGGTGCGAGCTGTCCCACGAAGGATGAAGTCGTCGGCGTCGAAGTTACCCAGGAGTGGGCAACAAGCCTTGGCTAATTCAAGCCCACGCGGTGGACTCAAAATGGCGTTTTGAGTGGACCAGGAGGGTCCGGGGTGCTCCTCTTTTGGAAGGGAGCAAGGGCCAGCCTGGAGCAACCAGACCAGCAGCAGAAATGTCGTCGGGCGTCGTTCAGAAGGCCACAAGCCAGCGGGCTAGTAGCCAAACAACGCGGTGAGCAGCAAAAAGCAGAAGGGCCCCACGCAGATCGTGGAGATGCTGGGAGGCTGCACTTCGGGGCTGGAGCTGCTCAGGGTCGGGGCTTCTCGGACCCCAAAGCACTCACCAGGAAATTACTCGGCGGGCTTGCTGGAAAGAAGTCGTGCAGTCTTGAAGATGGCCGGTCCCTCGAGGTCTCGTCGCACCCACGAATCTCAGCGTGACTGATGATGTAGGTAGAGGTCAGAGGTGCCAGGGAAGCCGGTTCTCGTCGAGCTGGGCAGTCTTGATCCGGAGGAGAGACTTGCAGCAGACCGCAGTGTTCTTAAGATGGTGCCTGCGGATGCAGGGTGACTACTCCTTAGTCACAAGGGAGAAATCTTAGGAAGAAGTCTTGAGTTCCTTTCGTGGAAAGTAGTTTCAGGATTCCAAGATGATCTGATCTGGAAGGGGGCCAGTCTCTACCTTTATCCTGTAAAAAGGGGCTGGCACGCGACTAAGTCCTGCCCTATGGGTGGGACTGGGAGGGGGGTGGTTACACCCACTTCCTTGGCGGGCTTTTCCCCAGCACAGGGTCTGGAGTGACCCTGGAACTGGTTCCAGCCAGCCTATGCACAGTGAGCACCGGGGTGCCACGTGCAGTCACCTTCCTCTAAAGCCCTGCCTACCTTCAATACACAAAACCCTGTCTGGGACGGTGCTGGCACCGCCCCTGGCAGGAAACCCTTTGTCCTTATCTCCTGCTCTGGGAGGACTCCCAGCAGCAGGAGGGCAGACTTGTGTCTCGGTGGCAGCATCCATTTTGTGGATGCTAAGGCTCTGTCTGACTTTTAACCGGGTTATAGGTTACATGCATGTCGTGTCCCTCTAGAAGGGTGGAATGCTAACCCCGTCGCCAGAATTGGCGAGGGGTTAGTATTCCAATTCGTATGACACCTTACTCGACATGTTTTGATAAAGCGATACCAGAGTTGGCACATAACCGCGAGGATTATAATGCACTTAAGAGTATATGGTATGCGATATCATGGAAACGGCTAAGGGATGGATCCCGAAAGCCGCAGACAGGCTCAGCTCATGCCAGAGCACCATCTCACACGATTCCAAGCACTCTGCCTTCAGGATTGTTAAGGCCTGCCATAGGAGTGACTGATAGGAGATCTGTGTGTCCATTTTAGGGTTAGATATAGGTATACTATATCTAAAGCAAAGGGTGAGTACACCACCTTGCCCCAGCTGTCGTGCAGCCAGTTGTGTCAGTTTTAGTTAGTCAATCCAGGGGTGGCACAATACATGCTTCAGCCCCTGGGAGACTTCTGGGTGCACCTCAGCCCTGGGTACAGGGACTTGGAGAGGGCCCAGGGCCAATTCAGTACCTGAGTACAATTTGGATAGAGAGAACAGCTAGGCTGTGGGTCTGATTAGCAGGCCCACAGCCAGGGAAAGTCGTAAACCAGTGCAGCAAAAAGCAAAAATCTGGGTGATCATAGGATTGCAGACCCTACTCTCCTACATGACCCCCCCCCAAACTTTGGGACAATAAACTAACCTTGACCAGGTGAGTCTTCTTGCTCTAAGTGGAAATACCTGGAGAGCCCATCAGCATTGCTGTGATCAGTCCCAGGTCTATGCTCCACTGTAAAATCCATCCCCTGTAGGGAAATGGACCACCTAAGCAGTTTGGGGTTTTCACCCTTCATCTGATTTAGCCACAAGAGGGGCTTATGGTCTGTCTGAATGGTGAAGTGAGTGCCAAACAAGTAGGCCCTCAGCTTCTTCAGGGCCCAGACCACAGCAAAGGCCTCCCTCTCAATAGCTGACCAATTTTTCTCTCTGGGTGTCAACCTCCTACTAATGAAAGCAATAGGCTGATCATTACCATCAAAATTCAGTTGAGACAGAACAGCCCCCACACCCAACTCAGAAGCATCTGTTTGGACAATGAATGGCTTGGAGTAATCTGGACTCTTTAGGATAGGTGCTGTGCACATGGCCTGCTTTAGGTCATTGAATGCTTTCTGACAGCTTGCTGTCCACTGAACTTTCTTTGGCATCTTCTTGCTTGTCAGGTCATTAAGGGGGGTCACTATGGACCCATAATTTCTGACAAACTTCCTATAGTACCCAGTCAGGCCCAAGAAAGCTCGAACCTGAGTCTGGGTGATTGGAGGAGTCCAGTCCTTGATGGCCTGTATCTTACTCTCCAGTGGCTGAACCTGGCCTCCACCTACAAGGTGGCCCAGGTATACAACCTGTGACTGCCCTATCTGGCACTTTGTGGCCTTGATAGTGAGGCCTGCCTTTTGCAGGGCCTCTAACACTTTCCTCAGGTGGACCAGGTGATCCTCCCAGGTGGAGCTAAAGACAGCAATATCGTCCAGACATGCTGCACAGAAGTCATCCAGCCCAGTGAGGACTTGATTCACCAACCTTTGGAAGGTGGCAGGTGCATTTTTCAGTCCAAAGGGCATTACCACAAATTGATAATGCCCTCCAGGGGTAGAAAATGCTGTCTTGGGTTTGGCTTCCTCAGCTAACCTGATTTGCCAATACCCAGCTGTCAAATCAAATGTGCTTAAGAAGTTGGCAGAAGCCAATCTATCTATAAGCTCATCTGCTCTTGGTATTGGGTGGGCATCAGTCTTAGTGACTGCATTGAGGCCTCTGTAGTCTACGCAAAACCTCATCTCTCTCTTACCACCCTGGGTGTGAGGCTTTGGCACTAGAACTACTGGGCTAGCCCAAGGGCTATCTGAGGGCTCAATGACTCCCAGTTCCAACATTTTCTGCACTTCAGTTTTGATGCAGTCTCTAACATGATCAGGCTGTCTGTAGATTTTACTCTTGACAGGCAGACTGTCTCCAGTGTCAACATCATGGGTACACCAATCAGTTTGGCTGGGGGTCAGAGAGAACATATGTCGAAAGGATTGCAGAACTTGCCTGCAATCCTGTTGCTGATGTTCAGTGAGGCTGCCACAAAAGACAACACCATCAACTGACCCATCATCAGGATTCTGAGTGAGCAGGTCTGGGAGAGGGTCACTCTCTTCCTCCTGTCCCTCATCTGTGGCCATGAGCAAGCTCATGTCCTTCCTGTCAACATATGCCTTGAGCCTGTTAACATGGAGCACTCTGAGAGGGCTCCTGGGAGTTCCAAGGTCCACCAAGTAGGTAACCTCTCCCTTTTGCTCAATGATGGTGTGGGGCCCAGACCATTTGTCTTTCAGAGCTGCTGGGGCCACTGGCTCCAGCACCCACACCTTCTGTCCTGGCTGGTACACAGTCAGTACAGCCTTTTGGTCATGCCAAGCTTTTTGAAGTTCCTGGCTGGCCTCAAGGTTTTTAGATGCCTTCTCCATATACTCAGCCATCCTGGAGCGGAGACCAAGTACATAGTCCACTATGTTGGTTGCAGGTTTTTTGAGAGGTCTCTCCCATCCTTCCTTCACCAAACACAGGGGTCCTCTTACAGGATGCCCATACAGAAGCTCAAAAGGGCTGTAGCCAACCCCCTTCTGTGGGACCTCTCGGTAAGCAAACAAGAGGCAGGGGATCAGGACATCCCATCTTCTCCTAAGAGGTTCAGGTAGTCCATGAATCATCCCTTTCAGGGTCCTGTTGAATCTCTCAACAAGCCCATTGCATTATGGATGATAGGGTGTGGTGAACTTGTAGTTCACACCACACTCTTTCCACATGGCAGTCAGATATCCTGACATGAAGTTTGTACCTCTGTCAGAAACGACCTCCTTAGGGAAACCCACTCTGGAGAACACTCCAACTAGGGCTCTTGCCACTACAGGGGCTGTAGTGGTCCTAAGGGGAATAGCCTCAGGATACCTGGTGGCATGGTCCACCACCACCAGTATAAACTTGTGTCCTGATGCTGTCTGGGGTTCCATTGGACCAACAATGTCAATCCCCACTCTTTCAAAGGGAACCCCCACCACAGGTAGTGGTATGAGGGGGGCCTTTGTTGTGCCACCTGACTTACCACTGGCTTGGCAAGTGACACATGAGCGACAAAACTCCTTGGTATTCTCATTCATATGGGGCCAGTGAAAGTGTGAGACAAGCCTGTCCCAAGTCTTTGTCTGACCTAAATGACCTGCAAGGGGAATCTCATGGGCCAAGGTGAGAAGGAAACCTCTCAGAGACAAGGGGATGACCAGCCTCCTGGTTGCACCAGGCTTGGGGTCTCTTGACTCAGAGTACAGGAGTCCATCTTCCCAGTATACCCTGTGGGCACCTGTGGCATTCCCTGCAGCCTCAGCAGCAGCCTGCTGTCTGAGGGGTTCAAGGGAAGGGCAGCTCAACTGTTCCTTCCCCAGGTCTGCTCTGGAGGGTCCCCCTGAGCCCAGAAACTCAACTTGATCAAGTTCAAGCTCTTTAGGCTCAGTTTCCCTCAGCTCTTCTAGATCAGCCTCCTCAGAGACTTGATCCTCAACCTGGGGCAAGGGGGAAGGCAAAGCCTTACCCTTACTGCTCTTCTTCTTGGGAGGTGTCTGGTCCATAATTTCAGGATCCAGCACCTGTTCAGTGGGGCATCTTCTGGCCTGTAACCTAGTCACAGCAAGCACATGTGCTGGCAAGCCTAACATCTCCATGTGAGTCCTCTGCTCCACTTCTGACCATTGTGATGACTCCAAATCATTGCCCAACAAACAATCAACTGGGAGGTCTGAACTGACTACAACTTTCTTTTGTCCCTTCACTCCACCCCAGGAGAAAGCCACAATTGCCACACTATGACTAGTAGTGACATTGCTGGCATTGGTCACCAGGAAATCAGTACCTGGCATGATCTGTCCAGGGTCCACAAAGTTAGGTGTCACCATGGTGACACTGGCACAAGTGTCCCTATAAGCCTGAGCCATTTTGCCATTAATCAAAGGTGTCTGCCTGTATTTGCCCAAAGTATTGGGACTTATTTCAGGGGACATATCCATATCCCCTGTACAGACAAGGACAGCCTGAGTGAGTGTGCCAACTAAGTTGTCAGACCCCTCAGTACCCAAGGTTAACCCAACTAATGCCTTGGGAGTGACACTACCACTACTGACTGTACTAGGGGGTGCAGTTGCTTTAGGAGCTGTAGTGGCAGGAGTTTGTCCTCCTCCTCTTTTGGTGCACTCACTAAACCAGTGAGATTTACTTTTGCAGTACTGGCACCACCTTTTTGACTGGCCTTCTTGAGTCTTCTTCTTCTGAGAAGCCTGACCCCCACCCTCTTTGGTTTGTTGGGGACCTGGTGAAGACTTCTGGTCATTTTGCTCATTCTTAACATTACCCTTCTGGTCTGCTTTCTTCTGACCACCCTGGTTCTGGTTCTGGTTCTGCTTGATCCTTGTCCTGACCCATTTGTCTGCCTTCTTTCCCAATTCTTGGGGAGAGGTCAGATCTGAATCAACAAGGTGCTGGTGCAGCAACTGGTTCTGACAATTGTTCAAAATTTGTTCTCTCATCATTAGATTATACAATCCTGTGTAATCTGTAACCTTGCTACCCAGCAACCAGCCCTCCAAAGCCTTAGTGGCACAATCCACAAAATCAGACCAGTCCTGAGACTGAGTTTTCTGGGTGTCTCTGAACAGCAACCTGTACTGCTCAGTGGTTAAACCAAACCCATCAACCAGTGTATTCTTCAGGACCTGGTAATTGTTAGCATCCTCCACTCTTGTAGTGAGGAGCTTATCTCTACCTTTACCATCAAAGGAGAGCCACAGTATAGCTGCCCACTGACTCTGGGGAATGCCCTGCACAGTGCAGGCCCTCTCCAGAGCAGCCATCCATTTCTGGATGTCATCCCCTTGCTTAAAGGGGGGCACTATTTTAGTCAGGTGTTTAGTATCTAAACCCTTCTCTCTATCTCTTGGGAGATTGCTGCCACCAGTGGGTGCTAGCCCACTCATCTGCTGCTCTCTTGCCAGGGCAAGCTTCTCTTTGGCCAGGGCAATTTCTTCCCTTTCAATCCTCAGTTCAGCTTGTCTCATCCTAGCCTCATGCTCCTTTCTCTGAGGGGAAGTAAACCTCCTCTGTGGAGGATTCCTTCTCCCCTGAGAAGAGGCATTAGAGTGCAGAGATCTATTGGAGTCCCTAGAAAGAGATCTATCTCTCCTAACTCCAAGGTTAGGCCCACTTCGGGTTAGTACTGGGGGGCCCCCAGATCCTAGCCCAAGTAAGTCTAAGTTGGTCCTAGTTAGCCTTCTGACTACCTCCAGACCCTTGTCTACCTCATCCCCAGAGAGTACCTCCTGATCCTCCTCCTCAACTGCTGAATCAGTGTTGTGGAGATCTGGATCCCCAGAGGTTCCCTCTAAGGCTGGCATGTTCTCATGTAACTGAGAAAGCTTTCTGGCATCATATGTCTCTAAGAGACCTATCAGAAAGGAAGTGGTGGGGTTAGACCCCTGCTTCAGTTTTCTGGAGACACAGATCTGTCTCATCTCATGAAAGCTGAGAGCTGCATATCTTGAAGTGACCTGTGGAGGGTCAACACTGACCAGGGGAGTCTCAGTAGAGTCTTCCTGAGTCGACATGCTTTTCTAGTGAGGTGTAAGTGGTGCACTTACCTACACTATATGTTTGCCTACTGATCCCTTGCTAGAGTTGTAGCTTAGGGTGTGCTAGGCCCTAGGAGCTACAACAGCTGGTTCAGTAGAACTCAGAGTATTCTAAGCTAAGTTATATGTACCTTTAGTACTTATGTGATCTTTCACAAGATATTCTTAGGGCATGTGTGGTAAAACAACAGCAAGCTCAAATCCCACCGCTGCCACCAATGTGAGAAGTTGGCCTGATGTGCAGTGCTCACTATTCTAGTGATCACTATATATCAGTCCAAACAACCCTTGATGATTGGTTGTAAGTCAACCTTATAGACCAGCTATCCTAGTAGCATGGATACGAGCAGTCTAAGGCTAAGACTCTAGAGGGCGTGTTAAGCCAGCTGTTTTACCATCACATTACCCCTTGAACACCCAGTGAAAGGACACCACACAAGTTGTTATGAAAATAAACAGTGTATTTATTTATAACAAGACTACCCTGGCTCTTTATGAGACAGGGAGCTAAGCACACAACAAAACTCTTACGAAAATACTTTTAAGTTAGCACGTTACACAAATGCCCGAGGGGCACGAAAAACCATATACGCTAAAAGTGGAATGCGAATTACTAGCAGGTAAGTAACAGTTCTAATAGGCTTTGGAATCGCTAGGACTGGACTAGGGAATCGTTAGATTACTACTAGGAGGCCCAGGGGACTCGAGTGCAGAGTGTGCACTCTCACGCGGGATGCGGGACAAAGTCTATGGAGGCTAGTAAAGGCAAAGTTAGTGTTCACGGGCGAACCCGACCTGGTAGGGAGAAAACGACAGTGGATCCTGACCCTTGGATAGTGAGGCTATGCTGGGACACCGGAGTGCCGAAGTTACCTAGCCCAGGGGCTGCAGCTGCATAGGTCTGAAAAGACGTCGGGGATCTCGTTGCCGGACCAGGAGCCTGGAAGGAAGAAGTTGCTGGCAGGCGACCAGTGAAGAAAAGTTCGATGGATCCAAGCCTGGATCAAGGAAGAAGAAAACCTGAAAGCAGAGGGGACCAAGTTCTTGAATCACTAGCCAGTGATTAAGTGGGCACCAGGATGGCACCGGGCGAAGTCACCGCAGTCAGGTGAGTGGGCGCTGCTGGGCTCTGCAGTCTCTCGGACCAGGAGGCGTTGTCGGCGACCAGGATGGAGGTGAGAGCTGTCCCACGAAGGATGAAGTCGTCGGCGTCGAAGTTACCCAGGAGTGGGCAACAAGCCTTGGCTAATTCAAGCCCACGCGGTGGACTCAAAATGGCGTCTTCAGTGGACCAGGAGGGTCCGGGGTGCTCCTCTTTTGGAAGGGAGCAAGGGCCAGCCTGGAGCAACCAGACCAGCAGCAGAAATGTCGTCGGGCGTCGTTCAGAAGGCCACAAGCCAGCGGGCTAGTAGCCAAACAACGCGGTGAGCAGCAAAAAGCAGAAGGGCCCCACGCAGATCGTGGAGATGCTGGGAGGCTGCACTTCGGGGCTGGAGCTGCTCAGGGTCGGGGCTTCTCGGACCCCAAAGCACTCACCAGGAAATTACTCGGCGGGCTTGCTGGAAAGAAGTCGTGCAGTCTTGAAGATGGCCGGTCCCTCGAGGTCTCGTCGCACCCACGAATCTCAGCGTGACTGATGATGTAGGTAGAGGTCAGAGGTGCCAGGGAAGCCGGTTCTCGTCGAGCTGGGCAGTCTTGATCCGGAGGAGAGACTTGCAGCAGACCGCAGTGTTCTTAAGATGGTGCCTGCGGATGCAGGGTGACTACTCCTTAGTCACAAGGGAGAAATCTTAGGAAGAAGTCTTGAGTTCCTTTCGTGGAAAGTAGTTTCAGGATTCCAAGATGATCTGATCTGGAAGGGGGCCAGTCTCTACCTTTATCCTGTAAAAAGGGGCTGGCACGCGACTAAGTCCTGCCCTATGGGTGGGACTGGGAGGGGGGTGGTTACACCCACTTCCTTGGCGGGCTTTTCCCCAGCACAGGGTCTGGAGTGACCCTGGAACTGGTTCCAGCCAGCCTATGCACAGTGAGCACCGGGGTGCCACGTGCAGTCACCTTCCTCTAAAGCCCTGCCTACCTTCAATACACAAAACCCTGTCTGGGACGGTGCTGGCACCGCCCCTGGCAGGAAACCCTTTGTCCTAATCTCCTGCTCTGGGAGGACTCCCAGCAGCAGGAGGGCAGACTTGTGTCTCGGTGGCAGCATCCGTTTTGTGGATGCTAAGGCTCTGTCTGACTTTTAACCGGGTTATAGGTTACATGCATGTCGTGTCCCTCTAGAAGGGTGGAATGCTAACCCCGTCGCCAGAATTGGCGAGGGGTTAGTATTCCAATTCGTATGACACCTTACTCGACATGTTTTGATAAAGCGATACCAGAGTTGGCACATAACCGCGAGGATTATAATGCACTTAAGAGTATATGGTATGCGATATCATGGAAACGGCTAAGGGATGGATCCCGAAAGCCGCAGACAGGCTCAGCTCATGCCAGAGCACCATCTCACACGATTCCAAGCACTCTGCCTTCAGGATTGTTAAGGCCTGCCATAGGAGTGACTGATAGGAGATCTGTGTGTCCATTTTAGGGTTAGATATAGGTATACTATATCTAAAGCAAAGGGTGAGTACACCACCTTGCCCCAGCTGTCGTGCAGCCAGTTGTGTCAGTTTTAGTTAGTCAATCCAGGGGTGGCACAATACATGCTTCAGCCCCTGGGAGACTTCTGGGTGCACCTCAGCCCTGGGTACAGGGACTTGGAGAGGGCCCAGGGCCAATTCAGTACCTGAGTACAATTTGGATAGAGAGAACAGCTAGGCTGTGGGTCTGATTAGCAGGCCCACAGCCAGGGAAAGTCGTAAACCAGTGCAGCAAAAAGCAAAAATCTGGGTGATCATAGGATTGCAGACCCTACTCTCCTACAGGCCCCCTATCCATTCCACTCCACGCAACTGTGCATCCATCCTTACCCAAGCCGCTAGCGGCTCCATCGCCAGGGCAAACAGGTAAGGCGAAAGAGGGCAGCCCTGTCGGGTGCCTCGGCCTATAAGGAACGAGCTGAAAACAGCTCCCGCTACCCTCACTGCCGCCGTCAAGTCCATATAAAGCAAGTGAATGTAGGACAGGAAACGCGGGCCCAGATTGAGACGGAGAAGTAGTGCCCGAAGATACGGCCAGCTCAGGGAATCGAATGCCCTATCAATATCTGCTAGTAAAAGGGCCGCCGGGATGCCCGCCGCCCGCGCCGCCTCTACCACCAACTGTGCACGTCGGATGTTATGTCTCGTTGCCCTGTGGGGCATAAAGCCGGCCTGGTCCGGATGGACCAAGTCCGCAATGTAAGGGAGAAGGCGTTTTGCCAAGGCCTTCGCTAAGATCTTCACTTCAAAATTAAGCAATGAGATCGGACGATACGATTCAGGGCGATCCGGCGGCCTCCCAGGCTTGCAAAAGACCACCACCTCCGCGTGCCGCCAGTCCGCCGGCAAGCACCCACAGTCCCTGGCCGCCTCCAGAGCCTTCCTGTAGCGCATCCCCAGCTGGAGATTAAACGTTTTCATGAATTCACATGGGAAGCCGTTAGGCCCAGGGGCCTTGCCAGAATTCAGCTCACCCAGAGCCTCTCCCAGCTCCTCGGCCGACAAAGGGAGGTCCAGATGGGCCCGACCTTCATCCGAAAGCGCCCGGGGCGGGAGATCCGCTAGGAATTTGTCGATCTCCTCCGCCGATAGGGTCTCCCGGGGGGCGTATTGCGTTGCGTAATATTGTGCAAAGGTCTCGGCCAGGGCCTCCGGGGCCGTTATAGGGTCTCCCGCTTCGTCACGGAGTCCCGGTAGGGATTGGGCCTGAAAAGTACCCTGGCACAGCCTATAAAGCATCGTGCTGGATTTGTCCCCCCATTGATAAATTCTACTCTGCGTAGCTAACCAAACTTGGCGGGCCTCATCCAACAGTAGGGAGGTATACGTCTGCTGGTTATAGAGTAGCTGCCCCACTGCTTCGCCGCTTCCCTCCGACGTGCAGTCTGTCTCCCGGCTGCGAACCTGACTCGCCGCCTCTGCGATGGCCAACCTGCGGGCCTTACGGTTCGCTGCGCACCACGCTATGTCTACGCCGCGAAGCACTGGCTTTAGGGCCTCCCACAGGGTCATGGCGTCCGTGTCCGGGCCATCATTTTCCCTCCAGTAATGCGCCATAGCCTCCCTCATGTGGGATTGGGAGTCATCGCGCTGCAGGTGCCACGCGGAGAGGCGCCAACGAAACGGTTGTCGCTTCGTACCTAAAAGCAGTGTCAATGAGACCGGGGAGTGATCCGACAGACCCCTCGGAAGTATTGAGGTAGAACCCACCCTCCCCATCCAGGGCTGGGGGACAAAAAGGTAATCAAGGTGAGAAAATTACTTGTGGACTGCAGAAACAAATGTGTATTCCCGACTACATGCATGCTGATATCGCCAGGTGTCTACCCAACCCATTCCCTGCACCAGTCTGCTCAGTTTTGTAGTGGCCTCCGGCAACTGACCCCCCCCAGGCCTACATCGGTCCAGTCTCCCATTCATCACGTCATTCCAGTCACCGCCCACAATCGTCAAAGCAGGTGGAATTTCAGCCCACACATCAAACAGTCGTTCCATCAGAGCTTCTTGCAATGGGGGCGGGGCATTCACGCTGCCGAACACCATGGGCTCATCCCCCACCATCCCCTTAATCAAAGCAAACCTGCCATGCGCATCCAACCATTGCGTCTCATGAGTATATTGTACTCTACGATGTATCAGAATTGCAACACCCCTGGACCCTCTCACAAACCCAGCGTGGAACACCTGGTCATAGCCATACCGACGTAAACTAAGGGTTTTGGTGCCCATAAGGTGCGTTTCTTGAAGAAGTAATACATCTGCCTTTTCTCTCTTGCCCAGTCGTAGAACCGCACCCCTCTTAATTCTGTCGAGCACCCCTCTCACATTCCAACTCAAGATGCGCAGTGAAGCTCACGGGGGCTCCGCCCATTGTCCATCAGCCGCCATCAGTAGACCAGAGCTTCAATCAATTGGGCATCAGAGGCCACACACATACATAGCACATCCTCCAGGTTCCCGTAAACACCGTGCAGAAACTAGACCTACCCATCCCTCTCACCCCTCCCCCACCCCCCCCCACCCAACCTACCCCCCCACCAACTCCCCCGCCTCAAACTGTGCCAACATCCCCCCCGCCAACCCCCCACCCCATACCTCAGCAACATTGAAGTACCTGTCGCGGCGCAGGCGATCCCGAACCTCCAACGGGAGGCCGGAGACCCACTACACCAATGGATCCCTCCCAACACCCCACCAAGTGTCTAACAACCCCCCACCCAACACGTGGGAGCAAGGTCCGGGAGAAGGCCCGCTCTCTCTTGAGCGCTCCCGACCCATGGTCCACCCACAAACAGTCATTTAAGTAATAGCAGTGCAAGTGGCATGTCCTGCACCCTCACGGTGCCTCATCAGCCCCTCGGGCCTGTAACTTTAGCTAGGGACAAAGTATCACAGAGTCTCAAGATTTTAGGGGGGAAGAATCCGCTGCCTCCACTGTCTCCTTCTGGGGAGGCGGGCGCTTCTGCGAGCGCGACCTCCAGTTGCTTCTGCTGCGTGATCTGCGAGGTGTCCTCCTGGGCTCCGTCGTGGACGATGAATCCGAGCCCCTCCTCGGAGGGGTATGAACCTTAACTCGCACCGTTTCGTCAGTCCACTCAAACACATCCTCCGGAGAAGTAAAAAATTGAGTGCGAGATTGAAACACCACTCTCAGGCGAGCCGGATAGAGCAGGGCATACGGAATTTTCAATTCCTGCAGGCGTGCTTTCGCTGCGGTGAAGGATTGACGTTGCTGTTGGACTAGTTTGGTGTAGTCCGGAAAGATAAGGATTTTATGATTGTCATACATGAGAGGGTCCTTGCCGCGAGCCTGTCGTAATATGGTGTCCCTGTCATGATAGTTGAGCAGTTTGGCGATCACAGCCCGGGGACGAGCCCCAGTAGGTGGCTTCGGGATAAGTGCACGATGCGCCCGCTCTATGACGAAGCAGCGAGAAAGGGAGTCCGGCGGAAGCCAACCCTCCAGCCACTGCGTCAAAAAGGCCTCCATATTTCCCTTCTCACAATCCTCCGGAAAGCCCACAAAGCGCAAGTTGTTTCTTCTGGCCCGGCCTTCCGCGTCCTCCACCCTCAGCGCCAGACCCTTTTGGATCCCCTCCATGGCGGCCACCTTCTTCTTGAGGATCACAACGTCGTCTTCCACCTCCGTGATCCTGGATTCAGTTTCCGTGATCCGGGCGACCTCGTATGCCTGACACCTTTCACGTTTACCCACTTCCGGGTTGTTGAGGATCGTCGAGCAGCGGCATCGGCTAGTAGCGCTGGAGCAGGGTGATCGAAGCGCGAAGAAGAATCTGCCAGGTGGTGGCAACGCTGTGCTTCTCATCACCTTAAAACACTGCCCCACATCAGGGAAACACATCGAAAGAGCGCGAACAACGCGCACAGTGGGGGCCTAGTGTTTAAAAGGTAAAGAGTGGGAAAAAGGCTGAGAGGGTGCCTCGTGGAAACCCCCAGAGTTGGGAGGAAGTCCCTCGCATTAAGGGCTTACAGAAAAGGAAAAAAAAAACTTTGGGCAGGGGCTAATTAAGCCAGTAGAAAAACGGCACGCCGAATATACCTCTCTACAGCAGAAGTAAGTGCTTTTTAGTTCTGGGGAGAGTCCCCTTTTTAAAAGTAAGGATTTATGCCATCAGCAAGCAAAGAACTGTTTGGGCCTGCGCAAGTGGAGGCTGTATTAGACACATTCAGTCTTTTGAGGTGAAAAAAATAACCAGTTGTGGCAAGTAGATGGAGTATTTTAAACTGGGACACACTAACATCAAAGCTTGTTGTTATTATTTTACAAAACACATGTCGCAGCAGGAGCTCTTCTAAGATGGCACCTAAAAAGCTAAAAATATTTCAAGCAAGAAAACTCCCCCTAACTTCGAATACTGAGTCAAGCGACGTTATCTGAAAGACACGTTAGTGATAGATTCCTTACCTTAGAATATCCCCAGGCGTCAGACTGGATCCGGAAATTTCCGTCGTCGGAGTACTTAGACACCGCCTCCGCGTGCTGGCGTCAGTTCTTCTTTTTTCCGCGGCAGCTAGCGCAGATCTGGAAAAAGTTGTACCCTAGTCACTTTTTGACTAACCGTTTGAGATCCTTTTTGATCCATTTTCGAAGTCTATTTGACTCCGACGGTGCCGGTAAGGATGCCCAGGTTCAAGCCCTGCGCCGACTGATGTCGGTTACCGACCCCCATCGCCGGTGCCTGCACTGTTTAGGCCTGGACCACGACGACAAGTCCTGCTCCAACTGCCGGGCCCTGACGTCTAAGGCTAGACGGGAGCGGTCCCGTAAGCGACTCGAGCTTCGGCAGTCCGCCCCGCGCCGCTCGAGGTCCCGGTCCGAAAGGAGGTCGAGGGACCGGTCGCGGGAACGGAGCCCCCACAGTTCCGGGAGTCGTCATCGGGCTTCGGGCTCGAAGTCTTCAGGTAAGAGGCACAAGAAGTCGAAGAGGCATCATCGCTCTTCTGACTCCCCCGACGCGGCCGGGGGTTCGGGCCTGCTCCACACCCGCCGGTCCCTGGGCAGGACGCGACACCGGGGGAGATTGCAGACTTCCTCATGGCCATGAGGTTTCTCGCTCCTCCGTCGGGTTCCGCGGTGCCTTCAGGCCAAGCGGCTCCGACTGGGTCCCCACGCAGGCCCGACGCCGCAGGGCCCCGCTGGGTCTGGTTCCGGATCCGGGTCGCCGCCGGTCGACCTCACGACTTCGCCGGCGTCGGCCCCACGGGGTGTCGCCCCCGGCGCCGTCCCAGGACGACGACGTCCCTGGTCCTACCCTCGATTCGGGTCCGGCGCCGCTATCGACGCCGTTTGGAGATTTCTACTTCTATGACCCGGGCCCATCTTTTGAGCCTGAGTACCAGGCGGTGGGTGATGAGGAGGATTGGGAGGGGTATGAGGACCCTCTGGCACGTGAGTGTCAGTCTTCTGTGGACTGGACAGGAGAGCTTGGGGAGGCCAGTGGTCTGGACACTTCACCCGACACTGGTTTTGTCTCCCCTCCTAGCATGGCTACAGAGGAGGGGGCTGCTTATAGCGTGGTGCTGATGAGGCCTTGAGCTCCCCGTCGCGGCCGTGAGGACTAACCTCCTCACTGAGGTCCTTAAACCGCAGTCAAGCTCCCCCGAGCCTCTGCTGCCATTTAATCAGGCCTTGTCAGACGTTCTTTTGGGCACTTGGTCCAGGCCCGCCACAGGGCAGCCTGTGGATAGGAACGTGGCCAGACGCCACCGCCCGGCTCCGGGCGACCCTTGCTTTCTGTCTACCCACCCCACCCCTGAGAGCCTGATTATCCAGGCCTCCAATTCCCAGACCGCATTCCCGTCGGCTCCCCCCGACCGGGAATCCAAGAGGTACGAGAACTACGGGAAAAAGGTTTTCTCCTCCCTGAGTTTGGGATTGCGGTCAGTCAATACCGCGTGCCTCTTGGGCCGCTACACCCACTCTCTGTGGGACACGGTCGCGGCCATACTGCCAGAGTGCCCGGTGGAGGTCTGGGCTAAACTCGGCCAGGCCCTTGTGGAAGGCCGGGATATGGCACGGTATTCCATCCGGTGTGGGCTGGACACTACCGACTCTCTAGGCAGAGCGATGGCAACGACGGTGGCGATTCGTCGTCACGCCTGGTTGAGGTCCGCCAATTTCTCGGCCGATCTCCAAAACTCACTTATGGACATGCCGTTCGATTGCCGTCGCCTCTTTGGCGACAAGGCAGACCATGCGCTTGAGCGCTTTAAGGACTCCAGGGCTACGGCCAAGTCCTTGGGCCTCTCGGCCCCGCCCCAGCAAACGGCTGCCTTTCGCTCCTTTCGTGGCCAAGGAAGGGGTGCCCCCACACATGCTGCCAGCCACGCACCGCAGACAAATACACAGTGCGGTGGCGGCAGTGGAAACAGCTGTGGCGGCGGTCGGGGACAACGGCGAGGCCAGTCCACACCTGCCCCTGCAGCATCCGCCTCAAAACCCTCCTAGTCCGTGCTTTCAGGCCCATGTGACGCCAGTGGGGGGCAGGGTTCACCATCACCACCTTCACTGGCTCACTGTCACATCGGACAGGTGGGTGCTGCAAATCGTCCGCAGGGGCTACTCCCTCCCCTTTGAGACGACCCCTCCAGCCATGCCACCGCAGTACCACCGCGTGTCGGGGATCACTTGCAACTTCTGCAAGAGGAAGTTATGGCCCTCTTGGCCAAGGGGGCCATCAAGCGCGTTCCTGGGCCAGAAGTAGGGTGTGGTTGTTACTCCCACTACTTTCTGGTACCCAAGAAGGGCAAAGGGGGCCTACGCCCTATCTTGGACCTATGGAACGTCAACGGCTTCCTCCGGAAGGAGAAGTTCAAGATGCTGACATTGGCTCAGGTCTTAGCTGCCCTAGACCCAGGAGACTGGATGGTAGCGTTGGACTTGCAGGAAGCCTATTTCCACATCCCCGTCCTGCCGGCCCACCGGCGTTACCTGCGGTTCACGGTAGGCCACGAGCACTTTCAGTTTACTGTGCTCCCCTTCGGCCTTACCAGCGCCCCACGGGTGTTCGCGAAAGTGGTGGTAGTGGTTGCAGCTCATCTGCACAGGTTAGGGGTTTCAGTCTTCCCCTACCTCGACGACTGGTTGTTAAAGGCGGGCTCGCCCCAGACGGTTGTCAGCCATCTCCAGACTACGGCCGACCTCCTGCACCTGCTGGGGTTCTCATCAATGTGCCGAAGTCGCACCTGTGTCCCTCTCAGAAGCTCCTCTTCATCGGAGCGGTTCTAGACTCGGCGCAGTTTCAGGTTTATCCTCCCGAGCAGCAGGTTCGGGATATTCAATCAATCAATCATGGAATTTATAGAGCGCGCTACTCACCCGTTAGAGTCTCAAGGCGCTGGGGGAAGTGGTGCTGCTACTTTTCGAAGAGCCTGAAGCTGAGGTGGTCCTGGGTCAGTTGTAGGTGCGTGGGGAGGGAGTTCCAGGTCTTTGCTGCAAGGTAGGAGAGTGACCTTCCTCCTGCGGTGGCTTTGCGGATCCGTTGGACGATGGCGAGGGCGAGGTTGTTGGAGCGGAGCCGGGGGATGGGGGCGTAGAACGTGAGTCGGTTGTTGAGGTATACTGGGCCCATATTGTGGAGTGCTTTGTGTGCGTGGGTGAGTAGTCTGAATGTGATTCTCTTGCTGACGGGGAGCCAGTGGAGGTTTCTCAGGTGGGTAGAGATGTGGTCGCGTCTGGGGATGTTGAGGATGAGTCGTGCGGAGGCGTTTTGTATGCATTGGAGACGGTTCGGCAGTTTGGTGGTTGTTCCGGTGTAGAGGGCGTTCCCGTAGTCCAGTCGGCTGGTGACGAGGGCCTGGGTGACTGTTCTTCTGGTTTCGGTGGGAATCCAGCGGAAGATCTTCCGAAGCATGCGTAGGGTGTTGAAGCAGGATGATGAGATGGCGTTGACTTGTTTGGTCATTGTGAGCGATGAGTCGAGGATGAAACCTAGGTTGCGTGCGTGGTCCGTGGGTGTTGGTGCAGAACCCAGCGTCGGGGGGCCTCCAGGAGTTGTCCCATGCCGAGGGAGATTGTCCGAGGATGAGGACCTCCGTCTTGTCCGAGTTAAGTTTGAGGCGGCTGTGCCTCATCCAGTCTGCTACTCTTTCATCCCTTCCTGGAAGTTTGATTTGGCAATTTCTAGGTCCTTGGTGAGGGAGAGTACCAGTTGGGTGTCGTCGGCGTAGGAGATGATGTTGATGTTGTGCTTCCGTGCGATGGTGGCGAGGGGGCTCATGTAGATATTGAAGAGTGTTGGGCTGAGTGAGGATCCTTGGGGTACGCGGTAGATGATTTCGGTTGCCAAGGAGCGGAAGGGGGGGAGGCGGACTCCCTGGGTTCTGCCGGTGAGGAATGAGGAGATCCATTCCCGGGCCTTTCCCTGGATGCCTGTGTTGTTGAGGCGGTGTGTTAGGGTGCGGTGGCAGACGGTTTCAAAGGCTGCTGAGAGGTCTAGGAGGATGAGGGCGGCTGTTTCCCCGTTGTCCATCAGGGTTATGATGTCGTCTGTGGCTGCGATGAGGGCTGTCTCGGTGCTGTGGTTCGCCCGAAATCCAGACTGGGAGGGGTCGAGCGAGTTGTTGTCCTCGAGGAAGGTAGTCAGCTGTTTGTTGACGGTTTACTCGATTACTTTAGCCAGGAAGGGGAGAAGTGAGATGGGCCAGAAGATCTTGAGGTCCCTGGGGTCTGCGGTGTTTTTTTTTCAGGAGGGCGTTGATCTCAGCATGCTTCCAGCTCTCAGGGAAGGTCGCGCTGACGGGAAGCAGCTGTTGATGTTCCGTAGGTGGGGTGCGAGGATGGTGTCGGCCTTGTTGAAGATGTGATGAGGGCATGGGTCGGAGGGGGAACCGGAGTGGATGGTGTTCATGACGTGGATGGTGTCTTCGCTGCTGATGGGAGTTCAGGAGTTGATGGTGGTGGCGGTGGTCGCTGGGTTGATGTCCGGGGGTGGAGGTTGGGGTCCGAAGCTGTCGTGTATGTCCGCGATCTTGCGGCGGAAGAATGTTGCGAGCGAGTTGTAGAGGTCTTGCGTAGGGGTGATGTCGTTGTTGCTGGCGACGGGGTTGGAGAACTCTTTGACGATGCTGAAGAGTTCCTTGCTGTTGTGGGTGTTATTGTCAAGATGTTCCTTGAGTGAGGTCCTCTTGGTGTTCCGGATCTGCTGGTGGTATTCTCGGGTGACGGTTTTGAGGGCAGTCAGGTTTTCCGTAGTCCGTTCTTTGCGCCAGGTCTTTTCAAGATTACGGCAGGATTTTTTTGCGGCTTTGAGGGCATCTGTGTACTATGACGGTTTTTTGGAGGTGGTCTTGCTGTGGGTGTTCTTTATTGGGGCGAGGTCGTCGGCGCAGTTGGTGATCCAGTGTGTGAGGTTGAGTGCTGCGGTGTTGGTGTCGGGTATGTTGGTGTCTTCGGGTGGGTTCTGGCTCAGTGACGTGGTGAGCTGGTCCACGGTGATTTTGCTACCGCATCTACGGGGGATCCGAATCGTGTGCTGGTGGGATGTTGTCCTCTTGAATGTGAAGTGTACGCAGCTGTGGTCGGTCCAGTGTAGTCCTGTGGCATGGTTGAAGGTGATGTTGTTACTAACTGAGAAGATGGCGTCGAGGGTGTGGCCGGCGAGGTGAGTGGGGGAGTCCACTAGTTGCTTGAGTCCGAGGCTGGCGAGGTTGTCGAGTAGGGTAGCGGTGGCGTTGTCGTTGTTGTTTTCTAGGTGGAAGTTCAGGTCTCCCAGGAGGATGTATTCTGGGGAGGCTAGGGCGTGCGGGCTGATGAGGTCAGCTATGGTTTCGCTGAATTGTGTGCGTGGGCCCCGGGGTCTGTAGACGAGTGTTCCTCTGAGGGTGGCCCGAGGGTCGGTAAGGATCTTGAAGTGTAGGAGTTGGACGGTGAGGGTGGTGTCTTCGGTGTTGGTCGTGACGCAGATGGTGTCCCTGTGGATGATGGCGATCCCCCCTCCTTTTTTGTTGGTGCGATCCTTCCGGGTGATTTTGTAGCCGTCCGGGACGGCTATGGCGATGTCGGGGGCTGAGGAGGCGTTCATCCAGGTTTCCGTGAGGAAGGCGACGTCAGGGGCTATTGTGTCAAGGAGGTCCCAGAGTTCGATGGCGTGCTTGTGGACGGAGCGGGTGTTGAGGAGGATGCATTTGAGGTGGTCGATGTTGCTGCCTGGTTTGGCAGGTGTGGAGCGGGTTTGGAGGCAGGTGAATTTGCAGGCTTGATAGGTGAAGGGTCCGTGGGTGCGTCTGGGGGTGGCTTGATAGCAGGCGGGCGGGCGGGCGTCCGGCGTTGAGTGCGTTGAGGGTGGCGGTGTCCTATCTCAGTCGGTTGGTCTGGGTTCGGCGAGGTCCAGGGGTTCTGGCGCTGGGCGTGGTTCAGGCGTGGACGGGCGTAGACGGGCTTGCCTTTGGCGCGCCTTCGGTGCACAATCAGCGCGCCCGCTGCGCGTTCGTGTGGACTCCGCCATAAATGGCGAAGTGGGAGGGAGGAGCAGCTGGGAGGTGGGAGAGGGGTGGCGAATGGGAAGGGTACAGAAGAGAAGAGGGGCGGGGCCGCAGGGGAGCAGCGGCAGGGAGCAGGGAGTGGGGGGGGTGTAAAGAGCGGTGAAGACAGTCCCAAGGGGGGTGAAAAACAGGAAAAAAACAGAGGCTACAACAGGGCACAAAATACAGATGCAGGCACAGGAATTACAGAAATACAGTTGAAATAAAAACCTCAAGGGCAGCGGCGAACTCGCAGTGGCAGCGGGGGAGACCGGACGCACTCACGGGGAGCCACGCGGTGCGAGGAGCGATCGTCCCTGGGGACAGGGTCAGGTCACAGTTCACCGCCACGCGGCCAGCAAATGGCCAGTGGGAGGGAGGAGCAGCTGGGAGGCGGGAGCGGGGTGGCGAATGGGAATGGGAAGGGTACAGAAGAGAAGAGGGGCAGGGCCGCAGTGTAGCAGCGGCAGGGGGGAGTAAAGAGCGGGGAAGACGGTCCCAAGGGCGGCGAAAAACAGGCTACAACAGGGCACAAAATACAGATGCAGGCACAGGAATTACAGAAATACATTCGAAATGAAAACCTCAATCAGGCTCTGATTCCGATCTTTCAGCCTTTATCCCGAGTCTCGGTCAGGTTGACGCTGCGGCTTCTGGGGCTGATGGCCTCCTGCATCCTTCTGGTGCATCACGCCCGGTGGCGAATGCGGGCTCTGCAGTGGGACCTGAAGTTTCAGTGGGCCCAGCATCAGGGCAACTTGTCCGACCATGTCTTGATCTCGGAGGGCACTGCAAGGCAGTTGCAGTGGTGGCTCACGGACCGCGATTGGGTCAGCGGCAGATCCCTCTCCCTACCCCAACCGGAGCACGTAGTTGTGACGGGCGCATCCCTCCAGGGCTGGGGGGGCCACATGGGAGAGGCGGAGATCAGAGGCCTCTGTTCTCCGGCGGAGTCCCAGTTCCACATCAACCTTCTGGAGCTGCGGGCGATCCGACTTGCACTGAAGGCATTACTCCCCTCTGTCCGGGGGAGTGTAGTGCAGGTGTTCACGGACAACACCACCGCCATGTGGTACTCAACAAACAGGGCAGGGTGGGGTCGTGGACCCTATGCCAGGAGGCTCTGTGCCTCTGGCAGTGGCTGGAACATCAGGGCGTGACCCTGGTGGTTCAACACCTGGCAGGTTCTCTGAACACCAGGGCGGACGAACTCAGCCGTTGGTGCATGATGGATCACGAATGGCGTCTGAACTCTGACATGGCGCAAGGCCTCTTTCAGCAGTGGGGAGAGCCTTGGTTAGATCTATTCGCCACAGAAGAGAACGCGCAATGTCATCACTTCTGCGCGTTGGAATTTCCAAGGCGGCACTCGCTCGGGGACGCTTTTCGTCGCGAGTGGAGTTGCGGTCTGTTGTACGCCTTTCCGCCTATACCACTTCTGCCCAGAGTGCTGAAGAAGATCAGGCGTGACCGGGCCCAGGTTATCCTTGTGGCTCTGGACTGGGCACGAAGGTACTGGTATCCCGAGCTACTCAGTATGTCTGTCGATCCCCCGATTTGTCTGCCTCTTCAGGAGGACCTTCTGTCCCAGCAGCAGGGGACGGTCCTCCACCCGAACCTGTCCAGTCTCCACCTGAAAGCTTGGAGATTGAGCGGCGACAGTTGAGGCCATTTGACTTGCCTCCTGAAGTCTGTAATGTCATTCTGGCAGCCAGGCGTCCCTCCACAAAGTCGGTATACGCCTGCAGGTGGAACAGATTTGTGGCATGGTGCACAGCAAAGGCTGTGGATCCTCTCTCTGCACCCCTTTCTGAGGTTTTCCTCTTCCTTCTTTCTCTTGCCCAGCAGGGCTATGCTCTGGGCACTATCAAGGTCTACCTTTCTGCCCTTTCCGCCTTCTTAAGGCTACCTGATCAGCCATCTTTGTTCAAGTCCCCCTTTGTAAATAGGTTTTTGAAGGGCATCACACACATGTTCCCTCCTGTTCCATTCGTGATGCCTCAGTGGAACTTAAACCTTTCTGATGTGTGCTCCCTTCGAGCCACTTCATAACTGTCTTCTCCGTCTTCTTACTCTAAAGACTGCTTTCGTGGTTGCCATCACCTCTGCCAGGAGAGTGAATGAGCTCCAGTCTCTTTCTTCCAAACCTCCTTTCCTGTCTGTCCATCCGGACAAGGTTGTGTTGCGGACAAGACCCTCTTTCCTGCCCAAGGTTGTCACGGCCTTCCACATCGGGCAGTCCATCACCTTGCCCACCTTCTTTCCGCCTCCGCATCCCTCTAAAGAGGAAGAGCGGCTCCATCGTCTGGACCCAAAACGTGCGCTGTCATTCTATCTAGACCGCTCACGCCAGTTCCGGGTGGATGACCAACTCTTTGTTGGTTACGTGGGCGCTAAGAAGGGACGGGCGGTGCACAAGCGGACCATCTCTCGGAGGATCATCTTGTGCATCCAGGCGTGTTACTCCTTGGCTAGAAAGGAACCCCCTTGGCTGAGGGCTCATTCCACTCGGGCCACGGCGACTACGACTGCCTTAGGCCGAGGAGTGCCCTTGCAGGACATTTGTCAGGCAGCTACGTGGGTCTCGCTGCACACGTTTGCGAGACACTACTGTGAGAAGTTGGCCTGATATATGATGCTCACTAGTTCTAGTGATCACCTTGTATCAGTCCAAACAACCCTTATGGTGATTGGTTGTAAGTCAACCTTATAGACCAGCTATCCTAATGGTAGCATGGACAAAGCAGTCTTAGGCTAAACTCTTTTGGCATGTGAAGCCAGCTGTTTTACCACATGTAACCCCTTGAATACCAGATGAAAGGACACCACACAGGTTGCTATGAAAATAAACAATATATTTATTACTAACAAACACCTCTGAACTCTTTATGAGATCAGAGGGCTAAGCACATAACAATACTCTTCAGAAAAATACGATAAGTTGCACAACTTACAATGGTGCCCTAGGGGCACGACAAACCATATACTAAGTAAATGGTATAAGGAAATCGATAGAGAAAATGAAGATGCCCAGAGGCTGTAGGATCGCTGGGACTACACTACCCTAACCTTAGGTAAGTAGCAGGAGGCCCACGGGACGCGGGTGCAGAGTGTGAACTCACACTCGGGATGCAGAACAAAGTCAATGGGCAGAACAAATTACGAAAAGGTAAGTAAAAGACAGTTCCTACTAGTTACGACTAAAACGACAGGATACCTGGACACTAGGAGAGTCAATCTACCCTTGAGCACCGAAATGCCCTGGTTACCTCACCCACGGGCTGCGGGTGCATAGGTGTGAAAGTGTGTTGGGTTTCCGCATCGAAGTCTATGGAGCCTTGAAGAAAGATGCTGCAGGCGACCAGGAGGAAGATGTCCGGTGCGATCCACGGGTGGATCGAGGAAGATGAAGACCTGAAAGCAGAGGGGACAATGTTCAAAGTCACTAGCCAGTGACCGGAGTGGAACCAGGAAGGAACCAGATGCTGTTGTCGCGATCAGGTAAAGAGTGGACGCTTGACTCTGCAGCCACGTGGACCAGGAAGTGTCTTCGACGACCAGGATGGAGGCACGAGCTGTCCCACGCAGACTATCGCTGTGGGCGGTGTTGGTTTCCGGATTCGGCGTCAACAGGCCTTGGCAAAGGCAACCCACGCGGTGAGTGGAAAAGGCGTCTGGTGCGGACCAGGAGGGTCCGGGGTGCTTCTCCTTTGCAGGGAAGCAAGGGCCAGTCTGGAGCAACCAGACCAGCGATGTGGATTTCGTGGATCGTCTTCTAGGAGGCCACTAGCCAGCCGGCCAGTGACCAGACAACACGTCGAGCAGCAACCAAGCAAAAGGGCCCCACGCAGATCTCGTGGATGCTGGAGGGCTGGTCTTCGGTGCAGAAGCTTCTCGGGGCTGGGGCTTCTCAATCCCCAAAGCACTTACTCGAGGATGTCTCTGAAGTCGTGCTGGAAGCGAAGTGCAGTTTCTTCACGATGGCCGGTCCCACGTGTCTCGTCGCACCCACGGGTCTCAGCTGTGCTGCAGATGTGGGTAGAGGTCGGAGAGGTCTGGGAATCCAGGTCTCGTCGGGCTCTGAAGTCTGGTTCCAGCAGGAAGGACGACAAAGTGAACCACTAGGACGCTTGATGGTGCCTGCAGTTGCAGGGTGGACACTCCTTGCCCACAAGGGAGATTCTTCAGTCTTCTGTGGAGCAGAACGTCGAAGTCCAGAGTTTCTTCTTGTAAAGTAGTTCAGGATAATCTAACTTGGAATGGGCCCAGCGCCTACCTTTATCCTGCTAAAGGGGGCTGCACTAGTGACTAGGTCCCTCCCATGGGTGGGACCAGGAAGGGGGTGGTTACACCCCCTATCCTTTGTCTGGTTTCGTGCCAGAGCTGGGTCTGGAGTGCCCCAGCAACTGGTTTGAACCGGGGTATGCACAGGGACACCTTGTGTGCCCCAGGCATGTCTCATTCCTGTCAGCCCTCCCTACCTCAATACACAAAATCCTGTCTGGGGTGGGGCTAGCACCTCTCAAGGCAGGAAACCCTTTGTCCAGGCCTCCCTCGCTGGAAGGACTCCCAGCAGCAGGAGGTCAGACTTGTGTCTGTGGTGGCAGCATCCATTTTGTGATGCTGAGGCTCAGTTTAACTTTAACCGGGGTTCACAGTTACATACATGGCTTATCCCTCTAGAAGGGTGGAATGCTACCCCCGTCGCCAGAACTGGCGAGGGGGTAGTATTCCAAAGCGTATGACACCTTACACGACATGTTTTGATAATGCTATACCAAAGTTAGCAATAACCGCGAGGATTATAATGCACTTAAGAGTATATGGTATAGCGTTATCATGGAACAGCTATTAGGACTTGGTTCCGCAAGCTGCAGACAGGCTCAGCTCATGCTAGAGCACCATCTCACATAATTCCAAGCACTCTGCCTTCAGGATTGATAAGGCCTGCCATAGGAGTGACTGATAGGAGTATATGTGTCCATTTTGGGGTTAGATATAGGTATACTATATCTACAGCAAAGGGTGATTACACCACCTTGCCCCAGCTGTCTTAGCAGCCAGTTCTGTCAGTTTGGATGGCCAGCCAGGGGTGGCATAATACATGCTGCAGCCCTTGGTAGGCCCTGGGTACACCTATGCTCTGGGTACCTAAGGTACACTGTACAGGGGCTGATAAGGTGACCCAGAATCCAATTAGGTATGTACCTAAGGTACATGGAGTCCATTTTACAGAGAGAGCAATTAGTCTGGGATCCTGATTAGCAGGGCCCCAGGCCAACTAGGTCGAAAACCAGCTAAACACTAGGCAAAACGTTGGGGGCAACCATAATCGGATATCCACCTTCCTACACTACTGCCTGGACAGCCAAGTCCGGAGGGATGGCTTCTTTGGCCATTCCGTCCTCCAGTACTTTCTGGTGTGATTATTGGTTCGCAGACCCACCACTGGGGTTGGTATTGCTGGGGTATCTATTCTAAGGTAAGGAATCTATCACTAACGTGTCTCTTTCAGATGCACAAGTTACTACTTGTGTAACGATATATCTGTAAGAGACATTAGTTAGTGATAGATTCCTTACCGACCCACTCATCCTCCTCGTTCTGCGAACCGATATCTAGGGTTAAGGTCATCCCCTTTCAGGGCCCTAGTTTCTTGGCACCAGTGTTGTTTTTTATCATGGCTCTGCGTTTCTGGCGCGGAAAAGCTGTGTATAAGAACTGACGTCAGCACGCGGAGGCGGCGTCTAAGTACTCCGATGACGTCATCACGGTGCCGACAACGGCCGCGGACGACGCCTACCGAAGCGCATGGGTACTGCTATGCAAATCAATTCCGGATCCAGTCTGACGCCTGGGGATATTCTAAGGTAAGGAATCTATCACTAACTAATGTCTCTTACAGATATATCGTTACACAAGTAGTAACTTGTGCATTAGTCCCCCAGGGGAGAGTACTGAAGGCCTGGAGGAGAAGATCAAGTGTGTAAAAGGGGGGCAGCACTGTGTCTAAATCCATTAAAGACTTTGTGGGAAAACATTTTATCAAGAAACCAACACCCCTAAAAAATCAAGACTTTGAGAAGGGACCAATATTAATTTACGAAGCTAATGAACACAGTATAGAAGATTCACTAATTAATCAAAGCATTTTAAGTCAAATAAACATCAACCTGGAACCAAGACGCTCCTCATTGCCAAGGATATTTTCTATGACTGGTATTGTTGATGACGAATTTTAGGTAAATGCCCCAGAGGAGTTGGAAGGCCATAGAGATGCTACGGTTTCGGAAATTACATTAAATACAGATAAAAGCTTGGGCCTAGGGGAAAATAAGAGCTCCAAGTTGATACAAGAACTGGGTCGTAGTAGCTCGCTGGGCTTGGATATATCAGCAACACCCTCTGCATCAATGCTGGACATAAGGTTAATGCTTCAAAAAAATGCTGCAAGGCCTGCTAGAGGTCACATTATCAAACAATAAAACACTAAAGGCCTATGGAACCTGCCTAAAACAAACAGTGGGTGAATTACAGGGCATTAGGAGCTTAATGCCGTCGATGGTTAGACCAGTGCCCGATACCCTTGCTCAAGATGATGTGGTTGATGTGGGGGATTAGAGTCCATGAATATTTGCCAGGATGTGTATATTTCCAGATGTCCAATGATAATTAGGAGAAGGAGCGAGCATCCATAGTATAGGCGGACAAAGACCAGATACCCTCCCAGAAAACAAAGGCAGCAAAAAGGAAAACAAAAGGGTTAAAAAAAGGAAGGGATAATAGAGTTAAGTCCCAATTAACATTAAAAGAAGGAAGAATCATCCCAGATAATATGAGGCTAAGGAGGACCCCAGAGAATCACTCGCCCATAAGACAAGAGAAAACAGGGGGGGAAAGGGTTCAACAAAAAAACACCTGAGTAGTAGAAAGAGAGGAGAAGAGGTTGGGAAAATGGGTGAATTTGCAAGAAAAGAAGGATCACCCTAGGAACTCTGGGAGGGGGGTATTAGTTAAAAAATGAACAATAAAGTTATGAGTGGAAAGAAAAATGGAGACCTAAAAGTAATACACTCGAGTGATAAAAAGTGTATATATCTTGAACCCTTGGAAGCGGAAAAGGGGAGGAAAAAGTTAAGAAAAATGGTACCCCTGAACGGCTCCCAACTTTTGTTTTCTTTTTCAAAATGCCCAAGCCTGAGAGAAATTGCATCAAAAGATTTGAGACGGATAGGATTCATCCCCATTAAGAAAGACAAAGAAGTTACAAAAATTGTAGTCTACCCAGGGATGGTAAAAACTGCAATTTTAAATGCTGAAAAAGAAATGTTAAAGGAAGGACTAAGGTTAATGTCTGAACTTGAATTAGAAAGGGTAATGCAGCCTGAGATTGCCTTTCTGAATTGTCACGCAGGCCTGGCGAAAAGGCAGGCCAGATTGATAGCAGGGGCATGCGGGAAAAGAGCAAATATTAACATAGTTGTAGAAAATCTAGAGCCGTGTTAAAAAATTGGGGGAACTGGAGCCTCAAAGAGAGAGCATCTTGAGTACATCTCCGTGGGCGCTGAACAAATCTGGTCTCCTCAGCGAGATTGGTTAGGGAAGTGTGTTGTCGCATACCCTAAAAATAATTTCGTGGAACATCAATGGTTTTATAGGGCAAACAAAGATTGACGGTATAAAATACGCCTCTCTGCAGATTGATATAGTTTGCCTGCAGGAAACCTGGCTGTGCGACAATACCCCAGTGGTCGATGGGTGTTCTCAGATTCATAAAACCGCCAGTTAATCAAGATTTGGACGTCCTTCTGGGGTAATTATGACACTTATTTATACAAGAACGGCAAGTAAAGTAAATACAATAACTACTTCATGCTAATGGGTGCTGGTTGTTGAGGTAATTGTACAGGGGCCTGAAAGACAAAATGGCCGCGTCATTGTAGTGAACACCTACATACAATGGGGTTCTAAAGAAGAATATGAAAGAGAAATGGTACTAGTTAGAGATGATATAAATTGCTTGACTGATAAGTATGGAAAAGATCTGATGATGATTATGGGTGATTTTAACCATAAATTAAACCCCCAAAAAATAGACCCCTGGTTAGAAATGTTATAAAAGCTTATGACACAATGCCTGCACACTTTCCCACTTGCGACATGAGTAGACAAGATGAAGACTTAGGGGAATTCCTTGGTTTAAAATGGCTAATTTGCTTAAATAGTAGGGCAGGTGCAGACCGTCCAGCGAAACAAACGTACAGAAGAGGTAACCAACATTGTCCCATAGATTGTGTTTGTACATGTCTGGAACTACGCTAAGGTAAAAAGGTTTAAAGTAATTCAGGGTAAAGAAAGTGACCATTACCAATTGTTCTGTGAAGTGGAGAGAGGGCCCCCCAGACTTTGTGAAAGAGTCCTCCTCCAAACTATGGCATATCCAAATGTCTAACTACAAAAGTAACAGATGAATGTTTAGGGAAACTAAGTTTCAACAAAATTTAACCTTGGAGGTGGGGAATGCTCAGACAATTTCATGGTTTGAGGAAAAAATCTATCAGGTTGTACAATGCCTCAGAGCGGACCTAAAGATGAATGGAAAGGGAATTAAAGACCCACAAGCCCATTATAGAAAGCAAATAAGCTGGTTTGACTGAAAATGTAGGGAACAAAAAAGTTCAATAAGAAGAGAAGAAAGATGCCTAAGGCTAAGGTTTCATCAGGAGGGCTTTACCTACTTAACTAACTTAAGGAAAAATTATAAAATGTTGGTGGGGTCTAAGAAGAGGATATTCAAAGAAAAATGCTGGGATAACCTCACTGGCGGCTGGTCCATAGGGGGCGACAGGGCAGCGCCCCACTAGGCAAAACTGACCTCAATAATAATTGGGTAGGAAGAAATGTAAGCAGTCGAATTGACTGCTTTGACAATTCGCCTGTTTACATTTACGCCCTTTGATGGCAGCTGCTTCACAGCCTCAAGTGCGCATGACAGAGAACAACTAACGAACAGCGCACGCAGGAGAGAGCAGCAGGAGTCCAGACTCCAACTGCGCATCTGCGAGGGGCGCTTTTTTATTTCAGCACCTGACTCCATTGACATTACATTAGGCATGCGTAGTGCAGGAGTCTGGAGATGGGGTCCTGCTCGGGTGGTGACGTACAGTCGCCCCATGCCCAGTCAAATGTTAGGATACAGCAAAGGAGCGGGGAGAAGTTAGTTTCAAGTGTGTGAGAGCGAGGAGACGTGCGTGATGCGATGTGGAACCGGCGGAGGAGATGCCTGGTAATGGTAAGTTTGTTTTTATTTTAATTTATCCATTTAAATAAACGCCTACCCACGCGAACTCCCCCACCCTCCCCCCTTCCCCCGTCATCGCGGCTGGAATTCTCATGCATTCAACTGACAGGACGGGATAACAAGTGCTTTAAATGGGGCGGTACTCACCGGTACTGAGTACCGGCACTTCTAAATTTTCTGCCTCTGAGTACCGGAACTTTTTCTTGTCTCAAAGAGAGTACCGGTACCCATGGGGCAGCAAGCCAACTCAGTGCAATCTGGCTTGAAAAGAAAGAAGCGTGACACAGCTCATGAGTCGGTCCGTTTTCGTGAAGCACTCGAGTGCTAATCTTTTACAATCTGCTAAGTGAGCAACGTGCATATGTATTCAATCAGAGCAGGCAGGGCGTGGAGACAGTTGCACCAGGGGCGGCCTTAGGCATGTGCAAGCTGTGCACCTGCACAGGGCCACCAAACCCCAGGGGCCACCACACCAATATATATCCTTAATATATTAATCCTCTGAAGATGGATACATATTTGCGTGGCGGCCCCCTGGCAGGGATTTGGCGGCCTCCGGCTCTGCTCCACTTATAAAAACACCCTGACCCCCCCCCACCCCCTCTTCACTGGCCTCCGCTCTCCGCCCGGACCCCCTCTTCGGGCCCCCTAACTATGCCCCTTGCCCAGGGCCTCCATGAGCCTAAAGCCGCCCCTGGTTGCACTGTAGGTGTGCGAGAATGCCTGCTATGAGGCACATCTCCTGACTCAAAACTAAGAGTAGGCTTCCTGCTGTCATAGCAGAGTAAGGCAGCACTTGATTAGAGCCAGATCGAGGAGATGGGTGGTGATGATGACGCTGTAGCACAGCTATGCGGGTGGGAGAGGGCGGGAGGGGGAAGGGTTGGGGAATCAAGCTGTTGTAATGTGGACATCAGAATATGCGATCCGAAAATACATGAACTAAATACCTTGTCTGCGTGCAAGTGCTTCTATGTCCCTGTGTATGTTCTTCTTGTATGCGTGTTGTCTGCAGTGTGCATATCTGAAGACCAATTACACCTCAAACAAATTAAATGTGTGCCTCTGGCCCCGTTCCTTAGCACTGCCCGTAGCCCCGCCCCCTTATCCACATCTCAGGTGAGTACCTGCACTTATTTTTTTCCATTTAAAGCACTGGGGATAACTACAGGTCTGAAGGGGTATGTGAGGAAGAGTTCAGTTGTGGGATGAAGCGGGGGTTTATTTGTATGACTCTGACTCAGTAATTTCCCTTAGGAAGAAGTGAAGGCTGATGCACAGAAATTAAAGGAATAGCCGAAACTCTATTGATTATTTAGAACAACTAAATCCATAACACATGCTTAAAACGTTTAAAACACCTCAGAAGAATAAAGTACTTAACCTCACCTATTCGCTACTGGTAGTTAAACCTTCATACAGGTCACCCTCACCCAACATTAAGTTGTCCCTGCGCAGCGTCGTCATCATATATTTCACATCTTCGAGGCGTGGGCAGTGAGACCTGTGGGCAGCACCGGCCCATTTTTATCTGGCAGAGAGTAATTCAGCCGGGCCTGCACTGAGGCTCGCTCGCCCCATTACATGCTGTCCCATTACCGGTTCCCGTCGTGCCACGCGCACAAGAGGCCACTGCTGGGATCTGCTTGAGTAAATCCAGGTTTCTAGAAAATTAAAAGCTGTCCACACCCCTACATAAAGCATTCTCTTCACATCCGTTTAACTCGGCTACATTCTTTGTGCTTTGTGGCTTCGAGGGGAGAACAGTAACAGTACCTACACATTTTAAAATGTACTCATTCATTGTATTCTGCATACTGCCCTTCCAAGCAGTGCAGGATCAGTTTGGGATACCGGCGGGGAACTTCCTCTTGCACATGGCTGTCACAGCAGCGATTAAGAGGCATTGGGGTGAAGGGCAGAAGGAACCGGTGACCACGCTGGCGTGTCAGTACGTAATGATGGCTGCAGGGACGATTAAAGCGATTACGTGTCTCCAGTCACGAATGCTTCGGGAGGGATTGGCTCCCCTTGCTAGCTTGAAACAGAAGTGGGAAGAGAGTGTTGGGAAACCTATACCGGATACAACGTGGGGTCAACTCTTACAGAGAGCGGGGAAGGGTTGCAGGAATGCACGCTTTCAGCAAGTGCATTTCTTCGTGGTCCATAGGGCCTATCTAACCCCGGGCAGGATTCAGAGACATTTCCGAGTGGCGGGGGCGGCTTGTCCCAGGTGTCTTCTCCCAGGGGCGGAATTGGACCATATGTTCTGGGACTGCCCGAGACTGGGATCCTATTGGAATGACGTAGGTGAGCTCCTGAACAGAGTAACGGAAAGGCAGATGACCTTTGATAAGGCCTCCTGCCTGCTGCTTTGGTTCCCCCACACGAGGAAGACGAAGGTTACCAGCAAGTTTATTGATCTGGGGCTAATACTGGCTCAGAGAGAGCTCACGTGGCGCTGGAAGTCGAAGGAGGGTCCGTCTAGCAGGCGGTGGGTGATGGAACTGAGTAAATGGGCCAAGAGTGAAAGTGTGATCCGGCTTAGGCAAGCAACGCGCACAGCGGATGAGAGGAGTTTAGAAGTGGCACGGGCATGGGGGGGCCTGGTGCAAGCGTTGGAGGATTATGTTTCACAAGAGGTGGACGAGGAGGAATGAGGCAATGGGTGCATTCCGGGATGGCGCACGGTGGCCTGAGTGTTATCCCCTTGACTCCTGCACAGCAGATTACGTTCTGGCAGTCAGCACACACCAGCGACACTTCAGGGAATGGGGGGGGGGAGGGCGGGGATGGGGGAGCCTCGGGGAGGCGAGAGGATGATCATAGTGCGCGTAGGACACGGATCGCCGCAAATAGGTGGGCCGATTCGACCCAGTTTCCTTGGGTGGAGGGACGGCAGGACCCGAATCCTTATACCTCGAGGCTCCCTGGCAGGGGTGTGTTATTGGTTTGGGGTTCGGAGGGGGGGGGGGGTAGGTATTAAAAAAGCAGTGACGTTCGAAAGCCAACCTTGCGTGATGTTGAGTTTTTTTGATTGTTTGCTTGCATTGTTGCTTTATCGCCTAGCGCCATCCCAGGTCGTAGACGTTTGCCGCCCTGCCTCCGGGATGTGGGCTGAATGGCTGTGTGATGCTGGGACATTTATTGGGGATGGGCGAGGAATGGAGACGGGCATTGACATGAGTAGGCTGTATATCTTTGATGCTGCAATAAAAATTGTTTTAAAAAAAAAAAAAAAAATTCATTGTATTCTGCAAAGGTAGGTCCGCTCCGTGTCCCTGTTTTAACTCCCCTGTATTTTCTGGCTATTAGGAAGTCTAATCATTCGAGTCCTTTAGGATTATAAAGTAAGAAACAATCGCGCATCTTCTGCCGCTGAGTTCCTGCCGCAGCACTTCATAATTAGTGGCCTTTTGTGCACATATCTTCATTGTTTCAGGGTGAGCGGGCGTGTACGGAACCTGCATGTTAACACAGGGTGTGTGGCCTGCATTACCCATGTATTGTTGCAGTCCATACCTTGAAATACAATGATGTGAAATGCAGTGGGTGGCTGCAGCATATATACTTATTTTTTCATGTATTCATTTGAAACATTTATTTGATTATGCACCCGATTACCAAAAACCAATGCGGTGTATCGGCGCTGAGAGGAGCAGAGCAGAAGTTTGAAATAGAAGACGGACCCTCCGTAGGTTGTTCCGGAGTACAATAATTTTACGCCCTACCACTTTCATATGTCACCAGCCGCCCCTGGATAACCTATTAGAAACAATAGAAACAAAAAATATCAAAGGCTTCTGGCAGTTGATTCAAGCTGCATCAGGGCGGTCACCAGAAACCCTGAGCCATATAGTTGATCAGACATCCTGGTAAGAATACCTAGGCCAATTATATATGGCTAGCAATGCGTCATCAATAAGTAAGGGAAGAGCACCTAAGATATGGGAGGCAAAAGTGTTAATACCTGCATTCACGATGGAAAAAGTGAAGGACACCATCAGGCAGTTAAATCTAACTTGAGCCGCTGGGCCAGATAACCTACCTGCGGTTATAATTAAAACAGAGTTAAACTGGTGGTTACAATTTTTCTCAAATATGTTCTCCTAGGTGCTAGAACTAGGTATTATCCCAAAATCATGGAGGGGTGCGGTGATTAGACCTCTGCATAAAAAAGGGGACAGGAAGGACCCAAAAAAACTACAGATTAATTAATCTGTTAGACGTTGGGGGTAAAAGTATTTTCTACAATAATCCTAGGCAGACTGAAGGACTGGGTAGAACTATACTCGATTGTGCCAGTGGAATTAGGAGGGTTTAAGAGGGGCACTCAACCATTGATCACTGTTTTGCCTTATGGGCATTAGCTCGGAAGTCGTTAGATAAGCAAGGTAGATTTTATTGCTGTTTTGTTGACTTTCGGGCGTTTGATCTAGTGGACAGGGAGTGTCTCTGGGAGTCGCTAAAACGGTATAATATATTACGGGAAGAGCTCCTAGTAATAATTCAGGAATTGCATAGCCAGAACTGGGCTCAGGTCATCAAAGATACTATGGGGGGTTTGACAACGGAGATTGCTAATAATAATGGTCTAAGACAGTGCTGCGTATTGGCCCCACACCTTTTTGCAATCTTCCTTGCTGACCTACCTTCCTCATTAATGACGGAGAGAAGTGCAAGCCCAAAGGTAAATGGGAAGCATGTGTCCTGTCTAATGTACGCAGACAACTTAGTCTTTCTCAATCAAACAGAAGTGGGTCTGCAGAGGAAGCTAAATGCGCTTGATGCATATTGTGCTTCAAAACACCTTACAGTTAACATGGACAAAACACAAATATTGTGCTTTGGGAAGAGAGATCAAAATTTGAACTGGTTTTTGGGGCAAACAAAACTAGAAGTGGTAAACAAATATAAATATCTGGGAATATGGTTTGACCGGTCACTGAAATGGAATACGCACTTAGAGGCCCAGAAGGCCAAAGCTTTAGCCTCGGTCTGCGGGCTGAAAAAATTCAATCGTAATTATGGCGCTATGTCCCACAGACCTCTTTGAAGGCATTTAATGCAATGATCCCTCCACAATTGCAGTATGGGGCAGAAATGTTATGTTTAGGAGGGAAAAGTACCTGGGACAGCAAGGAAGGTAAATACTTAAAAGCATTGATGTCACTGCCTAGCTCATCAATGATACAGGCCATTAGGCTAGAGCTAGACTTGATATCATGGAATGTCCAGGTCCAAGTGAGTTTACTTAGATTTTGGAAACGATTGGGCGCAGGGGAAGATGGTAAAGGGTTGGTTTGGTGTATGACGGAGATACAGTTGAGCGAACTAAAGTGGGCAAAATTAACAAGAAACTGTACTCCAGCTGTGAAAGTTTGAAGGTGAAAATTGACCCCCAGTCCTTGCATATTGAAGAAACAAAAAATGTACTCAAATCCCTAGCGAAGGAAAAGTCCAGACTAACTGATATGGAGTATGTGAGACAAAAAGAGTCTGCAAATTTTGATAAATAGTTGGAGGAATGAAAAATGGTATCCTTACCTAGATACCCTACCAAATCAATGGCTTAGAATAGAACTTTTAAGAATGAGAGTAGGCATTAATCCCGCTCGAGCCAGTGACAAAATAAAAGGAATACTGATGGACCATGAGGGCAGGTGTAAATGTGGGATGGGTATGAAATGTGAGTGCCTACACATTCTGTTGGATTGCAAAAAAATGCTAGACAAACGAAAATTGTTCCTACATCCAGTATTTTTAAAGTACGGGACTGGGTCATGGATGCAAGCAATTGAGCTCCTCATGGACATGCAGTTCCTCGATATAGCAGTGGCGAAGCATATCCAGGCTATTAAAAGGTTACTAATGGAATAGGGAATGGGGGAGTTGTCTGTGTATTGACAAAGAAGATTTGTAAATATGGTACTTTTAAGTGGTTTAAATAGAAAATGTAAATGTCTAGATTATACAGGTGTTTTAGATTGTGCCCATAAAATTAGTATGTATTTGTTTTAACAAAACTAAGGGCAATTTTTGGATAATTAAGTTATCTTTTGTAAGGAGATACTGAATTTGTAATAATCCCTTTGTATTTTAATAATGGCTCTTTTACAATTTTAATCAAAGGTTGTGTTTTAATGTTATGCTGTTTAATGACCGATGGTCAAAATAAACGTATCTTTTTAACTTGAACTTGGTGATGGACGCATCCCTTCTGGTACGGGGTGGCCACATGGGAGAGGTGGAGATCAGAGGCCTCTGGTCTCCGGTGGAGGCCGAGCTCCATATCAACCTTCTGGAGCTTCGGGTGATCCGACTTGCACTGAAGGTATTCCTTCCCTCTGTCATGGCGGAGGGTAGTACCGGTGTTCACAGACCACACCACCGCCATGTGGTACTGCAACAAACAGGGCGGGGTGGGTCGTGGACCCTATGTCAGGAGGCTCTGCGTCTCTGGACATGGCTGGAACACCAGGGCATGTTCCTGGTGGTTCAACACCTGGCAGGTTCTATGAACGCAAGGGCGAACTAACTTAGCCATCGGTGCATGATGGATCACGAATGGCGTTTGCACTCGGACGTGGCACAAGTTCTCTTTCCACAGTGGGGAGAGGCTTGGTTAGATCTATTCGCCACCGAAGAGAACGCTCAATGTCCTCCGTTCTGAGCGTTGGAATTTCCAAGGTGGCACTCGCTAGGTGATGCTTTTCGTTGCGAGTGGAGTGTCTATACGCCTTTGAGCCTACACAACTTCTACCCTGAGTGCTGAAGAATATCAGGTGCGACTGGGTCCAAGTTATTCTTTTGGCTCCGGACTGGGCTCGAAGAGTGTGGTATCCTGAGGTACTCAGTATGGCGATCGATCCCCAGCTCCGTCTGCCTCTTCTGTCGCAGCAGCAGGGGACAGTTCTCCAACCGAACCTGTCCAGCCTCCACTTCCTTGCGTGGAGATTGAGCGGCAGCAGCTGACTTCTTTCGACCTGCCTCACGAAGTCTGTGCTGTTATCTTGGCAGCCAGGCATGTTATGTTATGTTAGGAATTTGTAGAGCGCATGGCTGCCCGAGGGCTTCCCAGCTGTAATGAGTACTTTTTACAAGCTCTATCTATAATGTGTCTACAAGGGGAACAGCAAGGTTTTGATATGTTTCCTGAAAACGGTTTCGTTTCGTAGAATTTTTATTTATATGGGAGGGCCTTCCACATCTTTGGTATCAGGTGGGCAAATGATCTGCCCCCTACCTGGTTCTTTTGGCTCTCATTGTCCTGATAAGCTGTTGCTGGGCTTATCTTAGATGCCTGGTCGGGATATCCCTGGGCATCATTTGTCTCCGTTTTATTAGGATCATTTGTCTCCGTTTTATTGGGCCTTTTTTGTTAACAGCTCTGTATGCCAGGCATGGGGACTTAAACTTTATTCTTGTTTCAATAGGGAGCCAGTGTAGCTGTTTCAGTGCTGCTTTAGTCGAAGTGTGTTTGGGGATTTTTAGAAGGAGTCTTGCTGCCACATTTTGTACTACCTGTAGTCTCTTTGTCACATATTTAGGCGCGCCCACATAAAGTGAGTTTCCATAGTCCAAGCGTGAGATTATAAGAGACTGGATGACCATTTTTTTCAGATGTTTTTCAATAATCTTCCTTAGTATTTTAAGCAGAGAAAAACATATTCCTGACAGTTTCCTGGATTGGCAATCCATCGTGAGTGAGTTCTCCATCCAGACCCCCAAGTTTTTTTATAACTGGTTTGGGTATAGGTGGGTTTCCCATACAAGGGGGCCACTGTGTCAGGGGTGCCTGGATAGTGGATTTTCCTAATAGCATATTCTCTGTTTTTTCACCATTTAATTTCAGATGGCTAGCGGCCATCCAATTTACCACTCTCTTCAGACAGTGATTCAACTGCTGATTAGCGTTATTTGTTGGGGAGACTATCAGCTGAGTATCGTCAGCATTTGACACCACTGAGACACCATCTTCCTGTGCTATATTAGCCAGCTTTCATACATAAATATTAAATAGGGTTGGACTAAGGGAAGATCCCTGTGGGATGCCACATGTAATTGGGAGGTGGTCTGAAAAACAGTCCCCTTCCATCACTTGGAAGGATCTGTATTCCAAAAAAGAAGCGAACCAGTCCATGGCAAGGCCGTGGACTCCTATTTCCCTTAGTCTCCCCATTAAAGTGGTATGATCTACGGTGTCAAATGCTGCACTGAGGTCTAACAAAAGGATGGCAGCAGAACCACCCTCATCCAATAGTGCCCTTAGCTCCTCGGTGACCACCAACGGTGCTGATTCTGTACTATGGGAGCACGAAAACCCATCTGAGTAGGATGCAGTATTTCGTTAGATTCCAGGAAGTTAGTCAAGGTATTGTTTACATGCTTTTCAAAAAGTTTGCTAATAAAGGGCCAAAGCGAGGTAGGGCGTAGATTGCTAAAGACAGTAGGGTCCATATTGGCTTTTTTGTAAAGGCCTAATGATTGCAAGTTTCCAAGCTTTTGGGACGGAAGCTGTTTCTAATGATAGGTTGAGCATTTCCGTTATGGAGGTTAAAATGGTCTCCTGTGCTTTAGCTAAAATCTGGGGCGGGCTGGATCAATATGTGATCCAGATTTAGTACCTTTTATTAGATTACGAACGTCTTCTTCCTCAAGTCTGGGGAAATGAGCTAATTTTGGGAAGGAGAAAGGTCCTTCCACCTCTGTGCCTACATCATAGTTCAAGTCCCTATCATTTGGGAAGTGGTCATATATTTCTATTACTTTTTTATGGAAAAAGATAGCTATGTCATTACACCTTTCAACTGAGACCAGGAGGGTTCTCGTATTTTCATGGTGGTTAGTTAGTGTTTTAACCACTCTAAATAGTTCTCTTGAGGAATAAGCTGATTGAGAGATTTTTTTCATAGAATTTAGCTTGAGCACTCTTCATATCATTATGACAGGTCCTAATTAGCAGCTTGTATCTAGATTTTAAAACTGGATCATAATTCTTTCTCCATGGTCTCTCCAGTTTCTTACATTCTTTTTTTAATTCCAAAACTGTTCATTGTACCATGGTGCTCTTCTAGGGCATGTTTTATTGTTAATAGTTCTCTGGGGACACATATGTCAGCCGACTGGATAATCCAGTCTTCCTATTGCTGATATTTCTCTTCTATGATACCAGCCAATTTTGGAATGCTGTCCGTTAGGACCGTTTGCCAAGTTTCTGGGGCCAATCTAGCCCAACTACGCCTTTTTGGGCTAGAGATTTCTTCTGCTGTGTGGGTTTGGGTAGGCCAAATCTAATGAAAAAGTGATCTCACCAGGAGACTGGGATAGTGTTTAGTACAGTGATTTTGGGGTCATTAGAAAAAATGTCAAGTATATGCCTTTTCTCTTGCGCGGGTGAGGTCACACGCTGCGTTAATTGTAGAGCTTCTAAATCCCCTTGCAGCCGTTTGATGTGAGGGTTATCAAAGTGAAAATTAAAATCACCCAAAATAGTCATATGGGATTTCTCCATCGCCCGACTAATTAAGGGGTGAGGTAGTGCCTCCATGAACCTGCAGCTTGTGCCTGGTGGTCTATAAATAAGTATCCCAGAGAAGGTGCAGTTAAGGGATAGTGTGATGTGAAACTGTTGACTTTCACATTCTGGGAGATGAAGCTGAGTTATAGTACATTTGAATTCATCTTTCAAGATAATAGCAATACTACCCCTTACTCTCTCTGTCCGGTCCAATCTATGTATCTGGCAACCCGAAGGAGGGGCAAGATGGATGTCCGGTTCTGAACTGTCGTTGAACCACGTTTCGGTCACAAACAGCATGTCTAAAGGGTCTCCCTCCAATAAGGCTCCTATTTCAGCGATATGCCTTGGGATTGAACGGGCATTGTTTAGGCTTGCGTACCATTTAGACCCGTGAGCACCATTAGTTCTAGTTGGCCTATTTGGGTTAGTGTGTAGCTCATAGCCACACTGGGCTCATATAGTGTTGGTAAATGGGGAGCTATTAACTTCTGATTGTGGGGCGCAGGCGGGGTGCATCTGCGGTATCTGAAAGAAACATGTAGTGATAGATACCTTACCTTAGAATTACCCCCAGGCGTCAGACTGGATCCGGAAAGTTTTTCGTCAGCAGTACCCCTGTGCATCGGTAGGCGTCGTCGTGCGGCTCCGCGTGCGTCGTTGGCGCCGGGGGCATCGCGGAGCTACATGGACGTGCCCACGTGCGCTGACATCAGTTCTTTATTTTTCCGTGCCAGCAAGCACAGATCCGGGAAGAGCAAGTACCCCCAGTCACTTTTTGACTGAGTTTTTGAGGCCTTTTACCTCATCTTTTCGAGTTGATCGACTCCTGGTGTCGCAGGGATGCCCGGATTCAAGAACTGTGGAGACTGTCACGGCATGAAGTCGGTGATGGACCCACACCGCGTGTGTCTCTACTGGCTGGGGCGCGACCACAACCATAAGTCGTGCCCCGCCTGCTGGGCCATGGCCCCGAAGACTTTGCGGGAGTGGTCCTGAAAGTTGCTTGAAGTCCGGCAGTCGGCTCCAAACTGCTCGAGGTCCCGGTCCCGTGGGAGGTCAAGGGACTGGTCGCATAGTATTCCCCATCATTCTTCTGGATCCAAGTCTTTGCACTCCGGGTCAGGTAAGTCGAAGCATTCCAAGAAGAAGTTGAAGAAGCATCGTCGCATTGACTTCCCCTCGCCTGTCACGTGACGCGGCTGAGGGTCCCACCACCGCGGGGTCTCCAGCAGAGCCTGCGACCTCACCCCAGTCTACCACCCCCTTCCCAGGTGCGGGAGCGACGCCTGCTTTTTCTTGCTGCCATGGCCCGACTCTTTCGGCCGTCTGGCCCCACCGGTGCACCTGCGGGCGCGAGGGACCGACAGGGAGTCCTGCTTTGCCATTACCGGCGCCGACGCCGCAGGTCCCCCAGGGATCCGGATCGGATCCCTATCGACGCCGGTTGACTTGGTGACACCTCCACCTACGTCTTCTCCGGCACCGCTGCTGACGTCGCCCGATCCTCGGGACGACGTCGTCCCCAGGTTCAGCCCCGAACCAGACACGGTGCTGGATCGGCAACGGCCAATGCTGACGCCAATGGGCACTTTTGTGCCCTATGTCCCACCTCCTTATTTTGAGCCTGTTCCACAGACGTCAGAGGAAGGGGAGTACTAGGAGGGGCCTGAGGACCCTTTAGCACAGGACTGTGCTTATGATCCAGACTGGGCAGATGATTTGGGGGAGGCCAGTGGTCTTGATACCTCGCCTGACCTTGGCATGCGGTCTCCTCCTACTGTGGCTACGGAGGAGGGAGCCAGTTACGCAGTGCTGTTGCGTAACGCGACCGAGGCTCTTCACCTCGAACTCCCTACGGTGGCCGTCAGGACTAATCTCCTGACAGAAGTGCTCCAACCGGCGGCTACCTCTTCGGAGGCTTTGCTGCCTTTTAATGAAGCACTATCCGACGTTCTTTTGGGCTCCTGGTCCAGGCCCAACACAGGGTCTACTGTGGATAGGGAGGTGGCCCGACGCCATTGCCCAGCTCCGGGCGACCCCCTCTTCCTTACCCAACATCCCACCCCTGAGAGCTTGGTTGTCCAAGCCTCTAATCCAGAGCGCGTTCCCTACTGCACCTCCAGACAGGGAATCCAAGAAGCTGGATCAGTTTGGTAAGAAACTGTTTGCATCTGCCAGATTAGGGCTGCGGTCGGTGAGCACTACATGCCTCTTGGGCTGTGATAACCACTCTCTGTGGGGCACGGTTGCGCAGGTGCTGCCTAACTGCCGGGAGGAGGCCCAGGTAGTTCTTTCCCGGGAGAGATTCATCAAAGTTCACCATACGTTGTGGGCTACACACCGCCGACTCACTGGGCAGGTCGATGTCCACGACTGTGGCGCTTCGGCGCCACGCCTGGTTGAGGAAAACTGGTTTCTCAGGGGATGTCCAAAACACTCTGATGGACATGCCCTTTGATGGCATTCGCCTTTTGGCCATAAGGCAGATAGTGCGTTGGAGCGCTTCAAGGACTCCCGGGCTACAGCCAAGTCCTTGGGTCTGTCGGCCGTTCGGCCTCCTCCGCCTTCTGCTTTTCGTTCCTTTCGTGGCAATGGAAGGGTCGCCCCACAGCGTTCGCAGAGCCACAGACCACAGCAGCAACAACCTCAGCGTGGTCGCAGACGTGGGAACCATCGAGGCGGTTCAGGGGGCCAGTGGGCGGGTCAGTCCACTTCCACCCCAGCAGCATTCACGTCAAAGCCCTCCTAGTCCGACCTTTCAGGCCCATCAGGTGCCAGTGGGTGGACGAATACGCCATCATCTCCACCACTGGCGCAACATCACTTAGGACAAGTGGGTGCTGCAAATTGTCCGAAGGGGCTACTCCCTCCCCTTCGAGACAACCCTTCCAGCCATGCCATCTCAGTACCACCGCATGTCCGGGGATCACTTGGCGCTTCTCCAGCAGGAAGTTGCGTCCCTCTTGGCCAAGGGTGCCATCGAGCGCGTTCTGACGCCAGAAGTTGGTTGTGGTTGTTATTCCCACTCCTTTCTGGTTCCAAAGAAGGACAAGGACCTGCGTCCTATCTTAGACCTTCGGAACGTCAATTGATCAAGATGCTCATACTTGCTCAGGTCTTGTCTGGCCTGGACCTGCAAGACTGGATGGTGGCATTGGACTTGCAGGACGCCAATTTTCATATTTCCGTCCTGCCTGCCCTCTGTACATGGCTGGAACATAAGGGCATGTCCCTGGTGGTTCAACACCTTGCGGGTTCTTTGAACGCCAGGGCGGACAAACTCAGCCGCCGGTGCATGATGGATCACGAATGGCGTCTGAACTCGGGCGTGGCACAAGGTCTCTTTCAGCATTGGGGAGAGTCTTGGTTAGATCTATTTGCCACCGAAGAGGACGCGCAATGTCAGCAGTTCTGCGTGTTGGAATTTCCAAGGCGGCACTCGCTCGTTGACGCTTTTCGACACGAGTGGAGTTGCAGTCTGTTTTATGCCTTTCCGCCTATACCACTTCTACCCAGAGTGCTGAAGAAGATCAGGCGCGACCGGACCCAAGTTGATCTTGTGGCCCCGAACTGGGCTCGAAGAGTTTGGTATCCGAGCTGCTCAGTAAGAGCATCGATCACCCAATCTGTCTGTCTCTTCGAGAGGATCTTCTGTCGCAGCAGCAGGGGACTGTCTTCCACCCGAACCTGTCCAGTCTCCACCTCCTTGCGTGGAGATAGAGCGGCGGCAGTTGGCATCTTTCGACCTGCCTCCGAAGTCTGCATTGTTATCCTGGCAGCCAGGCGTCCATCCACTTAGACGGTATACGCCTGCAGGTGGAATACGTTTGTGGCATGGTGCACAGCAAAGGCTGTGGATCCCCTTTCTGCCCCTCTTTCAGAGGTGGTTCTTTTCCTTTTCTCTTTGGCCCTGTAGGGCTCTGCTATGGGCACTATCAAAGGCTATCTCTCGGCTATTTCCGCCTTTTTAAGGCTTCCAGATCAGCCTTTTCTCTTCAAGTCCCCTGTTGTAAATAGAATCTTGAAAAATATCACACACATGTTTCCTCCTGTTCCTTTCGTGATCCCTCAGTGGGACTTGAATCTAGTTCTTACATTTCTGATGTGTGCTCATTTTGAGCCACTTCACAATTGCCCTCTTCATCTCCTCACTCTAAAGACTGCTTTCCTGGTTGCCATCACCTCTGCCGGAAGGGTGAGTTAGCTCCAGGCTCTTTCTTGGCTCTTTCTTGCCTAGAACTCTTTCCATCTGGACAAAGTTTTTCTAAGGACTCGTCCTTCTTTTCTGCCAAAGGTTGTCACTGCCTTTCACATCGGGCAGACCATCACGTTGCCCACCTTCTTTCCGCCTTTGCATCCCTCAAAAGAGGAAGAGAGGCTCCACCGTCTCGACCCAAAATGTGCGCTCTCTTTCTATCTGGACCGCACACAACAGTTCTGGGTGGATGACCATCTCTTTGTTGGCTACCTGGGCGCCAAGCGGACCATCTCTTGATGGGTCGTACTGTGCATAAAGGCTTGTACTCCTTGGCTAATAAGGAGCCTCCGGTGGGGTTGTGCGCCCACTCTACCAGGGGGACGGTATCCGCTACAGCTCTGGGACGGCGAGTTCCCTTGCATGACATCTGCCAGGCAGCTATGTGGGCCTCGCTGCAGACGTTTACCAAGCACTACTACCTGGACAGTCAAGTCCGGAGAGACTGCTTCTTTGGCCGTTCTGTTCTCCAGGACTTTCTGGTGTGATCTTGGTTCGCAGACCCATCACCGGGGTTGGTATTGCTGGGGTATCTATTCTAAGATAAGGAATCTATCACTACCTGTTTCTTTCAGATGCACAAGTTACTTACCTTTGGTAACGATATATCTGTAAGAAACATTAGTAGTGATAGAATCCTTACCGCACCACCCATCCTCCCTGTTATGCAAACTGATATTTAAGGTTAAGGTCATCCCTTTCAGGGCCCTAGTTTCATGGCACCAGTGGTGAGTTTCTTGCATGGCTCTGCGTTCTTGGCGCGGAAAGTCGTGTGCAGAACTGAAAGCGCGCGTAGGCACGTCCAACTAGCTCCAGCAATGTCATCCCGGAGCCAACGACGCACGCGGAGCCGCACGAGGATGCCTACCGACGCGCAGGGGTACTGCTGCCAAAAACTTTCCAGATCCAGTCTGACGCCTGCGGGTAATTCTAAGGTAAGGAATCTATCACTACTAATATTTCTTACAGATATATCGTTACCGAAGGTAAGTAACTTGTGCTTCATTTCCCATTCATTGTTTTAAGGGTTCATTGAACTAATTCTTCATTTTAACATGAAATTCTATACATAATATAGGAAGTTTGTTAAATAATAATCATCTTAATGTGAGCGAAACCACTATTGTATAACAAAATTAAGTATTCATGGCCTATGCTGAGAGTGGAATGGAGCAGTGGGTATCTTAGTAGTATAGGGATGCACAATTAAAATCAGAAAGGTTGGTTCAAGTGAAGTAATGGTGACAAAGGCGTTCTATGTCAGCTATCATCAGGGAATTGTAGGCATTTATGAGTGATGATTAATGTAAGTGAGTTATGGAGAGATTAAGGTCATTTTAGAAGCCTAGAAGTGGTAAAACAAAACACACTGATCTTTCATCCAAAATACAGGATGTGTTCATCTCTTCCCTTAGATAACATGGTTTGTACAACTGCAAATGGTGGCTTGGCTACACTTTTCTGGGTGTGGGACCACTCTGTAGACAGACCGTGACTTGGTATACCTCAAGCTGGCATGTTGTGCTTGATGCTGGTAGTATGGGGTTCACAATACCTTTTTGATTGACATCTTATACAGTGTTGATCTCAGTCTAAATTTCTTGGCCTGATTGAATGCAGTTTTATATTCCTTGAGAAAAAGTAATGACTAACAAACAGCATTGATCTCCACCAGTCTGTTGCTTTTCAGAATGACTAGGATGAAAGTATGTATTTCTCATAGCTATTAGTGCATGGTTATAAGCTATTAAATGTGATGGGGTTCAGTTAAATTTGCTATTTTTGCAGATAATCTGCTCATGTATCTGACGAGCAGTCCAGCAACTCTCTTGTAGATCCTTTTAGAACTAGACCTCTATTGAAAGATGTGCAGTTTTGAGGTTAACTAAAAATGTGGGATGTTGTAGTAAGCTGGAAAGTAAGCTATTGACTTTTGATATGTGTGGAGTTGAAAGGAAAATGATAGTGCTTACACATATGGACCCTGTGTGATTTAGTTTCAGTTGAACTTCATTAGCGGTTTCAAATAATGAGACACAACCTGCAAAGATGTTTTTACCACCTTATCGCAGGGACAAATACTAGTAAAGATGAGTTCATCTCAAAGATTTGCAACTGTTATTCACTAAGTCGACAGTAAGTTTACTGAAATTCTTTTCATGAGGCAGTTGATATATTTTTTTTAATTTATTTAGATGGAGAGAAACACCGGAGTTGTGCTAGAAACCTTATTTTTCAGCAATAAAGTTAGGTTTGATTTTTCCAGATGTCCAAGCTCACTGCACAGTATCCCATCTTACTATACTGGCAATCTCTTGCGGGACACTTCGGGAAAAAAACAGTGGGGTAAAATGGCAGGACATGCCTGGTAAAGTTAAAGATCTATTACACTTTGTTGGGAAAAGAACAAGGAGGCTTCCAGTTCTAATAAGGCTTTGAATATAGTTAGCTGGGAGTAAAGACAATGTCATACTTTTTGGGAAGTTACATTTCTATGTGGCCTATCTTTCATATTTGGGCCTAAGACTAAGTCAGATTTTAAAAATGGCCATGTTGCCTTTTTTTTTTAAAACAGCCTAATGGTGTTTGAGGATTAGAGTAACTGAAAATGTTGAGAGTGAATGGCCCAACAAGTTGAGGGTCAGACTATATTAAAGTTAAAATGAAGCAACTTTCGATTAGGTTTTATGTTGTGATGAAATGTGAAATCCCGGCCCCAAGGAACACACAGTGATGCAAGTTTTAAGATGGTTGTTATTTGAGCCTGAACCCCCTTACTAGTTCAAGCATTATGGTCTATGTCTGCAATAAACCTGAGTGACTTGTACTCTGATGTTCTTGCGTTTGTCATGTACCTCCATATTTTGAGGTATTTGAGTTTTCTTCTTTTTTTCCCCCAAAGAAAAAAAGAAATTCTATATGCTTTTTAACTTCATTGGTAATATTGAGTAGCATTTGGGGTTCTCAGATAGGTCAATGCAGTCTCATGGGCCCTTTAATTCTGGTGTGCTTCAGAGCAAGATTTTTCATTGTATGCTTACCGAGAGTTGGGGTGAGGAAAACAACATCCTACCTTCCTATGTGTAATGATCAAGATTGTGATGGGTGCAGAACGTGCTCAAGCTCAGTTTTATTCTGTCTTCCTACATGTAGCGATCAAGACAGTAATGGCACTATGCACCTACTTCCATTCGTACTGCTGTTTGCAAAGTGCTGCATTGTACGAGCCTTCTTTGGATTGTTATCATACTGTGTGCAATCCTGTTGTCGGAATAGTGTGTCTTAGTAAGTGATTGAGAGCAAAATGTACTGATTAATTGTGCGCTTCTGTCAAAGAGGTGGTTCATAACACTATTTCCAATGGGACGGCAATGCTGGTTGGGATCTGCATGCTGTACCCGAGGTTTTACTGCAGTCTGTCCAGACGAAATCTGCTACAATGCAGGGCATATTGCACACAGTCCATAAGAGATCTGCACGCTACAAGACCGTTTGGAACAATCAGTTATCTGCTTGTTTTCCCTACAGAAAAATATTTTTCTGTATGCCCAGCTTTCCGCAAAAGCAGATAAAATGATTTTGCTGTCTTTGCAGTTCATGAGCGGGTCTTTGTGGATAGTGGCCCACATGTTTAAATAAGATTTTTTCAAATGTAAATCTTCTACATCTTATTTTGGGCTATTTATCTTTAGACATGCTGGCATTCAGCCAGCAGTGCATTAGGTCACATATGCTTGCTCTGTTTTGTTTTTATTCAGCACTCTTACTGGATCCACATGCAGAGGGTCAGGTTATTTGATTGTTTTGTTCTTCGGTAGTTCATTTATGCTCTTATCATTTTTATACTCGCAAAATGTAGACCGAAAATGCACTGTGTAAAGCACGTGTGCCATTTCTTCTGGATCCTGGTGACCTGCTAATTAAATGGCAGTCATTGATGCAATCCTTCAGTCACTATTGAAAGATATGAACATTTGGGGTAAGGGTTATGTTGCCAAAAAAATGGCACCAGTTTTTAGAAGCTGAATTTAAGATGATTATCATATTTATGTAGGGAGGGAAGTGTGAGAATCAGGTAATGGAGAAATCTAAGCGTATTTGCAGCAAAGTTAAGAAAAGCCAAGAATTCTAATCACACCATCAAAACCAAATAGAATTGTACCCCAGACAAACACCGGTTGTTTAACGTTCCATTTACTGTTCACATGGTTTGTCCGCCATTGTGAATGATATGGGTTCACTCTATTGCAGAAACTGTGGCTGTGCCATGGACTGGACGCTGAAAAGGGTCTTTTGAATTGTCTTGTTGATTGCCCAAATAAAGAGCAACCCCTCCCAGTAGCCATGGTGTTATTTTGCACCTGATAGTAGATTTGAATGCTGTTAAGTGTCTCTTTAGGACTATCCCCAAAAGAACATAAACAGTAAGGGTCGGGGGGGACTCTTTGGCAATGTTGTAGCTCTTGATTATAGTTGGGGATTAATGCAGAGATGAATAAGAAGGTAACATGTTCACCCCTAACATCAGGAATGAGGAAGAGCAAAGCATGAAGAAACCGGAAGAAATCAAGGTGACCATAAGTGTGGAAACCATGTGGGTAGGAGCACTGAATACGCACTGAGTGGTGAATTAAGCCACATAGTGCCTTGCTGTTTATGGAGTATGGCCCTTCATGCTTGAAACCTCTGGTAAGCTCTTTATGTATCTCCCCTGTTGTATTAGTATGAAATGAATCAGGTCAACCTTGATTATGTATTGATCTTTGGAGCCTCCCTGAAGCCATTTGGATTGAATAGTTTTCCTTAACTAGTATTGACTATCTAATGACAGAAGCTCATTACTAAACTGGACCAGTGAACTGTGTCATCAGGTGTTATTGGATATCAATTCCGCAAACAGCTAAAGACGTGGCTTTTCCCCTAGATCTTCTCTTCCACCTCTATGAACTGCTCAGCGCTGGGATGCCTTCGGGTAGCTACATGGTTTAGAAGTGCTACTTCATTCATTCATTCAATTCAAAACATCCCACAGCATTTTTTTTTGTCTAGTGGTACGTATCAGTTTTGGAGCATACCACTTCACCAGGTGTTAGCAGCTACAGTTTCCCAGGAAATATTGTGGCATTTCCAAGGACATGTAATCTGTTGTTGCATTGCAAGATAGTAACCTGGGGTCCGCTCGCTCAGTCTCAGTGACCATTATATTGCTATTGAGGAAATGCTTATTATTTGACAGAAAGGTGTACTACCCTTGGGGAAGAAGAATGTGTTATTAAGACCAATTAAGGTATGCATTTGTGCCTTGTATTGCTTGCAGAATTGTCAAGCCTTGTGGAAAACATTAGGAATGTACCTGCAACTTAAGATATGGATCAGCTTATTTAATTTTAGGTCAGTGTACATTTTATGCCGTATTCATGAAGAATTATGAAGAGAAAATGTAAGTCTTTTTTTTAAGAAAGGAGCATAGTTCAAATGGATGGAACAATATCAGACCTGAGTTTATCATATTAAACAGGAGATTTCAGTGACAACAGCACTTTAACCAGTTGTAGAGGTGGCTAAGATCTGTGTGAATGTGGAGCTGTGAGTAAGTCAAGAAATTTATTTTTTGTGCTTCATCCAGGCCAGTGAGACCTTTAGAGAGAAGCTATCCCATTATATAACAAGCATTAGAAATGCAATCGGGCTCGGATTTATTTGAGTTTGAGCTAATGGCATTGTAAATGCCAATGTATTGTTGCTATGTGTTATGGAGTGTGTTCATGTGGTGTGTACTGCCAGTGATCTCCTTGTGAGTGTGAGAATATTGCACGGTTACTGCCTGTGTTGTCCTTCTTGTGAGTGTGAGAAACTTGCACCTCTGCTGCCTGTGGTCTCCTTGTGAGTGTAAGAAGCTTGCACTGCTGCTGCCTGTGATGTCCTTCTTGTGAGTGTAAGAAGCTTGCACTGCTGCTGCCTGTGATGTCGTTCTTGTGAGTGTGAGAACCTTGCACAGCTGCTGCCTGTGAGTATGAGAAGATTGCATTGTGCATCTCTGTGCTGTGCCTGTTCTTTATAAGGGACTCTTGCTCTGTTGCTGCTGCTGCCTTGGCACAGTACCTGCTGTGAGTGTGTGAGGGAAGCTTGCACCGCTGCTGCTTGTGATGTCCTTCTTGTGAGTGGGAGAAGCTTGCACCTCAGCTGCCTGTGGTATCCTTGTGAGTGTAACAAGCTTGCACAGCTGCTGCCTGTGATGTCCTTCGTGTGAGTGTGAGAAGCTTGCACCGCTGCTGCCTGTGAGTATGAGAAGATTGCATTGAGCATCTCTGTGCTGTGCCTGTTCTTTGTAAGGGACTCTTGCTCTGTTGCTGCTGCTGCCTTGGCACAGTACCTGCTGTGAGTGTGTAAGGGAAGCTTGCACCACTGCTGCTTGTGATGTCGTTCTTGCGAGTGTGAGAAGCTTGCACCTCTGCTGCCTGTCGTCTCCTTGTGAGTGTAAGTAGCTTGCACTGCTGCTGCCTGTGATGTCGTTCTTGTGAGTGTGAGAAGCTTGCACCGCTGCTGCTTGTGATGTCCTTCTTGTGAGTGGGAGAAGCTTGCACCTCAGCTGCCTGTGGTCTCCTTGTGAGTGTGAGAAGCTTGCACCGCTGCTGTTTGTGATGTCCTTCTTGTGAGTGTGAGAAGCTTGCACCGCTGCTGTTTGTGATGTCCTTCTTGTGAGTGGGAGAAGCTTGCAACTCAGCTGCCTGTGGTCTCCTTGTGAGTGTAAGAAGCTTGCACAGCTGCTGCTTGTGATGTCCTACTCACTACTCTACTCTACTCACTACTCTGCACTCACTACTCACTACTCTGCACTCACTACTCACTACTCTACTCACTACTCTACTCACTACTCTACTCACTACTCTACTCACTACTCTACTCACTACTCTACTCACTACTCTGCACTCACTACTCACCACTCTACTCACTACTCTACTCACTACTCTCCACTCACTACTCTGCACTCACTACTCACTACTCTACTCACTACTCTACTCACTACTCACTTCTCTACTCACTACTCTGCACTCACTACTTTACTCTCTACTCACTACTCTACTCACTACTCACTACTCTACTCACTACTCACTACTCTACTCACTACTCACTACTCTACTCACTACTCACTTCTCTACTCACTACTCTGCACTCACTACTTTACTCACTACTCTACTCTACTCACTACTCTACTCACTACTCTACTCACTACTCTACTCACTACTCTACTCACTACTCTACTCACTACTCTACTCACTACTCTGCACTCACTACTCTGCACTCACTACTCACCTCACTACTCTACTCACTACTCTACTCACTACTCACTTCTCTACTCACTACTCACTTCTCTGCACTCACTACTCTACTCACTACTCTACTCACTACTCTACTCACTACTCTACTCACTACTCTACTCACTACTCTACTCACTACTCTACTCACTACTCTGCACTCACTACTCACTACTCTACTCACTACTCACTACTCTACTCACTACTCTACTCACTACTCTACCCACTACTCTACCCACTACTCTACCCACTACTCTACCCACTACTCTACCCACTACTCTACTCACTACTCTACTCACTACTCTACTCACTACTCTACTCACTACTCTACTCACTACTCTACTCACTACTTTCTACTCACTACTCACTACTCTACTCGCTACTCTGCACTCACTACTCACTACTCTACTCACTACTCACTACTCTACTCACTACCTCTACTCACTACTCACCTCACTACTCACCTCACTACTCTACTCACTACTCTACTCACTACTCTACTCACTACTCTGCTCACTACTCACTACTCTGCTCACTGCTCACTACTCTGCTCACTACTCACTACTCTGCTCACTACTCACTACTCTGCTCACTACTCACTACTCTCCACTCACTACTCTACTCACTACTCTACTCACTACTCTACTCACTACTTTCTACTCACTACTCACTACTCTACTCACTACTCTGCACTCACTACTCACTACTCTACTCACTACTCACTACTCTACTCACTACTCTACTCACTACTTTCTACTCACTACTCACTACTCTACTCACTACTCTACTCACTACTTTCTACTCACTACTCACTACTCTACTCGCTACTCTGCACTCACTACTCACTACTCTACTCACTACTCACTACTCTACTCACTACCTCTACTCACTACTCACCTCACTACTCACCTCACTACTCTACTCACTACTCTACTCACTACTCTACTCACTACTCTGCTCACTACTCACTACTCTGCTCACTGCTCACTACTCTGCTCACTACTCACTACTCTGCTCACTACTCACTACTCTGCTCACTACTCACTACTCTCCACTCACTACTCTACTCACTACTCTACTCACTACTCTACTCACTACTTTCTACTCACTACTCACTACTCTACTCACTACTCTGCACTCACTACTCACTACTCTGCTCACTACTCTACTCACTACTCTACTCACTACTCTACTCACTACTCTACTCACTACTCACCTCACTACTCTACTCACTACTCTACTCACTACTTTCTACTCACTACTCTACTCACTACTCACTACTCTACTCACTACTCTACTCACTACTCACTTCTCTACTCTGCACTCACTACTCTACTCACTACTCTACTCACCTCACTACTCTACTCACTACTCTACTCACTAATGACTACTCTACTCACTACTCTGCACTCACTACTCACTTCACTACTCTACTCACTACTTCTCTCACTACTCTACTCACTACTCTGCACTCACTACTCTGCACTCACTACTCACTACTCTGCACTCACTACTCTACTCACTACTCACTACTCTGCACTCACTACTCACTACTCTGCACACTACTCTACTCACTACTCTACTCACTACTCAACTCACTATACTCACTACTCACTACTCTACTCACTACTCTACTCACTATACTCACTACTCACTACTCACCTCACTACTCTACTCACTACTCTACTCACTACTCTACTCACTATGCACTCACTACTCACTACTCTACTCTACTCACTACTCTACTCACTACTCACTACTCTGCACTCCATACTCACTACTGTACTCACTACTCTACTCACTACTCTACTCACTACTCTACTCACTACTCTACTCACTACTCTGCACTCACTACTCACTACTCTACTCACTACTGTACTCACTACTCTACTCACTACTCACTACTCTACTCACTACTCTACTCACTACTCTGCACTCACAACTCACTACTCTACTCACTACTCACTACTCTGCACTCACTACTCTACTCACTACTCTACTCACTACTCTGCACTCACTACTCTGCACTCACTACTCACTACTCTACTCACTACTCTACTCACTACTCTGCACTCACTACTCACTACTCTACTCACTACTCTACTCACTACTCTGCACTCACTACTCTACTCACTACTCTACTCACTACTCACTACTCTACTCACTACTCACTACTCTACTCACTACTCACTACTCTGCACTCACTACTCTGCACTCACTACTCACTACTCTGCACACTACTCTGCACACTACTCTACTCACTACTCTACTCACTACTCTACTCACTACTCACTACTCTACTCACTACTCACTACTCTACTCACTAATCACTACTCTGCACTCACTACTCTACTCACTACTCTACTCACTATTCTACTCACTACTCTGCACTCACTACTCACTACTCTACTCACTACTCTACTCACTACTCTGCACTCACTACTCACTACTCTACTCACTACTCTACTCACTACTCTGCACTCACTACTCTACTCACTACTCTACTCACTACTCACTACTCTACTCACTACTCACTACTCACTACTCTGCACTCACTACTCTACTCACTACTCTACTCACTACTCTACTACTCTACTCACTACTCTACTCACTACTCTACTCACTACTCTACTCACTACTCACTACTCTACTCACTACTCTACTCACTACTCTACTCACTACTCTACTCACTACTTTCTACTCACTACTCTACTCACTACTCTACTCACTACTCTGCACTCACTACTCACTACTCTACTCACTACTCTGCACTCACTACTCTACTCACTACTCTACTCACTACTCACTACTCTACTCACTATTCACTACTCTACTCACTACTCACTACTCTGCACTCACTACTCACTACTCTACTCACTACTCTACTCACTACTCTACTCACTACTCACTACTCTACTCACTACTCTACTCACTACTCTACTCACTACTCTACTCACTACTCTACTCACCTCACTACTCTACTCTACTCACTACTCTACTCACTACTCACTACTCTACTCACTACTCACTACTCTACTCACTACTCACTACTCTGCACTCACTACTCACTACTCTACTCACTACTCACTACTCTGCACTCACTACTCACTACTCTACTCACTACTCTACTCACTACTCTGCACTCACTACTCTACTCACTACTCTACTCACTACTCTACTCACTACTCTACTCACTACTCTACTCACTACTCACTACTCTACTCACTACTCTGCACTAACTACTCACTACTCTACTCACTACTCACTACTCTGCACTCACCACTCACTACTCTGCACTCACTACTCTGCACTCACTACTCTGCACTCACTACTCACTACTCTGCACTCACTACTCTACTCACTACTCTACTCACTACTCTACTCACTACTCTACTCACTACTCTACTCACTACTCACTACTCTACTCACTACTCACTACTCTACTCACTACTCACTACTCACTACTCTACTCACTACTCACTACTCTACTCACTACTCACTACTCTGCACACTGCTCTACTCACTACTCTACTCACTACTCTACTCACTACTCTACTCACTACTCTACTCACTACTCACTACTCTGCACTCACTACTCACTACTCTACTCACTACTCACTACTCTACTCACTACTCTACTCACTACTCTACTCACTACTCTACTCACTACTCACTACTCTACTACTCTACTCACTACTCACTTCTCCTCTCCCTACTCTGCACTCCCTACTCTGCCCTCCCTACTCTGCCCTCCCTACTCTGCCCTCCCTACTCTGCCCTCCCTACTCTGCCCTCCCTACTCTGCCCTCCCTACTCTGCCCTCCCTACTCTGCCCTCCCTACTCTGCCCTCCCTACTCTGCCCTCCCTACTCTGCCCTCCCTACTCTGCCCTCCCTACTCTGCCCTCCCTACTCTGCCTGAAGCAAGTCTCTAATGATAGGACACTGAATGATAGTACAATGAGTGATCTGGTACAACGACAGTAGGAATCTGGTAACCGGACTGTGAGAGTAAATGTGAGGCTCCCAGTGAGAGGAAAGCGAGGTGGAGTGTTTTTTGTATGAAAGGGTGGAGAGAGTGAGTCATGGTGACGAGACATGGAGCGAGTGAGGAATCTGGCAATAGCTGGGAAGATGCAAGGGATCTGGTAAGAGGACAACGAGAGCTACTGCAAGGGGTCTGTTATGAGGGCAGTAAATTAAAGTGATCTTCTATTTTGACATTAAAAGTTTGAGTTCGGGTGAGTGGGCACGAGTGCTTATCAAAGCACTTTGTTTGTTTTTTTACTTTCAGCTGTGCTGCATAGCAGCCAGGCTGCTGTACAACATGGCTAAACATATCCCTGACAAAACCAACAGATTTTGTATAGGAGAGTCCTATTTGCTTTGCCAATGCTTGTTTAGCCTACCTCAGTCAAAGAGCAGGCGCGGGTTTGCCGGCGCGCACACAGAGCTCAAGGGAAAAAAAACACAGCAGTGCACACGCTCCCAGCACCATCTGCCTTCAATTACCTACTCACTACTCTACTCACTACTCACTACTCACTACTCTGCACTCACTACTCACTACTCTACTCACTACTCACTACTCACTACTCTGCACTCACTACTCACTACTCTACTCACTACTCTACTCACTACTCTACTCACTACTCTACTCACTACTCTACTCACTACTCACTACTCTTCTCACTACTCTACTCACTACTTTCTACTCACTACTCTACTCACTACTCTACTCACTACTCTGCACTCACTACTCACTACTCTACTCACTACTCTGCACTCACTACTCTACTCACTACTCACTACTCTACTCACTACTCACTACTCTACTCACTACTCACTACTCTGCACTCACTACTCACTACTCTACTCACTACTCACTACTCTACTCACTACTCTACTCACTACTCTACTCACTACTCTACTCACTACTCTACTCACTACTCTACTCACTACTCACTACTCTACTCACTACTCACTACTCTACTCACTACTCACTACTCTGCACGCACTACTCACTACTCTACTCACTACTCTACTCACTACTCACTACTCTGCACTCACTACTCACTACTCTACTCACTACTCTACTCACTACTCTGCACTCACTACTCTACTCACTACTCTACTCACTACTCTACTCAACTCACTACTCTACTCACTACTCTACTCACTACTCTACTCACTACTCTACTCACTACTCTGCACTAACTACTCACTACTCTACTCACTACTCACTACTCTGCACTCACCACTCACTACTCTGCACTCACTACTCTGCACTCACTACTCACTACTCTGCACTCACTACTCTACTCACTACTCTACTCACTACTCTACTCACTACTCTACTCACTACTCTACTCACTACTCTACTCACTACTCTACTCACTACTCACTACTCTACTCACTACTCTACTCACTACTCACTACTCTACTCACTACTCACTACTCTGCACACTACTCTGCACACTACTCTACTCACTACTCTACTCACTACTCTACTCACTACTCTACTCACTACTCTACTCACTACTCTACTCACTACTCTACTCACTACTCACTACTCTGCACTCACTACTCACTACTCTACTCACTACTCTACTCACTACTCTACTCACTACTCTACTCACTACTCACTACTCTACTACTCTACTCACTACTCACTTCTCCTCTCCCTACTCTGCACTCCCTACTCTGCCCTCCCTACTCTGCCCTCCCTACTCTGCCCTCCCTACTCTGCCCTCCCTACTCTGCCCTCCCTACTCTGCCCTCCCTACTCTGCCTGAAGCAAGTCTCTAATGATAGGACACTGAATGATAGTACAATGAGTGATCTGGTACAACGACAGTAGGAATCTGGTAACCGGACTGTGAGAGTAAATGTGAGGCTCCCAGTGAGAGGAAAGCGAGGTGGAGTGTTTTTTGTATGAAAGGGTGGAGAGAGTGAGTCATGGTGACGAGACATGGAGCGAGTGAGGAATCTGGCCATAGCTGGGAAGATGCAAGGGATCTGGTAAGAGGACAACGAGAGCTACTGCAAGGGGTCTGTTATGAGGGCAGTAAATTAAAGTGATCTTCTATTTTGACATTAAAAGTTTGAGTTCGGGTGAGTGGGCACGAGTGCTTATCAAAGCACTTTGTTTGTTTTTTTACTTTCAGCTGTGCTGCATAGCAGCCAGGCTGCTGTACAACATGGCTAAACATATCCCTGACAAAACCAACAGATTTTGTATAGGAGAGTCCTATTTGCTTTGCCAATGCTTGTTTAGCCTACCTCAGTCAAAGAGCAGGCGCGGGTTTGCCGGCGCGCACACAGAGCTCAAGATAAAAAAAACACAGCAGTGCACACGCTCCCAGCACCATCTGCCTTCAATTACCGGCACCTCGGACAGCTGGTAATTGAGGATTTATGTATTCTTCTGCGCGTGTCCGAACACTTTATGCAGGAAGTGGACATTGAAAAAATTCCAAAGCCCTATGGCGTGCTGCCTTACTTAAACACAGCCTTGCCTGCACCAATTACCATTCACATGGCAGAATACCACACGCAAAAACCGCGCGCTTTCTGGAATGCGGCAGCCCACAGCCCTTTCTGAACTTTTTTTTTTATAACATTAGAGCTCGGAAGCCCCGCCCCACTTCGTGTGACGTAGGCCTGAGCCCTAAAAAGAATTGCTTGTATATGTGCAATATATCATTGCAGAGAAATGTAAAACATATTTGTGTTAATTCCTTTCACTTAAAAAAGAAGCACCTTTCTCTTGTGGCTAATCTGTCAGAGTAAAATAAATAGATATACAGATGTTTATCAAGGTTCTCTGCTTAAAGTTTGGAGGACAATATTAAAGTGTTTTGCATAATTGGTGGCAAGAGCATTGTTCTAAGTTGCAGTTAGAGGTGGTAAATGGTGTTAATGAGGATTTGGAGGAAGAAGTTGTAGTTTACCTTGGTGACTCTGGAATTTGGTGTTTTGACTTCTGGTGTTAAGTAGATATGAATGATAACGTTTAAGAAGAAGTTGCCAACCATGTCATGGAATTGTTGTCCAAAAGAGAAATCATTTGGTGCACACCCTTACTGGAAGGTTATTTATGGGTTGTCAAATGTTGATGGAATACTGGTGAGGAATCACAGTTTAGCAGCACATACAATTTTCAGAAGTAAGGTTATGCGCACAGCGCAAATGGCCAATTTGCGGTCAATTTCCCAATGTAAAGTGACTATATTTACTTCTGTATCTCTACTCCCAAACCTAAGTGTAAATCTCCTCTTTTTTGCTGTTTGCCATTTCTGAGTTGAGATTTAGACTTAGATGTAGACATAAATGTTTTCAGACCTTAATATGACGGGGTGGCGCCACTTGCAGTTCCTTTTACGACTATAAAGCTCCTCCACTCTGGTGGAGATATCCATAAAGTACAATTTCGGGGAAGGTATTAAAGTTTATTTAAAAAATATATATATTCTAATATAACATATAAATGCAAGGTAATTTAAAATATTAACCTACAACTAATAGTTAAAACACAATGTCTTCAAATGAAATTTTAAAATATTTTGTATATATATATATTTATTATATGAAAGTTAATTTTGAAACAATTTAAAAATAAAATCAGGCAACCGTACTAATATTTTATACTTTTTAAACTTGGGGAAAAGTTGTGTTTATTAAGGAAAATATATATTTTAGTTTGTTAGTATATATATATATATATATATACATATATATACATATATATATATGTATATATATATATATATGTATATATATATATATATATATGTATATATATATATATATGTATATGTATATATATATATATATATATATGTGTATATGTATATATATAATGAATGTAAACGTCATTTATTCTTTCTCTACAACCAAACTTAAACTACACAAACATTAAAAATGCTAAGGTTATAGTTATACCTTAAATTTATCATTTACACACCACCTTTAAATTTCTAACTTTATTTGTTCTTTCTATGCAAGCAAAACTTACACTACACCAAATTTAGACATTTGAAACGTATACGTATTCCTTTAATTTATATTTTATACAACATCTTCAAATTATTATAACTCGATGACCATAGTCAGTGTTGAAGTGAAAGCTTCAACGGCGGACATATGACTCTGCACCTCACGCCAGTTTCATCAGTGAGTGGTCCTGTGCACTGCTGCACCTGCCGTTGAGTGGCGCCTCTGTGTTCCAGATCCTGAAAAGGGTAGCCACAAATGGAGGTGCACCAGGCAAAGAAGTCCAAGACACGTAAGTTGTACCAAAAGCCTTTATTTCAATTTTTAATCCTTTCCACAGATTAATGGCACAAACAGTTCAGCCAACGCGTTTCGTTCCTTCAAGGAGAACTTCATCAGGGCTTAATATCACAAAGGTATGTAATTCTGTGTTGCTTGCATCGAAGGTCAGCCATCCTGTGTATTGCGCTGGATGCAAGGAAAGTTCCAAGGGCTCAGTGATGCCCGAAATAAGTTTCTATTCTCTCCGTCCGTGTGTACACGTCCCAGTATCAATGACTCACCTTCAGTGTCTTGGACTTCTTTGCCTGGTGCACCCCCATTTGTAGCTACCATAGACAGTGTATCCAACTCGGTAACCACAAAACATTAACTATGCCTTGCGCTTTCTCCATGCACTGCTTATACCCTTTCATATTATATGTATACTATCTAAAATTATTGCATTTGACATCCCAAATGTCCTCATCAGTCTTATCATTTGTGACAACAGAGTGCATGGTAGAGTTGCGAGTTACAGTTACTGTATTGTGGCTATCTATACACTGCGTATGGAGGTGCTCGAGTTATAATAATTTGAACGTGTTGCGTAAGTTTTAAATTAAAGCTATAAAGTATGGGGGCGTGGCCAACCAGGCAGCGAAATGGCCGCTCTGTGAGCGCGCTCCGCCGGCTACACAGACAAATCCTTTATTAATCCTCTTCCAGTACCCAGAAGTGCTTCAATGAAACAACGAGTTGGTAGAAGACGCATACCTCCGCCTCCGACCCGACTTTGGTGAATGCTGATGGCCGCAGGGCACGGATGCAACCTCCCGTGCCTTTAGCGCTCTGCACTCCTTGAAAGACCCCGCCGGTGTGGAGCCGCCGCCGGGCTGCGCTGCAAACTAACGGCCGAGGATTGGTGGGCCCTCCGGAGCCCGGGCGGGACTGCTGCGGAGTCTGCGGAGATTCCGTGCCGCCACTCGACCAAACCACCGGTGAGTCGCGGCTGAGCTGGGGCGCTAACGTGAGACAGGAGTGTCCCCACCGCGCTAAACTGAATACCGCTGTGAGGCCCGTGGAACGCTGAGAGAGCGGGCCTGCGGTGAACCCGCCATTTTATCGGCGCTCTGACTGTATACTGCGTGCGGCGGCTGGGACCTGGGCCGACTCCCGAAGTTAGAGGTCTATGTCGCTAAGGTCTGCCTGATGTTGGGGGGCCCCTCTAGACGTCGCACACTGACCCCGAATACTAAGAACTCTGCTGCAGCTGGAACCTGCTCCTATTGCGCCAGTTCCCTTTCCCTGCTGATGGGACGGATGCCCTGGGACTGCGGGTCGCCTTATACCAGATCAAACGTGGCGCACAACTGCTAAAGGCCGCGGATCACCGGTGAGAGGAGAGGCTCTCATATCGCCGCCATTTTGTAAGCCTGGGACGCCCGTCTGGGACCACGCTGTGAATCTATCACCCCCTACCTACCTGCACTGTTCTGCGGACGATCGTACATAGGCTAAAAGGTCTGTCGGAGCTGGGTGCACTACGAGCCTGCAACGACCTACAACCTGCAGTTGCCCTGCTCTTTGCTGTGAGAGCCACCAAGAGGCCTGTTTCACTGTGCAACTCCTCACGCGCCATTCACTTCTCTACACGATGGGGAAAAATGACGCAAAACAGACCAAGATCACGTTTGAGCAAAAACGCCCTGACAAACCGAATTCGGCGGACCAAGCTGCGGGCGCATCAATGTCACTGGGTTCAGGCGCGGACATGGATTTTGGGGTTCTGATGATGGAGGTTCGTGCGAGCCTCAAGAGTATTGACACCAAACTAGATGCAATGTCCTCACAGTTGGAATCTGTTAAAACCAAGGTGGATGCCCACGAAACGAGGCTGGACTGCTTGGAAAACAGGCAAACCGAGTGCAACGAATTTCAGCAGCATACCAAGCAGCACATCACCAACATCGAAAAAGAGCTAGAGTCCCTGCGAGCCAAGACGGACGATTTGGAGGCGCGCTCCAGAAGATCGAACATCCGCATCACAGGAATTCCTGAGTCTGATAACACTGGCAAGATGGAGGTGTTTGTGGCGGATCTCCTCCACGAGCTCTTCGACCCGCACCTATCGCAGGTGTTCACGGTTGAACGAGCGCACAGATCGCTTGGAAAGGTGCCAGCTCCGGGCACACCGCCCCGTCCCATTCTTGCTAAACTACTTAACTTCCAAGACAGAGACCTCGTACTACGCCTCGCTAGGGAGAAGGGTAAGATTACACATAAAGGTAACAACATTTCATTTTACCCTGACTTTACCCCCCTGGTCCAGGCGGCGCGAAAAGAGTTCCTGCCAGCCAAGAAAATTCTTTTGCAAGCTAACATCAAATACGCACTTTTGTATCCAGCTAAGCTAAAGGTAATTCATGAACACACCCCACACTTTTTTACGGACGCAAAATCAGCACTGAAGTTTGCGAAACACATTAGTGGGTCTGGGGCGAGGCGCAAGTCGCCAAGACTTGAAACTGACTCTGATCGACTAAGTGATAATGACTAATATACTAGCATTGGTACACTACTGAGCTTTCTATTTCAATTCTACAGTATTGCCTTACTGCTCTAGTCCTCATTCTTCAATCTATTGTCCTGTGTGCCTTGCCTAGACGAACAGATCAAGTCCGACTTGTTACCCTGCAACGCTGTAGAGACTGCTGGGTCATACGTTTTGTCAATGTCCTGATGTATAATCCTGTTACGACCCTATGTTCTGATAACCGATTGGAACATGGAAATACATACTTGAATGTAGCCACCCTGTGAAAACAGGGGTGTAAGCCTGGAGCACCACGCCTCACGCGGTGTCTCCCTTTGTTTGAGTGTCTAGTTTGAGACACAAAATGGGTTTCGATAGTTGGGCTTTGTCACGACCTGATTGGGGGGTTAGTGAGGGTGGGGGGTGGCGGGGGGGTTGAATTGTTTGCTGAATGTTCAAAGTTGGTGCTTTACAGGATATACTCTGATTGCTGGCACACATATAACATCTATACACACAAATTGGGCTAAGAAGGTTGGTGAAGGGAGAGCGAATACCGGACTAACAATTTGTGTTCTAAATGTAAAGCGACATGGGGAGTGTTAAGCTGTGGACTTGGAACATTAGAGGGCTGGGGGATCATAAAAAGGCTAGGTTGATGCATGGCATGCTTGCTAGACACAATGTTGACATATGTTTTCTACAGGAGACTCATGTAAATTCTACCCCGTCGTCCAGATTGAAGCACTCGAGATGGTCACAGGTGTACTCTGCGATTTTTTCAAACTATGCTAGAGGTGTAGCGATACTCATTCGCAGAGGCCTGGACTGGCGTGAGCATGATGTTCTACTAGATGGGGAGGGCAGATATGTCATTGTGCATGGTTCTCTACAAGGCAGACCACTAATACTTGCCGCCATTTATGGCCCGAATGTAGATGACCCAGAATTTTTTAGAGATGTCTGGGCCCGGATAACGATGATGGATTGCTCGCATATTGTCCTAGGGGGGGATTTTAATGTTCCACTAAATGATGCTGTGGACAGGAGAGGTGTGGGCAGGCCTACACACACTGGGGCCAGACAGGCTATTCTTGATGTGATGGTGGAGGGGGTGTTATCTGATGTGTGGAGGGCTAGACATCCAGTTGATGCTGTAGGTACATGCATAACCAGCCATCATGCAGCCTGGTCCCGACTAGACTACTGGCTAGTGTCACCAGCCGTGGCGACGTGGACGATTGACACTTCCATACAGGCTAGGTCACTCTCTGACCATGCCCCCTGCCAGTTAGAATTGAAGATACCAGGGGTCCCAAAACGAGCGTTTGCTTGGCGACGGCCCCCTTATGCCCTAACTGACACTCTCTTCACAGAGGAAATCCGAGCGGATATTGTGAACTATTTTGCAGAAAATGAGGGGTCGACGTCCACGGTAGCTACAGTGTGGGACGCTTTCAAGGCGGTTATCCGCGGACAATGTATTGCTAGACAAGCTGGAGTGCTGCGCTCTATACGTACCTCGCTGACTAAACTTGAATTGGAACTGCGGGAGCTAGACCTGACATTCTGCCGAGATCCATCTCCGGAAGCGGCGGGCCAAATGAAGGCAAAATTGCTCGCCTTTAATGAGGAAGCTCAACGGGAGATTGCCTTCCTGGGGAAGCAGGCTGAGGCCCGTAGATACGGGGAGGGAGACAGGCCGAGCAGGACACTGGCGCGACTGATCGCTCCTCGCACTCAACCTCACTACATACACTCCATTAAAAATAGTGAAGGGAATATGGTAGTTGGTCAGGAGGGGGTGCTCGAAACATTTGCTACATTCTACGAATCTTTATACACCTCCAGGCAACACACGGTTCCTGAATCTCTGGAAAACTTCTTAGACTCCATTGCCCTTGTCTGGTTCAATGACTACCACCGCCAATATATGGACGTCCCCATCACTGTCCAGGATATAGCTCAAGTGATTAAAAGCATGCCTGCAAGCAAGGCCCCGGGCCCAGACGGTCTGACTACGGCCTTCTATAAGGCATATACCGAGGAATTGGCGCCCAAACTGCATGCAGTCTTTGTTGAAGCCCTAGAGGTGGGTACCCTACCCGAGACTATGCGTGAAGCTTTAATTATAGCGCTGCTCAAACCAGAAAAGGACAGCCTGATCCTAGATTCATACCGTCCTCTCTCCTTAATCAACGTAGATGCGAAGATATACGATCATTGCGGACAGGCTACAGCCTTTGCTACCGATGGTGGCACTCCCTGATCAATCTGGCTTTATACCTGGCAGAGCGACGTCCCATAACCTCAGGACGATTTTTTCCGTCCTTCACTACTTGCATCCTTCTACACAAGCTGCGGTTGCGTTTTTAGATGCTACCAAAGCATTCGATTCACTAGAATGGCCTTTCCTCTTTAGGATTCTGGGCCGAATGGGATTCAGTCCCCTCTTTATAAACTTGATTAAAGTGCTGTATGTCGCGCCAAGACCTAGAGTAAGCATAAATGGGCTTGTCTCGGAGTCATTTGCCATATCCCGTGGGACCAGACAGGGCTGTCCTTTATCCCCGCTATTATTTGCGATAGCAATGGAGCCCCTTGCCGCTCGGATTCGACAACACCACACAGCGAGGGGGATAGGATTCAGTTCACGGAGCCTGCTTATATCCTTATACGCCGACGATGTCACGCTGTATGTTATCAATCCCTCAGTAAACCTAAACCCCCTATTGAGAGAGTTTGTCCATTTTGAAGGCCTGGCTGGGATATCCATAAACTGGTCGAAGTCTGTAGTCTTCCCTCTCACTGATACCACGCGAGAGACACCCTCTGATTACCCGTTGCGCTGGGAAGTTGAGGCTGTGAAATACCTTGGGGTTTGGATAAGCCGTGATTTACAGGAATTGTGGTCTCTCAATTTTGGAAGAGCAGTAGACTGGCTGGAGGGCAAGGTAGCAATATGGAACAAACTACCCTTATCGCTGGTTGCAAGGATAGCACTGGCGAAGATGGTTGTCCTCCCCAAGTTTCTTTACCTATTCGTCAATCTTCCCATACCGCTGACGGCGCATTTTCATGCAAGAGTGCGCTCACTACTTCTGACACTTGTGTGGGCTGGTGGCCAGGCGAGAACATCCTGGGCGCTGCTTACGCTTCCGCTGCGGCAGGGCGGTCTGGGGGCTCCCGACATAAAACTCTATTCACTATGTGCACAGGCTCAGTTTTTGCACTTCTGGGCTTTTCCCACCCCTTACCAGCCGCATGTTGCGGTGGAGATGGCTGCGGCGGCCCCATCCCCTCTGAACGTAACGTTATATGGCAAGGTGTCTCGCCCTTCAAAAGACGTAGACACGGTGGAACTACTTCGCTGGACGTGGCGCGAATTGCGAAACAGAGCCAGACTGCCTCTACTATATGCGCCAGCGATCCCGCTACGAGGCAACCCTATGTTACCCTGCTTGTGTGAAGGCGGTGGCACAATTAAGCTCCGAGGGCAGACACTACACACATTTGCTGATTTGTACCCTAATGGCACCTTTCGAGACCTGGGCACATGCGAGGAGGGGCACCCGGAGTCCTTTTCTGACTTACTTCTATACCACTCACTGAAGGCGTCCTGTAAAGCGATGTGGCCCCAGTTCCCCGACGAACCGCCTCAGCTCGTGGCTCTTCAAAATCTGCTTTCGAGACCCTCCCCTAGAAAACTTGTGTCCCGATTGTACAATTGTATGCAGGACCAGTCCCCCGTCATAGTGCCTTCTTCAATGCAGGCTTGGAATGCGGACCTGGAGGTGCCCCTTACAGAGGAGCAGTGGAAATTCTGCTGTGGTCAACTTACAATGTTATCGCCCAATTACAGGCTGCGATTAGTACATTTTAAGTTTTTACACAGGTACTACCGCACGCCGATCTCGCTACACCGCATGGGTCTTAGGGAAGACTCTGATTGTTAGAAATGTGGCCACGAAACTGCCTCCTTTATACATGTGGCATGGAGTTGCCCTGAACTAGAGCAATACTGGCTAGACATCTTCACTGCTATTAACCAGATACTTCATAGGTCAGACACACCGTCCCCGCTACTGGGCTGGGTTCATGACACATTACCCGCACACAGAAAGCTGCATGCGATACTGCTCCTTTATGCTAAGCGACAGGTGGCGGTGCACTGGGGTAGGCGAGCGACTCCTTCTTTCGCTGCATGGGTTCGGGATGTGACATATGGAAACACACAGCTTGAGCGCTACTGGGAATTAATGCCCTCCGCTTCCAGACCTAGAGACATCTGGGAGCCCTTTACGCGATGGACGCGTGAGCGTGCATCCTCTCCTGACTCTACACAATCGCTACCAGGAGCTATATCCGATGATATGGGATGACCCCACTTTCCCTGCAGCTGCACTCCTCTGCGACAGCATGCCCTGGGGAATAGCTGTATTTTATGTGAGTGCTCCTGATATGTTGGGGTCATGCGTGTCTGGGGTCTGTTCTGCGTCTCCCGAACACTGTGTCTCCTCCCCCCCCCCCTGTGTGGGTGGACCCCTCCTCCCCCCCCTGCGCTTCCATGGTCCCCTTTGCTATATGGCCTACTGAATATGCCGGTATGTTCGCTCTGTGTCGCCCCGCCCAAAGACATTAACACTTTCATACACCTGACCTAATGCCCGTTTGTAGTTCTATCCTATGCACCAGAGTTTGGTTTTATCAATGTTTTTCCTTTTAGGGAGAGGGTGGTGGAGGGAGGGGGGAGGGAGAAATTGGTGGATAGTCGTTCCTTGAATTGAAAGGTGCTGCTTTCCGCTCCTTGGGCATTCGAATATATACAGTTAACCTGCTCTCCTTTTCATTGACAACTGACTGCTGCATGCCTATCTACCGGAAAATTGTAAACACTTATGTTTTCTGCTGTTGCATATGCTCATTGTTGATGCTTCTGAGATGCTGCTGCTGTTCGTCCACTACATACTGTGGACAAAAATACATCCTTAATGTTGATTTGTTGCTTGATAGCGGCCTGCCTCAGGGTTGTCGGCATGACGCTGTGTGACTGTATTTTGGTCTTAATAAAAACTATCACAAAAAAAAAAAAAAGCTATAAAGTATAACTTTAGAATTTCTGTGGTTTTAAAAATAAAATTGTGTTTCCAGTTGTAGAGACCACCATTGTCTAGTGGACTGTTGTACAGTAGATTGGAGGAGACAGTTGTATAGTTGTAGAGGGTAGTGTCGTCACGTGGAGTGGCAAAGCGTACAGTGGGAGAAAGTGTCCGAATTTCAGTGGCATGTTGTATAGTACAGTGGCGTGAAGTTCACTAGAGTGCACAGGCATAGATTCGAGTAAACTGTTATAAGTTGGAGAGGTGTCTTGTACAGTACAGTGGAGTGGAATGGTGTAGAGTGGAGCAGAGGGTTATATAAAGTGTCAAAGCAAAAATACTCTGGCACATTAAAGTTATGCCTGGATGGTGATAATCACTAACAACAAGACAGGTCAACAAGCGTACATGAGCACAGATTACTCAAAGCATGTTAAATACATGTTTATGCTGTACCAGTTTGGCGGCTTATCACCCATGAATTTCCTGCTAAAGTGGAGTATGCGGACATGTAGACAAGCAATTTTGAAGGCACTGAACCCGACTAATGTTGTCCTGAACATTAAGCTGGTTTGTAAAGTTCCTGTCCATGTTCCAGGAAGAAATTTGACGCTAAAGAGGCATACAAGAAATGAACATGGACAGCACGAATACACTTTTTCTGGGCAAAATGAAACTAAGAAACCTGGGAGCCAGCAACGGGCTGGGGTGGTACTCGGTCACCCAACAGGCCTCGGTGTGTGCGTGACGCAGGAGGTGACAACACCCTCCCGACACCCGGCCCTATAAAGACTTGCCTGCACACAAAAACTGGGCTTGTGAGCCCCTACGAAGACCGCTACTGCCTGTTTCTGCCCCAGGGGGTGGGGGGAAAAGAGCTGCAGAAGGAACCGGGGAGCCAGCATCGGGCTGGGGTGGGACTCGGCCCCCAGCAGGCCCCGGTGTGTGTGGTGCGTGAGATTACGTCACCCTCCCTGCCCTGCACCCGGCCCTTTAAAGACTTGCCTGCACTCCCGCAGTGCGGGACGCGTGCGGGTGTGCCGGGTTGACGTCGCGGGCACACCAAAGACGTACTGGTCATGTGACCGTTGCTTAATAAGAGTGTTGGGGCGCGTAACCGCACGCCAGTTAAGCGACGGAGGCGAGCCCCACGAGTTTGTAAATCACACCGGTTCCTGTGTTAATTAGTGCGTATTGGGCCCTGTTAATATATCCCTTTGGTGCCCCACTGTGTCGGCGCTGCCCACACGCCCGACACAACATTTGGCAACGAGGGTGGTCCTGCCCTCGCAACCATCGGAGAGGCAGCCGCGAGCATGACCTGTTGCTCGCGGCGCTCATGCCCCTTCAACCGGCGCCGTCTCTTCCTGGCGCCCATCGTCCAGTGCTCCCGTCCCGCATGGGGACCTGGATTCCCGCGGCGTGGCCTAAAGGTGCGCGAAGACCTAGGGAGCAACATGTGCCATCTCCGCGGCTGAGTGCGGCTTTGTGGCTACGCCCCTCTTGGTGCTCCGGCGGCAGGCGCTGCCCCGCCTGCCCCAAACAAATGCGCGGCCCGTTCTGTGGGGCCAGAATAACCCCCAGTACTCTTGCTGCCACGTAGAGGGGAGAAGCGCAGGCCTAAGCACAGGCCTCTGAAAGGAGCCCGAGTAAGGCCGCATCACAGGCCCGGCCCCAGCGCAGCCCCGTAGTAGCGGTGAGGAGCCCAGCGAGAGACCACAGGCAGGCCATAATCACTGCCCCACGAGCAAGCCCAGGGCACACCATCAGAGTGTCACCCATTAGCTGTGGAGACATACAGCTGTGACAAGGGGAAGAAGACCTCTAATAAATGGGAGCAGTCCAAGGTTTCACACAATAAATCGGAGTGCTTGCCTTGCCCCACAGACGCTACCCCAAGAGTTCAGGAGAGGGTTGAGTGCCCATCACAGCCAGGGACTCAGTGTTGGGAGGATCTCAGAGAGTGACGGCATTCAGAAAGGACCTAGTTGCCAATTCCTAAATCTGAACCATGTCACAAATACCACCAATAGAGCCTTTCATAGTGGAAGGATCGCCATCCTCCCTTGCGCCCAAATGGAAAGACTGGGTGGATCGTCTACAAATCTTCTTTGAAGCCACTAAGGTGCACAAAGACCAGATAAGGGCAATGTTGTTACATCTAGGAGGAAAAGATATACATAACATCGCCAAAATACTTGTGGAAGCCACGCAAAAGAACCACCATATATTAATAAATGCGCTTAATGGGCACTTTGAGCCGATGGCCAATCAGGACTATGAGAGGTTCATATTTAGACAAGCCGACAACTCCCGGAAGGGTCACTGGATACGTATCACGCGAGGCTGAAGAACCTTGCCTCCACTTGTTGTTCCTGGATGAAATGGAAGACATAAAGAGTCAAGTGATTCAAGGGTGTGCCTCAGCCAAACTCCGAGAACGCATTCTAGAAGAATCTGGCAAGTCCCTCACTGATATCCTAACACTGGGGCGCACCAAGGACCTATCCAAAGCCCGTGCCGCCCACATGGAGGCCGGCCTCCAAGTCCCGGTGAAAACTGAACCAGTCAATGGCGTGACTACCAAACCCATGACGAAATGGAACAAGAAAGGACCTGACACTGCGGCGGCGGGAACAGCCAAGACGTGTGGGTACTGTGGCCGATCGCCGCACCAGCCAGCAGAGTGTCCAGCAAAAGGGAAGAGATGCTCCGGATGCGGGCGATTTACTCATTTTGAGAAGATATGCAGATCCAAGAAGTACCGCAAGCCAGGACAGATGGCTAACAGTGGCAGAGGGAGACAAAACACCAAGCGACATGGACGATGATGAGGACGAAGAGAGAGTAGTCCACAAGGTACACATGATTGCTACCGCCACCCGGAAAGCGCGTCGCTTGCCACAATGTAACATTCGTGTGGGGTCTCAGGAAATCATGGCTGTAGTGGACACCGGGGCTACCATTAACATCATGGCAGCTGCTCTTCACCGGACACTGTGCCCGGCACCCACGCTGTATCCATCAGCAATCACTGTGTTCGCCTATGACCAAGAAAGTCCTCTGAAGGTCCTCGGGCGGTTTAAGACCTCCCTAGCTCATGGAGAACGTGCTGTCAACACCAATGTATATGTCACCGAAGATGGCCAAGGCATGCTGTTGGGTGTGTCAGGCTGCCGAAGACTTAGGAGTAGTGACATTTGCCTTCAGTGTACATCATGAGTCAATACAACACCTGCTAGATGAGTTTTCAAAAGTCTTCGATGGTATTGGAAAGTTCAAGGGAAAAGAAGTCCATCTTCATATTGATCCCACGGTCCAAACTGTTGCTCTACGACATCGAAGAATAGCATTCCATCTGCGGCCGCAGGTAGAGGAAGAACTCTAGAAGTTGGAGGCAGCAGGAATCATCGAGAAAGTCACCGGTCCAACTCCTTGGGTGTCTCCCGTCGTAGTCACGAGAAAACCGAAACAGCCTGGCGTGGTGAGAATGTGTTGACATGTGCCTGCCGAATGCAGCGATCAAACGTGAGCACCATATCACGCCGACAATCGATGATCTCATTGGAGAAATGGCTGGAGCCTGTTGGTTCTCTAAGCTCGACTTACCATCAGGTTACCACCAACTGGTGCTCGATGAAGCGTCACGAAACATCACCACTTTTTCAACCCATGTGGGATTAAGACGTTACACTCGACTGAGTTTTGGACTATCAAGCGCTGCCAAAGTATTCCAAAACATCATACATGAGCTAATCATGGACATCCCTGGTGTAATCACTGTAAGCGATGACATCATGGTGCACGCAAAGTCGCTCCCTGAACACAATGCCCGTCTCACCCAAGTGCTCCGCCGTTTACGAGATGCTGGACTCACTCTACATAGAGAAAACTGTGAATTCCTAAAGAAGAAACTCCAATTTTTTGGTTACACGTTCTCTACAGAGGGAGTCAACCCGGATCCCGAAAAGGCCCGGGAAATCAAAGATGCTGCAGCCCCTGCGAGTGTGACAGAAGTTCGCAGCTTCCTTGGCATGATAAACTATTGTGGTAGGTTAATTCGGGACCTCACCACCTGAACGCTGCCGCTACGAGGTCACCAAAGACTCTGTCCCGTGGAAGTGGGGTCCGGATCAAGCCAAGGCCTTCAAGGTAATCAAAAATGCCCTAAAACAGTTGCCACCTGTATGATGCTACTGCGTTCTTTGCGTAAAATTCTTCCCTTGCTTCCGACCTTAGCCAGACCAGAGGTAGTGCGCAGCATCATCCTTAGTAGATTAGACTACTGTAATGCGTTGTTGCTGGGTGCCCCTGGCTGTTTGATCGGCAAGCTGCAACGCATTGAGAACATGGCAGCTAAGCTGGCCCTTTCCCGATTGCGCTCGGCCTCCTCCTCTCTAGCACTGAAGGATCTGCACTGGTTGCCCATCCTTCAGCGTATTGACTTTAAAGCATCTTGCATTGTCTTCAAGGCCCTTCATGGTCAGGGGCCTGTACGGGTACAAGAGCTTTTTTCCTGGTACACCCCAGCCAGATCTTTACGGTCCTCATCAGCCTATCTAGTGGCGGTGCCTAGAATGCAAAGGGTGCAAATGGGTGGCCGTTCCTTTGGTCACACTGCAGCCAAACTTTGGAATTCTCTCCCGCTAACATTAAGGAGCATTGACAATCTTGCTTCATTCAAGAAAGGCTTGAAATCCCATCTTTTTCCTAGGAATGTGTAACTCCTTCTGTTGTGTGGGCTAGGTCATTATGAGTCAAAGCGCCAGGATACCCTCTGGGTGATAGTTGCGCTATAAAAGTATGCTTACTACTACTACTACTACTACTACTATCAGAAGCGACCACTCTGGCTTTCTTTGATCCTGAGAGAATGACACAAATAGCGGTGGATGCGGGTCCCATGGGCCTTGGGGCTGTACTCTTGCAGAGATGATGTCAGGAAGAGGACTGGGCTCCCATAGCCTTCGCAAGCAGGTCCCTCACCGAAACGGAGCAGAGACACTCGCAAATAGAAAAGGAGGCTATTGCCATTCATTGGGGGTGTCGCCATTTTCACCTGTATGTATACGGAAAGCCCTTCGTGGTTGCAACGGACCACAAGCCTCTAGTGGCCCTATTCTCAGGAACATCCACAAAGCCTCCACCAAGGATTGAGAAGTGGATGTTGCAGCTTCAAGACTACAATTGTAAAGTGGAATACCTGCCTGGGTCTCGCAATCCGGCGGACTACTTGTCCCGTCATCCCCGAGCAGCCACTACCAAGGAAATGAAACAAGCGGCTGACACTGAAGAATATGTTAAGTGCATAACAGCCCGGTCGTGCCCGATCCCCCTGTCCATGCGGGATCTGGCGGATGCAACGGCCACAGATGAATGCCTGCAGCGAGCGAAGAGGGCTCTGCAACATGGTAATTGGCACAAGGCCAAAGATGAATGGAAAATCCTAACGGTCCAGGCTCAGCGGGTCACGGAGAGCCTATAAAATGTCAGAGACGAACTTACCGAAGACCCCACGGGCTGTTTGCTGAGAGGCTATCGGTTGGTGATCCCCACATCGTTAATGGATCGGTGTGTACAGCTAGTCCACGTAGGGCATCAGGAAATGGTGAAAACTAAATCCCGGCTTCGAACCAAGGTGTGGTTCCCGCTGATGGACGAATTGGTGGAGGATACCGTCCGATCGTGCTAGTCATGTCAAGCCACTGGAGACATGCCCGTCCAGCTCCAGTCATTGCGGAGCCTCAGCCGAGGTTACCGTGGTCCTGCGTCAGCATGGATTTTGGCAGTCTGTCTGATGGTCGCCACACCCTAGTAGCCATTGATGAACACTCAAAGTATCCAGAGGTTGAGATCGTGACATCTCCCAATGTTGCCGAGGTAATACCCAAAATCGAAAAGATTATGGCTGCCCATGGGCTGATGCAAGAATTGCGTACTGACAACGGGCCTCCTTTCCAAGGACAGGAATTAGCGACATATCTCGCTGCCCTTGGCATTCGACATCGCCGAATCACGCCACGATGGCCACAAGCCAATGGTGAAGCTGAAAGGTTCATGAGGACTCTTAATAAAGTAATCAGGATTGCACACGACAAGAAGCAGTCAATAGAATTGGCCATATTCACCTTCCTCCGAAGTTACCTCCAAACGCCTCACACCACCACAGGGGTGGCTCCGGCTCACTTATTGATGGGCCGAGTGGTCACTGACTCAATATCTCATCATCCTCAATGGAAACTGCAAAACCCTGATAATCTGAGATAATCTGAGAATTGACGCTCGTCGCAAGAAGGCGTACGCCCAAGTGAGTCAGCGGCGAAATGCTCAAACTGGAAGGATAAGGATATTGCTCAAGAATCGTTTCTCCACTGGAAAGTTTTAACTGCCCTATGAAAAGATGCCATGGACTGTGGTCAACATAAAGGGAACTCGGATCATTGCCACCAGAGGGCGGGAGACCGTGGCTCGTAACGTCTCTCATTTTAAAAGATATCACCCGGAAATGTTGGTGTCACCTCCTGCTCAGCCTGAACCTAAGGACAGTTGCAGTAGGTCAACGGGATGTGTCTCCTTGGATGATGATGGTGACTCTGGCCGTCTGGATGCTTCCTGGCCTAGTGGCATCTGCCATGCGGAGCCGGAGGCTTCTCCCACTCTGTTGGAGGGCAGTCGCTGTGAAGACACCTCTGGGGCTGAGGTGGTTTCCCCTGCGGAGAAACCCGGAACCATCGTGCCGACTGAAGGACTACTTCACGTAAGACTGTTCCATATATAGGTATGACTGGCTAATGTAAATCTTTTCTCCAATGGCCAGTGACATTTTTGTTGCTATGTTGTTTTGATAGTTGTTGGGGAGGAATGTAATGTTGTGCCGGGTTGACGTCACGGGCACACCAAAGACGTACTGGTAATGTGACCGTTGCTTAATAAAAGTGTTGGGGTGCGACGTGCGAGTTAAGCGACGGAGGCGAGCCCCACGAGTTTGTAAATCACACTGGCTCCTGTATTCATTAGTGCGTATTGGGCCCTGTTACCCCTTTGATGCTCATGACGAGCTCAGCTCGTCATGGAGTTTCCATTGATTTCAATGGAAATTGTTAATAAATCTTTCCAGGGCCTTAGCATCCAAGTGGTTAAAATATCCCTCTGTGCCCCACTGTGTCGGCGCTACCTACACACCCGACACAACACGGGCCCGTCTGCGCCCAGCCGGACGAGGCAGGGTAGGGCCACCCCTCTTGGCTTTCTGCTCCAGGGGCCCAAGGTGGAGAACATTACCCTAAAACTTAACCCAATACTGTGGACTGAATCCAGGCTGAACTATATCTCCAAACCCCAAACAGAAAAGTAAGGCGGTGCACCGCAAATCTTAATTAACTTTTCTTTTTTCTTACGGACCACGCCTCTAAATACTGTGTGATCTCTATTGACTTTGTAACAAGGTTGTTTCGTAAGTGGTATGTGCTTCTAGTAGTAGTAGATAGGATACCAGGTTAAGTTTGCTTGCACCTAATCCCATCTAGGAGTAGTGTATGTATATTTTATAAAATTTAGAGCGAATATTTTATGGTGACTAGTGTTATTTAATTTGTTTTGTAAATTCTATCTCAAGGGTCATAAATTAGTTGGACTTAACCCTATGTATCTCACTTGGCACTTTACCAACCCCTCGCTTTTTAAACTAATTTAATCTGTTTTAAATACTATCCTGAAGGTATTAAATCTGTTGGACCCTATCCCTCTGTATTGCACTTTTACCAACTCCGAGCTCTTAAAAATTAACGCACTCAGCACTTTATTTCCTTGCATTTTGCTCTCTGAACGTTGAAGTCACTTTGAGGACTAGTTTTTTTTTGCTTTAAAGCAGATTAAACAAAATGGCGAAGCCTAAACTACAAAAACTTGTAGTTGACCCACCATGTACCACTATTGATTCTTATTTAGTGCGCACATTTAGTGCGATTAATGTTGAAATTGATAGAGCGGAACACCACCTTTCGTTAGGTGCTGGTATGGAGATTGAAGACATGGTTGGGGGGGTAGTGGGAAAACCCTGCAAGATAATACCCAGGAAGTTCCCTGTAATAAACAACAAGGCACCTCGTTGATAATTGAGGATACAGGACTCCAGGTATACATAATACACACAGACTGATGCACAACGATTACATTCGCCAAGCGGATCCCTGACCCCAAAAAGGAAAAGAGGTTGTAAAAAGAGCCAAGAGAAGGAATAACAAAAACAAGAAAGGACCTACACAGAATACGATAGATAAAGTACCTAAAGATCTCCCTGATCAAGGGCTGATAATGGATTTACAAACCACACAAATTGTAACCCTTGTAGCACAAAAGTTAGAAGAATTATTAAAACCATTCTATAGTAAATTAGACAAACTGAACTGAGAAATAGATAAGCTTAGCGACAGACTTAAGAATATTGATGTAAATGCCTGGGAGAAGACAAATGTAACACGGGGGATCCGCCAAACAGTCGCCAAAGGAAACAACCACCATCAATATGGTAATTGGCACATTAGGTAATAGTAATGGGGATCGCGGGGCCCAGGGTAGTAGTACAAATGGTCCCAAATGGGGTCGTAACTAACCATCAACAGAGTGAGGCCCCCAGCGGTGACAATGGGGAGAGCTACGGTACACCTGGGAATACTCCGGGCCGGGCCGACAAGCAGAGCCCTTCTTTCTTCCCCGTCAGAAGACCACGGAGACGGAGGGCGGCTCGGATTGTCGCCGGGCGGTGAGTCAGCAGCGAGGAGGGCTCCAGCACTAACAAGTAGAGGTTAGCGGGAAGGGGCCCCCGACTTCTACGAGCACCGATAATTTTCACAGAGGCACTGATGAATCAGACATGCCTGACCTTAAGATGGCGTCCGCCCGAATCTAGCGTTTGCTCCGGAGGGAGAGCACATTAGGTCCAGCGCCGGCGCCCACCGTGGAAAAAGAAGGGAGCTGCCATGCAGCGAGGACACCACTAGCGTACAAGTAGAAGCGAGGCCCATGCATCAGTGAAGCAGACTGGTTGTCCCCTCCCACTCGTGCGCTCACAACCACCAGCGGTTACCGGTCATGGCGGAGAGTACCACTGAGCGGGAAGCAGCGCCAAGACTTCAGACAGGCTGTAGCGCCCAGGGAAGACACGGTGACAGAGGGTGCTTGTCACAAAAATGGCAGCCACTGGGACCTCTGAGACCCGTAGTGGCTGAGCGTGCACAGGGCCCCTGGGCCCCGCTCCACAGAAGGTGCCTGGCTGCATGGGAAAACGACTAGGAAAAAGAGAGAGCAGTCCACCACAGCTGGGGAACAGGCCCCCACAAAGTGCTGCAGTTCGATCATCACCCAGCAGGTGGAACAAAGGAGCTACAGAACAACCACGCGGCTGTGCCCCTAATCCACCTCTGTAAATCCTGCTAATTTGGCGCCAGTTGGGAAGACTTTCCTTGAAGGCCATCAGTAGAAACCTCTTGGAAGCTGCAGAGGCCTGGAGAGGGAAACTGCAGTGGGAGGTGAGTGTGAGCTCGGAGAGCGCGGCCACCCTCCGCAGCGGCTGCCGAGTGTGTGCCCGGTGAGTCCGCGGAAGCGGCCCGACTAGGTTGGTTGCGGCTTGCGGGTCACCAGTGTGCCCTGCTCCGAGTCGCTTGCTCCCTCCTACCCATACGCGCACCAGTATAACCTGCACCGCTTAACTTTGGGACAGCAGGTGGGCCGCAGACAGCCATGCGCCACTAAGGAGGTTCGAGTAGGCCTCAGCTGCACTTTATCGGGCCACGGGCAGGCGATTCAACAAGTCGGCCTCCGCTGCATCCTACTTGCCCTATCTCCTTGCCTCCCTTTCAAACGGCACGCCACACAGGCCAGTGATCCAGCTGCGCCCAGCACTGACAAGCACAACGCTCTGAGCACCGAGCATCTTTACAGACAGCATAATGGGGAAGCCTAGGGCCATGACGGCGCCAGGGACTGCACTAAATAACCCCACGATGCCCACTCCTCATCTAACGCAGCTGCAGCTCCTCCAGATCAATCTCTATCGGACAAACTGGTAAAGTACTGGCAGCTATCGAACAATCCCAGGTGTCCATGGACGAAAGGCTGGATACCCTGACAACAGACATCAGCCTACTCAGGGACGACCATCGCAAGCTGACTGACAGAGTATCGAACAGTGAGAAGCTGATGGCCGCTGTGCAGTCCTCAGTCAACACCCATTTTTTTTAACATAATTTATTGTTTTATATTACGATGATCAGTCAAATTACTGTACAATCAACATTTACATACTCATAGCCCTTCGCATTGACCAAGTGTCCCGAATAACTGTACAAAATTACATCCTATATGACGGTCTATTGCTGCCCCAATGATAAGGGAGGGCAAGTCATTTTACACACAAATTATAATTTACCTCTCCCCTGGAGAAGAACCTAATCATCATTAACTATGAACTACCCCTAAACCAGGGAAATCCCTCCCCCCTCCCTCTCTCACTGGTGTGTTCTATGTATTTACAAGAATTACAGCGTGTTTCTCGAGATGACTAAGAGCCAGGATATTTTACATAATGGGTGTTTAATTGATCTCCTTGGCTTGGACCACCCTATATAGGGTTCACCACTGATTGTCGGTCGGACAGAGATTGTACCAGTCCCTCCCATGCTCTCGCCGAATCAAGCGCTTTCTCGTTATTCAAGTGCCGCGCTTGTTGAAACCGAATAACACCCTCGCTGCTAGCCCATTTAATTAGCTCAGCCCTCCACCTCTTGCTGCTAGGACCCTCCTTTGATTTCCAGTGCATTGTTATTTCTCTTTTGGCCAACACCAACCCCATATCTACGAATTTACTTGTCACCTTTGTCTTGGAGGTATGAGGGAACCAATGCAATATACACATGGCCATGTCAAAAACTATCTGGCGTTCTGTAACTGAGTTCAATAGATCTCCCACTTCAACCCAATAACTCCCCAGATTCGGGCACTCCCACAGCATATGCTCCAGTTCCACTTCCTCTCTTGTGCACCTGGGGCATGCAGCATTGTCAACCTTAAAATACTTCTTAATCTTACCAGGTGTCAAATGTGCTCTGTTTAGTATAAAAAAAGTGCACCAGCTGGAATTGTGCTTTCCTGGTGCTTTTCCAAGCCCTGCGTAGAATATGTCCCCATGCAGTCTCTGGTATGGGCTTCCCGATGCCTGTCTCCCATTTTAGTCGTAATGTATCTAGTGGAGCTAACCCCTCATTCAACATTCGCGAATAGAGGCATGTAACTGCTTTAAATGTTCCTTCTGCCATCACTACATACTGACATGCCATCGTTGTTTTGGGCTTTACCAATCCCTCCTTCCAGTGTTTCTGAAGGGCATGCACCAGAGCGGCGTGCGCAAGGAATCCCCTGCCCCCCCTGGGGAGGTCGTATCGTTCCTGCAATGCCTGATAGGTCAGTAATTCACCATTCTCATATAAATCCCAGAGTACCTGCACCCCTGCCTGTTCCCACTCCAGCAAGGACGTCCAGTCTCCAACATAGGGCTATGCTGTAACCATCCCCAGTGGAATTTCAGGAGCATACGGGTGCGGCACTCCTGCTCTACGCTGGCTCCGATTCCAGCATAATCTCAATGTTTTCTCTTCTAGAGCTAGATCTCTAATGTCAAGCCTTTGTTGTATTATTATAAAGGATTGGATGTGTCTCGGTATTCCTTTACCTCTCAAGTTCTCAGGGCCTCTAAATTCTATTGCGACTGCCTGTGTAAGGACCTGTAGTTGAGCTGCTATATATTAAAGCTCCAGGTCAGGTACCGCTAACCCGCCCTCCGCTTTCGGTCTCAACAATGTTTTTAGGGCCACTCTGTGCCTCCCAGACCCCCAGAGGAATCCTACTATCATGGAATTCAGCAACTTAAACATGGAACTCGGTATCCATATGGGTAATGTTCTAAAAAAAATACAGCAGCCTAGGAAGTGCCACCATCTTTAACAAGGCAACTCTCTCCTTCACTGACAACGGAAGCATACTCCAAAATGCCATGCTACCCTTCAGTGCTCGTACACATCTCCCAATGTTCCTTTCCAGGATAGCATTGGCCTCGTGGTAGATATGCACACCAAGGTATGCTAAACAAGTTGGCTCCCAACGCATACTCCGTGGTATCGTAGGTGCTGTTCTCCCGGGTTTCACTCGAAACAAGCATGTCTTAGCCCAATTTATCCTCAATCCTGAGATGTCGCCAAATTCTGAAAGCAATCCTGCCGCCCCCTCCAGTGCTCCTTCAGCATCTTCCAGAAACATCAATAAATCATCCGCATATAGTGAGATGTATTGCTGTTCCCCTCTGAACGCCAAACCCTCATATCTCTGTCCCAACCGAGCTCGCGCTGCCAGAGGTTCTATCGCCAGAGCAAATAATAACGGGGAAAGTGGGCAGCCCTGTCTTGGGATAACGAGTGCCTCTCGCATAGTCATAGGGAGATGGCCCAGTTCTCACGCTTCTTTATAGACCTCGAACAGCCTCGGGGCCAGCAATTCTATATACTGCAAGTAATATTCTATCGGCAATCCGTCTACTCCCGGAGTCTTATTGCGAGCCATGTGTTTAATTGCGCTCCTAATTTCTTCAATTGTTATATCTCGGCCCAATTGCTTCACTTGCTCCTCCTCTAGTTGCGGGAGGGGCACGCTCTCTAAAAAGGAGTCGATGTCTGCCTCCCCTGCCACCAGTGTGCTCTCATACAAGACTTCATAATACTCCAAGAACCGAGTCATAATCTCTCTTTGAGTATATATTGGACTACCATCTCGCGCCCTCAGTGCCATGATCGGGGAACCTCGTGGAGAGGGACTGGCCAACCACGCCAACAGCGTCCCCGCTTTGTCTCCTTCCGCTTGGGCCTTTACAACATATTTCTTATAATCGAAGCACCGTAGTCTCTCTAATTCTGTAGCTGCTGCTTCCTTAGCCTCCACTACCTCTTTTTGTACTTCCGGACGTTCAGGTCTTGCTCGTTCAGCCGACCGTAACCTGTGTTCTGCTCTTTCCACATCCTGTAGCAATACTTTCCGCACTCCTGCATACTTACTAATACACAGCCCTCTTACCACCACCTTAAAGGCGTCCAAATCCATTGCCCTAGTGGAAGCCATCCCTGCATTTTCGTTAAAATAATGCACTATCCCCTCTCCAACTTCTCTTTGGAAAGCCGGGCCGTCCAGCATTTTAGGACGCAGTCTCCAAGTAGGGATTTCGGACTTTTCCATCATCCAGTGCATAGTAGTCAACAACGGGTTGTGGTCGGACAATGTCCTAGCAAGATACTCCGAGTGGGTTATGGCAGGCACTATCGACTTTGAAATAGGAATAGTCCCGGTCTCGCAGGTGGTGGGTTCTCCACACATCTACAAAATTCCATCTGGTTTGCCAATCTAGTCTATATTTTTACAATCTGTGTACCCGGGAATCTGGTAAGGGGAGGGGCAACCGGTCTTGAGAGACATCCGTTATTGAATTAAAATCCCCCCTAACACTACCGGGCCTGTAAAATAATGTGCCAGTGTGCCAGACATGCGGTTCAGGAATCGAGCCTGATCTACATTTGGTGCATAGATACTACACAACGCTACGTCCCTGCCATATAAACGCCCTTCAACCGCTACAAATCTCCCTTCGGAGTCTATGGTTTGCTTAGTTACCTGAAAGGGGACCCCTGCCCTAATCCAAAATAATACCCCCCTTGCAAATGCCAAGTATGATGTACTAAAAATCTGCCCCTTCCATCTGCGCGGCAATGCTAGACCCTCTGATCTAGTGAGGTGCATTTCATGGAGCAACGCTATATGAACCCCTCTCCTGACCAAATACGCATGGACCTTGTGGCGCCTTGTCATTGTGTATAGTCCCCTTACATTCCAAGTGACGCAACGTAAATCAGGTATTGCCCCCATCGTAGTAAAGTAACCGTCTCTCCCCTCCCTGTACAAATATGAATACACCGGCGATCCCTATGCCCCAACCATTCCCCCAACCCCCCTCCTCCCCACCCTCCAAGAACAGGTCCTAGAACAAAACTGCTAGTCCCCATCCAAACTATTCTAACGGGTAACACACTCCTAAGCCCACCAGTAGTCACTGTGGGAGTGCCTTATGGGCAATGGGGGGCCCAGTGCCAACGGGCGACCGCTTACGTACAATGAGTAACCCTGCTTCGATCCTCCAATTATACACAGATTCTTTTGCTCACCCGTACACCTTCCCGTAGACTATTGATCTACTGCATACTGTTCGACCTTCCCACCACGGAGCGGCCTCCCAAAGGACCCCGTGGACTACCACGTGCCAACATCCCTTTGCTGAAATAGTGCTTGTGGACAAGCCTTCTCCTCTCACACAACTTTCCCCGTAACAGCCCTCTGGATTCCAGAGCTTCACTCGTCCAAGAGTCTGTCTGCTGTGGCCGGGGTGACCTGCGGCATCCGTAGACTTCCCGCCTCTGAGGCCTCAGTGTCTGATTGTGCTTTGTCCTTCTCCAAGTCCGTGCTCCCCGGTGACTGCAACACCTGTTCAGCTGACAACGCCGTCACTGCTTTCAGCACTCCCTGCCTTTCTATCTCGGTCTCTGATTGCGATGGCTCCATTCGGTCTGTTCCAGCCCTGTAGGTTTCCAACCAGTTCCATGCATCCTCTGGGGTATCGTGGAAATGAGTGCCACCATGCAACATTATTTTCAGCCTGGCTGGGAATAACAATAACTATTGAAGGCCTTCCGATCTCAGCTCTCTCTTAACTGCCAGGAAGGACGCGTGGTGGCGCTGGATCTCCAAAGTATAATCCGGAAAGATAGACACTTTGCTATTTTCAACTTGATACGGTCCATCTGTTCGCGCGTTTTGGAGTAATAAGTCTCTGTCCTTATAACGCAGAAGTCTGGCTACCACCGGGCGGGGAGGACGCCCCGGCTGTGGCGGTTTCACAGGTACTCTGTGTGCTCGTTCTAAGGTGTAGAAGGGTGACAGTCCCTCAACAGCTACCACAGTCCTTAGCCAGTTCTCCAGGTATTGCACCATGTCTGACCCCTCCACTTTTTCAGGCAGGCCCACCACGCGAATATTATTTCGCCGATTTTGACTTTCCGCGTCCTCTGCTCGTTTCTCCAATGCCTGTATCCGTTCCAAAGCGTCCATCATTTTGTTCTCCAATACAGTTTGGACCGGCGCCACCTCCTGCAGCGTTACCTCTACCTGTTTCACCCTATCTGCAAGCTTAGAGTCGTCCTCTCGCAGGAGGCCAGCTCGCTCGAGGGTCCCTGCTCAGTGACTCGGGTGTCCCAGCAAACGGATCGCCATACTCCCTCAATAGCGCAGATTCAGGAGCACTAGATCAGATTCTGTCCTGTTGCCGCCAGCCCCCATTCAACAATGTTTCGTCCTTGCGCTCATGTCCAGTAGCAGTAGAAGAGGAACAATAAATGGCACCCTTATAGGAGGTTTGTTTGCAGCACCTCCACTTCTTCTGTCCCCATTCAGGCTGTACTCTCCTTGCTGCTCCGGTCAGGGGCCTATTCCTTATATTCCTGGGTGCTACCTTGGGCCCAGATTCCCACGATGTATCCCCCTCATCCGGGCTTGATTCAGAGACACTCTCCGCCAGGCCCACACCAGTCTCCACTGTCCCGGAGGCCAGAGCACTCGCTGATAGTCCTCCTCCGTGCCTCGCGCTACACCCCTACTGACAATCTCCCTGCTGCAAGGGCCGCATCACCGAGGCGCGAGTCTCCGCTAATTTTCCACCGCTCCCACTTCTAGCCTTTCGAATGTTCCTGCAGCGGTCCCCTCTCTATGGGCCCACGTCCTTCTGCTTGGGCACTCTTCCGTCCCCGCCACAGCTTGCAGTCTGCGGCCGCACCGCAGCCAGGAGCCCCAGATCAGGATGCACCCCACTCACCGAGGCAGGATTGGTGGTGCCGCTGCTCCTCCACCATCAGCCAGGCGTCCTCGCTCCGTCGCACCCTCTCCAGCTCCTATGGCGCAGCTCCAGGGGATCGGGGCCTTAGGGTCCTTGTATCCAGCCACCGCTCACTCCGATCGTCAGTCGGCTCTTGCACGGAGCGTCTGTGACGCAGGACGCCACAGCCCACGGCAGACTTGAGCGCGTCTGTGATCTGGTCTTCAGTGGGTCCCCTGTTGTGTTGCCCCTCCGGCCCCAGTAGCGTCATGCCCCCTCAGAGGGTGGCTCGGCACGGCCTCCGTCCTAGGCTCGATCGTTCGCCATCGGAGGCGCTGCCATTTTGGGACACGCCGCCGCCAGCAACCTTCGGGCAGAAAGACAGCTCAAACTCCTGCTCCGCGTCTGACTTGTCATCGGGCGAGTGCCAGGACAGGTCAGCACCCCTCCGATTGTGTGTGGTGCTACCGGGTGAGCCAGAAAACGTTATTATGCCAGGATTACTGTGGGGATCTGTGCGGAGCTCGGCGCAGCCTGCTCCATCAGCCTCCAAGCCACGCCCCCTCAGTGAACACCCATCAAGAAACATTACAAACCCTCCTCGACCGCATGACCACCATGGAGGAGCTCATTGATGACCTGGAGGTACGCTCAAGGCGCTGCAATATCCGTGTGCTGGGGCTCCCGGAAGGCATTGAGGGCACTAACCCTGTGGAGTACATGGAAAGGTGGACTAAGTCCTTCACCCCAAGTGCGGATCATACTGCATTTTTCTCCATAGAAAGGGCCCATTGGGTCCCAACGCGCAGGCCCTAGCCCCGACCAATGCTAGCATAATTCCTGCACTGTCAGGATCGCAATGTGGTACTCAGGGCAGCCCGACAGTCGGGCCTTACCTGCGTCGAGAACAAACAGATCATGTTATTCCTGGACTACTTCCGGGCCGTACAACGACAGAGATCGTTGTTCCTGGAGGTGAAGCTCCGCCTGCGGACATAGAACATACAATATTCCTTACTGTTCCCAGCATGTCTCAAAATCATATACAACGGTTTCTCCATCTTTTTCATGGACGTAGAGGATGCCCATGATTGGGCGGATCAACACTACACGCAACTCCCTAGCGCAGAGGCCACATGCGCTCGCTGCCCAAAGCCACCGCGCCCCAAGTGGCGTCGCTCGTGACAATGAAATCGATGGGGAGATACTGCAGCGCTGTCACGCTCTCGGGGTTTGCCTGACCAGTAATAAATCATACCGGAACGCCGTAAAGCGCTGCAGGCCCTCCTCCCCCACAACAGACATGGACTGTGCTCCGCACCTCTTTTCATTGGAGGGGGAAGACGATAGCAAGGGGACACACTCCAGAGTGGACTTGGTGACCCCACCCCTGGTCACCCCTCAGACTGCAGACACCTTGATCTGACCTGGACATTCGCAGATTATGTATGCGGGGTCTCCCTGCTAGCAGAACCATGGTACAGTTTAGTATTTAAGCACCACAAACACAACATCCACCCAATTCTATCACAGGCCAGTGGCGGGCAATGATCATACAAATGCCCTTACGGAGAACTACCTCGCGGGCTTGTGACACCACCCCCATATAATTTTCAAGCTCTCTTCTTTTATGAGAATCCGTTTGGACGTATCGCTACCAGCGGTAGGTCTCCAGTATTGGGGCTGTTCCCCTACACCCCAGTTACCCCTGTGTTATTACACCACACTACACTGTGTCACTGTATTTGCACCACGTGAGGGGCGCAGCTGCACCCAGCCAATGCAGGCGCTTCGGAGGGGTGAGACGGGTCAGATTCCACTGTCCCTCCCCTTCCCCCACATCCCCCTATTCCCCCATGGTACATAAAGGCACCATTACTATTCTCACGCTCAACATGCAAGGCATGCATACAGCATGCATGCAATACTCAATATATGCCTACATAAAGCGCCAGAACGCCTAAATCCAGCTGTTACAGGAGACTCACCTAACTACAGGAGAATTGGCAAAACTACACAAGCGCTGGCGCGGTATCTTCTGTGCTACTACATATTCGGCCTACGCCTGGGGGACTCTTACATGGGTGTGTTCAGGGATCCTCTTCCAAGAACAGTCTAGAACAATTGACCCTGATGGGCGCTATGCCCTTATGCAGGGGCTCCTAGATGGTCAACTGGTAGTCCTGGGGAGCATTTATGCACCTAATGCAGACCAGTGTAAATTCTGGGACACGCTCTTGCTACCGCTCAGCTTGTACACCCAAGCACCTTCGATCCTGGGGACGATTACAATTGTGTACAAAACACATTCTTGGACATATTGTACCGCCCTCACCCAACATCCCCAATAGTAGTGCAAGCAAAACGCTTTGCAGCATGGGCAGCTCACTGGTCACTGATTGATGCCTGGCGCTCTAAATACCAGACCACACGGCTCTATTTGTTTCACTCAATACCGCACAACCACAAAGTCCTACTGGACAGCTTTCTCTGTTCCCCCTCAATCCTGCCCACAATTCTGGAGTCTGACTATCTGGGTAGGGTATTATCTGATCATGATGCCCACACAATCACTCTCACGTGGCGCCCTCCCCGACCACCGGTTCCCACTTGGCGTCTGTCCAAGGACTGTCTGGAAGACCCAATCTTCAGACAAACACAAGCGGAGCCATACTAAATTATTTCCAGGAGACCACATGCACAGCCACCACTCGTGATACGGAGTGGAACGCATTTGAAGTGGTCATTAGGGACACATACATCCAACACATCACAGGAGTACGCCACGTCCCTGAGCGCCGCATCCAAGAAACCGAACAAGCACTGGTCACAGTCACACGCACAGCTGATAAGAATAAGGCCATACCAGCCCAAGTAGCGGAAGCCAAAACCGCAGGAGAATTGTGGCTCACTGGTTAGAAGCGGCAGACCCTGAAGCAGAGATCGGCCCGGGACCAGGGTTCAATTCCCGACGCGGCAGGGTCTTGGGTCAATGTCCGCGGACTCGATAATTCTCGCCGAGGTGCCTACGCTAACCATGGGTCCCATTCTGCAACTCTGGGCAATAGCTTACTTAATCTCCACAACGGCCCCATCAGCGCCGGGGATGCCTGGCTTCACCTTGGAGGTGTCCAGGAGGGACCATCTCACAGGGAAAGCCAGGACGGGTTCCCCAGCGGTATACAGTGCCAGGACACTCCGAGATGGAGTAACAGTGCGCTTTACAAGTATACTTACCTTACCTTACCATATGCAGAGGCACTAGTGGACCCCAGCAGATATAATTTTAGGGCATATGCGACTAGGGTGCATAAAGAAGGTAACAGAGCTGGCGCTTTACTGGCGTGGTTGGTGAAACAGGACATGACCCTCCTGTCAATCACGACGATCCGCACTCGCAGGCCTCCATCCTCAATGCATTCCGACGGTACTACACGTAGTTATACGTGGCCCCGGCCTCAGTAGATGCAGAGCGGCTCACCCGGTTCCTGAACTAATATCCCCTGTCCCGCATAGCGCGCAACAACAGACAAGACCTAGACGAACCCGTAGCCGCAGCGAAGTTCAAACAGGCGCTGCAGGCACTGGCCACCTGTTAGGCCTCCGAGTTAGATGGCCTCCAGCTAAAAACAATTCTGCACATTCGCGAAACAATCGGTCCCACAATTGGTAAAGCAGTTCCAGGCAGCCCTCGACGAAGGTGGGCTACCATAATCCATGTGCGAGTCGGTTATAGTCTCCCCCCTCAAGCCGGACAGGGATCCGCAACAAATGGGCTCATACCTGCCCATTGCCTTATTACCGGCAGACTATAAGATATATGGGAAGATACTGGCCGACAGGTACGCCACAGTCCTCCCAAAGCTGATCCACCCAGATCAGTGCAGCTTCGTGCTGGGCAAGAATACCTTCTACAACATACGGCGCCTGTTTCACGTTCAGGACCAGATCTAGGACCACTTTCCCCGCACGGCATGCCTAGTCCTGAACCTGGAGATGGCTTTTGATACTCTTATGGCCCCACCACTATCAAGTCATACATCGGATGGAAGCAGGTCCCGCCTACTTGCATACACCAATGTCATCTACTCCACACCAACCTCTAGGCTGAGGCTTGGGTCCCTTATATCGACGTCGTTCCTGATCCTTATATCCCCTGCCCGCTCTCACCTCTGCTCTTCGAGATGGCAATGGAGCCACTGGTGATCCATCGCACCAAAGAGAGCGGGAGCTGGGGCATACTCATTGCAGACGCCACCCTTGCAGTGTTACTGTACGCAGATGACATGCTCATCTATGTCCGCGATGTTACGTCGGATCTTGCGCCCATACTTCGCTCGTTACAAGAATTCGAGGCTGTGGCGGGTTTCAAAGTGAATTGTCTAAATCAACAATATATCCTCTCGTAAGCAGTCTCTCCCCATGCCCATTACGACTAGGCGGCATTAATCTCATGGAGATCCCAAGCAGTGAGGTACCTTGGCATTCGCTTATATCACACGCCACAAGATCTCTATGAAGGGAACTATCGTAGGGCAATAGCTGGAATCAGGTCTTCTGTGCACTTCTGGAAGGATCTCCCCCTGGCAGTTATTGGTAAAATTGCAGTTGCCAAAATGATATTAGTTCCAAGATTACTATACTTCTTTGCTAACCTCCCAGTGATCCTACCACGTTCCTTCTTCCGGGAGTTGGACACCCTCATCGGAACCCTTATATGGGGCTCGGGACATAGGCAAATTGCCCTTGCTAAGCTACTGCTACCCCTGGATCAGGGAGGGATGGGCGCCACAACCTCTGAAGCCTATTTCCTCGCAGCCCAGCTTCAATGGGTTTTGAAATGGACAGCGGGTCGTGCGCATGGGGAAACAACTACAGCTACCGGGTTAACTCCGACCCCAAGCATGCTGTTGCCCGGGGCAGACTACGTGACAGGCCCATCCAAAGGACAGTGGCGCGCGGCTGTCTGACACGTGTCCACAGAATGAACCGCGAAGCACCCATGTACTCCCCCGTGCTGGCGCTGGTGGGATTCCCTAGAGGCCGGGTACACTACACTGTGCGGGCACTCCGCGAATGGACCGCGCATGCAGTCACAGAAGTATTTGAACTGACTGTTGCAGATGTTTGCAGAATTAGCCGCTGATATGGAGCTTCCCAGGCGACAATTTCTCCTACACCTGCAACTGCTGGAAGACTGCTGTAGAATGTGGCACACAATAGACACTGAGCCCCCCACGCACCCAGTGATACACACACTACTGCAAATGGGCCTATGGTGTCACCTGGATATATAAAGTGGTGCGCGCTCTCAACCCAATCACCCTTAAGCCCCTCGCTGGTGAAATGGGAAGCTGAGTTTCGGAGGCCACTTCATGACAAAGAATGGGACCGTGCACTAGAGTTCCCTAAAAAGAGTGTCCGGCAACTATTGTTTTAAAAACATACAACTTCACATATTACACCACCCCTACCTGACTCCCAAGAAACTCCAACAGTACTACCCAGACACGCTCTTCACATGCCCCAGATGCCCAGCATCCAATTCATCTTTTCTGCATATGTTCTGGGACTGTCTAATGCTCCGCGCTTACTGGGCCAGAATCCACGCCATCCCCCTTGCAGTCACTAGGCTTACTGACATTCACACATGGGAGGCCTGTGCGCGGGGCATAAACAAATGCTGTAAGAATCAGAAAGTAGAGACGCGATTCGCGCCCCCGGTACTACTTCTAGCTAAACGGTGTATAGCAATGCACTGGAGTGCACCGTGGGGACACCCGTTAGCGGCTTGGTTGGGGCGGTTAACAAATGGGGCACTGCGGAGGAGGAGGTGCTTCGCTCTGCAGAAATTAAGGGTATCCACAAACATCCCATATCCATGCTGTGGGCTATCCTACTACATTCCTTCAAGCAGGAAACAACGGAGGAGCCACTGTCCCAGGGCACCCGCCTCCTCCGCAGTAAGTGCACACCTGAGGTTGCCCACTGCAATCCCTCCGCGGAATAGGCAGGTCGGGACTAGAAGCTGAGGACATACAGTACTTATACCGCTCCCGGCACAGTACCCTAACCACCCCACCCCTCCCCAGCGCGTACACAACCCGTAGCTCTGTCAGGAGGCATTAGCCAGCTGATCCCTACCACACGACATCAACTTAGACACAGTGTACCCCAGTTATATTCCCCTAGTTTGAAGAGTTCGAATCGTTACCCTCAGCATAGCAACAAGTAAATTGCAGAGCTAACGTTGAGAGCTAACGCCTAGCTACCAGTACAGGTCATAGGCAACCTCCCATAGACTAATGTTTTGTACCTATACACCATCCTGCATCAGTGATGCCACTTACTGAAAAGTTATATGGGTCATGCATTGAGGCACAGCTTTAATTAATGACACAATGTACAATTGGTATGATGTCTACCTCTGCGGCAATTGATAAACTTGTACTGTACTATATATGAAATGCCAATACAAACGATTAAAAATTAAAAAAAGCCAGGAGAGACGAGTGCGTATGAGGGAAGAACTGGCATCTCTATAAATGTACCCCCCTGAATGCTGCCCATATGTGGCAGTTATGGTGGATGTACTGCAAGTTACAGGCGGGCCAAAGGGAATTGGACCATACTTTAAAAAATAAAGTGGTTCATTGGTTAAATAAGAACTGCGGTTATCCATTGGGCTGTGCAGACCAGATACTCTTAACTAGAAGAGTAAGCTGGATTGGACCCCAAGATAAAAATGGTCAAGGAACACCCTAGAAAGAGCAGCGGCTGCATCGTCATATCATGACCTCAATGTGTACCTATGACCCCTTGACTTTTTTTATAGACACTTAAGGCCTATACACAACAGGGGAGGTGAGCGGGGGTCGCCAGGTGAAAACTCTGTAGAGCCAGCCCATCCATTATATGCACTATCAGTGTCTAACAGATTCCAGGTCCTTAGTACACTCCAAGAAAATAATTGACATAGTGTTGCCCGTCTAACCAGTGTGGAGGTCAGATACGATGGAGAAGGGGTAACGGGAGACAGAGCATCAAATGCTCATACGCTGTCACTAACTATGCTTAATTCCATTTTAAATACAACAAGCTCATCCGTAGTCCTCCCATATATATGTGAGAATGATGAAAGAATATGTGAACATCTTGATGATAATACTGAGAACCTGCCAATAAATGGCTATACAATTGTTACATGAAATATAGTCGGAATGGCAAGTAAAAAGGATTCACTAGGCTGGGTAGATTTTATTAATAAACATGATATAATCTGCATGCAAAAAACTTGTGACTACAGGTCAAGTAAATTTTGAAGGGTTTACCTCATATTAGTTGCCGGCACTGCCCTCTTCTGTAGGAAGAGCAAAAGGTGGGTTGTTAATTATTTTGTCAAATAAACTCCCTGTGGTGGTTAAAAGAGCAATTAAAATAGGAAACCACTCACAGATATTGTGGTTGTGCTGCAAAGATGGTTGGGACGTACTCCTGGTCAATTTGTATAGCAATGTCTTTGATTCAACTCGCCACAGTGTAGCCCTGGAATTGGAAAAAGGGCTTAATAATTTGATCCAAGCAGTATTTATTTATTTATTTATTTTTGAGATTTATACAGCGCGTACAATTGCCCGTAGGCGTCTCGGCGCTAGAAACTTTGAATGTATTCCCGAGGTTAGGCCGGTAACTATTCTTGATCAAACAGCCAGGTCTTTATCTTTCTGCGGAAATGCATCAGGGATGGGCTGTCTTTGATGGAAGCTGGCAGGGAATTCCATAATCTGGGAGCTGCCACAAGGAAGCGTCTATCGCCCCAGTTAACTGTTTTTGTTCGTGGTATTTGTAGGATTTTAAGGTTGTTAGATCGGAGCGATCTTGTGGAGGATTGGTATCTGACTTGGGATTTCAGGAAATGTGGGCCACAGTTGTGCAATGCTTTATAGAGTATGCACAGCGCTTTAAGCTTGATCCTGTTTCGAATCTTGAGCCAATGCAGGTCCCTTATGGTCTCGGAGATTGGTGAGAACTTTGGGATTCCAGACAGGAGACGGGCTGCAGCATTCTGGATGGTCTGCATTTTGTTGGTCACTCTTGCTTGGGCGTTGATGAATAAGCCGTTACAGTAGTCAAGAGATGACAACACGAGGGCGCTTACCAGCATCTTACCTGCTGAGGTTGGTAGAAACGGAATGATTTTCTTGATCAGCCTGAGTTTATGATGGGCTGTTGCTGCTATTTTATTTGAGTGGGCCATGAAATTTAATTTATCGTCAAAAATCACCCCCAGATTTCTGACGGTGACGGCTGGTGTAGGTGGTGTTCCGTGCGTAGGGGGCCACCAGGTGTTTGACCATCCGGGGGAGAGATGTCCAAATATGACGACCTCCGTTTTTTCAGCATTTAACTTTAGGCAGTTAGAGGCCATCCACTCACCGATCGCCCGCATGCCCTCTTGGAAGTTTTCGGCTACCTTGTCTCCATTCCCGTTGATGGCCAACACAAGCTGGGTGTCATCCGCGTATGAGGTAAGGCTCATCCCATAGGCCTTGATGACAGAGGCCAGGTCCGACACGTAGATATTGAATAGTGTCGGACTGAGGGATGAGCCTTGAGGAACCCCACACGGTAGTGACAGCTTGTGCGATTGGAAGGGCCCCAGTGTGACCACCTGTGATCTACCGGCCAGGAAGGAGGAAAGCAGATTTCTAGCCATGTGGCGGATGCCCAGGTTTTCGGCACGGTCGACCAGGATCTTGTGGTCGACCGTGTCGAAGGCTGCCGACAGATCGAGCAATACGAGTATTGCTGTACCTCCTTGGTCCCGTATCACTCTTATATCCTCTGTAGCTTTTATTAAGGCAGTTTCGGTTCCATGGAACTTGCGAAAACCAAATTGAGTGTTGTCCAATCGTTGATGTTTTTCTATGAACTCCGAGAGTTGTAAGTTCATAGCCTTTTCCACTACCTTGGCTAAAAAGGGAAGACTGGCAATGGGGCGGTAGTTTTTTGTAAATACAGCAGTAAATACCAATTATGCAATTGTGTGGGTAGAGGACTTTAATATACAAATATTTCCATTGTCCATGACTAAAGTCTGTGGGTATAAGAGTGACGATTGGGATGACTGCACACATTTCCCACATAATAATTATGGCGATACCCCAAACACAATGATAGCAAAATACGACATTGTTTGGTTCAAAGTGCATGTGATAGTAATGGTGGGGTGTTACCGATTTACACTGAAAGAAATACTAACACAACGATTGATCATGTTTTAATTTCGACAAGTATCATTCATTTATGCTCCATGCCAAGGATTGTACAACTGTTACTTAGCGACCATAATTGTATTATAATGCCAATACTGATATGGGGCATTAAACTTAGATGTCAACAAACAGTTATTGGTAACATTACCCCGATCAGACTAAATGGTACAAGAATTAAATGGGAAGGGACTGATCCAGGCAAAGTCTTAAACAGTATAATCTTAAAATGTGGTGTGGAGATATTTGACTGCTTTAAAGAAGATGTTGACTCTGCAAGGTTACGAACTCATTCTTGTAAAATCAATTAAACTATTGAAATGAAAATGACTGCACCCTGTAGAGGCAAATCTACCCAAAGTAGGGGATGGTTTAACCATACATGCACCCAAGCCCTGATCCAACTAAAAGAGGCCCTCAGTAGTAGACCTAGGAATAAGGAATTAGTACAGAGTTTAAGATCTGAATATAAGTCAGCCCTTAAAATGAGGATAAGAGAGCTTCAGGAAGAGGCATGGGATAAATTATCCCTGGCAGCGAATACATCCAATAATAAGCTTTTCTGGGAAACAGTCAATTCACCATTCCTTAAAAACGAAACTCTCTCGGAACTACTGTCCCATGTTAGTTGTGAAGAATGGGTGCTACATTTCTCCAGTATTTTTAATCTACTTGATCAGGATGTTTTTAGACCCCGTAGCCCGGAAGATTGCAAGTGGCCAAATATCCCCCTAAATATCACGCTTGATGAGTTCAAACTAGGAAAAGGGGTAGTAATGGAGGAAAAGCCCCGGGCCCTGACGGGGTCCCAATCGATGTTTATAAAACGGTACCGGATCTCACTAGAGTTTTCAAGGTTACACCACCCACCTGGGGGCAATCTGTTATTATCCCCATCTATAAAAAAGGGAATAAATCAGAAGCGAAAAATGATCACCCTTTCTCCCTTTTAGACTCCTCAGTAAAATGAGTTTTATTGGTAAGTTTGGAGTAATGGGTAACGGAGAATTTGATTTTATCACAGGCACAATATGGTTTTAGAAGAGGGCTAGGTACGACAGAGCAATGTATTAACACAGAGATTTTTATAGGTAAATACACTCGCGCCGAACAAGGGAGTCTATATTTATGTTTTGCTGATCTCAGCAGTGCTTTTGACCTTGTTGACCAGGCTATTCTCTGGCCAGTCCTACTTAACCTAGGTGCTCCAGATCCCATCATAAATTTTCTCGCAAGGTTGTATAAGAGATTAACAACTAGAATCTGGTTTGGCCAGCTGGGAGAGTGTACGCCAAGTTTTAGGGTTAGAAGAGGCATCCGCCAAGGCTGTGTCTTAGCACCTTTGCTTTTTACGTTATTTATAAATGAAGTTGATACCGTTCTTAAGTTAGTGCAGGCGGACCCACCACAAGCTGCAGGCTAGGCTATACCGGTTCTGCTTTACGCAGACGATGCTGTGCTTTTATCTAGAACTCTGGTCGGCTTGCAGCGATTAATAGATAAGTTCGAAGGAAGTTATTAATCAACAAAGCAAAGGCATTTACTATGGTATGTGGCCCAAAGCCTAGGAAACCTAAAACATTTTTTATAGATAGTGCAAGAGTGGAAATTGTCACAGATGTAAATAATGATTTATTTAGGATTAAGATCCGGTAAAACCCAACCTAAGTGACAGGCCTGATAAAGAAGGAAATAAAGGCCACATTCCTGTCACATAAAAATGAGATCTACGTAAGAACTGTCAGGAAGCAAACTACATATTTGTTTTACCAAACAATTGTAGATACTGATGGCTTTCAAAGTTATTTGACTCTAGTTACAAAGCCTTTGCATAGTTTTGTATTAACAAGGCTGAGATTGGGAATTGCTCATCACTTAGTTGCGTTCCCTGAAATGAAAACACGCCTGATAATCCTATGCCCATGTGAAGAGTACTCCAAACAGAGCACCATGCATTTTCTACTTTTCTGTGATTTTTATTTGCATCTTAGATGTGGTTATTTAAAACCATTTCTCAAAAAAATATACTGTAAGAACAACTAATGCTGCTATGAACTTATTAACTGTAGTAAAAGACCCAGAGATCTGTTTTTATGTCGCAACATTTATTTTAAACTCAATGTGAGAAAAAGTATCATGTTTTTTAACTGATTTTTAACCATCCCTAATGCAACTAATCAAATATACTATGTCTGTGTAATTGGATTTAACTGCTTGTAATTATATATTTGTTGCTTTTCTGGATGTTATGCATACTGAATAAAGCTTGCTGAAATGAACTTAGGCTAAAATGACTAAAAATGAATATGCACAGCAAATAAACACTTTATTTGGACAAGATATTTTTAATGGCTTTAAACCTGTGATATTTTGTATTACTCTTTACTAATTCTTTTTCTGTGGGTGCATACATTTTTAGGTAATGTTAAAAAGACTAAAAAGGAAAAGGATATGCATGACTTATTGCACTCTATATAGACAAACTGGAAATTGGGCACAGTGCAGATACAGCTGGTCTGTACAACATGTTTTGCATCTAGACAAAATGTTTTTAAATACCTTAAAACTATAATGTTTATGTTTAGTCTTGATTAAATTTGATTTTATGGGTGCATACATTTCCAGGTAATGTTCTAATGTTTTACCCTCACCTATTGTTTTTAATAATTTACAAAGATTTTAATTAATCACTCAAATACATTTGAATAGATTAGGGGCATAGAGTTGAGTACAGTGTGGTATAGTGTCCCAGAGTGTAGTAGCCTTGAAGGGTGGATTTGAATGCTGTACAGTGTCAGAGTGGGGTGAAGTGTTGTGAAGTAAAGTATTGAAGAGTTGTGTGTGGCACAGAGGAGTGGACTGGGTTCTAGAGTGTCAACGTGTCTTGGAGCGCCACAGACTGGATTACAGTGAAGTACCATAGAGTAGGGCACGGTCAAGCCAGTGGAGTGGATTGACTGAAGTGGCCGTGGAGTGGAATAGCGTGGAGTGGCGTACAGGAGAAGGGCATACAGGGGAGTGGCATTCAATAGAATAGCATACATGTACAGTAGAGTAGCATACACTAAAATAGCGCTAAGTGAAGTAGCGTACAATGGAGCAGTGTGCAGTGGAGTGGCATACAGTGCAGTGGGGTGGTGTGGAGTGGTGTAGAGTCAAATAGCATAGAGTTCAGTTGAGTGTAGTTGAGTAGAGTGGAATAGTGTAGAGTGGAGTGCCATAGAGTGGAATTGGATAGAGTGGAGTGGAGTTGAGTGGAGTGGAGTGGAGTGGAGTGGAGTGGAGTGGAGTGGAATAGCCTACAGTGGAGTGTTAAAGCATACTGTGTAGTAGAGTGGTGTAGTGAAGTAGCGTACTGTGGAGTGGTGTTGAGTGAAGTGGCATAGAATGAAGTAGCATAGAGTGGAGTGGCGCACAGTTGGAATAGTGTAGTGAGGAGTGACGTGCAGTGGTGTAGAGTGGAGTGACTTGCAGTGGAATAGCTTACAGTGCAGTGACATAGAGTGGAGTGATGTGGAATGAAATAGCATACAGTAGAGTGGCATGGAGTTGTGTGGATTGGCATAGACTGAAGTGGTGTGCAGTGGAAGAGCGTACATTTGAGTGTAGTGTGGCGTAGAGTGAAATACAGTAAAGTTCCGTACAGAGGAGTAGTGTGGAGTGAAGTACTGTGTAGTATTGTATAGTGGAATAGCGTGGAATGGTGTACAGTGGAGTGGAAAAGAGTGGAATAGCGTTGAATGGGGTGGTGTTGAGTGTAGTGGGGTAGACTGTAGTGGTATACAGTGTAATAGCATTGAGTGCAGTTGTGTAGATTGGCATAGCTTAGAGTGTAGTAGAGTAACGTAGAATGGAATAACATTGAGTGTAGTGGCGTACAGTTGAGTGATATAGAGTTGAGTACCATATAGTGGAATAGTGCGGAGTGGAGTGGCGTAAAGTGGAGTAGTGTACAGTATAATAGAGTACAGTGGAGTGTCATAGAGTGGATTGGTGTACAGTGGAATACCATAGAGTGGAGGTGTGTACAGTGGAGTGGCGTAGAATTGAGTGGCTTAGACTATAGCGGCATACAGTGGTGTGGAGTGTAATAGCATACAACGGAGTGGCATACAGTGGAGGGGCGTAGAGTAAAGTGTGATGCGTAGCATGAAAATGGGTGAACATATGTAATTGTAATGAGGCAAGGATATAGATTATGAGGTGTAAACGGTAATCCTTGGTAGTAGGTGTAAATAGTTTAGGTAGTTTTAAAGTTATAACTCTTAAAATACTACATCTGAAAGAGACTATTAGTTGTGGATTCCTTACCTTAGAATTACCCCCTGGCGTCAGACTGGATCCGGAGAATTTTTCTTCAGCAGTACCCCTGCGTGTTAGTTGGTGGTGTCAGTCGTTGGTGTCGTGATATCTATAATGACGTTGCGGTATCTATTTAGACGCCGCCCCTATACGCTGACGTCAGTTCTTTCTTTTTCCGTGCCAGCCAGCGCAGATCTGGAGAGAGCGGTACCCCAAGTCTTTTTTGACAATAGTTTTTTCAACTTTTGGTTGACTTCTTTTTTCGAGTTGTTTGACTCCTGGTGCAAGGGATGTCACATCGACGGACCGGCTTCAAACCTTGTGACTCCTGTCACAAGTTGATGTCTGTCACAGACCCACATCTCGTGTGCCTCTGGTGCTTGGAGTGCAACCACGACCCTAAGTCGTGCTCTGATTGCCGGGCCATGAACCCGAAGTCTTTGCGTGAGCATTCCCAAAAGCTTCTCGAGACCCGGCAGTCTGCTCTGCACGCTTCAAGAGGGAGGTCACGGGACCAGTTGCGTAGTCACCACCATCACTTCGGGTAAGTCGAAGCAAAAGAAGAAGGTGAAGAAGCACTGTTGCTCTTCGCCTTCTCCCCGTCCGTGGGGACGCAATGATGAAGGTAGTCATACATCTCCGCCGCGGAACCTGTTGGGCCGGATCTGAGCTACCCTCCCTTCCCAAGAGCTGGGGCGACCCCTGCCCAACTTTGTAGCTTTTACGAAGCCCTCCACTCCATCTTTGGGCAGATCAACTTCGCCGGCGTGCCTTTGGGCCCCGCGGACTTGGTTGGGGGTTCTAGGCCTTGGATACTGGCAGCACCGGCCATCCTTACGACACCTCCTCCGGCGTTGAATCCATTGGCAACACCTCCGACTCCGGTTGTGTCCCCTGCTGGCGTCAGCACCCGGCCTCCCCCTTGACATGGACCAGTACTTTTGTACCTCTGTTCTATCCTGGCTTTCCTTATCGCCCTAAGTGGCAGCCAGAGGAGGGTGAGCAGGACTAGGAGGGGTCTTCTGACCCTCTAGCAGACCAGCTAGAAGTGCCGGACTGGAGAGAGGAACTGGGTGAGGACGGTGGTCTGGGTACATCCCCAGACCTTGGTATGCGTTCTCCCCCTACCATAGCTACGGAGGAGGGAGCTTCTTACGATGTGGTTTTGCGTAGGGCGGCCGAGGCCTTGGGACTTGAGCTACCTATGGTGGTCTTCAGGACTAACCTCCTGACTGAGGTGCTTCAACCAGCAGCAACCTCTACAGAGCCCCTACTGCCCTTCAATGAGGCCCTCACGGACATTTTTCTGCGCACCTGGTCCACGCCCAGCACAGGGGCGCCTGTGGATAGAATGTTTGCCTGACACCAAAGGATTGCTCGACGCCACCGCCCGCCCCCAGGCAGTCCCAGTTTCCTCTCCCAACACCCTACCCCTGAAAGCTTGGTGGTCCAAGCCTCAACATCCAAAGGTGTGTTCCCTGCTGCTCCCCCAGATAGGGAATCCAAAAAGCTGGACCATCTTCGAGAGATGTTTTCTTCTGCCAGCTTAGGACTGCGGTCGGTGAACACTGCATGTCACTTGGGCCGTTACACTCACTCTGTGTGGGACCAGGTTGCGCTTGTGCTGCCACAGTGCCCGGAGGAGGCCCATGCCGTACTCTCCCATGCAGTCGTGAAAGGGAGGGATGCAGAAAAGTTAGCCATTTGCTGTGGGCCGGACACCGCTGGCTCACTAGGCAGGACGATTTCAACGTCGGTAGCCCTGAGATGCTATGTCTAGCTGAGATCCACTGGCTTCTCGGGCGATGGTGTTTTCACTCGAAGGTGGTGCAAGGTCTCTTTCAGCAGTAGGAAGAGCCTTGGTTGGATCTATTCGCCACCTAAGCGAAAGCGCAATGTCAGCAGTTCTGTGTGTTGACATTTCAAAGGTGGCACTTGCTAGGCACCTCTTTTCATCGCCAGTGGAGTTGCGGTCTTCTATATGACTTTTGGTATATACCCCTTCTGCCGAGAGTGCTGAAGAAGATCAAGCGCGACCGGGCCCAAGTAATTGTTGTGGCGCCAGACTGGACACGAAGAGTCTGGTATCCCCAGCACTTGAACATGGCCATCGATCCTCTGATCAGACTGCCCCTTCGGGCGGATCTTCTTTCGCAGCAGGGGACGGTCCTCCACCCAAACCTGTCCAGCCTCCACATCTTTGCATGGAGCTTGAGCTGCAAAAGTTTACATCCTTCGACCTTCCTCCTGAAGTCTGTAATGTTATCTTGGCAGCCAGGCGTCCCTCTACTAAAACAGTATACGCCTGTAGATGGAACAAATTTCTGGGATGGTGCGCAGCAAAGGGTGTAGATCCCCTTTCTGCCCCTCTTTCTGAGGTTCTCCTCTTCCTACTGTCTTTGGCCCTAGCGGGGCTCTGCTCTGGGCACCCTGAAGGGCTATATTTTGGCCTTTCTTCACCTTCCTGATCAGCCTTCTCCTTTCAAGTCCCCTATTGTAAATCGTTTCTTAAGGGCATTACTCACCTCTTTGCTCCTATTCATTTCGTGATGCCCCAGTGGGACTTGAACCTTGTTCTGACTTACCTTATGTGCGCTCCCTTTGAGCCCCTATGTAATTGTCCTCTCAGACTCTTGACCTTAAAGACTGCTTTTCTGGTTGCCACCACCTTTCCTCTCAGGGTGAGTGAGCTTCAGGCTCTTTCTTCTAAGCCTCCTTTCCTTGCTGCTCATCCGGACAAACTTGTCCTCTGAACTCGACCTTCTTTTCTTCCCAAAGTGGTTTCCTCTTTCCACATAGGACAGACCATCGCTTTGCCCACCTTCTTCCCGTCACCGCATCCTTCTAAAGAGGAGGAGAGGCTCCACCGTCTGGATCCAAAACGTGCGCTCTCCTTTTACCTGGAACGCATAAAACAATTCCTGGTGGACAATCAGCTCTTTGTTGGCTATGTGGATGCCAAGAAAGGTCGGGCCGTGCAAAAACAAACCATCTCTCGATGGGTCTCTCTTTGCATTAAAATGTGTTATTCCTTGGTGAAAAAGGAACCTCCTGTAGGGTTGCGCGCCCATTCCACCAGGGCTAGATACCCCAGCAATACCAATCACCTCAGGGGTTGGTATTGCTGGGGTATCTATTCTAAGGTAAGGAATCCATAACTAATAGTCTCTTTCAGATGAACAAGTTACTTACCTTCGGTAACGATATATCTGTAAGAGATATATATAAGTTATGGATTCCTTACCGCCCCAACCATCCTCCCCGTTCTGTAAACTGACTTCTAGAGTAAGGGACTCCCTTTCAGGGCCCTAGTTTTATGCACCAGTGGTCAGTGTCTTGCATGGCTCTGCGATTTTGGCGTGGAATGTTGTGTAAAGAACCGACGTCAGCTTGCAGGGGCGGCCTCTATGTAGATACCACACTATCATTCCGGCGATCACAACGCCAACAACGAACACGGAATTGACCGACGCCACCTACAGACGTGCAGGGGTACTGCTGAAGAAAAATTCTCCGGATCCAGTCTGATGCCTGGGGGTAATTCTAAGGTAAGAAATCCATAACTAATATATGTCTCTTACAGATATATAGTTACCGAAGGTAAGTAACTTGTTCGTTATATCTTATGCCACGGAATACCGCAGAGCATGCCGATTAGAAGGCAGTATCTGATTGGCTAATGGCTGCCTTTAGAAAACATAAAAGCAGTTCTGTAGTTTTCAGCACACTTTAGCAGATGTCTGGGTTAGATTTAGGTAAGTAGTTGGTTATTGTTCCCTACATATTACCACTTTATTAAAGTGGTAATAGGTAGAGAAATATATTTACATTTTTCTATATATTTACAAAGAGAACCATAGACTTTTTGAAAAGAATTAAATAATAATAAATATGAAAATACACTGCAGTACACTATATTTTTAAAATATAGTTTAGTACAGTGTATTTTTAATTGTGTAACTTATTTATTAATTTTTTAAGGACCACAGTACTTTCTAGGAAGTCCTGCGGTGCTCTGCAAATTTGTTTTAAATATATAGAAATGTATAAATAATGTTCCCTACCTATTAACACTTTAATAAAGTGTGCATGGACTGGGAAAGAATATGTACTCTAATACTTACCTATATCTAAGGCCATAACCCAGAACACGTATTTAGAGAACAAGGGAACCCCAGTATTTTGACCTGGGGTGAATTAACGTGATTAAGGAAAACACAGGTCTATGTGAGGCCAATGTGGTACTCTGGTAGCCTGGGCTACAATTCATATGAGAGCAGCTTTAATCAGTTGTAACAGCGCAACAAGTCCAGACGGGGCTTGTTAAACAGTGTATGAAGGGACACAGTGTTTTTGAATGACATCGTATTTATTCAAATCATAAATGGAGTATCATTCGTTATTCAAAAATAATAGTTCTGGTGCTTACACAGGCACGTGAAAGCGCGCAAAGTGAAAAGTGCTGGTGACAATTAAAATTAACATTGCATTGAAAACAACAGAAAACAAAACTCCAAATTAAATTATCAGCATTAGGGAGTTTAGTTTGTAATGGTCGTCGGCGTTTCGATCTCAAATAATGAAGATCATCATCAGGACGAACAAGGTCTAAGCATGTAGAATATCAATGAGCCGCGGTGCTGATAGTGCCTGTGTCAGGGATGCTCGGAGGTAAAAACCGTAATACGTGGGTTCGAGAGGAACTTGTAAGAGCCGCGAGGGGCGACGGAGGGATTACGCTGAGCGGGAGAATCCCAGCAGGCGTGGGTTACTCGAAAGGCGCTAAACCTTGACATCGGGTGTAATCACAATCCGTAGTTCCTGGAGGGTAAACCCGTATTGCGTGGGTTGGAGAGGAACTTGTGAGAGTCGTGAGGGGCGAGGAAGGAATTACGCTGAGCGGGAGAACCCCGGCAATTGTGGGTTACTCAAGGCGCTTAACCTGGACGTCTGGTGCAATCACAATCTGGTGTCGGTTGGAATCCGGTGTCGGTCGAGAACTAATCCAGATCACAGCCAAAGTGTACTGAAAACAACATCTCTGCCTTTAAGTTTGTAAAGGCAGTCATTGGCCAATCACATAATACCTTGTCATTGCTATGTACCTCGGTACTTGCATGTAGTACCAAAAAGGATCATCTGTGCACCATAATCTAAAAACCTGCTAAATTTCATGGAAATTCATTCAGCCGTTTATGTACTACGTCCTATACCATAGTCTATGGAAAATTCAATGGTGGGAAAATGTGTTTTGGAAGACCTCCCCCCCCCCTTTTTTCTTTGCCCTCCCTTGACCAATCACTACTGAACTTTGCACACTGGAAAAAAGCTATTGGTCTGGGACATTTCGTAGAGATTTGTCAAATGGAGGCAAAGTCCTAACTAACTAGAGTAGCTACCGCCACTATATATATATATATATATATATATATATATATATATATATCATGTGATCAAGCTTCCTTTCGAGGTGAAACGCGTCATGGTGGACGCGCTGGCACTAACAAATTAAAAAGCACTTTGCACCAGCACCTAAAGGGTCTGCTCTTCGTCATTTGTGGGAACTGGCAGCGCAAGTTTGCAGTGTGACGATCCTCTGGATATATATATATATGTATGTATATATATATATATACATATTTTCCAAATTTGGTGTCATTCCTCCGTTCAGCCGTTCGGGTTTGTTGTGTTGAGAAAATGAAAAATCCCCAAACATCCCCATAGACATAACACGTTTTGGGACTTCCAATTTTTCTCTGCCCACTTGACAGATCACCCTGAAACTTTCAACACAGCAGCTAAACGAATAAGGGGAAGTTTTGTGCAAAATTCGTCAAGTGGCGCCAAAGTAATTGGAGAAACAAAAAAAGCTTTTCCTATGGAAACTTTGGCTCTAACTAGAACTACCTGTGAGTCTGTTGCAGTACCACTGGTTGACATGTGCTTCCTTTGTTCCTCCAGTGCTGGGTTGGAGTACATTTAAGCCTGTTTAGTAAAGGCAGTAGTAAATTTAGAACTGTATTTTGTGATTGATGGTTGTCTGTTTTGTGTTAAATTTCCCATAATCCCTCACATTTAGTAGGGATTATTCCCCATCTTCCCACCACGCCTCCTTGCTCCTCCCATATTTACGAATAAAATGTATACCTATGTGTGTGGACATCTCATAAAAGAAAGGAGAGCCAGTGGAGATCTCCACCAGTAGATTTGAGAATTTCACTTTGCAGTACTTAAAGGTATACATTTTCACATACTTTAAAATACCTTTTGTGAATCAGGCCCTTTGATTTTATCATGACTAAAAGAAAAAGCAGTGGCAAATGTAAGCAATTGTATTTTGTTATTGTGGTCTCCCTGCATGCATGGAACAATGTATTCTTTCCTCCTGAATGTTTGTTTACACTATATATTTCTTGTTCCATCACATGAAAGAGATTAATAAAAGGTATATAACGGAAATGTATGTTGGTAAATATTCCCTAGTCACTGGTGTTTCCATGCATTGGTCAGCATTTAATTTGATGTATGCGACAGTTCAAAATCTAGCGCACAGCAATGATAAAATAATACGTCATGGAGAGATGTAAATATAAAACTTGCACTTCTTTGTATTTCATAGAAGATTTATGAAAGTGCATGTCTGAAAACTGGCACGTGAAGCCGTTGGAAAGCCTTTTTGAAGTAAGTAATTTGAAAGTTAATCAGAAAAGTAATGTTGCACTGGCAAATCATTGCATTTATTTGTACCTTGATTTGCTGGTGAAACATTTTTTTACTGTGATTGCGCCCAAAACACACACTTAAATCACGCTTCTATCACTGCAATGAAAAGAGTTTATTTAGGTATGTATATACAAAGAAAATCATGTGGTTAAAACCCTTTGTTTAAGCTTATGTTTTGCAATTAAATCAGATGCCTCAGAATTAAAAGTAATGTTGCACCGGCAAATCAAAATAAATAATAAACCCAGTGTGTTGAGAGCATTTAACTTTGATCTGCTGGTGCAACATTAAATTTAACTAGCAGCCCGCCCCGGCGTTGCCCAGGGCAGAAGGGGGCTGGGGGCAGCATCGCAGCAGGAGAGGTGCAGCAGAGCGGCCGGGAGCAGCAGAGCGTACTTACAGTGTTTCCTTGCTCCCGTTTTGTTGGTCCTGGCCGCTTCTGCCCACGCTTGTGTCTGCTGTTTCTAGCAATCAGGCTTCTAAGACCCCCGCCTGCCCCGACATTGTCCATCATTTTGGGCCCCCGCCCGCCCTGTCCCCCGCCTGCCCCGACATTGTCCCCCGGAGCCTTACCTCGTGAAATGCTGAAAAGTACACAATTATGGCAGTATAACGAAAATATCACAAAGGCCCAGTGTTGAGGCGCTCTGCATAAATGTCCATGCCAGATCTAAAATCAACCCTTCTGTTTTGCTGTAAGTCCCCGTCCCCCGCCTGCCCCGACCCCCGCCTGCCCCGACATTGTCCCCAGAGCCTTACCTCAGCCGACGCTCCTCAGTTCACCGCTCCGCCGCTCACCTCTCTTCCCGCCTGTCCGCTGTTCCTCACCGGCCGCTCGTCACCGCTCCTCCCCCGCGCCATGTCCGCCCGGTCCGCTGCTCCTCACCGGCCGCTCGTCAACGCTCCTCCCCGCTCCTCCCCCGCGCCATGTCTGCCGCTCCTCCTCGCGCTCCTGACGTGAGCACGCAGTTCGCGGCCGGCGCTACTTCTCAGGGACTACTTTTTTTTTATGTACATTTTTTTAAATAGAATGTATTTGTTTACTTTATATAGCCTATGTCCATCTGCACACCCTGAGGATTACAAAGATGTATCGGGTGTGTGGATTGGCGCTGTGGTTCCCGAGTTTACCCGCCTCAAAGCCTCAAAGTTCTTCCTTTATAATAGTAGTATAGATTAAGAATGTGTATAAATTACTTTTACAACATACGCTCAAAGGCCTTACATCACTTGAACGCACCCAAATAAAGTCTTTAAATGGTAGTGAAAGAAGTTTGATTTAGCCATGTGCTTTGAAAGTCAATCACGGGCACTCAGAATTACAAGTATATCATACCAATGCCAGACCTGAGTGTTGATGTACACCAATCATGTTTAAAATAGCTTCACAGGCGACCTCGGAAAGCAGCGTCTGGCATTTGACTTCAGTCTTTCAATGCACAGCAAACGTGGTGAGATAAGAACAAGATTTACAGGCCTGTTTACAGAAATTATTTAAAGCCTTCCTTTAAGCACATGTTTTGCAATTAAGTCACATACACTCAGAATTAAAAGAAATGTGGCCAAATAAAGTCTTTAAATTGAAGTGATAGAAGTATGATATAGCCACATGTTTTGAACATCAATCACAGGCACTCAGAATTACAAGTATATCATACTGAAGCCGTACCGGAGTGTTGACGTAAACCAATCCTGTGTAGAATGCGTGTGTGCTACTCTTATAACCCGGCAGTCTGCTCTGCACCCTTCAAGAGGGAGGTCACGGGACCAGTTGCGTAGTCACCACCATCACTTCGGGTAAGTCGAAGCAAAAGAAGAAGGTGAAGAAGCACTGTTGCTCTTCGCCTTCTCCCCGTCCGTGGGGACGCAATGATGAAGGTAGTCATACATCTCCGCCGCGGAACCTGTTGGGCCGGATCTGAGCTACCCTCCCTTCCCAAGAGCTGGGGCGACCTCTGCCCAACTTTGTAGCTTTTACGAAGCCCTCCACTCCATCTTTGGGCAGATCAACTTCGCCGGCGTGCCTTTGGGCCCCGCGGACTTGGTTGGGGGTTCTAGGCCTTGGATGCTGGCAGCACCGGCCATCTTTACGGCACCTCCTCCGGCGTTGAATCCATTGGCAACACCTCCGACCCCGGTTGTGTCCCCTGCTGGCGTCCGCACCCGGCCTCCCCCTTGACATGGACCAGTACTTTTGTACCTCTGTTCTATCCTGGCTTTCCTTATCGCCCTAAGTGGCAGCCAGAGGAGGGTGAGCAGGACTAAGAGGGGTCTTCTGACCCTCTAGCAGACCAGCTAGAAGTGCCGGACTGGAGAGAGGAACTGGGTGAGGATGGTGGTCTGGGTACATCCCCAGACCTTGGTATGCGTTCTCCCCCTACCATAGCTACGGAGGAGGGAGCTTCTTACGATGTGGTTTTGCGTAGGGCGGCCGAGGCCTTGGGACTTGAGCTACCTATGGTGGTCTTCAGGACTAACCTCCTGACTGAGGTGCTTCAACCAGCAGCAACCTCTACAGAGCCCCTACTGCCCTTCAATGAGGCCCTCACGGACATTTTTCTGGGCACCTGGTCCACGCCCAGCACAGGGGCGCCTGTGGATAGAATGTTTGCCTGACACCAAAGGATTGCTCGACGCCACCGCCCGCCCCCAGGCAGTCCCAGTTTCCTCTCCCAACACCCTACCCCTGACAGCTTGGTGGTCCAAGCCTCAACATCCAAAGGTGTGTTCCCTGCTGCTCCCCCAGATAGGGAATCCAAAAAGCTGGACCATCTTCGAGAGATGTTTTCTTCTGCCAGCTTAGGACTGCGGTCGGTGAACACTGCATGTCACTTGGGCCGTTACACTCACTCTGTGTGGGACCAGGTCGCGCTGGTGCTGCCACAGTTCCCGGAGGAGGCCCATGCCGTACTCTCCCATGCAGTCGTGGAAGGGAGGGATGCAGAAAAGTTAGCCATTTGCTGTGGGCCGGACACCGCTAGCTCACTAGGCAGGACGATTTCAACGTCGGTAGCCCTGAGATGCTATGTCTAGCTGAGATCCACTGGCTTCTCGGGCGATGGTGTTTTCACTCGGAGGTGGTGCAAGGTCTCTTTCAGCAGTAGGAAGAGCCTTGGTTGGATCTATTCGCCACCTAAGCGAAAGCGCAATGTCAGCAGTTCTGTGTGTTGACATTTCAAAGGTGGCACTTGCTAGGCACCTCTTTTCATCGTCAGTGGAGTTGCGGTCTTCTATATGACTTTTGGTATATACCCCTTCTGCCGAGAGAGCTGAAGAAGATCAAGCGCGACCGGGCCCAAGTAATTGTTGTGGCGCCAGACTGGACACGAAGAGTCTGGTATCCCCAGCACTTGAACATGGCCATCGATCCTCTGATCAGACTGCCCCTTCGGGCGGATCTTCTTTCGCAGCAGGGGACGGTCCTCCACCCAAACCTGTCCAGCCTCCACATCTTTGCATGGAGCTTGAGCTGCAAAAGTTTACATCCTTCGACCTTCCTCCTGAAGTCTGTAATGTTATCTTGGCAGCCAGGCGTCCCTCTACTAAAACAGTATACGCCTGTAGATGGAACAAATTTCTGGGATGGTGCGCAGCAAAGGCTGTAGATCCCCTTTCTGCCCCCCTTTCTGAGGTTCTCCTCTTCCTACTGTCTTTGGCCCTAGCGGGGCTCTGCTCTGGGCACCCTGAAGGGCTATATTTTGGCCTTTCTTCACCTTCCTGATCAGCCTTCTCTTTTCAAGTCCCCTATTGTAAATCGTTTCTTAAGGGCATTACTCACCTCTTTGCTCCTATTCATTTCGTGATGCCCCAGTGGGACTTGAACCTTGTTCTGACTTACCTTATGTGCGCTCCCTTTGAGCCCCTATGTAATTGTCCTCTCAGACTCTTGACCTTAAAGACTGCTTTTCTGGTTGCCACCACCTTTGCTCGCAGGGTGAGTGAGCTTCAGGCTCTTTCTTCTAAGCCTCCTTTCCTTGCTGCTCATCCGGATAAAGTTGTCCTCCGAACTCGACCTTCTTTTCTTCCCAAAGTGGTTTCCTCTTTCCACATAGGACAGACCATCGCTTTGCCCACCTTCTTCCCGTCACCGCATCCTTCTAAAGAGGAGGAGAGGCTCCACCGTCTGGATCCAAAACGTGCGCTCTCCTTTTACCTGGAACGCATAAAACAATTCCTGGTGGACAATCAGCTCTTTGTTGGCTATGTGGATGCCAAGAAAGGTCGGGCCGTGCAAAAACAAACCATCTCTCGATGGGTCTCTCTTTGCATTAAAATGTGTTATTCCTTGGCGAAAAAGGAACCTCCTGTAGGGTTGCGAGCCCATTCCACCAGGGCTAGATACCCCAGCAATACCAATCACCTCAGGTGTTGGTATTGCTGGGGTATCTATTCTAAGGTAAGGAATCCATAACTAATAGTCTCTTTCAGATGAACAAGTTACTTACCTTCGGTAACGATATATCTGTAAGAGATATATATAAGTTATGGATTCATTACCGCCCCAACCATCCTCCCCGTTCTGTTAACTGACTTCTAGAGTAAGGGACTCCCTTTCAGGGCCCTAGTTTTATGCACCAGTGGTCAGTGTCTTGCATGGCTCTGCGATTTTGGCGTGGAATGTTGTGTAAAGAACCAACGTCAGCTTGCAGGGGCGGCGTCTATGTAGATACCACACTATCATTCCGGCGATCACAACGCCAACAACGAACACGGAATTGACCGACGCCACCTACAGACGTGCAGGGGTACTGCTGAAGAAAAATTCTCCGGATCCAGTCTGATGCCTGGGGGTAATTCTAAGGTAAGAAATCCATAACTAATATATGTCTCTTACAGATATATAGTTACCGAAGGTAAGTAACTTGTTCGTTATATCTTATGCCACGGAATACCGCAGTGCATGCCGATTAGAAGGCAGTATCTGATTGGCTAATGGCTGTCTTTACAAAACATAAAAGCAGTTCTGTAGTTTTCAGCACACTTTAGCAGATGTCTGGGTTAGATTTAGGTAAGTAGTTGGTTATTGTTCCCTACATATTACCACTTTATTAAAGTGGTAATTGGTAGAGAAATATATTTAAATTTTTCTATGTATTTACAAAGAGAACCATAGACTTTTTGAAAATAATTAAATAATAATAAATATGAAAATACACTGCAGTACACAATATTTCTAAAATATAGTTTAGTACAGTGTATTTTTAATTGTGTAACTTATTTATTAATTTTTTAAGGACCACAGTACTTTCTAGGAAGTCCTGCGGTGCTCTGCAAATTTGTTTTAAATATATAGAAACGTATAAATAATGTTCCCTACCTATTAACACTTTAATAAAGTGTGCATGGACTGGGAAAGAATATGTACTCTAATACTTACCTATATCTAAGGCCATAACCCAGACCACGTATTTAGAGAACAAGGGAACCCCAGTATTTTGACCTGGGGTGAATTAACGTGATTAAGGAAAACACAGGTCTATGTGAGGCCAATGTGGTACTCTGGTAGCCTGGGCTACAATTCATTTGAGAGCAGCTTTAATCAGTTGTAACAGCGCAACAAGTCCAGACGGGGCTTGGTAAACAGTGTATGAAGGGAGACAGTGTTTTTGAATGACATCGTATTTATTCAAATCATAAATGGAGTATCATTCGTTATTCAAAAATAATAGTTCTGGTGCTTACACAGGCACGTGAAAGCGCGCAAAGTGAAAAGTGCTGGTGACAATTAAAATTAACATTGCATTGAAAACAACAGAAAACAAAACTCCAAATTAAATTATCAGCATTAGGGAGTTTAGTTTGTAATGGTCGTCGGCGTTTCGATCTCAAATAATGAAGATCATCATCAGGACGAACAAGGTGTAAGCATGTAGAATATCAATGAGCCGCGATGCTGATAGTGCCTGTGTCAGGGATGCTGGGAGGTAAAAACCGTAATACGTGGGTTCGAGAGGAACTTGTATGAGCCGCGAGGGGCGACGGAGGGATTACGCTGAGCGGGAGAATCCCAGCAGGCGTGGGTTACTCGAAAGGCGCTAAACCTTGACATCGGGTGTAATCACAATCCGTAGTTCCTGGAGGGTAAACCCGTATTGCGTGGGTTGGAGAGGAACTTGTGAGAGTCGTGAGGGGCGAGGAAGGAATTACGCTGAGCGGGAGAACCCCGGAAATTGTGGGTTACTCAAGGCGCTTAACCTGGACGTCTGATGCAATCACAATCTGGTGTCGGTTGGAATCCGGTGTCGGTCGAGAACTAATCCAGATCACAGCCAAAGTGTACTTAAAACAACATCTCTGCCTTTAAGTTTGTAAAGGCAGTCATTGGCCAATCACATAATACCTTGTCATTGCTATGTACCTCGGTACTTGCATGTAGTACCAAAAAGGATCATCTGTGCACCATAATCTAAAAACCTGCCAAATTTCATGGAAATTCATTCAGCCGTTTATGTACTACGTCCTATACCATAGTCTATGGAAAATTCAATGGTGGGAAAATGTGTTTTGGAAGACCTCCCTCCCCCCCTTTTTTCTTTGCCCTCCCTTGACCAATCACTACTGAACTTTGCACACTGGAAAAAAGCTATTGGTCTGGGACATTTCGTAGAGATTTGTCAAATGGAGGCAAAGTCCTAACTAACTAGAGTATCTACCGCCACTATATATATATATATCTATATATATATATATATATATATCATGTGATCAAGCTTCCTTTCGAGGTGAAACGCGTCATGGTGGACGCGCTGGCACTAACAAATTAAAAAGCACTTTGCACCAGCACCTAAAGGGTCTGCTCTTCGTCATTTGTGGGAACTGGCAGCGCGAGTTTGCAGTGTGACGATCCTCTGGATATATATATATACATACATATTTTCCAAATTTGGTGTCATTCCTCCGTTCAGCCGTTCGGGTTTGTTGTGTTGAGAAAATGAAAAATCCCCATAGACATAACACGTTTTGGGACTTCCAATTTTTCTCTGCCCACTTGACAGATCACCCTGAAACTTTCAACACAGCAGCTAAACGAATAAGGGGACGTTTTGTGCAAAATTCGTCAAGTGGCGCCAAAGTAATTGGAGAAACAAAAAAAGCTTTTCCTATGGAAACTTTGGCTCTAACTAGAACTACCTGTGAGTCTGTTGCAGTACCACTGGTTGACATGTGCTTCCTTTCTTCCTCCGGTGCTGGGTTGGAGTACATTTAAGCCTGTTTAGTAAAGGCAGTAGTAAATTTAGAACTGTATTTTGTGATTGATGGTTGTCTGTTTTGTGTTAAATTTCCCATAATCCCTCACATTTAGTAGTGATTATTCCCCATCTTCCCACCACGCCTCCTTGCTCCTCCCATATTTACCAATAAAATGTATACCTATGTGTGTGGACATCTCATAAAAGAAAGGAGAGCCAGTGGAGATCTCCACCAGTAGATTTGAGAATTTCACTTTGCAGTACTGGAAGGTATACATTTTCACATACTTTAAAATACCTTTTGTGAATCAGGCCCTTTGATTTTATCATGACTAAAAGAAAAAGCAGTGGCAAATGTAAGCAATTGTATTTTGTTATTGTGGTCTCCCTGCATGCATGGAACAATGTATTCTTTCCTCCTGAATATGTTTGTTTACACTATATATTTCTTGTTCCATCACATGAAAGAGATTAATAAAAGGTATATAATGGAAATGTATGTTGGTAAATATTCCCTAGTCACTGGTGTTTCCATGCATTGGTCAGCATTTAATTTGATGTATGCGACAGTTCAAAATCTAGCGCACAGCAATGATAAAATAATACGTCATGGAGAGATGTAAATATAAAACTTGCACTTCTTTGTATTTCATAGAAGATTTATGAAAGTGCATGTCTGAAAACTGGCACGTGAAGCCGTTGGAAAGCCTTTTTGAAGTAAGTAATTTGAAAGTTAATCAGAAAAGTAATGTTGCACTGGCAAATCATTGCATTTATTTGTACCTTGATTTGCTGGTGAAACATTTTTTTACTGTGATTGCGCCCAAAACACACACTTAAATCACGCTTCTATCACTGCAATGAAAAGAGTTTATTTAGGTATGTATATACAAAGAAAATCATGTGGTTAAAAGCCTTTGTTTAAGCTTATGTTTTGCAATTAAATCAGATGCCTCAGAATTAAAAGTAATGTTGCACCGGTGTGGTCGTGGGGTTTCCGTGGGCCGGTAAATCAGGCAAGGAGGCCGTAGGTAGTGTGCTATTGTTATGGGTTTTATTAGAAGTACAAGAGACACGCAAGGGACGGGTACAGCGGGCTCCAGATGTTCGGATCCGTCGTCTGTGTGGGCGCGATTCCCTTCGGATGGTCCTTGACGGGTGCTCTGTCTTCGCTGTTGGTGGAGATACCTCGGAGGGCAATAAGAGAGAGAGGGACCGTTAGTCCGAACAGGGACTCGGCACGTATGCCACTACCAACACCGGGAAGTGAAGGGGCAGAGCAGAAGGAGTCGTGAGGGAAGGAGGTACGGGGAAAAGGGTCGGCAGCAAGGATAAAGACAGTGATTCTGCAAGGGTGTTCAGGACGTGACGGGGAGTTGGGCCGTGTACGGTGATAGAGCTTTACAGAATTACACAGTGCGTCTACTACGTGATAGGTGCCTACAAGAGAGGAGACTATATACAATATGTACAGTGAGCACCTAGCGTGCTCACGGGGAGGTTTACGGTACTCACGCGGTCCGCCGTAGCTCTCCAGTGAGTTACGGCCGCTCTTCAGCCTCCTCCTTAAGGGTTCCACCAATCCTCCGACCACTCGTCTGCTTCGGTTGGCTCCTCTTCTCCGTCTCCAAGGCCAGTCTGAGTATCCTGCCACGATTCTCCGACCCCGCCTCCACTGTTCGTGCCGCTTTTCACTGGTTCTGACGCTTCCTCCAGGGCGGGACTTCCGGGGTCAAGGCGTAGTACTTCCGGTTGTTGTTGGTCCGTGATTGGTTCCTGGAATAGAGAGAGAGGCGGGGGACTGTGGGTCATCGTTACTGTTCCGGCAATGTTGCGGACCCGAGGGGTTTGACGGCAAGTGTTCGTGCGGACCACCCCGGGAAGAGGTAGCGACTCAGGGGGGAAGAAACCTGGGGGGGGGACACCGGGACTCCGTCACATCCCCTTCCCCTAGCTGTCCTTCTTGTACGGTTTGGAGAGGGGGAGATGGGGTACCGGGATAGGAAATCAGCATTGCCTTGTTCGGATCCTTTTCGATGTTGGGTACGGAAGTGAAAGGGCTGGAGAGATAGGAACCAGCGGAGGACCCGGTCGTTGTGTCCTTTGTTCCGGGCCATCCACTCCAAGGGGGCATGGTCGGTAAAAATGGTGAAGTCACGACCCTCCAGGTAGTATCTCAAGGTTTCGATAGCCCATTTGATGGCAAGGGCCTCTTTCTCGACTACCGCATAGTTTAGTTCCCTGGGGAATAGTTTTCGGCTGAGATATAGGATAGGTTTCTCGTTTCCTTGTTCGTCTTCTTGTGACAGGACTGCCCCTAATCCCTGGTCGGAGGCGTCTGTCTGGAGAATGAAGGGCCGGGTATAGTCAGGGCTCACCAGGACAGGACTGGAGGTTAGGGCTCCCTTCAGGTCGGTGAACGCCTGCCATATGAGGGGGTTAGGGTGCTTCAGGGCGTGCTCGGTGTGTGTAGTTTTTTTGAGAAGATCCGTAAGAGGTGCGGCTCTCTGAGAGAAGTTGGGCACGAACCTCCTGTAATAACCCAGGAGCCCGAGAAATGCTCGGAGATCTTTTTTTGTTCTTTGAAAAGGAAGGGTCTCTATGGCTTCGGTTTTGGATTTCTGGGGTCTGATCATACCTTCGCCCAACAGGAACCCCAGATACTGGACGGTTTGGGCAGCCAGGGTGGTTTTGGCGGGGTTAATGGAAAAGCCAAAGGAGCCCAGGGAAGAGACAACGTCATGTAAGTGGACTAGGTGTTGCTCCCAGCTGTCGCTATAGATGACTATGTCGTCGAGATAGGCACCTGCATACAGTGCGTGTGGCCGCAGGACTTGGTTCATTGCACGCTGGAAGGTGGCGGGGGCACCGTGGAGCCCAAAGGGCATGACGATGAATTGGAACAACCCCTCAGGGGTAGAGAAGGCAGTCTTTTTCTTGTCTTGGTCTCGGAGGGGAATCTGCCAATAACCCTTGCAGAGGTCGAGGGTGGAAATATATTTGGCCTTCCCTATTCGCTCGACCATTTCGTCAACTCTCGGCAAGGGGTATGTGTCGAACCTGGACACCTTGTTCACTTCGCGAAAGTCTATACAGAACCTGACAGACCCGTCAGGTTTAGGCACCAGAACTATAGGGGAGTTCCACTCGCTGATCGAAGGCTCGATGATCCCCATCCTTAACATGTCCTCGGTTTCTCTTCTTATGACTGCCCTTCGTGCTTCAGGGACACGATACGGACGCAACCGCACCACTTTCCCTGGTTCAGTGTCTATTGCGTGTTCGGTGACGGTGGTTCTTCCTGGGTATGATGAGAAAACCCTCTTCACGGGTGACAGGGCTTTTTGGAGTGCATGGATTTGTCCCGGGGTCAGAGCAGGGTCTAGACAGGGATCAAAGGGAAAGGGAACCGGGAGGCTGTGCCCCGACAGGACAGGACGGGGTCCCTCCCATTTCTTCAGGTGATTCACATGATAAATCTGGGCCGTGCCTTTTGTGGGGTCGAGCTCGATCTCATAAGTGACCGGGGTCACCTGCCGCAGGACGGTGTAGGGTCCTTGCCACTGACCCAGGAGTTTATGGTCGGAAGAGGGCATCATTAGGAGGACCAGGTCCCCTACGGAAAACGCCCTATTCTTGGTGCCCTTATCATATTGTCTTTTCTGTGTGTCTTGGGCCTTTTCCATGTTTTGTTTGACTATGTCTCGGATCTGTGCCAGATGGGTCTTTAAGTTGTTGACGTACTCAGGTAAAGGGCGTGTGCGGTCCGGGTCAGCTTCCCAGGCTTCCTGTGCCATATCCAGCAGGGTACGAGGGGGTCTTCCATATAGCAACTCGTATGGGGAGTAACCAGTACTGCTCTGGGGCTTACACCGGATGGCAAAAAGGGCTAGCGGGAGGAGTTCCTCCCACCGTTTAGCCTCCAGTCCCAACATTTTCTTTAGAGTCTGCTTTAAGGTGGCGTTGTAGCGTTCGACCAAACCATCCGTTTGTGGGTGGTATGCTGAGGTCCTGATTTGTTTTATCCCTAGTCTTGAGCAGACTTGCTTCATCAGGGCAGAAACGAAGGGAGTGCCCTGATCAGTGAGGATCTCACGGGGGAAGCCTACACGGGAAAACAGCGTGATAAGAGCTTTGGCAATGTTCTGGGCCGTGGGCTGGCGTAGCGGAAAGGCTTCAGGGAAGCACGTGGCATAATCCACGATGACAAGAGCGTATCGACAACCGCTTCGGGAGGGCAACAGGGGCCCTATAATGTCCATTCCCACCCTGCTGAACGGTATGTCGATGAGGGGAAGGGGACACAGGGGCACCCTAGGGGGTCTATAACGACTGTTCTTTTGACAAATAGCACATTCACGGCAATAGGTTTTTATGTGCTGATAGATCCCAGGCCAGTAGAAACGGTCAAGGACCGTTTGGCTCGTCTTTTCATCCCCGAAATGACCCCCTAACAGGTGACTGTGGGCTAAGAAAAGGACTTTGTCCCGGAAGGGGCTAGGAATCAACAATTGTGGGTTTTGTTGCGGGCCTTCCTTTCTGTATAGCAAACCCCTTTTCTTAAAGAAATATGGACCTACTTGTGTGGGGTCTTCGTTTTCTAGGGCCCTTCCCCAGGCTTCTTGTAGGAGCGGATCCTCCAGTTGTGCCCCGCGGAACTCCTGGTCTGTCTGCCATGGGTGTTCATCCACAGCAAAGGGATAGGCAGAGGTGTGTAACATCTTCTCCTGTCTTTTCTGTCTCTTGCTTTTGTGGGGTTTCGGATCCCTAGGGGTTGAGGTCGGGTCCGGAGGGTAGGGGGCCTCCTTCCACCACTGGGCCAGGGAGTCCGTTGTATCCTGGAGCAGCGTAGGGAGACCTGGGTAGTCGCTTCCCAGGATGGCTTGTTCAGGCAAAGCTGTAATGAGTCCGACCGTGAGGTTGGTTCCTGGATCGCCGGGATGTTGCACCCAAACCCGCGTGGTGGGGTACCGTTTCGTGTCCCCGTGTACGCACTGGATGGCCACTGCTCCCGTTGGGGTCCTCTGGTGGAGAGCCAAGTCCTGAGGACGGAGGACGCTTTGTCGACACCCAGTGTCCGCGAGTGCCAGCACCTCTTGTCCGTCTATGGCCACGGGACAATGAAACGGAGGGGGAGCAGCCCCGGGCGTGTGGCAGACGTAGTTTCTTACCAGTCCGATTTCCATCTGTACCTCCTTTTGGGGGCACGTGCGGGCTATGTGTCCGAAGTTCCCACAATGGTAGCATTGGGGTCCAGGGTTGGGGGGACGGTATAGGATCGGGGAGGGCAAGAGAGGAGCGGGTTCTTGTCTTCGAGGTTGTGGAGGCCTGGGGAAACGGTTGGTGTTGGAGGTGTGGGACCTGTGGGTGGCTTCGTCCCTACCACGTTGCTGGTCTTGAGCTCGGCCATACGCACAAGCAATTTCCACTGCCGTCTCCAGGTTGAGCCTGGTATGTTGTCGTACCCATCTCTGCGTGGCGGGATGAAGGGAGTTCAGGAACTGTTCGAGACAGATCTTTTCTACGATGTCCTCTTTTGTGGAGGCCTCCGGTTTAAGCCACCGGTTGACGAGATCCTTGATTCGAAAGGACAGAGCCCGAGGGTTTTCTTGGGGCCCTTCCTTGGTCTGTCTGAGCTTCATCCTATAAGTGTTGTCGTCTACTCCCAGACGTTCAAGGATGCATTTCTTTATGTCCGGGTACGGGGTGTTGCCTTGGATGTTGGCCTGTTGGTAAGCGGCCTCCAAGTCTCCGGTAAGAAGGGGACCCAGGTACTGACCCCATCGTTCTACAGGCCAGTTCGCGGCTTGGGATAACCTCTCGAAATTAGTAAAGAAGTAGTCGGGGTGTTCCCCGGGGACGTATTTCTGCAACACCACGGAAGGGAGAGAGGTCATGGGTCGTGGTTGTCCCAGGACGTCAGTCAATTTACCCAATGCTTGTTCCTGCACCGTTCCTTGTCCTTTTAGAACGTCATGAAGTTGGCCCCGGTCGTCTTCAGCTGTTTTTAAGAATTGTTCCATGAGTTTCCCCAGCTGCTCCTGGGATTCGGCCATTCTCTTCATGACGGCCTCCATGCTACCGGCTGATCCCACTTCTGACACCAGATGTGGTCGTGGGGTTTCCGGGGGCCGGTAAATCAGGCAAGGAGGCCGTAGGTAGTGTGCTATTGTTATGGGTTTTATTAGAAGTACAAGAGACACGCAAGGGACGGGTACAGCGGGCTCCAGATGTTCGGATCCGTCGTCTGTGTGGGCGCGATTCCCTTCGGATGGTCCTTGACGGGTGCTCTGTCTTCGCCGTTGGTGGAGATACCTCGGAGGGCAATAAGAGAGAGAGGGACCGTTAGTCCGAACAAGGACTCGGCACGTATGCCACTACCAACACCGGGAAGTGAAGGGGCAGAGCAGAAGGAGTCGTGAGGGAAGGAGGTACGGGGAAAAGGGTCGGCAGCAAGGATAAAGACAGTGATTCTGCAAGGGTGTTCAGGACGTGACGGGGAGTTGGGCCGTGTACGGTGATAGAGCTTTACAGAATTACACAGTGCGTCTACTACGTGATAGGTGCCTACAAGAGAGGAGACTATATACAATATGTACAGTGAGCACCTAGCGTGCTCACAGGGAGGTTTACGGTACTCACGCGGTCCGCCGTAGCTCTCCAGTGAGCTACGGCCGCTCTTCAGCCTCCTCCTTAAGGGTTCCACCAATCCTCCGACCACTCGTCTGCTTCGGTTGGCTCCTCTTCTCCGTCTCCAAGGCCAGTCTGAGTATCCTGCTACGATTCTCCGACCCCGCCTCCACTGTTCGTGCCGCTTTTCACTGATTCTGACGCTTCCTCCAGGGCGGGACTTCCGGGGTCAAGGCGTAGTACTTCCGGTTGTTGTAGGTCCGTGATTGGTTCCTGGAATAGAGAGAGAGGCGGGGGACTGTGGGTCATCGTTACTGTTCCGGCAATGTTGCGGACCCGAGGGGTTTGACGGCAAGTGTTCGTGCGGACCACCCCGGGAAGAGGTAGCGACTCAGGGGGGAAGAAACCTGGGGGGGGGGGACGCCGGGACTCCGTCACAACCGGCAAATCAAAATAAATAATAAACCCAGTGTGTTGAGAGCATTTAACTTTGATCTGCTGGTGCAACATTAAATTTAACTAGCAGCCCGCCCCTGCGTTGCCCAGGGCAGAAGGGGGCTGGGGGCAGCATCGCAGCAGGAGAGGTGCAGCAGAGCGGCCGGGAGCAGCAGAGCGTACTTACAGTGTTTCCTTGCTCCCGTTTTGTTGGTCCTGGCCGCTTCTGCCCACGCTCGTGTCCGCTGTTTCTAGCAATCAGGCTTCTAAGACCCCCGCCTGCCCCGACATTGTCCATCATTTTGGGCCCCCGCCCGCCCTGTCCCCCGCCTGCCCCGACACCCGCCTGCCCCGACATTGTCCCCCGGAGCCTTACCTCGTGAAATGCTGAAAAGTACACAATTATGGCAGTATAACGAAAATATCACAAAGGCCCAGTGTTGAGGCGCTCTGCATAAATGTCCATGCCAGATCTAAAATCAACCCTTCTGTTTTGCTGTAAGTCCCCGTCCCCCGCCTGCCCCGACCCGCGCCTGCCCCGACATTGTCCCCCGGAGCCTTACCTCAGCCGCCGCTCCTCAGTTCACCGCTCCGCCGCTCACCTCTCTTCCCGCCTGTCCGCTGTTCCTCAACGGCCGCTCGTCACCGCTCCTCCCCTGCGCCATGTCCGCCCGGTCCGCTGGTCCTCACCGGCCGCTCGTCACCGCTCCTCCCCGCTCCTCCCCGCTCTTCCCCCGCGCCATGTCTGCCGCTCCTCCTCGCGCTCCTGACGTGAGCACGCAGTTCGCGGCCGGCGCTACTTCTCAGGGACTACTTTTTTTTTAATGTACATTGTTTTAAATAGAATGTATTTGTTTACTTTATATAGCCTATGTCCATCTGCACACCCTGAGGATTACAAAGATGTATCGGGTGTGTGGATTGGCGCTGTGGTTCCCGAGTTTACCCGCCTCAAAGCCTCAAAGTTCTTCCTTTATAATAGTAGTATAGATTAAGAATGTGTATAAATTACTTTTACAACATACGCTCAAAGGCTTTACATCACTTGAACGCACCCAAATAAAGTCTTTAAATGGTAGTGAAAGAAGTTTGATTTAGCCATGTGCTTTGAAAGTCAATCACGGGCACTCAGAATTACAAGTATATCATACCAATGCCAGACCTGAGTGTTGATGTACACCAATCATGTTTAAAATAGCTTCACAGGCGACCTCGGAAAGCAGCGTCTGGCATTTGACTTCAGTCTTTCAATGCACAGCAAACGTGGTGAGATAAGAACAAGATTTACAGGCCTGTTTACAGAAATTATTTAAAGCCTTCCTTTAAGCACATGTTTTGCAATTAAGTCACATACACTCAGAATTAAAAGAAATGTGGCCAAATAAAGTCTTTAAATTGAAGTGATAGAAGTATGATATAGCCACATGTTTTGAACATCAATCACAGGCACTCAGAATTACAAGTATATCATACTGAAGCTGTACCGGAGTGTTGACGTAAACCAATCCTGTGTAGAATGCGTGTGTGCTACTCTAATAACAAGCGCTTAAACAAGTGTTATGCCCTTTAGGATAGTCCTGTCATGTATACCCCATTTTACATACATTGTCCCATCCACACGACAATAACAATTCTAAACAGGTGACCCTTCACCTAGTAGCTTGCCCCTTTCTCTTCGACACCAGGCTCTCGGTACTCTATCATAATCCCTGTACCTGACGTACATAAACATGTCCTCAGGCACAGCATAATTATTCTGTATAAGGGTCAGCACTTTTTTTTGTCCTTGGCCAACAGCCAGCTGTGCATGATTGCATTTTGTTTGGAAAAACATTCATGATTGTTTCCAAAACATTTATGATTATTTTCAAAACATATCGATTCTAGAAGAAACCCTGGAGTGACCACTCTAGTATAAAAGACCCTTATTCCCCCCTACAAAATTAGAGGAGAATTCCTTCCAAGCTGACACAGGGTCCTGCATGCTGAATCTTCGACACGCAGCGGTTTGACATTCCTTGCGGGGTGTCATCCTCGACACAGAGACAGGCTCCTTCATTCCCAACCATCAGGTGAGAGGTTTGGTTCTTGCCTAGGGGTTTCTTAGCTACAGATACACATAGCAACACGCATATACAAGCTACACATACAGATCTAGGCTAGGTACATTTAAGCAAATTACTTAGGGCTCGCATTTTAGGAATATGCAAGTGCTACTGTTTTTATCTGAACCGCTTATGTTCATCTTATTAGCACTATGGTAGAAATGTATCTACTATTTACAATATTGGTACTAGCAATCTCTTTAGTATGCTTCTATCTCCTGATTTTTGCAGCACATGTTTTACAAAAGGCTGTCGCTGGACCAATAAATACTTATTGAAACATTGTAATAGCCATCCTGTGTATTTTCTGAGAGTAAGCAGGCACCATTGTCTGTGCGAAACCTACTGTACTGTTTTCCACGATCCCTGAGGAATCAAGGTTGTCATGTTCAATGGTTGCCAGAAACTACCTACGCCACTGTAAGATACAGGGGGTGAGAGGGTAGTTGCACTGTAGAGCTAGCTGGTCTAACGGCTGACATATCCTGTGGGGGTGTCCAGAACCGGTTGGGGCAACAAGCCCTCAGTTTAGGTCATCCAAATCGCGCAGGTCCTGGGGGATTCCTAGGAACTACACGACAAAGGCTTTGCATTGCTTGATTTTGTTCTAAACACGCACCCAAATAAAGTCTTTAAATTGAAGTGAAATTTAGCCATGTGTATGAAAGTCAAACATGGGCACGCAAAATTGCAAGTATATCATACCGATGCCATACCTGATTGTTGAAGTGCACCAATCTTGTGTAAAATAGCTAAACAAAGGCCCTAGGAAAAACAGCTTCTGGAATTTGACCTCTGTCTTTAAATGCACAGAAAATGTGGCGCGATAAGAACACTATTTACAGGACCTGTTTACACAGAAGCTTGGAGCATCGAGTGAAAACATGAGCACTCATGTAAAGTGCTCTTTAATAGAAATCAGGACTTAGTGATGTTGAAAGATTGTCAAAGAGTGTGTTTGTTATGTGCAACTTGACAACCAAGCATTTAGTGGCCTGTTGTCACAGGAAGGGTCAGTTGGGTGGCTCTGGAGTGGCTTAGGAAAAAATGGAGGCTAATTTCATAGGTCCGATGAGGGTGTACATAGTAAATATAGTAAATGTAGGTTTTTTTCAAGACCTGATCACAGATGGCATGGTGTCCTGAAGCCATTCGAGTGTGCAGCAACGCTCGGCCAGGCCCCATCTAGTGCCATCCTGTATCTATGGGGACAACCCAGGGGAGCCTGACTCTTTCCCGAGTAACATTGCAGCTTGGGGAGCCCATCAAAGAGGAAATTGAGGGAGATTGCGGGTGCCATCAACTCTCCACTGCCAGGACGTGGAGGAGCTGCAAGGTCGCACTCCAAGATGGCTTAGGGGGAGATCTGCCTGTGACCAGCTGTGTCCTTGGACTCATATGTGAGTGGGGTACTTATTTGCTGCCCTGTCCTAGAGATCCATGTGCCTTGTGGATCCCCCGACAGTCCAAGATTGATGCCGACTGGGCCTAAGAGAGCATAGGCGTGCTCACGAAAAGTTGACCACGCAGCACGCCTGAGGCCCTAGAGAGTCCTCTGTAACCATTGGTGCAGTCAGCAGGAGCGACGCTATCCCGGCCATCACAGCCCCCGGGGCTGACAATCACTTGTGGAGCGAGGCCTGGCATTCTCCTGACCGGTGAGAGTCAAAAGCCCTGGGTCACCCAGTGGCAGGGAGTTGGCGTAGGCCTGAGGTCCCAGAGACTTGTAACCTGCCATGGAGCTGGGAGCAGTGGGTCGCCCGACTGCCATAACTGGCCCGGAGGTCCTGCGAGTGAGGCCTCTGGGGCACTTGTCGAGGCCCAGACTTTTCGGCCTGTGGAGTTGGCGGTTGGCTCATCTGCCACGCAGGCCCTGGTGGCACTGCATTAGTCTCCCAAATGCCCTGTGACTGCCCTGAACAGTCGGCCAGCAAGGTAGGACTAATGAGTACTGCTGGGCCTCATTGCAGAGACTTCCTTGGATGCTGCGACCCCTTAACCTTCTGCTTGGTCTAATTGTGCTTTCACATTGACCATTTGGTTTCCTGGGCGTTTACACCGCATTGACTTCCATGTGAGGTCGGTGAGAGGCCTTCAACTTGCGGACATGTCACCAATGAAGGCAGGGCACCTGCTGGGAAACTAGTGGGACCAGACAACCTTGCTCGAGCAGGGCCCAGACGGACACCTCCCCTTGGGTGCTGGGCAGTGATTTATTCAACCCTACCATCTGTGGATAACACCTAGCGTTTCATAGGGTGTTGTCTCTCGAAGCTCAGGGATTCACTACAACTTTGTTGAAGAAGGGGAGCAGGTGGTGCCTGCCTCGCATTGGGGGTGTATCAAGCGGCAGAGGAGTACTGGATTCTGGAGTCGCTGCTTAGACCCTGTTGATCAGCCCCCTGGGAGGCTGGGATCGACCAGGACTTTCCTCTGCCCCTATGACGGGACTCTCACACGGAGGAGCTGGCAGTTCTCCTCCACCTTGGGCAAACATGGGCAAGATCAGTCGAAAGAAGGACCAGGAGATGGGGAGGGGGCTCATCACTTAGAGGCATCACTGAGCCCTTGAGTGACAGCAGCAGCACAGCTCACTCCAAGACTACCTCCAAGCAATAACAACATCTAGGGAGGTATTAGAAACCAAAATAGACATCTTGGGTGCTGATTTGGATCTACTAGGAGATGATCATCGGTGCCTGGCAGAAAGGGTCACCACAACTGAAAGAGACCTGGCAGATATATTGCATGTGATTATCTCAGCAACTGAGAGATTAACCGCCATGGAGACCAAGATTCATACGCTTGAACATAGAGCTGAAGATGTCGTAAACCGCTCACGCAGTAATGACATCTGTGTGGTGGGCCTGCCCGAGAAAATTGAAGGTACCAACATGGTGGATTAACTGGATATGTGGCTCCAAGATGAAGTGGTGCTAGAGGACCTCTCTTTGGTCTTTGTCCTAGAGCGGGCTCACAGATTGCCGTCCAGGGTGCTGCTCTCAGGAGGCTCCCTCGTGGCTGGTGTTGGCCCGCCTCCTCTACTATAAGGATTGTGATCACATATTGGCACAGGCTCGCTGCAAAGGTGACATTGTAATTGAAAACACTGTGGTGAGGATCTTCCCAGATTCTCACACGAGGTGCAGAGGCAGAGATCCTGGAGCTGCGTGAGACTCAGACTTAGATCGCAGTTCCAGTGTCACTGAGGACTCATGTTTGCTGCTGCCCAAGGTGACTCCAGGCACCGCCTACAAGCTCCTGTGAAGCCTTGAACAAATGGGTTACATTGAGGCAGACTTGTGCTAAGTGACTATAATCCTTACTAAGAGAGGGTGTGAATCCAGACTAATTTCCTCCCCTGGGTTGGGGACAGAGTTCATATGCTCAACACTAGATGGGGGAGAGGGGGGGGCAGATGGTTGAGTGGCTCTTTTGGCTTCCCCCTCCTACTAGTGCAGCACATGAGAACTCCCACGAGTTGTTGGATGGGGAGGTCTAGGCCTGTATGTCCTGGGGGGTGGGAGTTGGGGAATTTGTTCCTTGTTGAATTATTGGGGACTCACGAATCGCGATGCTCTGCGAAGAATGCCTATACTGCACGCAGGTCCTAAAAGAGAGCGGAGGAGGGGAGCGGGGCTGGGGCGTGTTATTCTCCAGACTTGACACGTGCTCTAGATGGCGACCCCTATGACTATTACAGACCTTTACTAGAACATCTGCAGTATGCCTGCTATGTCCAAGCACTATGAAGTGTTTTCGTATCTGTACATAAGGAGTATTCAAATAGTACTTATGCAGAAAACACGCCTTATGGCCAAGGAAGGGCTGGCACTACGGCTCCGATGGGGTGGCAAAGCATACTATACCACTTACTCTGCCTATTCCAGGGGCGCATTGGTGTGGATTCCATTCTAACAAACATGCAACTTAATAGATCCAGATGGCAGATATGCGGTGGTGAAGGGTCGTCTAGAGGGCCACGATGTGGTGACAGTGAACGTATATGCACCGAATACTGATCCGGCTGTTTTCCTTACGAGTTTATCGGGCCACCTGCCCCTTACTTGGTTCACCCGACCATAATGGGGAAGGGGGGATTACAACTGCATAGTGGACCCCCAGATGGGTAGATCTCACTCTCTGTGGTGGGACTTTCAGACCATCTGAATAGCCTGCTCTTTTGCAGACTGGCAGCACAAATGGGGACTGATGGAGTCCTGGATGCAGACGCACCCACAATTGAGGGATTAATCCTTCTCCAGCTTGCACAAGCTCCACATCGGTCTAGACACGTTCCTATGCACTCTTGATATTCATAGCCTAGTGCAGAGCTTTCAAAACTCTGTGTCGCAACGCGGTACAGTGTCGCCTGCCATGTGTGGATGTGTCGCGCGACATCGACAAGATGCGGAAAAATTCACTTACTGAGCAGAATGGACAGCACATGTCAGTGACGCAGTATGCGGAGGAAGGAGAGGGAGACGGTTACGCGAGCGTGTGCACACGGACTCGTTCCCTTTGCTGCACGTGTCGAATGCTCAGTCCACAGAGCTGTTGCTCCCCATTTCATGCGATCAGTACGGTGCAGTCTTGACAGGAGAGGCAGCCCAGAGACGAGGAGTAATGGCTGGGGAACACAGCCCGGAGGCCACCAAGGGAAGCCGGACTACGCTGTCTGTTTGAGCCCCCGGGCACGAAGACACCTGGGCTCTCCCGCAACCATGAGGTTAAAACAATGTCGCCACTTAAATTATTTACTAAACATTCTGAAAAATGTAAGGTGCATCAACAAGTGGCCAGCAAGGGCAGCACTTTACAATGAATATCGGTACACTTAAACTTCACAGTAGTGCCCACTCCAGCTGAATGTAACTCTTCACACAGCCCAGGCCAGAAGCTCATTTTCAAATGGCCTCTAAAATACTGTTTGTACTTTATTTTTTAAACTGTTTTTATTTTGATGGGGTATGAGTTTGGCAGAATAATTTAGCTGTTTTTTTCTAGCCAATCCCGGTTTATTAAATTGCCTTGTTTAAAACTGCACACTTGAAACACCATGTTCAAATAACCTGTGTTACATGCTAACCATTCTATGACTGCTCAGTTACTTATTCACTAAATGTGAAAACCTGCATGGGAATGTTGATCTCAATTAGCAGTGTTTGGCTGAAGCATAAGCTCTGTTCTATGTTTAAAACTCAATTTGATTAATGCAGTAAGGCTACTTTGACCAGACCCTACCTTTCGTTCCTACATGCAAGTCGCACCAGATGCACCTGAGATACAGGTGGCATGCATCAAGTAGTAGTGAGCCTTACCGTATGCTGGATTGAGATGTTTGTGAATATAACTGTAAAACTAGAGTTGTTCAGTTAGCCATCAAGATAGTGTTGCACTCTGGTTGTTTGTACATTCAGAAAGTCCCGTTTCAAGCAAGCAGTTTTTTTTTTGCTGTTAAGTAAATGCTTTGTTTATATTTCTGACTTTAAAATTGGTTGAGATTCTAGCTCTGTGTTTACTGCTTACTCTTCCAGTGTATATCAATATCATTTATGGATTCATTGTTTTATAGACCAATCTTAAGTCCTGTGATATTATTGACCACTAGAACTAGATTCTTGAAAGATGGCAGCCATTATTTTCAACATAGCTTGGGCAACAGTTTGATTTTGCGCGCCTAGGATGTCAGCAGAACAAGCGATAGACAGTTTTGCCTGTCACTGTCTTTGTTAGAACAGAGATTCACAATTGTTTTATTAAACTTCGTGCTTTCTCCAATTCGCTTGAAAATGCACCATTTGCCCACTCTTTTTTGCAAACTTTTCTCAGGGGGAGAACCCCCCCTAAATCTTCCATAGGTGGTACGGGCTCGCTATGCTCGCTCACTACACTCAATTACTGTCACAAAATGAGCGATCTAGAAAAAGTGCGTCACCAACATGAAAAGTTTGGAAAGCTGTGGCCTAGTGTATTCCACAGAATACTTGACCCGCACAATATCGGATCATAACCCTAACCTCTTGCATCTGAAATGGGCCCAACCCAGACCTTGTATCCTCTCCTGGTGGTGGAAACCTGTCATTAGAGGATCAAGTGTTTTGGGAGACAATCGAGGGTAAAATAACTCAATACTTTGGGGACAATGTTGACACGGCCTCCTCTCCCCAAGTAGAGTAGGACGCCTTCAAGGTGGTAATGCGTGACCAATACATAGCGGAATCAAAAGGGATCAGGGGTATCTCGCTGGAGGCGGTACCAGATGCTGAACAAGAACTTCGAGTTGTAGAGACCCTTAGGCCTGGTCAGCCAGACTTGCAGCATGCCTGCCTAGATGCTAAGGAAAAGGTAGGGCCCAGACTAAACAACTCAGGTGCTTTGACTACAGACAGTACATGGACTGGAAGCACGCAGAACAAGACCGAACAGGATAATTTCTTGCCTGTTTGGCTACCCAGCGAATCGTGGCTCACCTATAGTTGAACTCGAAGCAGAGGGGTGGACCGAGTGTACAACCAGCAAGGCATCAAATGCCCTCTTTTCTCATTATGAATTGAACTTATAAAAAGTTTCACACTGCATGCTGAGATAGTAGCACAAGCCTCTCTGGAGGCATTACCCCTCCCATGCCTCCCAGAAGAGAAAGAGGAGGAACTCAGTGGGTACAACACTCCACAGGACCTAAAGGTGGCAATCAAAACATTGCGCATGATAAGATGCCAGGAACGGACAGGTTCCCAGCTGAGTTCTACAATATGTATTCTGCAGAACTGACACCTAGACTGGTGGACCTGTACACTGCGGCCAAGAACTCCGGGTGCCTGCCGGACTCCACCAGGGAGGCACTTAAAGTCCCCATCCTGAAACCAGGGAAGACTGCACATAACTCTATAGCTTACAGGCCGCTCTCAATGTTAAACATTGACTACAAGAGTTTGAGGCATCCAGACTTTTCCCAGTCATGTCTAAATTGATCCCCCCTGATCAAATGGGATTTATACCGGGCCGCAATCAACATCAGGCAGCTACTGGCCATACTAGGGACCAATGGTTTGTTCGAGGAAACGCAGCAGTGTTCGATCTGGACATTGAAAAGGCTTTTGACAGCCTGTAGTGGAACTACCCGTATGATGTCATGTCGCATAAGTGGCAGTGTAGGAACCTCCTTACGTAGACGAAGTTGCTCTAAATGGATCTGGTTGCTAGGGTCCGCAAGAGCAGGATAATTTCTGAGGGATATTCAGCGGACCACAGAACAATGCAGGTATGTCCTCGGCCTCCTCTGCTTACCGCTTTGGCTAGGGAGCCTTTTGCCAGCTATGTGAGAACATGGAACAGCTACCGGGGGCTGCAAGTTGGGGGATGCTATTTTTCTACCGCATAGACGATCTAGACGGGGCTAGAGCCGTGCTGGAATGCTTTTGATCCTTGTCGGGTTTTAAGGTGAACTGGCAAAATCCAGATTATTCCCTACAGCACCTGTTATATTTCATATCGGTACCATGATATAGGTCTAGGGAACATCGGGCACTTTTCCTACATCGTCTTCCCATCATTTCATATGAACGTGCCTTATAAGGGCATAACTCCAAAAAAGGACAGACTGTCTTGTATGGACGTAATGCCTTATAAGGACTGTAGCCTTTTATGGACTAAACCTTTCACCTAGTTCCATGTCGAGGGTGGGTTTTTCCCAATGGATATTGCTAAGACGTCATCCTTAGCACATATGAATAATTTATGAGTACACTCTCCAGGAGGTCCACATTACCTCTCCCATCAACGCACAAGGTTTAATCCCCAAAGTCATCCTCATACTAAACATACGCACATAGACTGTATAAATACAGCACCTCTTGCTATCAGAAAGCAGGAGGGAACCGAGACTTCAAGTCCGACACCGACCAGAGACGCTGCAGCTCCGACATGACATCGCTGCAGCTGACAGTGGTCTGACGATCCCATGCTGGGTGTCCAGCTCAAGTTCAGGATGAAGTCCCACACTCTCACTATTCAGCTATGGGGGTTCGACTAAATCCTAGTGGGATTCTTGGCTCCTAGACTTAAGCTCTTAGACGTAGGCTCTTTCGCACCTATTCACATGCTAAGTACACTTAGGTATATCTAGACAGGCATCTTAGGAGTACGCACTTTATTTTATAAATGCATCTTGTATTCATGTATCGGTTCATGACTATTGAAAAATGGTAGAACAATACTATTTCTTTCTATTCACTGTACTGCTGGTTCTATATCTCTGCTACTGTATTACATGAGAAGAACTCTGGTACAATAAATTCTTATTGTAAACACACTCAACTGTTTCTTCTGTGTATCTTTGAGAGGAAAACAAGCAAGCACGATTGACTAGGTGAAAAGTAGTGTATTGTTTCCACAAGTCTGAGGTTATTATGTTCTGAAGTTGCACAAACTGATCTCCCTGATAACAGGAGATTCTAGTAGCATTGCAAGCTATCTAATGCGAAAACATAGACATATTCGGTGGGGGTGTACCAACTCAGTTTGCTACCAAGCCCACAGTATATGTTATCCGTAAACAGTGTAGGTCCTGCATGAAAGGGTACTATCGGAACTACACTACACACCAAGAGATCCGACAAAGGGACTGGCACAGCTACATTGGGAGCCCTGCTTCCTTGCCTACCTGGGCGTTAAAATCTACCACGATCGTGCCAACTTTGTAGTGTAGTTCCTATATTCCCAATAGGCTCTGCGCATTGGAATAATATAAACAGCAGTGTCGACGTAGGACTGAGGTCGACTAGGTCTCTACTGACTATATTAGACTTAATTAGTTTTGCCAGCTAGCTCAGCGGTCACTAGAAACTTTCTTGAGTAAACAAGGAGGAGTTTAACTTCCCTGGATAGACAAGAAGGGATTAGCTTCTGACAACCATATAACATGGCAACTTTGCTCCCTCAGAATAAAGAGTGTATCTCTAGAGTCGTGTGAAAACAATAGACAACTATTTTGCTCAGTCAATCGTGCATACTTAGTTTCACCAGAGTGCAGAGAAATAGAGAGACGGGCGTTTTCAATAAAAGGTGTTATTTATTGAGCAGTCTTCTTTCTCATGCAAGAGAAATTAATTGCCACAATTGCAATACTTATTATAAAGTAAAGTGCATACAGTAAAAGGAGTATTATGAAATAATACTGTAAAAGCATTGATATGGTTTCTTAGCCATATGATACTTTAAAATGGATAAAATATATACATACAAAAATACATTGACTAACGTACTCAACTGGTGCTTCTAATCTACGCCTACCCTGGTGTACCTGACCTAAGCCTAATACGTGGGAAGGAGCAAGTAAGTTGCAGTTTAAGTTAAGTTGGTTTTGCAAGGATCTGAATCAAGAATTCTCTTAAGGGTTTAGTCAGCTCCGTACCTTGGTTCTTAGAATGAAGGAGGTCTTGTATCACTCTCTCAGGACTCGATATCCCAGCAACCCGCAAGGGTGGCTGGAAACACCAGAGCTGGATTTTCTCGGCTGGAGAAAAAGACAGAGTCTTCCTCAGTGTGTCAAAGGGGAGGGGCGGCTTCCTTCGGCTCCTCGCATCAGCTGGGCTTCCGGGCAAGTAGATAGCCGCTCTGCTCCAAACCACACGTGTGTTTGCTTAAGGCAACGTTGGTATATTTAGACCCGAAAGGTGCCGAGTTTGATGTAAGGTTGGACATAAGACGTCACCAAGAACTAACAGTTCTTTCTGACTCTAGGAGTTCTTCTGCAAATCAAAACAAGAGCAGGGGGATTTCCCGGGCTGCTGGAGGCTTGGTTTGTTTAAAGAACGCGTTGTACTTTCTAGGAGTCTAGAGGAGTAGCCATGCCGTATTTGGACTGCATGGGCTGTTACTAAATATGGATATGATTATTATGCCTTTATAAGGATATTATTTATTATAGCCATATAAGGGCATAAATCGGGAATATCGAATTAGGGTCCTAGATAGAAACACAACAACTTGCCATCAGGTCTCTCCGTTCGCTCATTGTATTGTATTGGAATTGCATTTATATAGCACTTACTATCGCTGACGAGGTGTCAAAGCGCTTTTTCAGTGAGTAGCACGCTATTCCAGACTACTGGAAGACACTACCATTGTCAGTTATGGGCCGCTTAGCACTCCTTCAAGATGATCCTTCCGCTCCTCCTGTCTCCTGGCTCTTCGGAAACATGGGCACTCAAGAGTTGCCACTATGTAGCACTTTCTGCGGGCACGATTAAAGCAGTCTCATGCTTATATGGAATGATCCGGGAGGATTCACAACTGCCGCTGGAGTGCCTGCGAGCACGATGGGGCAAGGATCTGGCCGTCACTATCACTGATGGAGGGCGTAGGACTGTATCCTAGTTAGAGTTCTGAAGGTATCCAGAATGGCCCGCTGTAAATTGATTAATTATTATGTCCTCCACAGAGCATACCTCACTCCAGAGCGTAACGGTGGATATTTCAATGTAGCTGATGCAGCCTACCCCTGCTGCGGGGAGGTAGGGGCTAACCTCTTGCACATGCTTTGGTCCTTCCGTCGCTGCACAGGATTTGGGAGGAAGTCACACGTCTGATTTGGCTGTCATTGAGAAGAAGGTTCCTTGCTCCCCTGGCCACCGTCTCGTAGGGTGGTTTCCACACACTGCTAAAAACTAAGGTCACAAGCAAAATTCAGGACCTGGCGTTCATACTAGCCAAGTATGAAATCACAAAGAACTGACAGTCACCTGGGGGACCCCGAGTGTATGCATGGAGGAGGGAAATGGAGAAATGGGCAGGTGCAAAGGGATGGGGCTCTTGAGGGAGGCCAGGCAAGGGATTGGCACGTTACATACAGTCCATGCTTTGGAGGCACTGGTGGACAACTTTGTTGACCCTAATAGATTCACCTGTGGGATCCCCGGGTTGGCTACACGCTAGGGTTTGCCACATGAGTTAGAATACTTCTGGCGCTCCCTTCTCCTCTCAGCCTCTACACTGGCAGGAAGAGTGCCAGTCCACACACCTTTTGTGCCGCGCCGGTACAGCAGCGAGCAGTCCACAATCTTATATCATGTATATGACAGTACGATGACTCATGGGGAGGTGGGGGGATACGTTCCAATCGGGCTTAAAGTACACCTCACCCTTTGTGAAGCATAATTGTTGCACATATGTCATTACACTATTCTAAGGAACATGTTGTTTGTATGATGTAAGAGCTGTGAAATCCAAATAAAATCTGTTTATAAAATAAAAAAGGGGTGATCACAGATGATGGAATGCAGTATACATAGAATGTGATAAGAAGATTGTAAGTACAATCTGGAAGGAAACATCTTGGAACAGTGCTTTATCACACACTGTCAACAGAATGGCAGAAAGGTTTAACAACGTGTTAATTGGTTTTGTCCAGATTTAAAACAATTATAAGGTCGATGTGGTTACGTACAGGGCCAGGCCAGGATTTTTGGGGGCCCGGGCGAAGGGGAATGTGCGAGGCCCCTCTAATTTACATAAGCAACACATTCAGGACTCCAGAAGCTGCCCTGTGTCTCAGCCTCCTACATCTCATATTGGGCTGAAGGAGTGAGAATTGCTTGTGGGCTGAGGGTTAAAACTGCGGGTGGCGCTAAGTGCTGGACAATGGGTGTCCCGCAGTGTCTCTGAATGGGCAGCCGGGCGGGAGGCCTAATTGCAGGACAAACCTGCAAGATGTGTTTCGTTGCAACTGGGACAAGAGGAAGTGTCCCCCTCCCCTAGGCTTTCCCATGTAATCTCTGAGAGGCCCAGGGAGGGGGCCTCCTCCCATGTGCCCAAGTGTTATGAGACACATTGCTTTCAATTGGATCTGCAGGGGTACATGAGCACCGGTGGTGTGTTACACTTGTGCAGGCCCCATGCTGGTAGGCTGAGTGCGAGGCACTGGGCACCTACCCACACTGCCCATGCCTTGCGCCGGCCCTGGTTATGTCCTATACAGAGCTTTTACGGTATTACAATTACAGGCCTCATGTGCCAATGGCAAAATCGCCGTTTGAGCTGATGCTAAGCAGTACATTTTTGTCTTGAGTTGTCCTTTCTGGCTGTTTAGTGCAGGAATGAGGAAGGGTGCTATTAAAGTGGAGTGGAAGGCCAAACGAAGGGCATATAGAAAGTTAGATTTTGATAAATTGGGGTAATCTGAGAGTGTGGTTCTAACGTGTTGGTGATTGGATAATACATCAAGGAACCTTCTGTGGTGAGGAAAGCAGTGTTGAGGTTTTGTGAGCTTTTTGTGAGTATAAGTTCAAGGACATCATAAGGAAAAGGTATGTGATGCAGGTGTTAAATGAGCAATGGTGTAATTTGGGTTGAGTGAACAAAGAGGCACAATCACAAACGTGTTTTTTTAAAGTGGTGAATGGTGAGCAAGTTGCGGAAAAAACAATGGACCAGAGCACAAACCACAGTTGCCTCGTACCACTTGTGAAAGAAAATTCCCTTGAAGATTTAGGAGGTGATTGTCTTTTTCATTACACTGTTTGTATAAGGAAAGTTTCACTCAATTTGAGGATTTTGTAGTTTTATTTATTGTTGTAATCGGTGTTTTAGGTGTTAGAAATTATATACTTTTTGACCTTTTTTTTTAGGTCTCGCCAGGCAGCGCTTGCATTTTCTCTTTGAGAAATGCTATATTCAAGCTATGGGCATTAAGCTCCGCCTATGTTCTGCACATACATTTTATTGGCTCACTGCAGTCCCTTTCGGAATTCTTTTTATTTAATTGGTTTATTTTGCTACTAGTCCCTCCTTCTTCCTGTTTAGTACCCTTTCTTCTGTTGTTACCTGCCATGAGCACAGTCCCTGTTACCTGTATCTTACATGTCAGGGTTATTTAGAGAGCTTGGTCTGCACTCTTTTCTTATTGTTGGCGTGCCTCTACTCCTGAGTTGTTCTGCTTACCTCGCTTCTGCCAGCTACTTTTGCTATGTCCCCCACCCCGTCCATAACACGGTTTGACCTTGCTTTTTTTTTTTTGTTGTTTCATTTAAATTTGTGGAGCGCAGGCAGGAGTTTAAGTGATTTGCCAAGAATTACAGATCGCTGGATGTAGCTAGTTTTCTGCGGCCCACCTTGCTTCTAATTTATGCCAAGAGGTTAGCTTTTTTTCCTTTTAATTTTAACCCCTTCGGTGCTCATGACGGCCCCCAGCCGTCATGAGTCACGGTGGGCGTGTGCGCACGACGGCCGGGGGCCGTCTGAACCACGCCCAAGAATGGAATGTCCAGCACCGCGGCACAATTCGCGCCACAGCCAAGGTGTTAAATACCGCTTCACTGTTTATGTTTGTGTTTTGTACAGTGCATAGCTGCCCAAGGGCTTCCCCGCTCTACTGAGCAGTAGAGAGCGGATACCGATGACTCAACCTGGAAATAGCCATGTGATCAGTTTTTTCCTGAAGGCAATCTCATCCGTGAGGAATCTTAGTTCTATAGACATGGAGTTTCAGCGTTTTGACACCAAGTGCGTGAATGATGTACCTCCCCATCTGGATTGCCTAATCCTTGTGGTTTTGGCCAGACAATCTGAAGAGGATCTTAGGCCTCTTTCCGGTGTGTATGGTGTGATCAGGGCCCTGAGTAAAGTTGGCCCTTTGCCATTCAAGGCCCTGTGTGCTATGCACAGTGCTTTGAATTTTACCCTGGCCAGTACCGGCAGCCAGTGGAGTATTTTCAGAGCCTCTTTCACTGATTCAAACCTGGGTATGTTATGTTAATGTTATGGGGGAATTTATAAAGTGCACGGGTACTCCGGGGAGTGTCCCGGCGCTAAGAGGTCCCTCTTGAAAAGAGAGACAGTATGCACTCAAAATCCTACACGCCCCCATTACTGATGGAACAGCCAGGTCTTAAGTTGGCGCCTGTATCTAAGAAGCTCTTGTTCTTGTCTGAGGGAGAGAGGCAAAGTGTTCCATAGTCTTCCCACTACTACCTGAAAGGAACGTCCCCCCTTCCTAGTCCGGATGAATTTTGGCACCGATTGCAAATGTTGGGCCGATGACCGCAAAATCCTGGCTGTGGTATAAGTTATAATTCTCTTTCTGATATACTGAGCCCCACTGTTATGGACTTAAAGGCCAGCACAAGAGACTTAAAATCAATCCTGTTTTTCACTGAAAGCCAGGGAAGAGTTTTTTAATGAGTCGTAGGCCCTACCAAAGATATCGCTCTGGCGGCCGCATTTTGAACAACCAGTAGGCGGCCCAATAAATAATTTGGGATGCCCAGGTATAACACATTGCATAATCCACCCTTGACATAATCAAGACTTGGACCACAGTTTTCCTATGGGACAATGGCAGCAGTGGTAAAAAGTTTCTCATCATTTTTAGGAGTCTGAAGCACATGCCAGCCACAGATTGAACCTGCGACTTCATGGAGAGATCCGACTCAAGCATGACTCCAAGGTTTTTAACAGTGGTGACTGGACTAGAAGGTGGAGGCTGACCCTGGGGGCACCAATTCCGCCATTCATCACCTGGGGTATGTCCGAAGAAGATTATTTCAGTTTTGGCGGAATTGCATGACAGTTTGTTTTGTCAGAACCAGTCAAACACTTTAGTCAGGCATGGATATATTGAATTATTATTAAACGGCTCGTCCTTCTCATAAGTGAACAACAGTTAGGAATCATCGGCATAAGTTATAACTTTTGCCCCATGTTGTTCCGCTAGGGGTGCCAGCGGTGCCATATAAATATTAAATAAAGTTGGACTCAAAACTGAGCCCTGAGGCACTCCAGCATTCAGTGGTGGAATATCCGCTGAGAAAGGTGGGGACCAGACAGATTGCTGATGGCCTTCCAGGAAAGAAGAAAACCACCTAAGAAACGTGCCCCCCAAGCCACATTCACTGAGTCTCTGTAGGAGTCGTCTGTGGGGCATGGTATCAAAAGCCGCTGAGAGGTCCAGCATTATCAATACTGCCTTGCCTCTTCTATCAAGGGTGGCTTTGATAATTTCAGTGACTTCCAGTAAGGCCGTCTCAGTACTATAATTTGCTTTAAACCCCGATTGGCTGGGATGAAGAGCATTTGTGGCCTCAATGAAGTCAGTGATAACCACATTCACATACTTCTCCAACGCCTTAGCGAAAAAAGGAAGCAGTGTTATAGGCCTATAGTTGCTTCCCACTGCCAGGTCAGCTGAAGGTTTCTTCAAAAGAGGGAGAATTTTACCCTGCTTCCACCTCGCTGGGACCTTTCCTTCTGACAAGGACAGGTTCAGAACTTGATTTACAGCTGGATTAAGAACCTCGGTGACAGATGCTACTATTTTCGCAGGACATGGATCCGAAGGCGACCCAGACGTAAGCGCCTTCATGATGGTAAGTGAAGTATCCAAAGAGACAGGAGGGAAATGTCAGGTTGCTTCTTCCTCAGGGTCTGGAGTGATGACATAAAGGGCCCACCTCTCAATACCTCCAACTCTGATTGTAATGATTACACAGAGTATTGAAGTGATTAAGCGGGAGGGAAGGGAATTAGGAAGGGAACAGCTGGGAAGGAAATCTGAAAAGGAAAAGTTACTCACAAACAAAAATACACGCACTTTCCTTTGCACAAAGACGTAAACTAGGACATCAGATTCTGTCCTTCTACCAGGAACTAGCTTAAGAGCTTCGTGGCTTGCGTTTATTCAGACAATCAGACTCTTAGTTGACCTTTCTTAGATCCGCTATATTGTGGCGATAATACTTCACTTCAGTATCAACTGCTCAAAGGCATAAGCGGCAGAATTTGGTTTAGGACTTTCTATGACTAGGTTTTCAATCACCTAAACAATCATGGAACTACTTATAGAACAAGAATCACACTCGCGAATATGAGAATGAGCTGGAGAAAACATGCATAGAATTTCTACTGAACAAGATTCACACTTGTGAATATGATGATCTTGAGAATCAAAACGAATGTTCTTAATAATTCACTGAATTTTTTTTAACAAGATTCGCAATCTTACCTGTAGAGTACGACCTACTCTACTTCTGAATCTGGGTTAGTGACAGGTAATCCCCCAAAAGCTAGCCTCACTGGGAGCCGATCAAGAAGAGAAGCCTCAGCAGATTCTAAACTCCTCCTGCAGCTCAGCAAGCGTTGTAGCAGTCTTCAGGCACCCAGCACTCTCCACCGATCAAAAGAAGAAGGCTGGCCTCACCGAGAAACGGAGCCCCAAGATCCTCTTCCTCCTTCACCAAAAGATGCTGAAGAGTGAGCACGGGGAACTGGGCGCGGCCGCTGACGTCATCGTAGGCACGCCCATGCCAAATCTCACGCATCTCGCGGGCAGTGCCAAATCTCACGCATCTCGCGGGCAGTGCCAAATCCCACCCATCTCGCTTGAGATGCCAAATCTCACTCATCTCGCGTGAGATGCCAAATCTCACGCATCCTGAGTGGGAAAAAGGTTAGTAAAGAGAACAAACATACTAGGACAAAAGAACATGCATCTTTAAACATTTTCGCCACCACAATCCTCCAGGGGCTACTCTATGACTTTTACCACATAAAGGTTGATCGCACAGGAACAGGCGTATATGCTTACAGGATGGGGCGGGCCCTAGACCGCAAGCCATCCTAGTCCTGACAGTACTTCCCCCTCTCCGAAGCGGTCTAGGGCCCGGCTTCAAAGGATTTTGAAGATGGAAGTGTCGTATCAAACGAGAAGCATGCACATTTTCAGCTGGTTCCCAAGAATAATTTTCAGGCCCATATCCCTTCCAGGAAATGAGATACCATAATTTAGCACCTCTGCGTTTGGAATCCAAAATTCTTTGTACTTCATACTCCCAGTTCCCATGAACCAGAAGAGGTGCTGGTCTTTTAGACGTAGTTTGCCCAGCAGGTTTTAAAAGAGAGGTATGAAATACAGGGTGAATTCGCAAAGTCGTGGGTAAAAGTAATTTATACGTTACTGGATTAACCTGACGAATCACTGAATATGGACCTATGAACTTTGGATGGAACATGTTTCTTTGTTTAAAGACAAAGTTTTTTGTGGATAGCCACACTTTGTCTCCAGGAACATACTGGGGACCAGATAGATGATGCTTATCAAATTGTTCTTTGTATTTTTCTTTACTTTGCAAAAGTCGTTTGTAGATCTGTTGATGAACGTTCTGCATGAATTGAACAGTGTCCTGAACAGCTGGTGTATTACACTGTATATTGGGTGGAGTTAAAGGAATGGTGTTAGGCACGTAACCATACAACCCTTCAAAGGGAGTAGACCCAGTAGACGAATGAGGTGATGTGTTGTAAGCCACTTCTGCCATCCATAACAAATGCAGCCAAGACTTCTTGGTGTCAGAGACATAACATCTTAGATATTGTTTCAAAGTTTGATTTAAACGTTCAGTTTGACCGTCCGTTTGTGGATGGTAACTAGTTGACATGTTTGATGAAATTTGTAAACTGCGACACCATTGTTGCCCGAACTTAGATAAAAACTGAGATCCACGATCAGACAGCAGTACAGATGGTAACCCATGCAAACGGACAATGTTTTGTAAGAATATCTGTGCTAAGTGTCCTGCAGTTGGCAATTGTTTGCATGCGATAAAATTAGCATATTTTGTTAAACTGTCTATGACTACCAAAATAACTGAATGTTGATTTACTTGTGGCAGTCCAACAATAAAATCCAATGAAATATGATCCCATGGTTTAGTGGGCGTAGGTAGAACTTGTAACAAACCTTTTGGTTTGCTATGATCGGTTTTAAACCGTGCACAGGTTTCACAGTCTCGAGCCATATCGTAGGCATCTTGTTTAATTGTTGGCCACCAAAATAATTTTTGAAGTTTGTCCATAGTCTTCTTTGGTCCAGGATGTCCTGCCAACGGGAGGGAGTGTAACCAACTGAACGCTGTTTCTTGTAATTTCTTAGTGGGTAGATACACTTGTTTTCCATGGAATGGTATTCCTTCCTTGATGGATTGGGTTGTATCTTGTTTTAACCATTGTGCCCATAACAAAGGAGGAAAAATTTCATGGAGATCATCAAGGACCTGATATGCTGTCAAAACACAGATTACTTTGTCGGGATTGATTATAGCTTGAGGAATCCCTTCACATCTGTGTAATGAGGAATCTTTTCTGGAAAGCGCATCAGCTTTTTTATTATCTTGTCCTGGACGATAGGTCACAATAAAGTCATATTCGGCGAAGAACATCATCGACCGTAATTGACGTGGAGTTAATATTCTTGCAGAACTCATAAATTGTAAGTTTCTGTGGTCTGTGTAAACAGTCACTGTGAATCGTGCCCCCAAAAGATAATGCCTCCATTCTTTGAAAGCATCATGTATGGCAAGCAGTTCCTTTTCAGCTATAGTATAATTCTGCTCAGCTGGATTTAGCTTTCTTGACATGTGCGCCACAGGATGCATTTGACCAGTGTTTTGTTTTCTTTGAGAGAAGATGGCACCAATGGCTACATCCGAGGCATCGGCTTCGATAATAAAGGGTTCACGAACATCTGGATGCATCAAAATCGGAGCTGCTGTAAAGGCTTGCTTCAATGTGTGAAATGCGTTATTGGCTTCAGGAGTCCACTCAAATGTTACCTTCTTTCGTAGCAACCGAGTAATTGGTGCCACTACAGCAGAGAAATGGTCTATGAAGCGACGATAAAAATTTGCAAATCCTAAAAAACATTGTACATCACGAACTGAGTTTGGAATAGGCCATTCTGCAACTGCTTGTATCTTTCTGTCAGTCATTTTCATGCCAGTAGGTGTAAGAAGAACTCCCAAAAATTCGACTTCAAAAACATGAAAATCGCATTTAGACAATTTGCAATAAAGGTTATATGTTTGTAATGTACCCAACACCTTCTTAACATGACCTTCATGACTAGCTATGGAATCGGAATAGATCAAAATGTCATCTATATAAACGATGACAAAAAGGTCTAGATATTCCCGTTATACATCATTTTAAAAAAACTGGAACGCAGCTGGAGCGTTACAAAGCCTGAAAGGCATGACCAAATACTCAAACAAGCCATATCTGGTTTTAAACGCCGTTTTCCATTCGTCACCATTACGAATGCGCACCAAATGATACGCACCTCGAAGATCTAATTTGGTGTAGATCACAGCGGTCTTCACCTGGTCCAAAAGAACTGGGATCAATGGAAGGGGGTACTTGTTCTTTATTGTGATCTTATTCAATGCTCTATAATCAATAAATGTTCTTAATTCCCCATTTGCCTTAGGAATAAAAAACAACGGAGAGGCCGCAGGTGACTTAGATGGGCGTATAAATCCGTTTTCCAAGTATTGATCAAGATATTGTCTCATCGTAGATTCTTTGGTCTTTAAACATGTGGAGTGACAATATTGAGAAAGAAAAACAAGTTCCCTTTTTTGCCAATCTATTAAAGGGTTATGCAAGCAAAGCCAAGGCATTCCCAAAATAAAGCCATATTGTGGGGCTTGGATTACATCAAAATGAACTTCCTCTTTATGCTGTTGGTTATTTGCATCTATGCAGAACATATGAATTTTAGAGGTTTGCATGGTAACAGGGCCTCCAGACAACACTTTGCCATCTACTGCTTGCACAATTTCTGGAGTGACCTTTTTCTCACTAGCAATTTGTAACCGTTGAGTTGTTTCAAAATCTACGAAATTCCCTGTTGCACCTGAGTCTATTAGGACTTCCATTTGGTATATTTTTGACGTCAACTGAATTTGTACTGCCAAACGGAAGTGAGCTTTGTAGTTGGATACACAGGAATTTATTGAAGGGAAGGCGATGGTTCCCAAGAGATCCCCTTCTAAACATCTTGGGCACAATAGTTTCCCGACGTTTGCTCAGTTGCAGTCACAGCCACAGACTTGTTAGCACTCACAGTCTTACCTTTAGGTTTTATTGTGCAATCTTTCACGAAATGTCCCTTTCGACCACAATAAAGACATTTGCCATTTTTACGTCTATTATCTTTTTCATCTTTTGACAATGGTTGCCTAAGAGTCCCGATTTCCATTGGTTCTGTAGTTGTTTCTGAATTACTAAGTTGATTTCTGAGTTTACTGTCAAACTTCCAACTTGACTTATCATATTTTTTCTTGTCAGTTCTTCTTTCGGACAGTCTATGATCCAGACGTAAAGTTAGATTGACTAACTCAGAACAAGTAGTTGGTTGAGGATCGATTTGCGCAAGAACGTCTTTCAGATCATCTTTTAGCCCTTGATAAAAGAGTGCTGCCCTCTTTTCTTCAGGCCACGAGGTTTCTGCAATTAACCTATTGAAATGTGACAAATAGGATATAAGGACTCTATTCCCTTGTTGTAGCTGTAATAGTTCGCGATCTGCGGACAGAGTCACTGTTCGCCTGTCAAAGATTTTTTCAAACTCTTCAACAAATCGCCGCCAATTGTACAACAGAGGACTGTCTTGTCGAACCAACGGAACCGCCCAATTGGCAGCATCCCCCGAAAGATAAGAGATTAAGAAGGCTATCCTGGATTGGGGGTCAGGAAAGGCAGCTGGTCTACAAGTAAAATGCAACTCGATTTGAGTTAAAAAAAATTGCACTTTGGAGGGGTCTCCGGAAAAGCGTTCAGGTGGTGCTAAAGGGATTTGAGGTGGAACAGTTACAGAAATATTCGTGGAAGACTTTGTTTCTATATTCTGAGTATCAGGAGGAAGCGGAGTACTTAATTGCTGTATCCTATCTACTTTATCAGATAGCATTGCAGTGGCATTCCTAGCTTCAGTTAAATCTGTTTGCATCTGAACAATAACCCTCATTAAATCATCCATGGTAGCCATTATGTCAAAACTCTCAGACCGGGAGGAATTTTATTCGTGGGCTCACTATTCTGTCAGGTTGCTTCTTCCTCAGGGTCTGGAGTGATGACATAAAGGGCCCACCTCTCAATACCTCCAACTCTGATTGTAATGATTACACAGAGTATTGAAGTGATTAAGCGGGGGGGAAAGGGAATTAGGAAGGGAACCGCGGGGAAGGAGATCTGAAAAGGAAAAGTTACTCACAAACAAAAATACAAGCACTTTCCTTTGCACAAAGACGTAAACTAGGACATCAGATTCTGTCCTTCTACCAGGAACTAGCTTAAGAGCTTCGTGGCTTGCGTTTATTCAGACAATCAGACTCTTAGTTGACCTTTCTTAGATCCGCTATATTGTGGCAATAATACTTCACTTCAGTATCAACTGCTCAAAGGCATAAGCGGCAGAATTTGGTTTAGGACTTTCTATGACTAGGTTTTCAATCACCTAAACAATCATGGAACTACTTATAGAACAAGAATCACACTCGCGAATATGAAAATGAGCTGGAGAAAACATGCATAGAATTTCTACTGAACAAGATTCACACTTGTGAATAAGGTAATGATCTTGAGAATCAAAACGAATGTTCTTAATAATTCACTGAAATTCTTTTAACAAGATTCGCAATCTTACCTGTAGAGTACGACCTACTCTACTTCTTAATCTGGGTTAGTGACAGGTAATCCCCCAAAAGCTAGCCTCACCGGGAGCCGATCAAGAAGAGAAGCCTCAGCAGATTCTAAACTCCTCCTGCAGCTCAGCGAGCGTTGTAGCAGTCTTCAGGCACCCAGCACTCTCCACCGATCAAAAGAAGAAGGCTGGCCTCACCGAGAAACGGAGCCCCAAGATCCTCTTCCTCCGTCACCAAAAGATGCTGAATAGTGAGCACTGGGAACTGGGCGCGGCCGCTGATGTCATCGTAGGCACGCCCATGCCAAATCTCACGCATCTCGCGTGAGATGCCAAATCTCACTCATCTCGCGTGAGATGCCAAATCTCACGCATCCTGAGTGGGAAAAAGGTTAGTAAAGAGAACAAACATACTAGGACAAAAGAACGTGCATCTTTAAACATTTTCGCCACCACAATCCTCCAGGAGCTACTCTATGACTTTTACCACATAAAGGTTGATCGCACAGGAACAGGCGTATATGCCTACAGGATGGGCAGGCCCTAGACCGTAAGCCACCCTAGTCCTGACAGGAAATCAAGAAGTATTTCCTCCCTAGAATGTCCCTAAGGGTCTGGCACATCGTCCTGACTTGTACAAGTAGGCATATCAAATGTATCTTGAATGGACTTAATTTTGTCAAAGAAAAATGTAGCAACCTGATTCATCCAATCAAGGGTGGGAGTGAAAAAGCTCTGAGTGACATTGGGGGATGCAAAATCTTTCACAATTCACAGTTCTCTACTGCTGTTTCTGGCTTGATCAATTTTAGAAGCCAGATAACTTTTTTTCTCATCCCGAACTTTTGCATAGTGCGCTTTGAGTGCCTGTTTATAGGTGTCTTTACTTAATGGATCAAAACTCTCAAGGCGCTCAAGGCATCTACACGCACTTTTACTTTTTCTCAAAGCCTCAGTAAGCCAGGAAGCCGAAGTTTTTCTCTGTACGGCGCTTCGCATCTTAGGAGGAGCTAGATGCAATGCCCAATTCTGAAACCAGCTTTCCAGAGCGTATGTCACATCTTCTAAGGAACCCTTCACAAGAATAGGATGATGGTTCAATATCTCTGCCAGAGAGTCGGGCGTAATCAGCTTAACAGATCTATATTCTTTAGCTTGTTGTATACATAGAGATTGTGTCCTACTCAGATCTTTTTAAGCCTAAAAGTAAGCATAAAATGGTCGGACCAAACAATAGAAAGGGGTTTATCTAAATCAATGTTACACGTTGAAAAAGTCTGGTCCGAGATGTGACCCTTTTCATGAGTGGGAGACACCACATACGGAGTCATGCTGAAAATATTCAAAGATTTGCACAGCTTCTTTGTCTCTGGGTCTTCCTTTTGATCTAGATGTATGTTAAATTCCCCAAGAACCATGCATTGACTAATTCTAGTAACAATGGGTGCTACAACATGGCCAATCGACTCCAGAAAACGTCCGAACGGCACAGGTGGTCGCTATATAATCACCCCTGCAACTGACTGGTGGGCGGAAACAGACAAGTGAAAACCTAAACCTTCCGCTCAATGCAAATCAGTAATATGTATAACCGAGCAAGGGAGAGAATTCTTATGAATAATCGCTACCCCCGCCTCTATTTCCTAGTCTATCTTTCCTGATTATCATATAATTAGGGGTAAAGCATTAGCGAGGGTTGGGTTGGATCCCTCCTGGAGTCAAGTTTCAGTAATAATTAGAACATCCGGCTTGGCTTCAGAAAGGAGATCATAGAGTTGAAATTCATGTTTCCTAATAGATCTGGCGTTGATCAGGATAGCTTTAAGATTTTCGTCCGTCTCATCATTCAGGGAAGTTTGTGAGTGGTGGGTATGATCATTTCCCCTAAGAACACATCCCACTCCTATTCTAGGGTCTGCCTTCCATTTACAGGTACTGCATAGCAGAAGGTCAGAGTCAACAGATAACCTAGTTAAAGTGTGACTCATTGCCTGACTGACAATCATTGTAAGGCTGTCCCTGCTATATTTTATACCAGGAGTGCTCATACCTCCATTTCTTCCAAGATAACGGGCAGCGTTGCCGGCGCTGAGCGGCTCCGGGACGCTGATGGGCGCAGACGGGCTTGCTTTTGGCGCGCCAGCGGCACGCCCGCTTTGCGCCTGTGCAGCATCCCTTTATAAGCCCTCCAGTGAGCCACTAGACCGCACCTCAGGAGGAAAAATGGCAGCTCGGGAGTGTCGGCAAGCAGTCCACACCCCAGTTCAAACCCCGACTGCCCCCGAGTACAAAAGCCCCAATTCAAATTCCCCATAAAGTTAAAACAGATTGCCTCTCAAAACAATTTAACATACATGGTTTTAAAAACTGAATTCAATTTAAATGAAGTGTGTGCAAAAGCACTATGAACAAGGAGCAGAGAAGCAATGTCTGCTCTTGTCAAGGGTATGCTTCTGAGTACTCTGGTTGCTGCATTTTGTACCACCTGCACTCTATTCAACACGTATTTGAGTGACCCCAGGAAGAGAGAGTTCCTGTGGTCTAGGCGCGAGACCAACTGGGACTGTATCACTGTTCTCCGGGTCTCCTCTGGAATGAGGTCTGGAATTTTACGGAGCATCTGCAGAATTGCAAAACAGTTTCCTGGCTTGAGTTTCCATAGTGAGGTTGTGCTCTATCCACACTCCTAAGTTCTTTATGGAGTTTTTATGCACCGGTGGACATCCCAGTTCTTTTGGCCACTTAACCAGTTAACCTCCTTGTTTCTCTCCCAACCCCCTCACCCCTCCCACAACACCTGCACTCAGCCCCCCTCAATTCCAGAGGGAACGCGCAGAGCAGCTTTGTGGGCCAATCTAGTTTTAACATCAGTTCTCATCTACACATGCGGTCACTTTAAATATGTCTGCCTGCTCGCTTTATCTTTTTCATGTCATGTCTGATCGTCACGCTGTGCTTTATCTTTACATGTAGTGGCAGGCGGCGTTTTTTTTTCACATCTGTCCGCATGGCCCCAGAGGGCGCCAAATGTTCCAAGTCTCATTTAATTTGTATTTTCTTTGTTGCACGTGCGCTCTCGCAGGATATATTCTACCAGGCGTGCTCGCCACCCAAGGGGCTCCCGCCACTACTCTCCACGACCCTCTCTCCTGGAGTGCGCCTGGAATACTGGCCAAAATTGCGCTGCTCGCTTCGGAGTGCTCCATCTGATCGCAGCAAGTTCCACACAGGTAAGTGGCCCACCCACCCTCGCTACACAAGGACGATTCATCCAGGACTCTGTCGTTGCTAGTGCCTTATACGTAAAAATACAAACACAGATGCTCTGTCTCACTGAATTTTAACCTACGGCTACCAAATGTTGTTTCTCTGACACCATGCCGAGGTATCCCTCCCTGTTCCACAGTCCATGTGTCGCTGACCCAGTGTCAGTATTCTGATTTCCATATTTCTCTGACCCAGTGCTCATGTCTCCCTGTTTCAGAATTTTTGTTGTGTTTTCCAGTACCCATACTTATCGTTCCCTCTCCAGGATTCTTGCCACTCGAGCACAGCGTTTGTTATGATTTACATTTCTCTACCAGTGTCATTGTCTCCTTCTTGCAATGTTCACCCCCCACCTTCACAGTGTTGCTGTGCTCAGACCTTACCCCCATGTCACATTCCTGGTTTGCCTGTCCCAGTGTTGCTGTGTCCTCCTCTTTGCCCCCGTGTCACTCTCCTAGTTTCCCCTTCCCAGTAGTGCTTTGTACACACCCATGGCACTCTCCTATTCTGTCTCCCAGTGACCTTGTTTCCCATCTCTTCATGTCCTAGAGTCTCCCCTTACTACTTCCAGTCTCTGTGCCAGCCTCTCCAGTGACGACTCCCTACGTCCGAGCCCACGTCATTGAATCCCTCTCCCATTGTAACATATTTACATTGCGGTGCTTTATGATGCACTTATCGCAACTTTACCATTTTGGCTTCTGTGAAGTGCTACTTTTGACAAGTTAGTTTTGAATCTCCACCGAGTTCTATGCCACAGAATTCAACTCCATACATTTCCAATCCACACCACATAATTCAAGACCAAACCACATCATTCAGGTCAACAACACAATTGCACAACACACCACATACATCAATCCCACACCACAGAATTCCAGTCCCACACCACAGAATTACATATCATGCAACAAAATTCAACAGCACACCACACAATTAAACTCCACTACATACCACTCCACAACACAATACCATTCTACATAATTACACTCCATAACACACAATCCCATTCCACATAATTACACTACACTCAATACCACTGCACTCAATACCACATAATGCCACTAAACCCCATGCCACATAATTCCAATACACAAATCCACTTCACTCCACACAATTCCACTACACCCAATTCCACAAATAACAATGCCAATCCAAACCACATAATTCCACTACACACCACATACCACGTGGGTAAAAGACATTGTCATTCATGCCAGTACCTCTAACTTGAGCAAATGCAACAACATAACTAAACTCCACAACTCAAAATGCCATTCCACATAATTGCACTGACACACAATCACACTCCACATAATTCCAGAGCACTCAATACCACATAATTACTATCCACATATGTTCACTACACACATGGGCCATATGTAGGAAGCCTAATTGCGCTTGCAAATGCTGAAATTCACAGAATTTCAGCATTTGCGATCGCAATTGGGGCAGTGTGCTATGTAGAACACAAAAACCCACATGCAAAATAAGGAATCGCTAAATTTGCGATTCCTTATTTTGCTATTGCATTTAAGGAATCGCAAATTGCGATTCCCTAAATGCAATGTAGGAAGCACCCAAGTTGTGCAAATTTTGGCTTAAGAAATCACGAAATACCACCAACTTCAGGTTGGTGGTATTTTGCGATTTCTTTGAAAAATGCATTTTTTGGCATTTTTCAAAGTGCCATGTGGGTCACATACATGCCCTTAGGGCATGTATGTATGTGGGCCACATGTGCACACATGTTAATTTCAGGGGTGCAAAAAAAAACCTGAAATTGCATTCTCAATTTGCGATTCTCTAATTGAGAATCACAAATTGAGAATGTCTTCCTATTCATTCCTATGGGCCTTCTAGCCCCTAGGAATGAATGAGAAGATATTCCTTATTTGCGAATTTCAATTTGCGATTCGCAAATAAGGAATAAGTGGGATTCGCAAAAAATGTGCTAATCCTGTCTACATTGTGTCTTGCGATTCTCTAATTGCGATTCCCAAAAAATCGCGATTTGAGAATCGCAAAACACAAATTACCTACATATGGCCCCATGTCATATAATTCTACTACACAAATCCACACAACTCCAATCCACTCCACACCACATAATTCCACGCCACACCACATACATCCACTACACTCCAAACCAAAACACATAGATAAAAGACATTGTCATATACAACACCAATGAGTCTAACTCTTGAAAATGTGAGACCTATTGCATTGTAAGGGAAACTGTGTGTTCTGGTGTGAAATTCCTTGCCTGTAGAGCATGACGTGAGGCAAGGTTCCTAGGTAGCCTCACTTTGAGCCCGAGTCCCTCTACTGTTTGCCACTTTTATGTGCTATCTCTGCAATAAACTTATGACGGGTGCTCCTGTTTGTACATTTCTCATGTGTCTCACTTTAGGGAGGAAATCGAGCTTGCAACACTTACAGGACACATGAATTCGTTGTGCTTTGAGGCAAGTGATGTCTGAGATGGTGGGCTTGGGTGTTGGACCCAGGGCACCAAGCCTTCCCTTCATCCAGTTCAACTCAGCTTGGAGGCGAGTAACGCCCTTAGAACAAGAGATCGCAATGAGGCTTTTAAAAGAGGATACATTAATATGTCCAGAGTAAATTAGAGGAAAATGTAAAGGGAATGAACAGGCAATACGTAATCTGTCCCCAAGGGGGTCCGCGCCTTATGGTATTTGAGAATGGTCTGTAAATGCAGTTTTTTTTTATTAATAAGCTACATGTAGTTTGAGGATTATTAATGAGCCCCACTTCCACTGCAGTGTTTGGAATACATGGCGCTTTAGTGATGTGGTCGCAGCTAGATATGTGATGAACTGAACAAAAAAGCATTGGCAATGCTAATAGGTCTCGCATTAAAGGAATCTTACATGGTAATGTAAAGCATTACAAGTAAATAGTATGGGAATAGATATCTAATTAGTGTACGTTAAAATTTCATGGAGCAGTTGCACAGTCGAGCCATTTAGGTTAAGAACTGCCCTCCTCCTGTCTAAGCTGCTGCCGCCCGAAAAAAGCAACATAAATTATCTAGCTATCTAAGACACTTTAACAGCATTCCAGTTTTTTTTGTGGAAGTCCAAAATGTCTGTCCAATCAAACATGTACTCCTGGCTCCCAACATGTAGTCGGAGCCAACGCCCCTCTCTAATGATGCTCACATAATTGTCTGGCAACATCTTCACTGTCAAGCCAGACCATAAAACAGACTGCTCGGTTGACTACATCAAAGAGAAACAAGCCCTACTTGAACCAGAGAAGCTTACATATTTTACCGGCTGAATTATCTTATTTTAGTCCATATGTCGATCTTTTCTATATCCTAATGTCTTGATTTGTGAAGAATACAATAACATCCTGTGGTATCAGATGCGGGAATCATCCAAATGCTCCTTTTCCTAATTTTCGTTTGAGTAGCCTGTTTAACCAAATGTTTTATTATTTAACCAATTATTTCCCAGATTTGCATCCAAGCATATTGAAAGGCATTAATCGGTACACATTTTTTCATAGTGTGTTACTGTGAGAGAGACAGGGAGCAGACTGCCTTCTTTAAATAGTTGGTCCCCACATTGCCATGCTGGAGCTAGAAGGGGAAGAGATAAGCGGAGGTCGATCATAGTACGAAAATAGCTGTAAGGAATTTATTTGATTATTTTTCGCTTTAAATGGCTGGATTCCACCTAACGATAGCCTAAGAGTGCCAAGACTGAGTATATTTAATAGGAAGTAGCGTAAAAAAAGTATTCAGGTGGAGGAACAGTCAAAAGAGCTGGCCAAGAATGTCCTCTACTGGGAAGACCCTCACCCATATATGTTGAAGTATGATGCTACAACCTTGAATATGATTTAGGATCTTAAAGGAATAAGCTGGTCTTAGGGATCTGGCGAAAGGAAAAGTAGGACCAGCTGACTGCACAAATAAAAGGTCAACATGGCATGAATGAGTTAATCGAAAATTTGGTTGAAGAGCTGAGGTTTTTGGGGGGGTTTGAGAATCATTTTCTAGTTTTGAGTTGCAGAGGTAAAATCCACAAGAAAAAGTGCTATTGTTTAAGGGATCTTTTATCAAATTTCTTGCAGCATGTTGGCCATTCAGATACTGGATTATATTTTAAGACTGTATACCGGGGAGCTAAGGGAAAGCTTTCAAAGCTGGTATGATTTAGTCATGGTGCTTCATGTCAAACAGAAGAACAGCAGACTGATCCTGCACTGTTTATAGTATTGCAAGTGAATTATTCGGGTGGCTAGTGCAGATGCTGTCAAAATAATCCTGGTAAGACATCAGCACCGCAAGTATGAGGGCAATTTTCTAAATGAGATGGTTGTGTTCCAGTTCAGGAAAGGACTGGCTTGTCATTTCGGGCTGAACTGTTGTGATTGGAGCAGGGCCCAGACTGATTTGCATATAGCTGGGTCCAAACTGGGGTGACATGGTGTACAAAATAAGGATGGAATGGGATGTGGCCTGAGTAATTAAAAGTGGCTGAGATTAATACACTGCCCAACTACGCAAGTTCTACGAGGCCCTCCACCTCACATTTGGTCAGCCCCACTCCGCAGGCGAGCCTTCGGGCCCCACGGAGCTGGTCGGGGACCCTAGGCCTTCGATACTGGAGGCTCCGGCCCTGGTGTCTGAGGGCTCTCACGGATCCAGGCCTGGATTCGGATCGATGCCAGTTGATCTTACACGACCTTCCCGGGTGCCTATCCCGGTGACGACACCCATGGTGTCGGCCGTGCCACTGGCTGACGCCATCCCCATCCTCACCCCCGAGATCGAGCCGGACTGGCGTCTAATCTGACGCCAGAGGCTACCTTTGTTCCCCTGTTTATTCCTGGTGTTCCCTACCGCCCAGAAGGTGGTGAAGAGGACTGGTAGGGGTTGCTGGACCCTTTAGCAGACCAGCTAGAAGAGCCGGACTGGAGAGAGGACCTGGGTGACGCCAGTGGTCTGGACATTTTACCACTACATGCTTTCTCCCCCTACTGTGGCTACAGAGGAGGGAGCGTCCTACGCTGTGGTGGTGCGAAGGGTGGCCGAGGTGTTGGGCCTGCAGCTCCCTTCAGTGGCAGTCAAGACTAACCTCTTGAAAGAGGTGCTTCAGTCTGCAGCATCCACTTCTGAACCCCCTATTGCCCTTCAATGAAGCCCTCAGTGGCCTTCTGGGTACCTGGCCCAAGCCCTGCACAGGGGCTCCTGTGGAGAGGACGATTTCCCGCCACCAATCCCCGGCCCCGGGCGACCGAGCTTTCCTCATCCAACACCCTTCCCCTGAGAGGTTGTTGGTCCAAGCCTCTTCGTCTAAGGGCGCATTCCCTTCTGCTCCCCCAGATCGGGATTTCAAGAAGCTGGTTCCCCTTGGGAAGAGCATGTTCTCTTCCTCCAGCTCAGCACTGCGGTCTGTGAATACCGCTTGGCACTTGGGCCGATACTCCCATACCATCTGGGACTCAATTGCGCAAGTGCTGCCTCAGAGGCCAGGGCCGATCTCTCCCAGGCAGTGGCGGATGGGAGACGCAGCCAAATTCACAATAAGATGTGGACTGGATACCATGACTCACTAGGCTGAACGATTGCCACGTCGGTAGCCCTTCGGCGCTACGCCTGGTTGAGGACATCTGGCTTTTTGGGGGATGTCCAGTCTACCTTGGTGGACATGCCCTTTGCTGGCCTTCATCTTTTTGGGGACAAAGCAGACTCGGCGCTGGAGCACTTTAAAGATTCTGAGATCATGGCCGGATCTTTGGGCCTCGCTGTGCCTTACCAACCACTCCAGTCTGCTTTTCGTCCCTTTTGTAGCTACGGAAGGGGCGCCCAGCCACGTCCAGCCCAACCTAGCCACAGTACATGCAAGCTGCCCAGGCTCTGCGTACCCGCGGATGTGGGAACCAGTCCACCCTGTACCCCCGTCGCAGCCTCCAAGCTTTCGTAGTCTGACCTTTCAGACCCATCAATGGCCAGTGGGCGGCAGGATTTGCCATCACCTCCCCCACTGGCAATCCATCACGTCGGACTGGTGGGTTTGCAAATAGTTCAAAGGGGCTACTTCCTCTGCTTTGAGACTTCCCCTCCTTCCATGCCACCGTCTTTCATCGTCTTTCAAGGATTATTTTGTGCTCCTCCGCCAGGAAGTTTCAGCTCTCTTGGCCAATGGAGCTATCAAGAGGGTCACTGTGCCAGAAGTAGGTTGTGGTTGCTCTTCCTGCTACTTTCTGGTGCCCAAGAAGGACAAGGGCCTGCGTCCTAGCCTAGACCTCAGTGCACTCAACCACTTCCTCCGAAAAGAGAAGTTCAAAATGCTCACGTTGTCTTGGGTCCTGTCTGCCGTCCAAACTGGAGACTGGATGGTGGTACTGGACTTGCAGGACACCTATTTCCACATCCCGTCCTGCCAGCCCCCAGACGCTACCTACTTTTCACTGTAGGCCATGAGAATTTCAGTTCACCGTGCTCCCCTTTTGGCTTTACCAGTGCCTCTTGGGTGTTCACGAAGGTGATAGCAGTGGTTGCAGCTCATCTTCGCAGATCAGGGTTCTAGTTTTCCCCTATCTCGACAACTGGCTGTTGAAGGCGGGATCGCCCCAGGCTGTCGTCTCCCACCTCCAGACTACGGCAGACCTCCTGCATTCGCTGAGGTTCATTATCAGTGTGCCGATGTCACACCTGACTCAGTTGAGTTTTGGGTCTATCCTCTTGAACAGCGAGTATGGGATATTCGGGCTATGATACCGATGTTTCAGCCTCTATCCTGGGTTTCAGTGAAAATGACCCTGAGGCTGCTGGGCCTCATTGCCTCCTGTATCCTGCTGGTGGATCATGCCAGACGGCATATTCGAGCTCGGCAGTGGGACCTGAAGCTCCAGTGGGCGCAGCCTCAAGGGAATCTTTCTAACTACGTCTTGATCTCGGAGGGAACTGCACACCAGCTGCAGTAGTGGTTAACGAACCAAGCTTGGGTCAGAGGCAGATCCCTCTACCTTCCCCAACCAGACCTCACAGTAGTGACAGATGCGTCACTCCTGGGATGGGGCGGCCATCTGGGAGAGTGGAGATCAGGGCGAGCCACCTGGCACTGAAAGCATTCCTTCCTTCTCTCAAAGGGAAGGTGGTGCAGGTGTTCACAGACAACCCCACCACCATGTGCTACTGCAACAAACAGGGTGGGGTGGGGTCATGGACGTCAAGAAGCTCTTCGCCTCTGGACATGACTGTAACATCAGGGCATGAACCTGGTGGTTCAACACCTGGCAGGTTCTTCGAACGACAGGGCAGACAAACTCAGCCATCGGTGCCTCATAGTTCACAAATGGCGTCTTCACTCGGAGGTGGTGCAAGGTCTCTTTCAGCGGTGGGTAGAGCCTTGGTTAGATCTGTTCGCCACGGAAGAGAATGCGCAATGCCAGCAGTTCTGAGCATTGGAGTTTTTAAGGTGGCTCTCGCTCGGGGGCGCTTTTCGTCACAAGTGGAACTGCAGCCTCCTATACGCCTTTCCGCCTGTACCACTTCTGCCCCAAGTGCTGAAGAAGATCGAGCGCGACCAGGCCCAAGTTATTCTTGTGGCTCCGGACTGGACACACGGTACACAGAGCTCCTGAGCATGGTCATCGATCCTTCAATCTGGCTGCCCTTTCAGGAGGATCTTCTGTCGCAGCAGCAGGGCAGGGTTCTCCACTCAAACCTGTCCAGCCTCCACCTCCTTGCATGGAGATTGAGCGGCGACAGTTGATAGCTTTCCTTCATAATGCCCCAGTGGGACTTGAATCTTGTTTTAACCTATCTTATGTGTGCTCCTTGTGAGCCCCTTCACAACTGTCCTCTCAGGCTCCTCATTCTGAAAACTGCCTTCCTTGTTGCCATAACCTCTGCTCACAGAGTGAGTGAGCTTCAAGTTCTTTCTTCCAAGCTCCATTTCTTGTCTGTGCATCCAGACAAAGTGGTGCTTAGAACAAGACCCTCTTTCCTGCCTAAAGTGGTTACACCATTTCATATAGGACAAACAGGTTGCCCACCTTTTTCCCACCTCAGCACCCTTCTAAGGAAGAGGAGAGACTCCATTGTCTGGACCCTAAACGTGCCCTGTCTTTCTACCTTGACTGCACAAAAGATTTCCAGGTGGATGATCAACTCCTTGTTGGCTATGTAGGTGCCAAGAAAGGTCAGGCTGTTGAAAAGCGTACCATCTCTCGATCGGTTTGCCTTGTATTCAAATCTGTTACTTAACGAAAAAGGAACCTCCAGTGGGGCTGCGTGCTCATTCCACTAGAGCTACGGCAGCAACCACTACATTGGCACGTAGAGTTACACTTCTTGACATCTGTCAGGCAGCCACGTAGGCCTCCTTGCACACGTTCAAGTCCGGAGGGACGGCTATTTTGCCCGTTCGGTCCTCCAGGACTTCATGGTGTGAACTTAGTTTGCAGACCCTTGTTCAGGGTTGGTATTGTTGGGTGTATCTATTCTAAGGTAAGGAATATGTAACTAAAGGTCTCTTTCAGATGAACAAGTTACTTGGCTTTGGTAACGATGTATCTATAAGAGACATATGTTAGTTATAGATTCCTTACTGTCCCACCCATCCTCCCGCTCTGCGAACTGACTTCTAGGGATAGGGACTCCCTCGCACCAGTGGTCAATGTCTTTCATGGCTCTGCACTTCTGTTGTGGGAAGGTGTGTCAGAACTGACGTCAGCACGCAGGGGTGGCGTTTAAGTATACGCACCGCAAAGTCATTGCGGCGACGCCGATGACAGACACAGAGTCGACGGACGCGCAGGGGTACTGCTAAGAAAAAATTCTCCAGATCTAATCTGACACCTGGGGGTAATTCTAAGGTAAGGAATCTAAAACTAACATATGTCTCTTACAGATACATCATTACCGAAGGTAAGTAACTTGTTCTTTTTGTACAATTTAGTCAAAATAATCATGGCAAGACTTAAGCACAGCAAGGATGAGGGCAATTTTCTAAATGAGACAGAGTGGCATCATAACACCTAAGAGCCGGAACCAAAAGCAGCCCTTGCGAAAGTGATCAAACCAGCCTGGCTCTTTTTCCCTCCCCACTCTAGCTCTTTTTCCATCCATACTCCCTCTCCTTTTCTCCTCTCTACCTTCTCCCTCTCTGATTTTTTTCTCCACCTTGCTTGCTCCCTCTTGCTTGAGAAGCCCCCTGTGCCTGCTGCCCACACGGATAAGGGCCATTGGAAAAAAGGCCAACACAGCCCTGATTACAACAAATACATGTAGTTGAATGCTGATTTTGAAAAACAAAAAATGTTTTGGGATTAAAGCATATATCACTGTAAAACCTCACACGCAGATTTCAAACTTTACCCCAAGTGGGAGGAAGCATGCCCAGTGAATCCCACAAAGTCACGGCAAAGACAACCGAGTTAATTTGTCCCATCAACAGAGGTTCTATTGAGGTCTTCCTACCCAGAGTTTGCAATGCCAGGTTCAGACCTGGACACGTTTCTCACCGCCATGTACTGCAACTTTTTAGGAGCCAAAGCACCATCCAGTGCACCCTCTAAGCCCATGGCGCCTTACGGCCTCCCTAAGTTCATGTCTTTGACTCCAACACTTACACCATTTTGCTCTGCTGCTGCTCCTTTATATTTTTCAGTGGTCCTGTTACACAGTGCCACAGCCTTCAATGCTGTGGCCAGCCCCACCACAAACAGCACTGCCGCGACCACTGACGCTTCCTTTGGTGCTGGACACAGCTTCATCAGCAGCACCTCCCCATTCTGTTCCAGAGAACAAGTCTAGAAAAGAGGACCAGGGAATTTTGGAGGAGGATCCATTACCTCTTTGGATCAGATTCAAATCCTCTGAATCCTTATGCCTATGGAAGTGGTGATAGCAGGCCTATCATCAGCCAGTGGATTGTACACCTTCACTGTAGTTGAGCTAGAATTTCCAACTGGGCCTCCTACCCTTTCCACTCAGTGGTCAAAAATGTTGCAGAGGTACTGCAGCTGGAGCTTCCAATGGGGAACGTTAAGAAGAATGTCCCCACTGAGGTACTTATCCCAACCATATGCTAGTCAGAACCCCTTCTGCACTTCAACGAGGCCTTGCTGGAGCTAGTGATGGCAGCGTGGGAGAAGCCCACCTAGGCACCTGTGGTCAAAAGACTGGCGGTAAGATGCTGCCTCCCAGCACCAAGAGATCCTCTCTTCTTATCTACGCACCGGTCACCAGAAAGCCTGGTCATACAATCATCCTGCTCATCTGGGTATTTGGCAGGAACCTTCCCTTCTGCTCCTCACAGGGAGTCAAAACAGCTGGAAGCTTGAGGAAAGAAAACATTTTATGCAGGAAGAATGGCACTCAAGTGCCTCAATGCCAGCTGTCTCCTGGTACAATATACCCATGCCTCAGGGAACATGGCCTGGAAGACATGACTGCTCATTTCCAGAAGGCTGTGACAAATGGACAAAATGCATCTAGTCACATTATAGAATTCAGCATGGACACCACTGATGCTGTGGCATTTGCAATCAGTACCTCTGTCTGTTCATGGCGTGGCATGCTTGGCTTTAAATCTCTGGCTTCTGCATAGATCTGCAGGCCAGCTTGATGGATCTGCCATTCAATGGAGCATGCCTGTTCGGGGATAAGTCAGATTTCTCATTTGAACATTTCAGGGCCAGCAGGGCCACAGACTGACCCTCAGGTCTCCAATAACGTAGGCCAATCAGTGACTACTACCAGTTTCAGCACTTTCTCAAGGGGATTTTTTTTTGTTTTTTTTTTAAAGACCTTTATTGATAGAAAAGGCAAGTACAAATCAACAGGAGCCCAGGAGCTCACACATACGGTACATTGCAATTTACTGAAGCACGAAGGATCCATTACAGAAGGAAGGAGGTCTAGTTTTAAAAGTGTTCCTTGTAGAATAGACATGAACAGGAGAGCGCGGTGCAACAGGACAACACCGGTATAAAACAATCAGGATAGGTAATCTTGAAGCATAAACAAACACCAAAGTCGTTGTGAGGCACCAAGGAAAGAAGCGTCTAAACCCCAGGGAAGGAAAAAAGGAAAAAGAATAGTAGGCCCATAGAACAGAAAGAAAAACAAAAAACAAAAAGAAAGCATCCCCCCCCCTAAGTACCCCCCACCCTGCACCCCTGCAGCTGGCTACGGCCCGACCCCCCCTAGCAGTGTGCCTGTCGCCCAAGAAAAGGAGTCCCGAAAGATAGAGAGTAAGAAAAGGAGAGAATCCTAACACTCTCAGAAAAAAGAAAAGTGGGGAGGAGCCCACAACCCGTCCCCCAGCTCCGCCATTCTGTACCAATAGTTCCCACAGCGGTCTGACGCTCAACAAGTATAATATGTCCAATATGCAGAAAAAGTGGAGACGCAGCAGCAGCGCGCAATATATGTAAGGCAATAACACCCAAACCAAGCGCAAGCCCCCGATATAATCTTCCATCCCCAACGATACATGTCCGAGTCACTCAAAGAAGCTAGATCCCTCGCCGTCACACCCACCAGAATGGCACAAGAACAGGAATCAGTATCCCAATCGCCATAGCACGGTCCCAGAGCACAGAAAGGAGCACAGCGGCAAGAACAATAAACAGAATACCAATAATATGTCCCCATCCGGCATGATCAGTAACCAAAAATCCATCAGCCCAATAATGGAAGCGTCTATCCTTGTCCTGTTTTTTCCCTACCACCGCAGACCCGGGCAGTCGATACGGATGCAGACGGCAATCCAGGAAAGAAACCGCGGCGTAGGGGATCCGGTGCAGGCAGGGCAATGAAGTCCAGGAGTACCAAAGGGAGCGCCGAGTATGCCATCTCAAAATCTCCGAAGGTAGCCAGGGCAGGGAGGGAAAGCGCCGTGCACAACTCTCCTCGGAGCGAGTCTCGGGGATCAGCAAACATTGCGAGAAGGGAGGGTTCGCATTGTGGCAAAGGTTTCAAAATACACGATTTCAGGGGCCACTCTCCCGTGACTGATGGCAACGACAGGTTCGGGGTCACGAGGGCGCCACCGACTCCAGTGGACGCCACCGGAGCACAGGCGAAGGTGGAACAAAGAGCGGTGCCGAGTCCCTGCGAGTCGGCCATCTTAGGACAAAGTGAAGCACCGAGGATGCCCTCCATTTTGTCCAGCAGGACGCAGCCAGAGCGTAGAGCCTCAGATCGGAAGGAGAGGACCGCTTCCAAAACGTTCCCAAAACTGTGAGAGGGAGCACACAACGTAGCAGGCATGTTCTCCATTCAGTGAGGCAAGAAACACCAATCACGGCCAAACAGCCACAACACACAGCAGGATGTCCACCATAGCATCGGGCAGGGAGACCCCAAGTAGAAACAGGCGCGCACCATACAAGGACAACCAGGCGTGCTACGATGTCAGAAGCCTGAGCCCGGGCGCAGACTTTAGTGTAGTCCGACCAATACGCCGTCCGCTTAGTGTCGATTGCTCGGCCAGCTCGAAAGCACAGCGGCAATAGCGGGGCGAAATGCAGGCAATAAGCACACAAATCACAGTGCAAGTGTCCATAGCGTCAAAGTTGTAGATTGGCGCAGTCACCGCAGAGCCAAAAGCGCAGCAGGATGCGAGCACGGGGTCCGCTGGCCGATGAGAGCTGCCAATCGGGACCTCACCGTCACCCAGTCCGGGAGAGCGCGTCTGTTGACCGGCCTCGATAGTTACGCGAGGCCCCGGTCTGTACGCTGATGCGGGCCGCCAACTGCGTCCAAGTATTTCTCCGACTTGCCAAGGAGCAAAAACGTCAGGATTTCGTGGCGGGTTAGTGGAGTAAGTCCGCTGTCGAAATCAGCCACTGCGTTGCAGGATATCAGGCAGGAGAGACTTGAAGGCGGAGACGGTCCCCGGAGCCGAGGGACTACACGTCCGTTCCAAGCGCCATCTTGGCTCCTCCCCCTCTCAAGGGGATTTTACATTTGCCAGAATCAGTTATTTCAGCCCCAGGCCCAGCAGTCATAAAATCTGCTGGTGAAGCATTAGAGAGGTACATCTACAGGTAAGGGCTGTGGATCCTTTCAGCAAGCCCACTCCTCCTGCTCTTCCTCTCCTGCACCACCAGGAAAGCAGGTTTAATTTGCTTTTCTGAACCCACGCAGAGCCTGTTGGGGTGACAGGGGAGCCTCCTTCGATCATCCTGAAAGGGCATTACTTAAGACCAGTGGGTCCATCAGATCATGGAAAGGGGGTACACCTGATCCTTCCCTTCAGGCTTAGACTCCACCTCCATGTGCCCTGCAATCCTTCGGCCACACCATCGCCCCATTTTACAGGAAGAAGTGGCAGCACTTCTCTTGAAGAGAGCTTTGCAGTTAATGACAGAGCAGGGGAACACGAGTGTTACCACCATTATTCCTTGTTCCCAAAAAGGTCAGCGGTTTTGAAAGGAAAAGTTCAAGATATTGACCCTAGCTCAGGTATTGCTGGCATTGGAAATTGGGGACTGAAAGGTGTCACTCAACCTACATGATGCGTATTTCCACAATCCAGTTCTGCAGTCCCATTGAAGTACTTGCGTTTTGTGGTAGAACACTTTTTTAATAGCAGTTTTAGATTTCCGATAAAAACACATATAATATACACACAGCAGGTTCTCACAAGGTAGCCTTCCAATATTTTGCTATGTCCCTTTTCGCCAATAACCTTCCAATTCACACCAAAGTCTGCGCTCTCCTGGGACCTCTGAGTTCATCCTGAATACCGAGAGCGATCTGGGGGAGGCCTCAATCTGCTGACCCAGTTCATCGAGAGTGTTTGAAATGTGGTGAACCAGTATCTGTGAATAATGGGACATCCCCACACCATATAGTAGAAGTCTCCCATTCCCTCTCAACATCTATGCAGGTGGCTACTAAGAGCCTTTTTTGCTTCCCACAGTCATCTGGGTGTGAAGTATGTGCAGTACAAGTAATGCAGTTGGATGAGGCATAGCCAGGTTGATATTGCTGGATGCATGGTGCCATGCATGCTTTCCTCCTCTCTACCTTTTCTCGAGGCCCCAGTCCCATTCACAACACACCTTTAGGAGTAGTAGGTTACATGTTGAGTGGTTAACTAGGGCTCTATGTGCCTGTGCCCCGCTTGAACAGTGGTCCCGTAAGTAGCGATACCTCTAGTGGGTTATAGTCCGGGGGCATGATGAGTGCCTCTCAGTAGCCCTTTAAATGGTGTCCAAGTTGAAAATAGCAGGAAAACTGGGATTTGTGAAGAGAGAAGTCAGTTTGAAGGGTAAGAAAGGATTTCCTTTGATCGCCCCCACACATCAGCCAGGAGAGACTTAGACCAGTTTACCTTCAGTTAAGACATGGACCCAAAAGTATGCAGAATCAATTAGGCGGGTCCAGCCTCCATGGGCTATGTTATCCGCATAGAGAGCTATCCTATCTGCCAGTGCCATTCCCCAATCAAAACCCTAGACCTGGGGGCTTTGCACAGCACCTAGGTCGCCAGTGGTTTCCTTACCATGGCGAAGAGGAGAAGGGACAGAATGCAACCCTGCCTGTGCCCCGTTGGATCTGGAATCTAGGTGAGATGACCCCATTAACCTATGCCTGTGGCTTGATATATAAGTTGCGGATGTAGGAGCCAAACTGGGCACTGATGCCCAGCTTGGCCAGTACTTCATGTAGGAAGGCCCACTCTAGCAAATCAATGTCCTTCTCAAAGTCATGAAGAAGAAGCGGAAAAGGGTTAAGGGAAAATGGACTCTTCAAAAGAAGCTGTTCCTTACGCTTCACTAGGGGGTGAATCCACACTGATCCGAGTGGACTAGATGGGTCAGTACGTGAGTGAGCTGTTGCACCAGTGTCTTCATGAACAGCATAACTTCAGCATTTATAAGGGAAATGGGCTGGTAGGGAGCACACTGGTCAGGCGGCTTGCCAGGTTTCAGTAGTATCACAATGGTGGTCTGGTCTTTCTCCGTAGGAATATGGACTCGGTTAATGGCCTCAAGGTACATGTTTAGAACAGGAGGTATATAGGTTTGGCACACTTTACGATAGTATTCCGTGGGGTACCCAGAGGTGCCCAGGGTCTTGCCAAAGTTGAGCTCAGAGAGAGCTTCATTGATCTCCTTTACATTCAGTGGTTGGATCAGGATTTACTGATCCATGGATCAGTCTGGGCAGGGAATTATCCACAAGTAGTGGGGTGTATATCTCCTGCTCCGGGTGTGTGTGTTTGACATATAGAAGGCTGTAATAGCTCGCAAATGTGGTGGCTATTTTGAGACAAGTTTTCGCTCGCGCTCCGTCTGAGGTTGTAATACAGGGCACCACTCTAGATTCAAATTCTTCGGTGGCAAGCCACTGGAGGAGCATTACTAGACATATCGCCCCGTCCATATATTTGTCTATTGAAGGCCTCCCAGCTCTGGCTGGCCTTGCCCAGGTATAATTGTCACAAGGTTGCCCTCTCTACAGCCTGTTGCCATCCTATCAATTCCATCAAGTTGCCCCGGTTTCTACCCTCCAAAGTTGATAGATGCAAAGTGCAGGTTGCACCGCTTCAAACTAGTTAAGTGAGTGGTAACTTAGATATAATCTTGCACCATTTCTCAGTTTGGCACCCTTAATATTTATGTAAAACATTTTAGAAGAAAACATTTACAAATAATTCTATAAAATATTCTAGATGCTTGCCACATGCCTTTGAAAAAGATCATTATCTTTAGCCATTTCAGGAATGGAGTTTGTGTTTCAAGGAATTTCCATTAAGTGTTCTTAGAGAATTACCTCTATTCACAAAGCTGAAGCAACAGTCTGTGTCACATAAATCAGGAGTACTAAATACATAACATGAGTAGAGCTAAACAGTGCAGCCCCATTGCTCCTGGGAATTGTGATGTTTGGAAAAGGTTAAGGTGAAATGACACTGGAGAAAAACAGACAGTAATTACGTAATTACGCTGTTGTATAACACAGTAGGTTTGCAGCCTGAATCTTTTCTGGATTCAGATGCTATGCAATATTCCACATCTAGTGGAAGGGTCCAGAAGACTTCTCTTTTAATAATCTTTCTAGGTCTCGCCTAGGCAGCACATGCGATGTCTCTTGAGACATGCTGTATCCACTGTATGGACATTTATCACGCCCATCGCTTTTTTTTTTTGTTTAAGAAGTTTTTATTGAGTTTTTCAAATACATAAGATAAAAGAGAAAATAGAAACAATATAATGGAGGAAGAGGGAGAAGCAATGATAAAACATACATAAACTAATTAAAATATATATTTAGGCAAATAACACATGATATAATAATAATGTAATAATTGAAGAGAGAAAGGAAGCAAGAGAAAGAGGAAAGAAGAAAGATAGGAAAAAGAGATGAGAGACAGAGAAAAAGAAGAAGGAAGAACAAAAATGGTATAGGAAAATAGTATAGAGAAAGAAAGAAAAAGAACTAGTGTATGGGAGAATGAGTGGAGAGATATGTAGTGAAAGGTAGCCAAAGAAGATCAGATGTATTTTTTTTTTGAGAGAGAGAAATGGAGGAAACAGTAGCAATCCTGTGTTCATCACAAATAAAATTCCACCAAGTTAAAATTGTCTTTGTCAGGTTTAGGTATTATAACATTTAAGGCATCCATAAAGGATCCAGATGCTTTGGCATCTGCAATGAAAAAGTTAAAAAGTGCCAAGTGTTTGGGGACAAAAATGGAATTAAAGGTGTTGTAAAATTCTACAGAAAGACCATCAGGTCCTGGGGCTTTTGACTTTTTTAAAGATTTGATAGCATTAGTTACCTCATGAAGAGTGATGTCTTTCTCTAATGCGTTAAATTCATCAGTTAGAGATGGTGGGGAAGGGAGACCTGAGAAAAAGGTGTTTAAATTTTGATTAGTTGGAAATGTATCATCGGAATAAAGAGATTTATAATATTCATGGAAGACCTCGGCAATGTCCTCATCTGATGAGACTAGTATTTTGGTAGATTCATTAAGGATAGGGCCAATATTTTTACGTTCAGATTTAATTTTCAAATAATTAGCTAACATCTTACCCGCTTTATTGTGACCTCCATGATATTTAGATTTAATTTTAAGCAAAATATTACATGCTTCAATTGTTGCTAATTTGTTAAGATCAGCTTTTGCTTTAATCAAGTCATGAAGGGCAGAAAACGATCGATAATTAAAATACGTGTGTTCTAAGCCTTTAAGTTTTTGTAATTGATCCTCATATTTTTTCCTTATGATTTTTTTTTTGTTCAATACCTAAGAAATGGTGAAGCACGAAAAGCGGCCTTAAAGGCATTCCAGTTGTTAGGAACAGAAGTGTCTAATGGGTTATTGATACAAAAAAATTCATTAATAAAAGTGGTAGCTTCTTTAATAAAAACTGTGTCTGATAATAAAAAATTATTAAGTTTCCATCGACTAAAATTTGAGGGGGTAAGTGAAAGGTCTAGTACAGCGTGAACAGGGGCATGATTCGATATAAAAATGGATCCAATTGCAGAATTTTGAATAGAAGGAAGCATGGATTTACTAACCAAAATATAATCAATTCTAGAGTGGGTGTGATGTACATTGGAAAAAAGTATATTCAAGCACATCAGGATTACAAGTCTTCCAAACATCAAACAATCAACGAGAGGCAATGGCCGATTGAAAAGCTTTTAGATTTGTCAGGATGAAAATTACATTTGGACAATCTATCAGAAAAGGGGTCCAACCATTGGTTGAAGTCACCAGCGACAATAATATTAGGACAGTCCACTGAAGAGAGTAGAATTTTAATGTCATTCCAGAATTTAGGATCTGGTTTAACAGGGCCATAAATATTTAGCAAAACTAACGTTTTATTTTGTACTACAATCTTTGCCATTACCCATCGTCCATCATCATCATTCTGTGTGGATATAATTTGTACTGCCAATGCTTTATGAAACAATATAGCAACGCCCCCCTTTTTGTTGGATGTAGGAGAAAAAACAACTTGACCCACCCATTGACTTTTTAACTTGAGACTCTACATCAGTACAATAATTTTTCCTGAAGAAAAGAAATCTGAGAATTGAGTTTGGATAAATGAGACAGTACCTTTTGCCTGGATTTCCAAGACCACGGACGTTCCACGTGACAAACTTACACATAATGGAGGGATAGGGAATATATATATATAAAGTTCGTTATTCGGCGTATTCACAAAGGAAAAACCATAAAAGAGACAGTAAATAACATTCATTACATTTTTGAGTAGTTAAAAAAAAAAAAAAAAGAAAAAAGCATAATTCATAGACTATCATACAAAAAACTAGAAAGTTATAAAAAGATTAGTTATGGGGTTTTCTATAGGGATCCACACGAAGTATCATTAATATAGGCGATTATACGTTTTTCCTGTGTTTCGTGATACATTTTAAAAAATTGCTCACAAAATAACAGACATTATCAGTTTCCAACATTTGGAGTCTCAGAAGGGCCGGTCTGCATTGTCTCAGACCCCAGTTCCTTAATATTGGTAATATCCAGATTTTTCTGTGCGGTCGGTGAAATTTACAAAGCATAATCAAATGTAAGTTTGATTGTGCAGATACTCCATCGCACGGACAGGGTGGGAGAATAGCATTCCAACAGTTTTTCGATGGGAACGTAACCAGTCTGAAAAAAGTATTTAGCCTAAATCGTGTTAATAACATTCTCTCGTAGGTCGATAATTGCAATGTCAAATACGGGTGAATGCCATAGGCTAATTGAACCATGTTCGCGTGAACTACCGCCGTTTTCGATGAGTTTGAAGCTAGTCTTAGCGTTTCCAAATGTCTTAGAGCAAGTTGTTTGAGTTCTCTTTTTGGAATGTCCGTAATAGATTCTAGGTTAAAATAGCAGTTCTCCAGCCCTAAGTCTTTTAAGAAGTTTCTTACATAAGACAGCCACTTTATTTTAGAGGATTTGTCTAGTACCATCAAGTCAGTGATGATGGACTGTGTCAGTTTGTTGTTTACAGATGTCCAGATGCGCCGCCACAGCATCACGGGTTCTGTTTTAATTAGATCCTCTATATAGGGTGTTCCTAATTCCAGATGCATGGCATATGTTGAAGTGCCTTTCGGAGTGGCCAAAAGGAATCTAAGGAAAACATTTTCCGCTTTCTGGATGGAGCTAGTATCAGTGTACCCCCAAATTCCCGCACCATATATGGCGGTAGCCAGGCACTTGGCGTTGTAAATTTTTAATAGCTCCACCGGGGGCCTTTTTCCTAATCTCTGGGAAAAGCTTGTTAGAGCAGCTATTGATCTCTTGAATAGATTGCCCCTTGCTACTACGGCTGGCTTCCATGTTAAGTGATCATCAATCATGATGCCCAGGTAGGGATATTGAGGGGTAACTTCAAGTTTTTGATCTTCAAGATAAATAGCTTTTGTTCTTTTTAGGCCCGTGCCTGCTGTCATAACAAAAGTTTTCTTCACGTTCACCCTTAGATCCAAATTACCCATAAAGGTCGTATACCTGTTCAGTGAAGATTGGAGCTCGCGAGGGGTGCGCGCGAGAATGACGGCATCATCCGCGTAGAGCAGAGCGGGAATCAGGCGCTGGTTTATACGTGGGAGGTCCTGAGCCCCCCTCAACATCTCCGCCTCCAGACCATTTGTATAGAGTGAGAAGAGGAAGGGGGCCAGGACACAACCCTGCCTGACTCCACGCCCTACGCTAAACGGGGCCGTCAACTCGCCATTTAGGCCAAAACGTACTCTAGCCGTGGCGCCAGAATAGAGTTCTCGTAAGAAGTCCAAGAGAGGGGGTTCTACTCCCATTTGGGCAAGGACCGTCCACAGCTTTGCATGCGAGACACAGTCAAATGCTGCGGACAGGTCTACAAAGACCATGTAGATTTTATTAGCCTTGGCCTGTATGTATTTTCCCATTATTAGGGTAAGGTTAAGGGCCTGTTCGACTGTTCCGAAACCCTCTCGAAACCCGAATTGAATGTCAGAGATAATACCTCGGTCCTCACTCCACTGCTGGAGGCGCTCAAGGATAACTCTCCCCACTACTTTCCCGAGCGAGTCCAGCAGTGAGATTGGCCGATAGCACTTCACATCTTGTCGGTCCCCTTTTTTAAAGATGGGGACCATTATTGATTTAGTCCAAGAGCTTAACACTCCCTCATTCACGGCGGCAATGCAGACTCTTGTTAAAATCGGGGCCCAGAGATCTAGATTATTTTTGAAAAAGTCCACTGGGACTCCGTCTGGGCCTGGGGCTTTACCCACTTTACTTTTCTGCAATGCTTCCAATAAATCAGGAATGTCAAAGAGGAGCGGAATGGGATACTGTGCTCCTGGGGGTGCTAAGGCTGTTGGTGAGGTGTTTTTGAAGATGTTAGAGAAATGTGTGACCCATGTCTTCTCATCTATGGCAACTTCTATTCTAGGAGCGCCAGTGTCCGAGAGATATGGGGTTCTGACTATACGCCAGAATTGCTCACTATTTTTTGATACCGCACTCTCGTGGAGATCGTCCCAAAGTTTCTGCTTTAGTTGGGCGATTCTCAGTTTGCGTTCACCTATGTATTGACGCCTTAGAAGTTGGATTTGGGCTACGTCTCTCGATTTATTATGAAGTGCTGATTTTAGTTTTTTTAGGGCCATTGTACAATTTTGGTTGAACCACCTTTTCTTTACTGAGTGGATACCTTTGGATTTTGACATAAGTAAGTCCTTGACGGAGTCCAGAATTTGTTTGAAGTTCACTAAGACTTCCTCGTGATTAGACGATAGGTCAAGACATTTTAAGATATTTGCATATGCCTGCACTATAAGTTTTTTGTGATTTCAGTAGGGTTAATCTTGCCCCATCTGATTGAATAGCCATTCTGTTTGCCAATCTCTAATCTATTTTGTCCAAGCAAACTTGAGATATCCGAATTTAGGGTGTTAGGTGCAGACAAATACAGGTTAATCCTTAGGGCTGAGTGGTCACTGAGTGGATTGCCGATGACCCCAAAGTCCTTGGCTATGCCCAGCAGACCGGACGATAAAAATATGTAATCGACCGTTGTGTGATAGCCTCTACCCACATAGGTCGGACTAAGTAAGTTGGACTCTGCTTTTTGATGGTTAACAATTTGCAGGTCCAAGTCCGAGAGGACAGCGTTTAATGTGTTCCCTGCTTTACTGTGTGTAAAGTGAACTAGAGGGACATTGAATTCGTCCGCCAACCCACAACAGAGTGGGTTAGTCTTTATACATGGATGGAGATTGAAGTCTCCTCCCCAAATTAAATGGGTTGCCCTATTACCAGTTCTCCATTGGTAAGATTGTTTTAGACTCTCATGTACATGTTTGAGGAGATTTATAAATTGGTCTTCAGGAAGGTTATTATATATGTTGGTCAGAAAAATAATCTCCTTATTGACAAAAGATAAAAAAAAGGATTTGAAAATTAGAATCCTGAGAAACTATGGCAACTTTTGTGAGGGTGAGGGTGTTGGCTATATAAATTACTAACCCGCCTCTAGGTCTTCCCATTGTGCTACTTAAAGCTGGAATAGAATAGGTTTTATACCCTTGTAGATGTAAATCTTCTGTTGACCAGGTCTCCTGGAGACAAATTATTTGGTAAGGATTTAAGAAGTTTTGTGCACTCCCATCCTCAATTTTGGAACGAAGACCTGCTACGTTCCAATAAAGTATGGAGGTCGGAGGTGTGACATCTTTTGAGTGTTCTGCTGGTAGAACGATTTCCAAGTTCGTGGGTCCCGAGGGGAGGTTCAACTTCACCGGACTAGGGGGTGCATACAAGCTGTTAGATGTACTTTCGCTTGATGGTCAATCGACCATTTCAAGTCCGCTATACCTATTTTGCAAGGGGATGTTGTACCATGGGTCCCATTGAGGATGCTCTCTGATTATCGGCCTTTGTATGTAAGGTCTCCTATCCTCCCAGCCTCCCCCTTGATAGCGTGGACCTACTGTGTTCCAGGAATAATCTGTATCATGAAATCTTGGGGGGCCATGATATCTGGTATTAGCTGAGTCATTCTGTCTGGGGGGTGGAACTGCCCAAGGGGGCTCTTGTTCCTGTAGTCCGTTTATTTGCCTGAAAGGGTAGAGAAAAGAAAGTGATTTGATCTTAATACCTCCATTTGAGGTGATGTCTTCCCACGAACAGATTAAGGCCCCGATGTAGGTAAAATAGATTTACCGATTTTTAATTACCGAATTGCACCGATTCGGTAATTAAAAATCGGTAAATCTAAGGGGTGGATATGTAGGAACATCCAGATGTTCCTTTCACCGATTCGGTAAATATCTGTATTTATTGATTCGGTAAATACCGACCGGTAATGCCCCATTCATTCCTATGGGCTTTGAAACCCATAGGAATGAATGGGGCATTACCGGTTGGTATTTACCGAATCGGTAAATACCGATTTTGACAAGGGTGCAGGGGGTGTCACTTTGACACCCTCTAGCACCCCCAAAAAAGATTCGGGTGCCATGTGGCAGGCATACCTGCCCTAAGGGCAGGTCTGCCTGTCATATGGCACAGGTGTGCATGCACACATGTGCATGCACACCGGAATCGGTATTTTACCATCAAATATATTTGATGGTAAAATACAGATTCGGTAAGGGTTGTGGGACTCAGAAGAGTCCCACCTACATATCGAAATTAACGAATAGGTAAAAATACCGAATCGGTATTTTACAGATTCGGTAAATTTACCGATCGGTAAATTTACCGAATCTGTAAAATATTTGGCCCTACATACCATTTTGTAAATACCGGTCGGTAACGGCCGAAAATACCGATTTTCGGCCGTTACCGACCGACCTACATCCGGCCCATAGTCTGCTATTCGTGGGTCCTCAAAGGTAATCACTATGCAATCCCCAGGAATTGTTTTTCGAGTATTGCCCACCCATGGAACCCTTGTAACAGATCTAATCCTACCCTGCCAAGCTGACGGGATCGGCCGGTTAGTCTGCAACCAGTGCTGAGCCTTATTTTTTAGAGACCAACCAGGTTCCGAGTTGGAATCATTTAGCTCAGGAACACCGGTCATGATCGCCACATACGGTGAGGCCTCAGGTGGAAAATCTGCTGGAGGCCTTAGTTTGCCAACATTTTTGGGAAAGTTTCCCCTGGACCTAACAGACGAGGTGTTTAAAACTGGATGCTGAAGGACCGGCGTTTTAATGGTTGGTTTATTTAAGGTTTTGTTAGCAGTTTTATTCGTAGTTTTGTTAGTAGTTTTGTTAGATGCCACTATATTCGACGCCGGTGTAATTGGCGTTCCTGGGGAAATCAATAGGGTGGTATTTGTTGGAATGTTGGAAATAGTCTGGGTGGTTATTGTCTTCGAGATATTGATATTGGTAGGGGCACTGGGAATTGTAATTTGGAGTATTTTCTGTTGAGGATTCGTGGAAATTGAATTTCCATTTGTTGTGTTTGTGGAAAGTGGTTTTTAGTGTTGTTTCCCCCTTGTTTGTGGGAGACTACAGGCTGATCATGGTGTTGAGTTTTTACAAGTTGTAAAATCTGTGACTCCAAGTTCGCTAACCTTTGTTCTAAGGGTTGTAATGATTGTTTAAATATGTTGGCCATCTTGATCAATAATGAGTCGATACTCTCCAGATCACGCAAGCCCCTAGGGGACTGTGTGTCAATTGGGGGCTCCAGGGCTACTGATGTAAATATTTCAGTCTCTGAGTGGTGTACTAAGATTGGAACTTCTAATTGTTCTGCTCTAACCGGTCTTTCTTCTTGTGCGCTTAATAGGTGGGTCGGGTTATTTAGTGTGGGGGAATTAGGGGCTGCCCTCTTCTTGCTTATCGCTCCCTCCCTCCTACCCCTTTCTATAATTTTTTCTATGGAGGAGACAGGTGGGGGGGTTTGCGGGACTAGGTCCGGTGTTTTTTCGAGGTCAAAACTAAGCTGTGATTCAGCTAGTTGGAACACAGAAAGGTCAACTGTGTTGGGAAGACTGCGTCTCTCTCGTGTCGGGTTACTCTCGGCAATTGTGGGTCCTCCGGTGGCTGGTGACCTGGCATCCGCCAAATTCCCCAGAGAGGATCTCTTGGCAAAGGCCAGGTCCAAGGAGACCCTTTCTTCCATTAGTGATATACTTTGATCTATGAACGTGTTCGCCTTCGTAATGAAGTCGTCCATAGGACCAAGCAATTTGCCCACGGTACCCGGGGCCTTGGTTTTAGTTCCTCTGGTGACAACCATTTTTCTTGGGCTATGAGGCTAGTGTTAATAGTGAAAAGGATAAAGAAGTCACGTGCCGACGAACAGAAGGTGGTCCAGTCCGGTCTCTCAGGTCCTCAAACGGCCCGCTCTTTGCCCGGTCTTCGCCCCGGGCTGCGACCCGCGCGCGTCCCGCGGTGCGCGTTACTAACCTTGCTTAAGTTCCTGATGTTAGAGAGGGGGCGTGGCACTGGGAGGGGGCGCGGCTCGCACGGAAAGAGGACCCAGCTGGTGGTGGTGGCTGCTGGTCCTCGCAGTCCCGGGGCCGCGCCTCTCGCCTCCTCTGCGGCCGGGCAATTATTCTCCTCCTCCCGATGGCAAACAAGCAGGCTAAAGAAAGTCCTGACAGCTACTCCTGTAGCTACGTGTAAAAAGCACAGGGCAAATGAAACCTCTCTGCGAGCGGCTCCCGCGTAGCGGGGGCCGCGAGGAGTGAAGAGCGTTTCTGGTGGGGGCGCGGCACTGGGAGGGGGCGCGGCTCGCACGGGAAGAGGACCCAGCTGGTGGTGGTGGCTGCTGGTCCTCGCAGTCCCGGGGCCGCGCCTCTCGCCTCCTCTGCGGCCGGGCAATTATTCTCCTCCTCCCGATGGCAAACAAGCAGGCTAGAGAAAGTCCTGACAGCTACTCCTGTAGCTACGTGTAAAAAGCACAGGGCAAATGAAACCTCTCTGCGACGGGCAGGGATAGGGAATAACACAGGTGGAGTTGATACACTGCAAGGATACAACTACAAGAAAAAACGCACCACATAAGAGGGTTACATGTGGAGAATACTACAAAAAAACACAGTACCAAGATATATTAGCAATAAAGCAATGACAAAGAACATTGTTGAACAAATAAAGATAATGTTAAGAAAAAAACATGTAGAAAAGGCTACGATGAAAGGTGAGATAAAAAGTAAAAAAGAGAAAATGGGAGGAAAAAGAGAGGAGAAAGAAAGTAAAAAGGAAAAGCAGGTAAACAGATCAAGGCAAAGCAGCCAGATCTGAGAAGAGAAAAGAAGGTGAAGCAACAGGAGCATAGCGGTGCCAGAGGACATGGACCTCAGTAACAAGCACAAAGGAGGAGAAGAGGAAGAAATACCTCATGTAGAAAGGGAAGAACAGAGAACATAAGATCATGTTTTAAAACATACTAAGCTGGTCGAGAAAAATATTCCTTAGTAACAAAAATCAATTATTAGTGTCCATTCCATTAGAAGAAACATTCTGTAGGTACAGTCTAAGTTTTTCCGTCTCATCAAAGGAGCGTGTGATCGCCCATTATGTGTAATCTTGCAGAGACACGGATGGAGGATGCCATATTGGATGTTGAGGTGTCCCAGTTGGGGGCGCAAAGCTAAAAATTATTTACGACGTGCATTAGTTGCATTGGAGATATCCTGAGAGATGAAAATATTATGGCCAGACCAGATAAGGCGACGTTTAAGTTGTACAGCTTTCAAAACATGCATCAATTCGGTAACTTCAAGGAAGAGCATTATGATACCACGTGGTTTGGTAGTGTTGGAGTTAAGACGACCCAGGCAATGGGCCCTTTGTATAATGAGGGGGGTTACCGATGCTTGAAGCTTCAGAAGTTCTCGAAGGAATTTCTGTAGAAAAGAAACAATGTCAGGACCCTCAACATTTTCCAGAAGACCATATAGGCGTAGGTTATTTCTGCGATTTCGATTTTCAAGGTCCTCTGTGTGGATTTTAAGCTTATGTATTTCCAGTTCTAGTGAAGTGAGTTTTGAAGAGATATCTTGAAGATCACTAACGCGTTGTTCCAGTTCTGAAACTTTACCTTCCATAACAATCCATCGTTCCTCAATCTGTTTTAGTTTTTCGTTGGTCGCAGATATGAAGGGTTGAAGACCACGAACTTCGTCAAGTATAGTGTCTGAAACAGGATTCTGAGATGAATGAATGGGAGAAGGTGGATCATTTTTGTGTCTTCTAGGTTTTGTACCAGATATGGATGATCTAGCATTGTGGATGTCATTAGCCATTATAAGTTGTACAAAGAGCACCGGGCTTATTAAGAATGAAGGTCCGCAGGAAATCTAAAATAGGATATGTATAATTGTTGTTCCCTTCAAGATACAGGCAGAAGGAAACAGTTCTCCAAATTGTATTAAAAGTATTGAACCACAAGTAAAGCTCCTAAAAAAATTGATTAACGAGGTAATCAAAAGCGGCTGGGCATTAACAGTATAGTAATACGCAAGTACAATGACCTAAAAAAGGCAGTCGCTCCCGTAGTTCACAAAATAGGCTTGTCGTAAATTAGGAGCATATTATTTAGAGGTGAAGGCAGTTAAAAGGAAAAACATAACCACCAGAAGGGGATACATCCTCATTTCCTCAAAACTATTGAAAAAGCAGGTGGGAGGAGTAAAGAGCGAGGAATATTAGGACTTGAGGAATAAATAAAAAAGAATGCACATGGCTTAAAAGACCAAAAAACACCATACAGTGCCAATAGCCGGTTTTATTTAAAACACTGAAGGCACAAAGCTGCAGTTGTTTAGAAGGAAAACAGTGACTTGCACATATAATAACAAGATCCTCCTTAGAAAAGGCAGAGAACATAAAAAAGTCATGATTTCATACGCGGGAATCAGCAACCTAAAATGGCGGCCGCCCGCGCTTATGACTCGATATAAGTCCCAAGGAGTAGAAATCTCTCAATGAGGAGAAAGGCATCTCAGGAGATAAACAACAGCACCAATGTATAGCATAGCAGCCTTTCCTCCAACCATTAAGGAGATGAATGAAAAGTCTGAGGAGATATTGTGGTTATGAAAAAAAAGGCACATGAAGAAAGTGCATAGTACAGCAGGCGAAGAACAGGATTCAACTGAGTTAATCCTTAAGGGCATACATGAACAGCAGTCCAACAAGGAGAAGGTGGTAAGGAGTCAAAAAAGCAATTCTCATACTAAAAATGGCAAAAACACATCCAATTTTCCGACGCGAGCGCAGCAACCTAAAATGGCGGCTGCTCGCGTCTCAGGAACGAAGAAACTGCCGAACTTGGAAAGCGGCTCATTAACGAGGTGCAGGAGTCCAGAAGTCAGCCAAACCACTCAGTGCATCATTAGAGGCAAGGGACTGTTCTAAAGCGCTCGGAAAATCATGGCAGGAGGTATCCAAATGCGGACTGAGTCCCGCGTAGTGGCGGAGCTCACACACGATCCGCCATTTTCCCTCGGCGCGCAGACCACGCCCCCTGTGCCCATCGCTTTTGATTGGTTCCTTCATGTACTTTTCAAAAATACTTTGTTTTCATTGCTTTATTGCTTGCATTAGTCCTACCTTTTGCTGGTTTGGTCACGCCCTTGAGACTGCCTTGTTATATGCATTAGTTCACCATGGGCAACATAGGTTAGTGTTGCACACTACTTGTTTTAATAATTTACTGCTTGGCGGCGTGCAGCCTTGCCATGAAGCCAGTCCATGCCTCCGACAAACTGGACAATGGAGGCGACATTGCAGTGCACTCCCTGCAGTGGTTCAATACGTTGAAAGTGGAGGGGTGTTTTATATCGCAGCTTATGTTAGTTTTTGTTTGCCAAGCTCCCCCAACCTTAATCTTGTCCAGGGTGCCCAGTTGGGGCGGCCAGAATTTTACAGTCAAACACCGGGACATTTCACAAACAACATAGAAGAACTCAAATTTTACTTCAAGTGAGCGCACTGAATGACAGCGCTCCTCAGAGAATTAGAGAAGAGGCAGTAGGGAACATACATAAAATGCATTTTTTAAACCCAGAAGCTTGCCTGGTAATTAAATAGCTTTCTTGAAACACCTACTACCTATCCCTGCTTTGTAAAACATAAAAATGCACCTGCTGCCGTTTTCAGTCGACCCTCTCTAAAAACATGAGCGAATTTTCCTGAAATCTACCGGAACTGCTGATGAAACTCCGCACTGGCAAATCCGGGACGCCTGGTCGTCCTATGCGCAGTACGTCACAGCATGCCGGGATTGGGTGAAGCCTCTTCATTCTATCTACCCACAGGATTCGGATAACATCAGCAGCCAGCTGCTCATACCTGCCTCTTCTGCCTCCTACACATTTCTTCTTGGTTTGAGTCTTGGGCCCTTGTCAACCCCTGGGAGTAGCCGAGCTTTTTGCCAGGGCCGGTTTCGTCCGATTTTGTTACAGGGGTCGATTTTATGCTGCAAAAACGCCCCTGTAACAAAAACGGCCGCCAATGGCCCAAAATCGGCCCGCACCACAGCAGCCCACCGGGAAAACGCCCGGTGCCCGCTATGAACACATACATACATTAAAGACATTGCCATTTACAATACCAAAAGCTGTAACTCCAACAATTACCAGACTGCTGTTATTTCCTATGCTTGTTTGTTTTCTTTGAATAGTTTCCATATCCTTCAAAGCATGTTTGAAGATCCTTCTAGAGAAGTCAACTACGAAATGGCAAATCTCAGGATCTTGAACACTGTCTCAATTCTAAGTAACTGTATTTTGTTACGCACAAAGTCTTAAGCATTGAGTAAAAACAAATGCTTAATTAGCAGTCTTAGATGTGGCCCTAGATTAAAATCAAGAAGCAGCAAAGAAATCAGAAGCTGAAAAACAAGACAGGACCCCAAATTGTAGGTGGGGTTAACTTCCTCAGCACCTGAGAAAGACCTTGAACAACATGTGAAAAACATTCTATATTTTATATATTTATATTTTAGATTTTATGGACTGTGACGGTTAGGTGTTTTCTTTTACATTTTACAAAAAGGATACATTATCTGAATCATTATAACTGCCTGCAGGTGATAAGAAATCCACCCGAAATGTGGCTGGTGAGTCTTGTGCTACTAGAAGATCAAAAATTGTCTAATAAAATTAATATGTAGAGAAAACAGCCCTTACCACTAAGGCTGAACAACGACCAGCCTTAACAACGAAGGCTGAACTACGCAAGCCGTACTGCGTACATGCCGTAACCACACACGTGCGGTGTAGGGCTTGCAGACAGTCGGAAGCAGGAAGAGATTGCTGTGAGGTAAGTGGGGCTTGTGGTTATTTAAAGTGGGAATGACGGGTTGTTTTGTGGGCTGAGGGTAAATCGGGCTGATTTAAGTGGGGCTGGGGGGGGGGAGTCTGGGTTATTTAAAGATGGGCAGGGTCGGATTAGTTTTGTGTGCTGGGGGCGGGGTCAGGGTTGTTTTGTAGGCTGGGGGTGTGGGTTGGAACTGTTTTGTGGGCTGGGGGAGGGGTGTCGGTGTAATTTCAAGTGGCGCTGGGTTGTAGGTCGGGGTTATTTTGTTGGCCGAGGGTGGGTAGGGGTAGGTTTCTGGGCTGGAGGGTGGGTCGGGAGTAGTTTGTGGGCTGGGATCAGGTCGAGGAAGTTTTCTGGGCTGGGGGGCGGGTCGAATAAGTTTTCTGGGCTGGGGAGGGGGGAGTACGGGGTCGTTTTCAGGGCTGGGGGGTTCAGGATAGTTTTAAGGGGTTCAAGGTAGTATTCCGGGCTGGGGAGGGGGTTCGGGGTAGGTTTCAGCGCATGGAGGGCAGTATGAGGGTTCAGGGCGGGGGGACGGGATGGTAATACTTCTTAGGAATTAGGGAGGCAGTGACGTTTTTAGGATTTAGGGGGGTTATGGGGGGGAATGGGGAGAAAAAGTTACTAGGGTGTTAAGACTTACATATAAAGTCTTAACCTAGTATATGTGTTTACCATATATGCCTTAACAATGTATGCTTCGTTATTAAGGCATGCGTGGTAAAGGCATATTCGCGGTTAGGATTTTTGTTGTTCGGCATGCGTGGTTCCATTTTACATATCCAACACCCATAAATCCATGTCTCTCCTCAAATAGGGAACACATTGGTTAATCTGCCTTCCATCGGCATGCAGAATGGTGAAAGGAGTTTGAATTTTGAAAGGCTGGAAGGAGCCTTCCTGAGGGCTGCAAATGAAGGAACAGAACCTCCTCCTTTACTTGAAGGATATTCCTCTGACATATGTTAGGAGATTTCAAATGGTCCTTTCTACATTCTAGCCCTACTACAAATTCAGTTTAGTTTTCAAATAAATAATCTTCAAGTATTCTTGTGTTCTAAAGAGGAGATTGCTCGCAAAACCCGAGTCTATGAACTTCACACTTAAGGCCAGCAAGACATAGGTTGTAGAAACAGCTCCGCTTGTCATGATTTAGACCTCCAAAACTGCTTATATCCTACCGCTCATCGGTGTATTCCCTGATTCAGAAGGGAGGTAGAATTACCCATTTAGACCACAGCCATTTCCGCTTTCTGTTCCAGGAAAAGCCTCCCATTCTTGATGTCTGTTCCCGCATTGTATAACGTTGAAGATTGGAGAGCTTTTTGAGTGATAGACTCATATTCCCAGTTTCCGGCCATTTGGTGCCACTGATCATTTGTTTATTGACACTTTGCTCTTTATATTGCTTTGTATATGCAACCCTTGTCCAACAATAGCCCTTGTTCAACCGGTGTCCGATGAAGAATTCCAGAGTCAGACTGAAGAGAAGCCTAAATAGATCAAACCAATGAATGAGTGATCAGAATCACACAGTGTGTTAATGCAGTTAGCAAGCTGCCTCCTTACTCCTACATTATGCTCTTGCAAACCTTTACGACTCCTCAGTCTTCTTTGGTCCGTAATGTGATGATGAACATTCTCAGAATAGGTGAACAATTTTGCCTTTTAGTCTATTCTTTCCACTGTGGGCCGTTGCAGAAACCTCACCACCACAATGAGGCCTGGGCAGCCAAACAAAAGTGGCCTACATCCCTATTTCGCAACCTTTAGCAAAACACTTCTTGGTTAGGATCATGGACGGAACGTTGGCAAATATTTGCTGTAATAAAAGTATTTTAAAGCTTATAAGACCAGTAACGTGTTTCAAGACTGGAAACAAAATGATTCTACTGGAGCGCACCCACAGGTTTCCTGGTGTTTAAATATCGTTCTTATCCTGCGGTCCTTGAATTTGCTGCTCAATATTAGGTCCTGTGCTCAGTTTTAGATCCCTGAATGTCCAGTCTGCCACCAGTCTCTAATGTTTCTGTTCATCCTTAAGGATCCTTACCTCCCAGTGACCAGCAAGTCTCCGGAGGACCATACTCACTCGTATGTCTTGAAACTTCTGTGCCCCCACCAGGACCAGTTGCCCCTGCGTATACTAAATAAGCACCAAGAGACCCTTTGGGGTAGTGAGCGAAATATAAATACTGTCACTCACTAACCTCTCAAGACTCTAGCTCATTATCACTTAGTTCCCAAAGAATGCAGTTACCCTCAGAATCCTTCAGCTAATTTCCGCTGGTGGGTCCAATTAGGCTCTTACTCAGATCGGGGAGACTCCTTGCCACAGAGAGGACCCCAGAGGTTACTGCTTTCTTGGAATACTTCTCACCCCAACATTCCCTGATAGCCCTCTTACCCTTCGGCCGTGAGGCTCTTGCTCATTCGGACTTAGACTATTAAGGACCACCTGATTCCACGTGTCTTCTATTTACCCTCGGCTCCACTGGTGCTCTGTTCACTCTAATGCCCACTCACCACTAGACCTTCATAGCTCCTACTCAGCCCCAGGTCCCTTGGATTCCTACTTACACACAAGGTCCCCAATTTAAGTCCTCAAGGTGGCTGCTCAAATCCAATTCCCTGAGACTCCGGCTGATCCTCAATTTCCTGTCTTTCCTGCTCCCTCGAAGGGTTGAATAATTTTTATTATTGTAAGACTCTGTATACTAGGGCTCCGAAAAAGCACAGAGGGAAGAAGTAAAGGAATTCAATATATGTTATCTTAGAGCTCTCCCACTGTATTCCCACTGTGACCTCCTGCCATTGCAATTGAGATCGAGGAGAGGTGGGAGTGCGGGTAAGAGGTGGGGCAGGATAAAGAAAGTAGATCCCTCATCACAACCACGGATCACACTCAGTCTCAAACTGAAAGGATTCCCTCAATCTGTGCCCCATGGACATGACACAATTATTCCAGTCCCCGCGGCAGGTTTGGCCTAGTCTAATGTACCAGCGCTCAGTTCATATCCTGCCAAAGTTATTGACAATCCTTTTTCTTTGCTTGTGCGAAGCCCTCTTGTGCTAGAATCGGTTTGAAAACATTAGATTTACCCTCGGGGATTGCGTTGTTCATGGCAGGATGCCAAAGAGATGTCTCCAGGCCTAACGCAAGCAGCTCTTTTTTGAAGCCCTGCAGTCTCAGTTCTCTGACATCCGCTCCGTTAGCCGTGATCTGGAAAAAACAAAATAGGGTCACCATCCATGGTGGTTGTCTTGCAACTTGATGGTTCTTCTAAAAATATATTCTTTCTCGTGGGGTACAAAGTTCCACTAAATACCTTAGTACCACCAGTTTTCTTTGCAGATAGACAGTATGACTTCCTGACTATAACTCTACAGCCATCCTCTGCAGGAAGGTCCCTGGAATTCAAAATCTTCTTTATTCTTGTCCTTATGGTTTCCCCATCAGATTTCTTGGAACTCCTATAAGGCAGCAGTTGGCTACACAGATGTGGCCTTCCAGGCATTCACTTTGGGACATCATGTTAGTTAGATCCGGAACGGCACAGTCCTTGAATCCTCTGAGCTTCATGCTATCATTCTGCAGCACTATAAATGAGGCCCCCAGCTTTTGTAGCTGTTCATACCATTTATTTCATTTAAAAAAAAAATAACTCAAATGCATACTTTTATTCAGAGAACATTTTCACAAAAATGTAATACAAATATATACCAAAAAATTGTTAAAGAAACATTTGTGTAAGAGGGAATTACATTGGAAATCAACAATGGAAGATCAGAATTATCAAAAATACTAGGAGCTCACTTTTAATTGCTTTTTTATTCATAGGTTTGCTGTTGAGGTTTTGATTAATGTTCGCAGTACTTTAAGAGGCTCAGAGACTGGGTAATGATACATATGTTATTTTGTTTTACTTGCTGTTAGCATCACGTGTAAATTTTCTCAAAGGGAATTATGCTAGTGTGTAAATACAAAAATAAAGTGTCACTTTTCTCACATACATGCAGTTTTATATCGCACAAACTTGGTCCATAGCACAAACTTAGTCAAGAGGCATTGGAATGCTTTTCATAAACACCAGATAGCGTTACAGAAGGTCAGGTTGATGTTTTTTAGGCGTGGGTGGATTCATGATTTACCCAGAATCATAGGATGTTAAATTTATGCTGGGATTGGAACCTGGTTCCTAGTTTCAGAGTTGGCTAAGACCACAGCCGCTCTATGTTGACTGCAGTAATTGATATCTGTCAGGCAAAGGTGAACAGCAAAGACTAATTTATCTCTGTCTGTTCCATGATGGAGAGGGGTACAAAAATAAACATAGGAACTCCCTTGCTGGCCATCACCAACTCCCCACCGTCCAACTCTCCAGTCCTCTCCCCTGCCCCAGTCCTCTGAGAAGGAAGTGCTAATGGCTTCCCATCAGCAACTCCTTCAGACCTCTGTCACACCCGGAAGGAGCCAGGAGTCAGACACACGTTATGCTGTGACAGCTGGAACAACCCTTTGTCATTCTGCCTCTGACAATTAGGCATCCGGCTGGACTTAATGGGCATATGGTCATTCTCAGTATATGTATGCAAAGACTGTACCAACAGCCTTTTAAGTTGTGCACTTGGAGTGGAGTCGGCACAAGCAGGTTAGACTGCTTAGTCTGCCAAAATCCAGACCATCAACTGGCCTAACTGGGCCCAATTGTCGATTGCCCATTTTGCCAATCCAGGGCTGCTCACCGGCCAGTCTTTTGGAATTATTGTAGTTGTTCATTGCAGTAGACCTCTGATGCCTTGGCAAATTTAATTCAGTAACATGGTTCATCACCTCAGTGCTTTCTGTGTATATTATGTGGATGGATTCCTTGACATGCATTACACATAACCGCTATGTTAAGGACTGTATGATTATTCCTCCAAACATACTATGCTATGAAAACTGTTCTCTGGAATGTAACAGGTTAAGTCCATCTTGCACAATTCAGTTAGGTTTGTAGAATACTGTATTATTTTTGTTTTATTATTTTCTTTGTTTTTTATGTGCCTATTCTGGAGCGTTCCAGAAGAGTATTCTGGAAAGTTCCAGTGGAGTCCTGAAGAATCCCCGTCATGCTGGGTGCGGTCTTAGCCTATAAAAGAAGACCGCATCTTAGAACGTGTGCTCGTTATTGAGGAAATTCCCTGAGGTTGGTGCATTGACTTGGGGCAGCAGCTGTTTCCCTACAAGCAGGCTCTTTCCGTTGTGCTGGCTCTCCGAAGAGAAGACTTCATAACGGTGGCTCAGAAAACTTCAGGTTTCATTCATTGAAGCTCCGGGAATCAGGTAGGAGACTTGTCGTTGATGTATTTTCCCGGCATTTGTTTATTTAAGGAAAAGGCATGGTTCGTTCATTCGTAAATAATGAGCAGCAAGTTTGAATCATGGAAGTTCCTGAAAGCTATTAAGAAACTTGTTTTCCAGATATTTTCTCCGCAATAGTTCAACAGTATTTAATCACGATTAAAGACATTACGAAAGATACAATGTTTAAAGTATATTACGAGAATGATAATGTCCACTGTCTTTGAAGGTTTAACACAGAAGTATATGTTTACCAAAACCCAGCGAATAAGTATTATTGCAAATTGATGACGAGAAATATAAACTCCAGAGACATTTCTCCAAGTTAACGATCCTTTTAAATTAATAAGAGACAATTTACAGACTATGAGACTTTAACCCTCAAACTGAAAGCTACAGTGGGTTTACTAGCTAAATTGACAGTATTTAAGGCTAACATTTTATTCACAGGTAAGGACAATGGTATGAATATAAATTAAAGTTCAAAGGCATTACCATCGATATAGTGATCGATATAGTGGAAGGATTTTGTTTGCCTACTGTCTCATTCCAGGTCTCCCTCCCCGCAGTACCCTCCCCCAATTTGGCCACTCCGATCATCTGTGTGTGTGTGTGTGTGTGTGAGATATATATTCGGTGCTGCCAGAAGGTGGACGTATTGGGAGAACTGTTTCTGGGGAATCAGACCTTGACGTTCAGAGTTGTGAGTATCCCTTGATGCTCTTACCTACATTCAGGAACATGGGTATGAACTAGGTGTTTGGGATCATAATCTGACTTGGAAATCAGATGTAAGCTACTTCTCCAGTTGGATACTCTCATAGAGCAAGCATTTGTGAGCTACTGGGTGAGCCTTAAAGATGTTGGGACCCACTATGGCGACCAAGAAAGTTTGCTGAGTAGTGCATGACAAACATAATGTAGATTTGTGAAGCCCACATTAAACCACGAGTACTTTGACACCCAACACTGATGTTCATTGTTACCCAACTCAGTTATAGTAATTTTAAAGACTTTGGGAGGGTGAAATGCTAAATGGACCCACCAGGATTCAAATCTGCAATCCCTGATCCTTGAAGTGCATTTATTAATGCACTGTGCCGACTGGTGGCGCTAGCCCCATTCTCATCCCTGACGAGCCAGATCGGCACCTACTGATGGCGATTTCAGAGTGGACAGAACCCTTTTGTCCAAGGTTGGTTCCTCAGCCTTATTTTGAAGGGATAGGAATAAAGGAAGATTAGGAGGGGTCGCTGGGCACTTTACAAGACAAGCCAGAGCACAAAATGGACTGGTACAAGGAATTGGGTGAGGCCAGTGATCTGGACATCTCTCCAGGGTCTCGTCTGCTTTCTCCCCCTACCGTGGCTATGGAAGAGGGAGCATCCTATACAATGACAAGTAACAAGCCCAGGCAATGTTTGACATGAAATGACCGGCAATGTAAACAGGCAAAATCACAAAACTGCTAAAAGTTAAAAATCACAAATTTTAATCGATTTCATAAAACATGGGAAAAATATAAAAGATGATAACACTTTACAAATTATCAACAGATCATATTCATCATATTTCATATGGAGCAGTTAATAACTATTAACGGTTTCTTCAACGCGTTTCGACACAAGGGGTGTCTTCGTCAGGAAAAGTACCATCAAATGAACAATCTAAAATTAAATGAACAATTTTTTAAAATTCAAACTAATATATGTGAAAATACATAATCAAAAAATGACCATTTTTGCTGATACATTGCCAAATAAATAGATGATTAAACTAAAGAGCCACTAACAAACACCTAACTAAAAATAACTTTATAATCAATCACAAATGCACCGATAATCAGAAATGAGGAGAGAATGGGGAATAAACATGCTTGAAGGTAAAGGCTTGAAGGCGATTGAAAGGCCTAATAGTGGCGAAATGCTATCTTTATCATTTAGTCTCAAAAGTAGTGATCGGGCCTAAATAACCATTGCAGTTGCTAATTGTTAATATAATCTTTTCCTGATGGTATTAAAAGAGTGCGCTATAAAAGGTTTTTCATTAAACATTTGACTGGATTGAAGATCGTTTTAGCTGCACTATAAAATGAAAAATAAAAATAAAGGGCGTTTTGAAAGTAATAAAGAAACCGCTACTGCTAGGAAAATAACTTGTCTGTTGCCAAAACTTAAAAGATTACCACTGCAGAATATAGAGGAAAGGAATACACTCAGAGGAGTCTGATGTCTTTCTCACTAATACATATTGGCCTCATGTGTATAGTCAATAAGGCAGGCTTCTTACCTAGATATTGTTTAATTAAAACGCCGCGGTTGCAGAGTGCAAGTTACAATGGCTTTCACGTTTTAATGAGATACACGTATCTCTCTTGAATGTGGACTATAGATCACGTGAACTCTGCTGAAATGTAAAATAAATAAAACCGAGTGTCAAAATATATTCTATAAACATTGTTGCTACATGTTAAAGGCCTATGAATAATGAATAAGATGGGCCATTTACCTTCTCTAGCGAAATGCACTTTTCAAATGTGTGCACGATAACGGCATCACCAGGGGACTAAGAGACGAAAATCTAAACGCAGCTGTTGCAGTTACGATGTTGACTTAATGTGAAAGACGCGCTGACTGTTGATTGCGGATACAAGCGTGTAACTGTTAAAAATAAAACACGAAAACCATGAGAACCATAATTCTTTTCGTGCTAGGAGTTTTCTAAGGGGGAAGTTAAAAATAAAAGTTTTTTGTAAAAATGGTGATAGGCATACCTAAGAGGGGCATGGACAGCCTCTTCGTCTTTACAAATGCTTTCACCGCATATACGGATAACGGGTTTAAGATAAATGCTTGACACGAAGACTGCGCTGTCTGTGGATTATCGGGATAAGCTCGTGTCTATTGAAAATAAAATGAAGTAACAGTGAGTGCCACAGATATTTAAAAGATTAGGACCTCAGCTCAATACAATGGAGGTTTAAAAAATTCAAACATACCTGCGAGGGACAAGAGCAACCTCCTCATCTTAACTAAGCTGCAACAACTAGTTACTGTGTAACTCCCTCAATTATATAAGGACACGGGTGATTGGACAACGTTACGGGCCCCGCCTTATTTTAAAGAGATACAATCTTTATCTCTATTTCGAAAGTTGACTAAATGTGGAATGCTGTATTATTAAAAAACGGGTGTCATACAGTATATATTCTATTGAATTTAACAACTTATATGTAAACGTATTAGATGTACTAATTTGTGCAGATAAATTTAAAGCGTTTTTTTTAACATCACAACAATATGCCTTGCAATGTTATAGGAACACTGCATTACATAATTGCATTCTCCCAGGGGAGTTCATTGTTCAACCCGTGTTGAAAGGTATCAAGTGAAAAGACCCAGAAAACTTCTCTTTTTTTGAGAATCCGTTCTCCGCCATTATCATTGGGAATGTTTATTTTTTCCAGTATTCGCCACTTAAAATCTGTGGGGGAGTGCTGAAAATCAATTAAATGTCTAACTAATGGGGCTGAAACCTTCAATGTTTTTATGGCGGATCTGCGTTCCGTCAACCGGGTTTTAATGGCTTGAGATGTTTCACCTACATAACCAAGGTTGCAGGGACACACAATCAAATAAATAACATTACGTGTGTTGCAATTCCATAGTTCTTTTGCATGTATTTTAAACTTGTTAAACGTCATTTCTTCTCCTGTGAGGATGCTTGTGCATGATTGACCTGCTGTGCATCTAATCGTGCCTCTGATGGGTTTCATTCCATCAATGGACTTTTGAATGAAAGAACAGTTAGTAGTGGCCATAGTATGTCTTGAATGAACAATCATATCTTTAAAATTTTTATTGCGGTGATGGGCAAAAAAAGGCTTAACAATTTGTTTCTGATTCTGGTCAATGTTTAAAAGATGCCAATTGGAGTTAATGATTTGTTTGATTTTAGAATTAAGTGTGGAATGTTTTGTGATGCATACAAGCTTGGATTCTTTTGGGATTTTGTTAGAATTGAGTAAAAAGTATCGAGCTCTTTTGTATGACTCCCTCACCAGCCGGTAAGGGTAGCCTCTATCAAAAAAATTATTTTTCATATTTAGAGCTTGGGCTTCAAAGTCTCGGAGGTTTGTGCAGTTCCTTCTGACTCTAAGAAACTGCGAAAACGGAATACTATTTTTCTGGCATCTGGGATGATAACTCTTAAAATGTTAGAGTGTATTTCTTGCTGTAGGTTTGATATACAAATCTACCTCCAGTTTGCCTTGATTATGTTTGATAAGAATATCAAAAAATTCTACTTGATTAGTATTAGTGTGTGCAGTGAATTTTAGATTAATATCTATCAAATTGAGCCAGACCAGGAATTCTTCTAAGGTCTGTTCCCCGTCAGTCCAGATAAAAAATATATCGTCAATAAAACGATACCAATGGGAAACAGACTCATAGAAGGGTGCAATTTCGTTATTAATGAATTTTGTCTCAAACTGTGACATGTAGATGTTAGCTATAGATGGGGCAACAGATGCCCCCATGCTAACTCCTTTGGTTTGGAGGTACATAACATCACCGAATTCAAAGATATTTTGCTTCAGGACTAGATTAAGACATTCATGAATGAATGTTTTAGAGCATGGTATTTGATATCTATCTATAAACCACATCACAGCTTCTGTTGCTCCTAGCTGTGGGATGTTACTGTATAACGATTCGATGTCTAGGGTCACCAGAATATCTGTGGCTGGATTAAATGGTAGATGTTCTACTTTAAGGATGATGTCTCCTGTATCTTTAATATATGAGGTATTAAGGGGGATATACGGTCTCAGGATGTTATCTATGTATTTAGATATCGCTTCTGTAGGGGGTACCTATGGTGGAAACTATAGGGCGATAAGGAGGATCTTGTTGATTTTTATGAATCTTAGGTATCCCATAGATACAGGAGATTTTTTTATCAGATTTATTGAGGTAATCATGCTCTTTAGTGGTAATAATGCCTGATTCTAGCGCTTTAGTTGTTATTTTTTGAATGGTTTTAATAATTTTAGCACTAGGATTGATGTTAATTTTACTGTAAAAAGTGCGGTCATTTAGCATTTTTAACATGTTGCTTTCATAGTCTTCTGAATCTATCAATACGATCCCCCCACCTTTGTCACAGCTCTTTATGGTAAGGCTTTTGTCGTTTCTAAAATTTTCCAGGGACTGAAATGTATCCTTGGTGATATTATAACGTGATTTTGGAATAAATTGCAAAGCTTGATCCAAGCGCTTCAAAACAACTTTCTCAAATATTGCAACTTCAGGGCCTATTTGTTCTAAGGTAGGTGTGAAGGTGGAGGGTAAAGATACTATATTGCCAGTTCTATTATCAAAGTCAATGGTGACTTCATTATCAAAAAACTTTTTCAACCTGAATTTTCTAAAGAAAGAATGGATATCTAGATACAATTCAAATAAATTTGTATTAGCAGCAAGTGGGACAAAAGATAGTCCTTTTGATAATAAAGACATGCTAGCAGTATCTAGATTGTGGATAGATAGGTTGAAAATTGGAATTACATCCCTTGTTTCCAATATTGCTTGCTTCGTGTTTCTAAGTATTGGTGAGGATCCGACGGGTATTGGTGGCTCTGGTAATTCCCTCTGGGTTGGGGTTGGAATCTCACTCGTGGACGGCGCTGTCCTAAAAAAGGTTGGCGGATATTTCTATGACTGTTTGGGGGATTATAAGAGCTTTCCTGGTCATGATAATTAGAGCTATTTTCACCATCGGAATCAGATGTATCTGAAAAGGTATTTATTTTCTGAAATTTGGAATTGTGTTCATTTTGATAATGATCCAATCTATAGAAGTTCTCACTTAGATAAGGATAAGTTCTCTCAAGGGTGTGAAATCTTTTATCTTCGGTAAGTTTGTCTGATTTTCTTTTGGCTAGATATTCTGTAAAAGAGATGCTATCTTTTTTTGCGTCTTCTAGTTGTTTTGTAGCCTCTTTTAAGCTGGTTGATTTCTTTATTTTTTCCTCTAGTTCTTCTATTTCTTTTTGTATTTTAGAGGCTAATTCTTTTGAGGTTTCGATAATGAGTATCATAAGGTCACGCGAGCATCTGCTCGCGATCATACTCCACTTGATTAAAAATGATTTATGATCAACGAACAGACCTGGTATGTTACGCACACGTAGACCTTGGGGTATAACCCCGGCTTTAAGATAACCTAACATAAACTCACTCTGTGCTTCTATTCTTACTAACTTCTTTTGTAAATTGAAAAGTTTATTCATATCTTCATTACTGTGAGGATGAGATCTGGAGCTATTACTAAAGGAGCTACTGGTGCCTATCAGAATCGCAAAATCTTCGTCCGAAAACCCAAAGGTTTGTAATTGAGCCATAATGTGGTTGAACTGGGGAGGTTATAGTCGCCAAAAAACCAACTAGAAGAAGATATAAGAAAGGAGGGGTCTAAAGGAAAAGGGGAGAGGCATACAGTTAGATACTTACAATACAGTGCTAATAATATAAACAAACAATGTTGGTGTTAAAATTAATACAAACAGCTAAAGTTTAGGTGTAGCGGCTGGGCGAGGGAGCTTCCTATGCTATGATGGTGTGAAGGGCAGCTGAGGTCCCGTACCTTCACCTTGCTTCTGTGGCAGTCAAGACGAACATCTTGTCGGAGGTCAAACAACTGGGTGTCATCTCCTCGTAACCCCTCCTGCCTTTCAGTGAGGCCTTGACTGATGTCCTACTGGTAACCTGGTCCAAGGTCAGCACAGGGCCTCCTGTGAATATGACAATCGTCTGCCGCCATCACCCTGCATCGGTGTACACAGATTTCCTCACCAGCCACCCTATTCCTGAGAGCTTGGTGGTTCAAGCTTCTACATCTCAGTGTGCATTACCTGCCGCACCCCCAGACAGGGAATCCAAGAGGCTGGATAGTTTGGGGAAAGAAAATGTGTTCTTCTGCCAGCCTTGCATTGCAATAGGTGAACAGCGCATGCATATTGGGCCATTACTTCCACTCCTTGTAGGAACAGTTGCGCAAGTGCTGCATCTGAAAGTGACACGTTAGTGATAGATTCCTTACCTTAGAATATCCCCAGGCGTCAAACTGGATCCGGAAACATTTGCGTAGCAATACCCCTGCGCGTCGGTAGGCGTCGTCCGCGGCTCCCCGTCCGTCGTCGACGTCGTTAGCGCTGGAATGACATCGCCGGAGTACTTAGATGCCGCCCTCGCGCTGACGTCCGTTCTTCTTCTTTCCGCGCCAGCTAGCGCAGATCCGGAGAAGCTCTACCCCTTAGTCACTTTTTGACTAAACTTTTTTGATCTTTTGATCTGTTTTTCTCGAGTCGCTCGACTCCTATGGTGCCGGTGGGGATGCCCGGGTTCAAACCCTGCTCCAAGTGCAGCCGACTGATGTCGGTTACCAACCCCCATTGCCGGTGTCTTCTGTGTCTAGACCTCGACCACGACGACCGAACCTGCTCCGACTGCCGGGCCCTGGCGTCTAAGGCTAGGTGGGAGCGGTCCCGCAAGCGGCTTGAGCTCTGACAGTCGGCCCCGCGCCGTTCAAGGTCCCGGTCCCACAGGAGGTCGAGGGACCGGTCGCGGGGTCTGAGCCCTCGTAGCCCAGAGAGTCGGCATCGGTCTTCAGGATCCAGGTCCTCAGGTAAGAGGCATGAGAGGTCGGAAAGGCGTCATCGTTCTTCCGACCCACCCCGACGCTCGCACGACGCGGCCGGGGGTTCGGCTGACACCACCCACGCGGCTCGGACGGAGTCGTGGGCGTCGCATCCTGCCCCATACCTTCCGGTCCCTGGGCACGATGCGACACCAGAGGAGATCGAGCGGTACCTCATGGCCATGAGGTCTCTCCCTCCTCCGCCGGGCTCGTGGTGCATTCGGGCCAGCGGTCCAGGCTGGAGGGACTAGCGGGTCGGGTGCTTCGGCCCCGGCACCGCCGGCGACTTTGGTTCCGGCGCCGCAGGCCCTCACTGGATCCGGTTCCGGATCCGGGTCGTCGCCGGTCGACCTCACGACCTCACCGACGCCGGCCCCAAGGTGCCTACGGGCGACGCCGTCCCCGATCCTGCCCTTGATTCGGCTCCGGCGCCGCTGCCCACGGCTTTCGACGTCGTATGGAGACTTTTACTTCCATGAACCAGCCCCATCCGTTGAACCTGAATTTCAGGTGATGGGTGACGAGGGAGATTGGGAGGGGTCTGTGGACCCTCTGGCACAGGAGTGCTAGTCTTAACAGGACTGGACATATGAGCTTGGGGATGCCAGTGGACTGGACACTTTTCCAGACACTTGTTTTGTCTCCCCTCCAACCGTGGCTACGGAGGAGGGGGCTGCCTACAGTGTAGTGTTGACGCGGGCAGCCAAGGCATTGGGTCTAGAGCTCCCCGTCGTGGCCGTGAGGACTAACCTCCTCACTGAGGTCCTTAAACCGCAGGCAAGCTCGGCTGAGCCTCTGCTGCCATTTAATGAGGCCTTGTGTGATGTTCTTTTGGGCACTTGGCCCAAGCCCGCTACAGGTCAGTCTGTAGATAGGAACGTGGCCAGACGCTACGGTTCGGCTCCGGGCGACCCTTGCTTCTTGTCCACCCACCCCACCCCACCCCCGAGAGCCTGGTCATCCAGGCCTCTACTTCCCAGACCGCATTCCCAACGGCTCCGCCCAAACGGGAATCCAAGAGGTACGAGCAATTCGGTAAGAAGGTGTTCTCGTCCCTGAGTTTGGGACTGCGGTCAGTCAATACCGCATGACTCTTGGGCCGCTACACCCACACTCTGTGCGACACGGTCGCGGACGTGCTGCCACAATGTCCGGAGGAGGCCCAGACTAAACTCACCCAAGCCCTTGTGGAGGGTCGAGATGCAGCACGCTATTCCATCCGGTGTGGGCTGGATACCTCGGACTCACTGGGCAGAGCGATGGCAACGACGTTGGCGGTTCGACGCCACGCCTGGTTGAAGACCGCCAACTTTTCAGCTGATGTCCAGGCCACCCTTCTGGACATGCCGTTTGATGGCCGTCGCCTCTTGCGACAAGGCAGACGATTCGCTTGAGCGTTTTAAGGACTCCAGGGCTACCGCCAAGTCCTTGGGCCTCTCGGCCCCACGCCTGCAAACAGGTGCTTTTCGCTCCTTATGTGACCAAGGAAGAGGCGCTCCCACACGTGCTGCCAGCCACGCACCGCAGGCTACTACACAGCGTGGTGGCGGGCGTGGAAACCGCCGTGGCGGCAGTCGGGGACAACGGCGAGGCCAATCCACACCTTCCCCTGCAGCACCCGGCTCAAATCCCTCCTAGTCCGTGCTTTCAGGCCCATGTGACGCCAGTGGGGGGCAGGGTTCGCCATCACCTCTTCCACTGGCGCACTGTCACGTCGGACATGTGGGTGCTGCAAATCGTCCGAAGTGGCTACTCCCTCTCCTTCGAGGCGACCCCTCCAGCCATGCCACCGCAATACCACCACGTGTCGGGGGATCACTTGCAACTTCTGCAAGAGGAAGTTACGGCCCTCTTGGCCAAGGGGGCCATCGAGCGCGTTCCTGGGCCAGAAGTAAGGTGTGGTTGTTACTCCCACTACTTTCTGGTACCCAAGAAGGGCAAAGGGGGCCTACGGAAAGTCAACGGCTTCCTCCGGAAGGAGAAGTTCAAGATGCTGACTTTGGCTCAGGTCTTAGCTGCACTAGACCCAGGAGACTGGATGGTAGCGTTGGACTTGCAGGACGCCTATTTCCACATCCCCGTCCTGCCGGCCCACGGGCGTTACCTGCGGTTCACGGTAGGCCACGAGCACTTTCAGTTTACCATGCTCCCCTTCGGCCTCACAAGCGCCCCACGGGTGTTCACGAAAGTGATGGCGGTGGTCGCAGCTCTTCTGCGCAGGTTAGGGGTTTCAGTCTTCCCCTACCTCGACGACTGGTTGTTGAAGGCGGGCTCGCCCCAGACAGTCGTCAGCCACCTCCAGACTATGGCCGACCACCTGCACCTGCTGGGGTTCTCCATCAATGTGCCGAAGTCACACCTGTGTCCCTCTCAGAAGCACCTCTTCATCTGAGCGGTTCTAGACTCGGCGCAGTTTCGGGTTTATCCTCCCGAACAGCGGGTTCGGGATATTCAGGCTCTGATTCCGATCTTTCAGCCTTTATCCCGAGTCTCAGGCAGGTTGACGCTGCGGCTTCTGGGGCCTCCTGCATCCTTCTGGTGCATCACGCCCGGTGGCGGATGCGGGCTCTGCAGTGGGACTTGAAGTTTCAGTGGGCCCAACATCAGGGCAACTTGCCCGACCATGTGTTGATCTCGGAGGGCACTGCAAGACAGTTGCAGTGGTGGCTCACGGACCGTGATTGGGTCAGCGGCAGATCCCTCTCCCTACCCCAACCGGAGCACGTAGTTGTGACGGACGCGTCCCTCCAGGGCTGGGGGGGGGCCACATGGGAGAGGCGGAGATCAGAGGCCTCTGGTCTCCGGCGGAGTCCCAGCTCCACATCAACCTTCTGGAGCTGCGGGCGATCCGACTTGCACTGAAGGCATCTTCCCCTCAGTCCGGGGGAGTGTAGTGCAGGTGTTCACGGACAACACCACCGCCATGTGGTACTGCAACAAACAGGGCGGGATGGGGTCCTGGACCCTCTGCCAGGAGGCTCTGCGCCTCTGGCAGTGGCTGGAACATCAGGGCGTGACCCTGGTGGTTCAACACCTGGCAGGTTCTCTGAACGCCAGGGCGGACAAACTCAGCCGTCGGTGCATGATGGATCACGAATGGCGTCTGAACTCGGACGTGGCGCAAGGCCTCTTTCAACAGTGGGGAGAGCCTTGGTTAGATCTATTCGCCACAGAAGAGAACGTGCAATGTCATCAGTTCTGCGCGTCGGAATTTCCAAGGCGGCACTCGCTCAGAGACGCTTTTCGTCGCGAGTGGAGTTGAGGTCTATTGTACGCCTTCCCGCCTATACCACTTCTGCCCAGAGTGCTGAAGAAGATCAGGTGCGACCGGGCCCAGGTTATCCTTGTGGCTCTGGAATGGGCACGAAGATTTTGGTATCCAGAGCTACTCAGCATGTCTGTCGATCCCCCGATTCGTCTGCCTCTTCAGGAGGACCTTCTGTCGCAGCAGCAGGGGACGTTCCTCCACTCGAACCTGTCCAGTCTCCACCTCCAAGCTTGGAGATTGAGCGGCGACAGTTGAGGCCATTAACTTGCCTCCTGAAGTCTGTAATGTCATTCTGGCAGCCAGGCGTCCCTCCACAAAGTCGGTATACGCCTGCATGTGGAACAGATTTGTGGCATGGTGTCCAGCAAAGGCTGTGGATCCACTCTGTGCCCCACTTTCTGAGGTTCTCCTCTTCCTTCTTTCTCTGGCCCACCAGGACTCTGCCCTGGGCACTATCAAGGGCTGTCTTTCTGCCCTTTCCGCCTTCTTAAGGCTACCTGATCAGCCATCTTTGTTCAAGTCCCCTATTGTAAATAGGTTTTTGAAAGGCATCACACACATGTTCCCTCCTGTTCCTTTCGTGATGCCTCAGTGGGACTTGAACCTTGTGATTACTTATCTGATGTGCGCTCCCTTTGAGCCACTTCATAACTGTCCTCTCCGCCTTCTTACTCTGAACACTGCTTTCCTGGTTGCCATCACCTCTGCCAGGAGAGTGAGTGAGCTCCAGGCTCTTTCTTCCAAACCTCCTTTCCTTTCTGTCCATCCGGACAAGGTTGTTTTGCGGACAAGGCCCTCTTTCCTGCCCAAGGTAGTCACAGCCTTCCACATCGGGCAGTCCATCACCTTGCCCACCTTCTTTCCGCCTCCGCATCCCTCGAAAGAGGAAGAGAGGCTCCACCGTCTGAACCCAAAACGTGCGCTCTCTTACTATATGGATCGCACACGCCAGTTCCGGGTGGATGACCAACTCTTTGTTGGTTACGTGGGCGCTAAGAAAGGACGGGCGGTGCACAGGCGGACAATCTCTTGGTGGATCGTATTGTGCATCCAGGCGTGTTACTCCTTGGCTAAAAAGGAACCTCCTGTTGGGCTGAGGGCCCACTCCACTCGGGCCACAGCGACTACTACTGCCCTGGACCGAGGAGTCCCCTTGCAGGACATTTGTCAGGCAGCTACGTGGGCCTCGCTGCACACGTTCGCGAGACACTACTGCCTGGACAGTCAAGTCCAGAGGGATTGCCTTCTTTGGCCGTTCCGTCCTCCAGGACTTTCTGGTGTGATTATTGGGTCGCAGACCCACCACCGGGGTTGGTATTGCTGGGGTATCTATTCTTAGGTAAGGAATCTATCACTAACGTGTCTCTTTCAGATGCACAAGTTACTACTTGTGTAACGATATATCTGTAAGAGACATTAGTTAGTGATAGATTCCTTACCGACCCACCCATCCTCCCCGTTCTGCGAACCGATATCTAGGGTTAAGGTCATCCCCTTTCAGGGCCCTAGTTTCATGGCACCAGTGTTGGTTCTATCATGGCTCTGCGTATCTGGCGCGGAAAAGCTGTGTATCAGAACTGACGTCGGCGCGCGAGGGCGGCGTCTAAGTACTCCGGCGACGTCATTCCGGCGCTAAGGACGCCGACAACGGACGCGGAGCCGCGGACGACGCCTACTGACACGCAGGGGTATTGCTACGCAAAGGTTTCTGGATCCAGTCTGACGCCTGGGGATATTCTAAGGTAAGGAATCTATCACTAACTAATGTCTCTTACAGATATATCGTTACACAAATAGTAACTTGTGCTACAGGTCCTCTCCCAAGCAGTATCAGACAAGTGAGTTTGCCATTCGTTGTGGGCTTGAGACTCTGGAGAAGACAGAAGTCCTTGTCCTTGGACTCACCCCCTCAGCCTGGATCAACTCCTGGTGGCCCTCTGCCCTCAGCACCCCCCCCCCCCACAGACCATGCCCGGAACCTCAGCATCATAATCGACTCCTCCCTCACCATGACCCGACACACCTGAGAGGAGTTGGCCTAACGGCTAGGGCAGTCTACTTCTAATCTGGGGAACCGGGTTCAAGTCTCGGCAATGACGCTGAACATCCTGTGATCCTGGGCAAATCACTTAATCTCCCCGTGCCTAACAAAAATGAATATGTCCTCATGTAATGTAATGTAATGTAAATTGATACTTGTATAGCGCACTACTCACCCGCAAGGGTCTCAAGGCGCTTGTACGAATACCGCTGTGGAACCCATCCTGGCTTTCCCTGTGAGGTGCCCACTCCTGGGCACCCCCAAGGTGGAGGCCAGGCATCCTTAGCGTTGTGGGGGCCGTTGTGGAGATTAAGCAAGCTATTGCCCAGAGTTGCAGAGTGGGACTCCATGATTGGAATAGGCACCGAGGTGAGAATTATCAGGTCCGTGGAATTTTTGAGCCCAAGACCCGCCGAGGCGGGGCATTGAACCCTGGTCCCGGGCTAGACCTCTGCATCAGGGTCTGCCGCTCTAACCATTGAGCCACACTTCTCCACATGTAACGCAACTGGTGCTATGTAAGGCGCTCCTATACCCAATACCGGGTCAAGTTTGCGCTATATAAAACTCCATAATAATAACACCCTCCGCATCCTTCGCAAGACCTTCAAGTGTATCCCACACCCCGAATCCAGAAAGACCGTCACCCAAGCACTCATAACAAGCAGACTGGACTACGGAAATGTCCTCTACGCCGGAATCCACAAATCCCTGCTATGCAAACTCCAGACCATCCAGAACACCACGGCCAGAATCGTCCTCGGCATCCGACGACAGAAGTACATCACCCAACACCTACAAGACCTCTACTGCCTCCCTGTCCAGAAGAGAGTAACCTTCAAACTACTCACTCACGCCTACAAATCACTCCACAACAGCAGACCCAAATACCACAACAAAAGAGTCTCCTTCCACGTACCCAAAAGGGACCTCTGCTTCGCCGACCTCACCCTAGCAGAAACCCCCTGCATCCTCAGAAGCAGAGCGGGCGGAAGAGCCATCTCCTAAATCACGGCCACAGCTTGAAACGAGCTGCCATTCAACATCAGATGCTTCTATGCTTCACACCTTCAGGAAAAGTCTCAGGACCTGGCTCTTTGGCTGACCGAAGCTGCACCCCCTGCCTCCTTCCCCAGCGCCTAGAGACCCACACGGGTGAGTGGCACGATTTAAACCCCCTGATTGATTGATTGATTGACACTATCAACTCGCAGAGCAGTGCAATGTCATCGATGGTTGCTGTTCAACGCTATACCTGACTGAGAACTTCTGACTTTTCTGGGGTTGTCCAGGGTTCCCTAATAGACATGCCCTTTGATGGCACCCGTCTCTTCGGAGGCAAAGCAGACCTGTCCCGGGAACGCTTTAAGGACTCGCGGGCTATGGCCAAGTCTTAGGGCCTCTCAGAGGCCACATGTCCCTTATCTGCTTTTCGCCCCTTTCGTGGCTGGCTACGCAAGGGACTTTCAGCTGTGCCAGCCATACCACATCCATAAGGCTGCACAAGTTCAGCAGGGCTTGGCTCATTCCGGCCCTGTGTGTAGGGCGGCAAGATGTTGGGCCAGTCCACCATTCCCGCCCCTTCAGTCTCCAAACCCTCCTAGTCCAGCCCGTCAAGATAATGGGCTGCCAGTTGGTGGCAGAATCAGCCATCACTTCCACCACTGGCAAAACATCACATTGGACAGGTGGGTTCTTCACACAGTCTGAAGGGGCTACTCTCTCCCTTCGAGACTACCTCTCCTTCCATGCCTCCTACTTACCATCGGCTGATGGAGGATCACGTGACTTTGCTTCAGGTGGAAGTCTTTACTCTCTTGGCCAAAGGAGCCATAGAGAGGTTCCGTCGCCAGAAGTAGGCTGTGGTTGTTATACCCGCTACATTCTGGTCCCAAAAAAGGAAAAGGGCCTGCACCCTATCCTAGATCTGCAAGCCCTCAACTACTTCCACAAAAAGGAAGAGTTCAAGATGCTCACTCTAGCTCAAGTCTTGTCAGCCCTAGATCCTGGAGACTGGAGGGTAGAATTGGATTTTCAGGGGGTCTACTTTCAAATTCCCGTCCAGCCTGCTTATCAGCGCTACTGTCGCAGGGATTCCGTTCTCACACAGAACTGTACATAGAGACTAAGAACCTCAGTGAATTAGGGTGTGCCAAAACTCACCTTAGTATTCAAAATCCCCTACCAGACTAGCAACAGTGTCTCATTGGTTCTTACACACTCCCAATGTTTAGACAAACCAGAACATGGACTTAGAACACCTCAGGTAACGTGGAACACATGAACACTCTTTCGTTATACAATCATTTCAATCCAGAACAAGGAGTAAATGAGGACGCTTGCACATTTGAAATGTTTATTTTCTAATGCAGTGTTCTCAAGCGCAGTATCTTAGCTAATACAAGCAAACATATTATAAGAAACAAAGTAATCAGCATAGTTACTAGTCCATAGAATACAAAGGGTGAAAGCATGTTAAAATGCTAGAGGGAAGAAGGCTAAAAGACACCTAATTCTCACCCTCCCTTGCTATTATATTATATCTAAGAAGGTCTCTTTGGGTTTTAGCAGGGCGGCCCCATACCTCTGATCCTAGTGGTAAGGGATCACATCATCTTCCACCAGCTCTCTGCATGCGAAGCATCATCAAGTGTGTGTATTCTCTGTGCGTTGCAATATTAAACGCGCCTAAAACCAAAGTTTGGCCGCAGCTGCATGTATGTTATGTCTAGAACGTGCGAAGATCAGACCTCACAACAACCACTGTGTTGAGATATCCTTGAAGGCCTTGGCACTCGCCGTACAGACACAGCTCACCAAGCAAAGCTGATATCAGAGCAACAACATATTATTCTCGTGTGAAGCAAAACATTCTACTAGGCTCAAAGCTAAAATAACAATTATGTGCCGTGTGCAGAAGCAGCAGAAAGGTAAAATGGCGTTTAAACTCCTAATAAGCTCATGCTAACTTAACACAGTGTGTAGGCAAAGCATATCTATATGACACCCGAGCACGGATAAGATAAGATAAGATAAGATAAAGGGAACATTTTTTAAATGCAGAGTTCAAGAACGATAGTCACTCTAAATTTGAGTAAATAAAAAAATTAAAAAAATTTCACCCAAAAAAACAAAATCCCATAACCATGACAGTTTAGTCTTCGCCTCAAACAGGCCTGGGGCGTAAACATTTTTTTTTCATAGTCCACAAAAAAAATAATAAAAAATGTTCAATGTCAATAAAGGTATCGACAGACCTCAGCCTAACATTGAATATGCAAAATAAGCAGCAACAGCTTCCAAAAGGAAGTCACTGTTCTCATCCGAAAATAATTCAGCCATCCAATTCAAAAGCGGGAAAGAACATACATGCTCTTCAATTACCGGAGCCTCTAGCACCATCAGAGGACAACTCGGTGGGTTCTCGATGAAGCTGTGTGCCAATAATTCTTGCGCCGCTGCGAACACATTCCAACGACACAGTATTCCATGCATCGCTGCAAAGGCCATAATCCCTCTGTCAGAACAAAGCAATTCATGAGCAACTAAGGGGCTCATGAGCTGATTATAATCCACATCAGGAGACACCACATTGCAGAGACACAAATCCAGGGCCCAGTCGAAATCGCAACTCAGGCAATGAAAGACAGGCTGGACACATATAAAATAGGAAAATCGAAACGATAATCCATAAGCTGCACTTAAGGTGGCGAGCGGCAGCGCTCCATAGTATTCAAGCATCCTGTTGCGAAACAGCGACAGCTCGTCTTGGAACACAGGATGTGCATCCATTTTGAATGAAACAAAATAGCAAAAGAACGCCTGCAGCCAGCGCCAGTAAAACGGGAAATCCACCAAATAGGCTGGAAAATATTGAATGGAAGAAAGCAGGAATGACCCCAAATATATTTTGAAATGAAGTCACAAGATCGCTGCTAACTACTTTAAAAAAGTGCACCAGCCCCGTTGTGGAGGATGCATTAAAGATTGTTTGAATTAACTCACCGAAATGCAATGGTAGGTCTGTATTTAATAAAGCATGCGCCTCTGTGCGGGTTTTAGCTATGTGAAGGACAAATGTTTCACGAGCAGATGTGAGGGCAACTTCTTTTTGGGACAATAGAGCTCTTATGCGACTCATCTTATTGAACTCTGCTTTCAGGGTCGGAATCCTCAGCCAGGTGGAATCATCCAGCTTTCCATGCGTGGGTGGATACATCACATTTTTACAGCAAACCACACACTCACTGACGGTAACGACATAAGCAATGCCTTTTATTAACCCACAGCAATCCTCATTGTTCAATAGTAAATAACTGCCATTTGCCAGTAATGTGAATGTGGAACGATAGCGGGCACGGGGGTACCTTTCAAAACACATGCTAAATTAGGCTTGTCTTGCATACAGGAGCCGTGTAATTGGATATGTCTACACATTAATGAGTGATGCGGTGTTTCAGTGCATTCTTCACCTTTCAAATAAACTTCCTTGCCCTCCCTAAGGCATCTATATGTAAAAGGAAGCGACCAGGCTTCATGGAGATAGGAGCTACCAAGAGGCTCGTATCTACGAATGGCAAAATACTTCATACAAATTTTAAACTCGAAAGGAGCAAACGGTAGAGTTATTAATCCCTGGATAAGCCACTTTGCAGTAGTGGCCTCTGCCACAGAAAATGGTAAAGACTCCAATCGTTCAATGTTTAACATGGAAAAAGAAGCATCCTTCATTGAAAGTAAACGTTGCTTATCAGTCAAATTAAACGGGGCAAATAGAGAAGAGGTATTCATGTAATGCCATGGCACTTTTCCGGCCTTGAGCGTCTGCAGGGTCCAAGCAAACTGCATAACAGAACGCAATTGATTTTGACCATGGTATAATACAGACATTTCATCTTGTACAAAATCAACAACAGATGACACAATATTATCCAAAGTGTATATGCGGGAAGAAAGCGTGTTAATGCTATTATCCACAACTGCTAACACTTTTTCCAAATTTGCTTGATCTATAGCCCTAAGGCAGGTAGCCGCCTCAATCTGGGATGTTTTCCAGAATTCGTTATAAACAGCATATATCCATGTTTTAGATCTACCTTTAACCGGGCCTTTTATGAAATCATTCAGATCAACATCGTCAGTCACCTTAGACAAATGTAGTTTAACTGACGCCAAGGTAGAATGTTTGAGCCAATTCTGCCATAATTTGCCTACTGAATAGGTAGTTACAGAATGGTCACTCTCAAAACGGGGATCGACCCTGACCTGTGTAAAGCCTTCAGCCAAACCCAGAAAACGATGTTGGCACGAGTCAGCACTTCTGTGCCAGAGCAACCAGCCATTGGGATCCAAACTGGATATGTTAAAGGAAGAATTCAGCAACAGAGTTTGCAACTCTCTGATCGAAAATTTAGTAGTATTACCCCAACCTGAATATTCTTCTAAATCAGGGAAAGAAGGAGCATTCAATTTTTTAGAGGTAGCCAATCCAAAGCATGTTGTCTGCGAAATTGTAGAATTTAAAAACAACATATGATTCGGGATGAGACATGCACGGTGCAAAGCTTCAGTGCCTTGTACCTGCCAACTTTTAGAACCCCAAACAGATTACGGTCAACTGTTTTCTTCCACAACTCGTAGCCTCCAACAGCTAGCTGGTCTAGAAAGGACTTTGAGTACAATAATTTAGTATCAGTAAGTCTAACTTTGGATATGGACTTTTTGGTCATTTTAAAATAAAATGCTTTGGGATTGGACTGATTAAAATCAGTAAAATAAGTGTACTTTTTCAAAAACGAAACAGAACTGCCTTGTATAGGAGCCGGACCATGTTCCCATTGTGTATAATTTACAGTGCTCCTCCTGGTATTAGTTTTATGTAGGTAGTGATTACCAAAATGTTGGTAACAAAATAAAACACCATAATTAGCAGATTCTAAATACAAATCTTCAGCATCAAAGGCAGCATTATAGTTCAAATCAGAAAACAATGCTTCTACGGCCTGAACATCCCAATTATCAGAACGTATGTTTTGTTTAACTACATCCCCCATGTGAACTCTAAGCACATTAGGGACATTGATAACCTCAGTGGGGCCATGGATTTGAAATTTAACAGCATCCCATACAATCCCATCCAGGACAGGCCATGACGTGATGTTAACAAAAGCCAAGTCTCTCTTCAATCTGTGTGCAGTATGCGAGGAGGAATGGGGTGCCAATGTTCCATTGAGATGTCGAATGTATGTTCTCTCTTCGACATAGTGTCCATTGACGATACGGAAAAAATAAAACACAAAACCAATTGACATAAAAAGGTAAATCGAAAAAAGCGCCAGCCAAATATATGTCCAAGGGGGAATTAAAAAATGTTTTTTAAATAATCTTGCATAAACAGTAATCCGTGAAGGCTCTCTTGATGTGTGTGAAACAGTGTCAAATGAAAATCTGGATTCTGTGGCCAAGCGAGTTTGTAAATCAGGCATTGATAAGTCAGTTGGGTAAGTGTAGTCAGTTTCATCAAGTTGAGTACCAGGCAATGTACTCAATAAAGGACTAGAAATTGCAGGCATCTCGAGGGCAACCTCAGGCTCAGGATTCGAAGCCGTGGCCAACACAGAATTTCTCACAATCGAAGGACATGAGACTGCCGGTGTCATACTCAGAAGAATCGGCCACTCTATGTATCTTGACATTGTCAATGGAGATATACCTGTTTTCCTTACGACCTGGAAGTGGTGGTAAAATGACTGTTCTTGTGCCCTTCACACCAAGCACTAGAACTGGAGTTCGATAAGAGGGACCAAATTCTTTCTTGTTTTCGATCTTCTCTCGAACCAATTCTCCAACTTGGGGTAGCCAGCCAACTACCGGGATCTGCAACGCATCATCCGAGGTGGAGGGCAAATGTTCCTTTGCAAGACTCTCTCTCGTCCCTTGTAGAGTCGGTAAAACATTGCAATGTTCATCTACGTCAAAGGAGGCAGCAACAGCCGCCGAGTCTAGACCGTCAAGGTCCAGGACATACATCTTGATACCAAGGAGCATTTCGTATGGGGTCCACCCACCCAGAGACCTTCAAGGTCGATTATTAAGCGCACGCTGCACGCCATTGAGGTGGGCCAGCCAGTTCCTGCCAGTGCCTATAACTCGAGCTATCAATGATTGCTTTAAGTCACGGTTCATTCGTTCCACAACACTATTACCCTCAGGCCTGTATGGAGACGAAAACTTGACTTGGACCCCCAACGAAGCCATGGCATCCTTATACGCCTTAGAGGCGAAAGCAGGACCCTGATCCGAATGGAAGGTACCACAGGCAAAAATCCCTACAAAGACACGCAAATCTCTTATGACAGTCCGTGAATCAGAGCTGCGGTGAGGCCATACCCACACAAAGCGTGTGCATGAATCAACTGCTACTAAGATAAACTTATACGCAGTATCAGAAGAAAAAGGACCACAGTGATCTAAATAAACACACCCAAGTGGTTTGGTAGAAATGAACAACTGCGTCTGGGGCGGATGCGTGGCAGTTGAAGGCTTAATCTGCTGGCAAATGTCACATTGAAGGACATAATCACGCGTCTGTTTGTCCAATCCCCGCCACCAAAAACGCTGTTGTAACTGAGCCACAGTGGCTGAAACGCCCGCATGCGCAGACGCAGCTCCTTCATGGGCCGCTGTGAGCAATGTGTGTCTGCGATCCGCGTTGGGAATCAATCTCTTCCCAACGTCAGGTATTTTCACATAAGGAACCTTATCGGGACTTAAGTGGTATGAATACTTCGAAGGGAACCCCTTAGGATATTTACCTCCCTTCTCAGTTGCAGCAACAGCTGCCAAGATATCATCATCAATCTTACTTTTGGACCGTGTAACTGCCGCAACCAAATATGTCGATACTGCTGATTTTGCTGCCTCACCGGCAAGCGAATTGCCAACAGCATGAACTCCCACGCGCTGATGACCAAGAGTATGAATTACAAACACGAGTGGCAATTGCTCCTTAAGCTCAGCCACCGGACCCAGATCATTTAATGTTTTATTGTGCGACCCTTGGAATCACGAAAATTATTCTGAATCACAGTAGTAAGAATCACTTACAATAAGAGTTGTCACACTAGGATCAGCGTACTCCAATGCAAGCATCAGAGCACGAAGCTCTGCCAATTGTGCAGTGCAGTCCCCTAGAGTCTGCGTGTGCACGACTCTGGACTTGAACTCATCGTTCACCATGGCACCTACCACAATGGCGCAAGCGGAAACGTATGCGTGCTTAGACCCATGCGCAACTTGCGCTGAACCATCAGTGTATATGATGCAATGGAAATCCTCCAGGTCGCATAGCCAAGGGTGCAGGATGAACGAATTCATATTGCAAAAACTCCTGCGACTGTAAGGAGGCATCAAAAATAAAGGTGATATCCGGAGATGTCAATGATGCTGCCCATTGTATCCACCGAGGGTGCAACGCTTTAGAATTAGGTACACTGGCATTCGTAACTGCTTCTAATGCAGGAAACAGGGTAACAACCAACATGCGTTTTCCCTGTGACAGAGCACGTTCCTTAAGAATCGCCATCTGCACCGCTGTCAAAACTTTCTCCACAGTAGAAAATCGCATTTCAGCTGAAGTGTACAAGTGTGACTTGTAGGTAATAGGTACTGTGTCTCCCTTGTTAAAAGTAAGGTAAGTGAAACCCACCGCCCCAGGGATGATTCTGATCACCAGGTTGGTGTGGTTATCACGAGTCAGTAAAAATTTAGATTCGAGCAGATCAGCCTGCAAAGATTGCAGAATAGCTGAGTGTTCTGTCAGCCAGCACGATTTGGTAAAAGTACGTTGTATCAAAGCATACAAAGGCATGATACGCTGGGCATATTCAGGAATGTATGTCCTCCCGAAATTAAAAAATCCCAGCAAAGACTGTAATTTTTTCAGAGTTGTCGGAGTGCGCATTTCTCCAAGAAGTGAGGAGCCAATCCTCGGCCTTCATTGTTGAGCTCATAGCCCAGGAACAACACTGTGTACTCTGCAATGTGCGACTTTGCAAAGTTGAATTTGTAACCGAAGTCCGCAAAGCTACAAATTATGCGGTCAACTCGATACAGAGGCGCCCAAAAGTTCGTCGTCAGTGAGATAAATGTCATCCACATACGAACACACATCTGGGTCCACTCTCTCTAAGAGAGAGACTATGCGGGCAGCAAATACTCCAGGACTATTCTTATAGCCCATTGGTAAACGTCTAAACTGTTTTTGTTCGCCGCCGCATGTAAAACTGGTCCATGGGGAACTCAGACCATCCAAATGGTGGGCATAAAAACTGTTGGATATATCAAGCGTGGTTTTAAACTGCTTACGCACAAGATTATCCACTAAGGCAGAGCCGTGAGTATTCTGTACTACGCAGGTACGGCAATGCGAGTTTAAATGCCGGTAATCCAATACCAAATGATATGATCCGTCAGGCTTAGTCACAGTAAAAAGTGGGTTATTCATCGGTAACACACATGTCTCAATCACTCCTTGATATTCCAATTGTTCAAGGATTTCCGCAACGGAAGCCTTAGCTTCGCGTCTAATGGGATATTGAGGTTGAGGCTGTGGCATAGACCGCAAAGGAATCTCGTGGTGTGGGGAAAGTTTATCCCAACCACAGTGTGTACGGTACAGAGCCGGCATAAGGGCTTTAGCCCACTCTTCTGCAAAATTCAGCGCATACCCCTTCGAGACAGTGTGCGCGAAACTAGGGAGGATTACCTCCTCCCCTCTTGGAGCCCCGAGCACAAAAGGTGGGGGCCAGTCAGCCTCCGCTAACAAAATGTCATAGGTAGTTGTAAGATTTTCCCAAAATACCCCTTTTATGGTACGTTGTATGTCACCTTCCATAAACAGGACTATTTCATAAAGTCTATCAGGGGGAGCTACTCTACTGTCAGCTGTTTCCACAACAACATAACGGTCAGTCGCTGTCACCTTCAGTAGCGGACGCAGGTCCTCTCGCACTATGGTAATCTCCGCCTCGCTGTCCAGCAAGGTCAGAGCCCATGTCTGATTCCGAAGCTGCGCTCTCACTATCTGTGGCATATCTCGCTGTTAAAGCGGCGACTTTCTTTTTCTGAAACTGGGGTCGTTTCGGTGTAGAATCGTCCTGCTTGCCTTTACCGTCTTTAGGGTGGGGCTGGTCGCGTCTTTGCTGGCCATCCCGACCTCTGCCGCCACCTCCACCACCGGTCAATGAGTCCTGAAAAGAGCGAGGAGAGCGTTGATCAGAAACCTGAAAACGATCAGGTGATTTTATCGTCGCGCGATCGCGCAAGTCAGAAATACGTTCTGTGGGCGCAGGCAATGGAGACGCAGGACGAGACTCATGTTTCTGTTGTTGTTGTTTACCCTGTTTTCGTTTTTTCGGGCAATTTTGTTTTTTGGTCTTGGGCTGTTCGTCAGTTTCAGACTCCTGCCCTTGAGGTTGTTTTTTCTCTCTAGTAGAAAATGCCTTGAGTCCCATGCTATTGCGGCCCACGGTTTTATAAGCCGCCACAATAATTCTTGCTAACTGTCGGGATTTGTCGACATCGGGAATCGCCTGCAAAGCATTGGACACCTGAAAGTTCGCAGCATCTCCCTTGACATTCACAAGTATGAGATCAGAAACCACATCAAAGGAGCCACATAGGCGCATACCCAATTCAACAGCAGCCTCAGGTCCATGCTCATCTTGAACACGTTTAAGGACCGTCGGAAGGACAGTCATAGGCGGAGTGCCGTAGCACCTCGCATATACTGCCGCAAAGGTCTTTCCCCATGTCTCACAGTCACCAATTTCTGGGGTCAAGTCTTTTGGCATGCTAATGGTCAGAATCCAGTGTTTTTCACCAGGAGTCGTGTTGGGAAATACTGCTTCCAGCTGGTCAAACTTTTCGGCAAGCCAGAAAGGAAAATCATCCTTATCCTGGGTGCGCTTGCCCATCACAGTGTTGACCATTACAGGACTAAGCTTCATACCGCCATGTCCGGCAGGAAGCGCCACACCACCTGGGGCCCTGCCTGGGAGATTATAGGTTATGTATTGCACTAATGACCTAATCACGCTGATTACGACTACATGTAGTCGTCTTAACTCAACAACGGAACACGCCCCGTGTTGAGGATGCGGTGTAAATCCAGCCAAAACAGGCCAAGTCGCGCCTGGAATGGACAAAAGACCTAACCTCGGAGCTGTCAAAGAGTGGGGTAGGGCGCCATCAAACCAAACTCGGTGCTGCCAAGCATCAATAGGAACTTCCTGTGCCCTATACGGAGCATATTCCTGCGGCACAGCAGTGGGAGTGTACGTGTCGAACACAGTAGTATTTGCGTTCACAGCTGGGAAGGTTACCCACAAGTAAAAGAATTCGTACGGGTAAGCCACCTCTACACTCACCACCATTATTACGGCCATGCCATCCACGGGGACAATATAAGTCTGCAAATGATTGCGCACCGCAATGCGGCTATGTTGCGGATTGTCCATCGCGGTCATTGTGACACAGAAAGAAAGAGGTACAAAGTAAACTCTGTAGCACAACTGGGTAGTAATCCAAGGAAACCGTTTTGAAAGAATCAAGCTTGAAAAGACCTATGTAAATATAGGTAGGTTTGTCCGACACCACCGTTAACCAAAAACAAGAGTGAAGGGGTTAAGGACTGAATGTTGCACTACTCAAGTGTCATGTATCAAGACCACCAACGGTTGGGCGCCATGTCGCAGGGGTTTCATTCTCACACAGAACTGTACATAGAGACTTGGAACCTCAGTGAATTAGGGTGTGCCAAAACTCACCTTAGTACCCAAAATCCCCAACCAGACTAGCAACAGTGTCTCATTGGTTCTTACACACTCCCAATGTTTAGACAAACCAGAACATGGACTTAGAACACCTCAGGTAACGTGGAACACATAAACACTCTTTCGTTATACAATCATTTCAATCCAGAACAAGGAGTAAATGAGGACGCGTGCACATTTGAAATGTTTATTTTCTAATGCAGTGTTCTCAAGCATAGTATCTTAGCTAATACAAGCAAACATATTATAAGAAACAAAGTAATCATCATAGTTACTAGTCCATAGAATACAAAGGGTGAAAGCATGTTAAAATGCTAGAGGGAAGAAGGCTAAAAGACACCTAATTCTCCCCATCCCTTGCTAGTATATTATATTATATCTAAGAAGGTCTCTTTGGGGTTTAGCAGGGCAGCCCCATACCTCTGATCCTAGTGGTAAGGGATCACATCATCTTCCACCAGCTCTCTGCATGCTAAGCATCATCAAGTGTGTGTATTCTTTGTGCGTTGCAATATTAAACGCGCCTAAAACCAAAGTTTGGCCGCAGCTGCATGTATGTTATGTCTAGAACGTGCGAAGATCAGACCTCACAACAACCACTGTGTTGAGATATCCTTGAAGGCCTCAGCACTCACTGTACAGACACAGCTCACCAAGCAAAGCTGATATCAGAGCAACAACATATTATTCGCGTGTGAAGCAAAACATTCTACTAGGCTCAAAGCTAAAATAACAATTATGTGCCGTGTACAGAAGCAGCTGAAAGGTAAAATGGCGTTTAAACTCCTAATAAGCTCATGCTAACTTAACACAGTGTGTAGGCAAAGCATATCTATATGACACTACCTGTGGTTTACGGTAGGCCACTTGCACTTTAGGTTCATGGTGCTCCCCTATGGCTTTAACAGCACTCCTCGGTTGTTTACCAAGGTGATGCCTGCGTCACTTTACATCTGTGCAGATCAGGGGTGCCAGTCTTACCCCATTTCAACAACTAGCTGTTGAAGGCGAGTTCACCCCAGGCTATCATTTTCCACCTCCAGACTACGGCAAACCTTCTGCACTGGTCTAGATATGCTGCAGTTTTGGGCCCATCCTCCCGAACAGCGAGTCCAGGATATTCAGGCTATGGTACCGATGTTTCAGCCTCTATCCTGGATTTCGGTGAGAATGACTGATGCTGCGGTGCCTCATGGCCTTCTGCATCCTGCTAGTGACACATGCCAGATGGCATATGCGGGCTCTGCAGTTCCAGTGGGCGTAGCATTAGGGGAATCTCTCCGACATCGTCCAGATCTTAGAGAGAACGGCACAGGACCTGCAGTGATGGCTATCAGACCGCGATTGGGTAAGAGACAGACCCCTCTCCCTTACCCAGTCAGACCACACAGTGGTGACTGATGCGTCTCTCCTGGGTGGGGGTGGCCATCCGGGGAGGTGGCGGTCAGAGGACTCTGGTCTCTGGCGGAATCAAGACTCCAGATCAACTTGCTGGAGCTTCATGCAATTTTCTTGCCATTGAAAGCCTTTCTTCCATCAATTAAGGGAAAGCTGGTTCAAGTGTTCACTGACAACACCACTGCAATGTGGAACTGTCACAAACAGTGTGGGGTTGTGGACCCTTTGTCAGGAGACGCTGCATCACTGGACATGGCAGGAACAGCAGAGCATTTCCCTGGTGGTTCAACACCTGGCAGTTTCTCTGAACGTCAGGGCGGACAAACTCAGCCGTCGATGCCTAGCGGATCACAACTGGCATTTTCATCCGAAGGTGGTGCAAGGTCTCTTTCAGCAGTGGGGAGAGCCTTGGTTAGATTGTTTACCTCCGCCGAGAACGTACAATGTCAGCAGTTTTGCATGTTGGAGTTTCCAAGGTGGCACTCACTCAGCAACGCTTTTCGTCTTGAGTGGAGCTCAGGCCTCCTGTATGCCTTTCCATCCATCCCACTCCTGTCCAGACTTCTCAAGAAGATCAGGAATGACTAGGCCCAAGTCATCCTTGTGGTCTGGACTGGGCACAAGGATTCTGGTTCCCGACGTTCTGAACAGGAGTGTTAATCCTCTGATCAAGCCGCCCCTTCTGGAGGATCTTCTGTCGCAGCAGCAGGGTCGGTCCTCACCCCAAATCTGTTAAATCTCCGCCTTCTTGCATGGAGATTGAGCTGCAGCAGTTGACAGCTATTGACCTTCCTCCGAAAGTCTGTAAAGTTATTCTTGCAGCCAGGCGTCCCTCCGCCAAGATGGGGTATGCCTGCCATTGGCAATAATTTGTGGCATGGTGTTCATCCAAACAAATTGACCCCTTTCTGAGACTCTTTCTGAGGTACTGTTATTCATTCGTTCCTTTGCCCAGCAGGACTCTGGTCTGGGCACCCTCAAGGGCTATCTTTCTGCTTTCTTGCGGCTGCATACCAACCCTCCCTTTTCAATTCCCCTATTGCAAATAGATTTTTGAAGGGTCTAGTACATTTGTTTTCTCCTTCCTCTTTGATTATGTCCCAGTAGGACCTTAACTTGGTTCTCACGTTCTTGATGTGCGCTCCTTTCGAGCCTCTGGACCATTGTTGCCTCAGGCTGCTGCCCATTAAAACACCCTTTCTTGTGGCAATTACATCGGCCTGGGGGTGAGTGAGCTGCAGGCTTTACCTTCAAAGCCTCCATTCTTCAGTTTTTCCAGACAAACTGGTGGCTTGCACCAGGGCCTCTTTCCTGTCAAAAGTAGTAACACCATTTCAAGTGGGCTAATCTTTCATCTTGCCTGCACCTCTATATCCCTCTAAGGAAGAGGAGCGATTTAACGTTCTGGACCCAAAAAGAGCATTGTCGTTCTATTTTAACCACAACGAGAGTTCTGAGGGGAAGGATCAACTCTTTGTGGGGTATGTTGGTGCACAGAAATGTTGGGCGGTGCGGAAATGGAACCATCTCTCAATGGGTCGTCCTCTGCTTCTACGCACTGGTAAAGAACCAGCCTCCTGAAGGCTTACTGGCTCATTCCAGCAGAGCTCAAGCTGTGACCAGTGTATTAGCACGTGGAGTCCCAGTCCTGGGCATCTGCCAGGCAGCAACGTGGGCTTCCCTGCACAAGTTTACCCAGCATTACTGTCTGGACAGTCAGGTCCACAGGGACAGGTATTTCATCCAATTTGGTCCTGCCGGACTTCCAAATTTAAATTTGTCCCCAGGCACACCACTGGGTATGGTATCTATTCAAAGGTTAGGAATCTGCGGCTACAAGTCTCCATCAGATGAACAAGTTACACACCTTCGGTAACGTCTTATCTGGTAGTGATTAAATCTAGCTGCAGATTCCTTACCAACCCACCCATCCTCTCTGTTCTGCATACAGATTTCTAGGGTCAAGGCTGATCCCTTTTAGGGCCCTTGTTTGGACACACCAGTGCCAGTGTACTTCATGGGTCCGTGCTTCTGACTTTGTAAAGTTGTGAATAGTGAGTGACATCAGTGCGCCCAAGTGGCACCTATATAGGTGATGCGGACGTCCCTTCCTGTGTGGACGATGCCATGCCGAACCAACCGATACCACCTACCAGTTCGCTGGGGTACTGCTCACAAAAAATCTCCGGATGCAAGGGTGACGCCTCAGAAAATTCAAAGGTAAGAAACAGCTGCTAGATATGGGCAGGCCTGAGAGTTTGAATAGGGCTAAGGTTTTTTTTATAACATTCTCTTTATTGGCATTTTGAGAGAAGAAAGAAAAATACAGTAACAATAAGGCTTGCTGTAGCATAAAACAGATACTTAGGTCCTGGAATACATTCAAGATACATCTTCACATAGTACAATTCCTTTAGATGTTTACATTCTTTGTTGTTCCAATATTAGCGCCCCCTGTCCCCAGCATCCACAGCAGCATGAACAAATCAATCTCCAGAGTCAGTATAGCCATCAGCATAAGCCACTCGCCCTCAATACTCCCACCACATCAAGCCGTTTGTACCTGAGACATTAGCTCCGTCTCCGTCGTCTCAATCAGGTATGCAGCAAAGGGTTCCCAAATGTCAACAGGCCTAATGCGCTCGGGCATAATCTCCCAATATGTGTTGAGCTGCTCCTGGCAATAGGCAGCGTCTTGCAGTCACGCGGCACGCAACGGCGCTAGCCGGCACCCCCAATGCACCGACACTCTACGTTTTGCCAACGCCAGCAATATTGCCACCAGCCAACGGTTCACCGCAGTTATCTTTTCAACATATCCCAAAAGGCAATTCACTGGATTCGGCTCAAGGGGAGCCCCCACTATAGCGCCAATTGTCTCTCACACATCGCCCCAGAACTTTGCTACTCTCGGGCAGCTCCAAGCCAAGTGAAGAAACAATTAATCTGGCGCCGCACAGCAGGTGCAATTCAAGGTCTCGCATAGGAATAGCGCTAAGGTTAAGGGTGGGGTGAGAGATGAAGTAAATGTTTCTGTTAGGTTAAAGGTTACTGTAAACATTACATTTAAGATGAGGTAAAGTGCTATGAATGGAATGGGTCTTTCATCTAGTGGTAAATGGTTGCTCAGCATAGGAGAAAATGTGGCTGATAGCCCTGTAATCACCCAGTGGATTAATATGTGTTTTTTTGTAGCTTTATAAGTTATCTGTGAGATGTTTAAGCCATACAACATATAATTCCACTTGAGGTAGTCAAAAGCTTTCTCAAGATCAAGCACAAGGCAGCCTGCCCTTGGCCATACATTCGTGGAGTATGTGGCTATTCGGAAAAAGCAGCGCAGGTTGATTGAGGTGCTGCAAGGTGGTACAAAGCCATTTTGATCTGCGTGCACCAGTGCAGGAACTAGCTGTGCCAGTCTGTCGGCCAATACCTTCGCGAGCAACTTATAGTTGGTGTTGAGGAGGGCAAGGGGGCTGTAAGAGCCAATGTCAGTTGGGCAGTGAAATCAGGTGCGCCTCACATAGCGAGGGTAGGAGCCGTCCCGCATCTACAGCGGCTGCATAGTGGGCGAGCAGCTTTGGGCCTTTCGACACCCGATACGCATTTTAGGACTCTGCCGGGAGTCCGTCTGGTCCCGGGGTTTTCCCCAGGGCCAGGGACGATATCACTTCCTCAACCTCCTTGAGCGAGATCGGCTCACCTAGCATGTCATTGTATGCCAACTCTACCTCAGGCAAGTGTATGCGGTCTAAAAAAAAGCTGTCAGAGCATGCAACTCACAGCTGCAGTGGGATTAATACAATTGGCTGTAATGTTGTATCAGAGCCTCATGGATGTCGCACTGTGTGTGTACTAGTGTTCCCGTGCTCGTGTGCAGCGCTTCGATGAGTTTGCGACGTGTTCTTGGCGAATTAGCCAGGCTAAGAGCCGCCCTGCCCTATCGGCCCTGGCGGGTGCGGGCTGTGTGTGCTGTATAGTTGTGGCAGCGAAGGCGTTCTAGTAGCTCCACATGCTGTGTGTGCAGCGTTTTCAGGCGTTGCTTGTCCCCGCTTTCACCTTCCCAGTCTACCTCATACAGCAGTAGTTCCAGGTCATACCCATACAATTCCCTCTTGTTGCGACCTTAAAGGATTCCCATTCCACCACTGCATTCTCTGATCTCAAAATATGCGAGCAGGGCTGTGCCCAGTGAGGAACGGAATGCTGAGTCTTCTAATGCGGCAGTTTGGAGTATTCATGTGGGGGCAGAGGGGCGCTCAATATCCCAGGTTAGTTGTAATATTTGCAGGTTGTGGTCGGAGTGTGTCCGACCTAAATATTCTACCTGGTGTACCAGGGGAAGAAGCGCTGGGAATCCCACTATTCTATCCAGGCGTACATGTAGGCCGTGTACCGCTGGGTAGTATGAGTAGACCCGAGTGTATGGGTGGATAGCATGCCATATATCTATGAGTGCTCAGTGTGTCACCCAGTTTGTGAGGGCCTGTGCATTGGACGCCTCTGTGGTCTTGGACAGGGGTGGGGATGATCTATCTAGGTCTTAATTACGTACGGAGTTGAAGTCCCCCCCCCCCCCCCCCTCCCCAAGGAGCCAGGGCATTCCGCTCCACCCAGCTAATGTCATAGTGAGATTCTCCAAAAAGGTTGACTGGCCTACGTTCGGGGCGTAAATAGAAACAAGGAGTATCGGTTGGCCATTAAGTCTTCCACTGACTAATGTTTATCTGCCCTCAGGGTCAATTAATACGCATTCACTTGTGAAGGGAATCCCAGCTCCTATCCAAATTTGGACGCCGCGCGCATGAGCCGAATAACTCGTGTCTTGTATTTGGCCTCTCCATTTATTGCGCAAGCGCCCTAGCTCCACCTGGGACATGTGTGTTTCTTGGAGCAGCGCATTACCAGCGGATCTGCGCTGAAAGTATGAGTAAATCGAGTACCTACTCGCTGGGGAATATATACCGTGCACGTTCCACGTTACTACGTTGACTTGTACAATAATTCTTTCTTGGGATGGTCAAATTGGCAACTGGAGGGTAAGGTATTATATATTATAATTGGTGTTAGTGTGCTCCAACTCAGTGTTTTCAATAACAATGCATATCTGTAAACTGAACTATGCATAACTATCTGGGGCGAATCCCAACTGGGTATTTGTTCAAACTGGAGTGCCTAACGTAAGGCTGTAATTGTGTCACTAGTATTTACGGGGTGGACAAGGGTGATGCGTGCCTGGTATGGGTTATGTCAACCCTCTGTGCTGTGCTTGTGACTAAGCGTCCTCACAGCCAATCCAAAACGTCAGGTGAGCTTGCACGCTGCGTGTATCTTATTGTGTGTCGCTGGACAAGCGGTGACCGAGGCTATGTGTAAGGAAACGCAGGGTAAGTACAAATAGAAGATGGGGAGAGCAATGTCAGTATCGAGCACAACATATTTGCTTAGGAGACAGATACTTGCTTGGGCTTATTCCCGACGCTGTGCGATAATTTGTCCAAAGTCATATAATGTAATTCGCCGTCTGTGGCGTGACATCCGGTAGTGGATACTCCTCTGGATCATCTAGTCTGGAGGGTGTGGAGGAGCCAGCATCAGAGCACCTGGATGGACTCCGTTGGCATTTAAGTTTTGCGGCGTAGTCCCTAGTGCAGCGGCAACATGGATCGCCTCTTGCCTTTCCATTCTTCTTTGCTCCAGGTTGGGAACAGTGGCGGTGGTATTTGATTGGAGTCTGCAGCGCCCTCCTCGAGTCCATCGCCTTCTACCGGGCTTACATAGCTCTGTCTCCGCGGAAGGTCTGACCTCTGTCCATGTCCCCGACTTCTCCAGCAAGTCCCAGATGTCAGCGGGCAATTCAAAGTAATGTGTCATCCTGTTTGCTACTACCCGAAGCCGTGCAGGGAACATCAAAGAGTATTTTAGATCGAGTTCTCTAAGCTGCAACATTACCGCTGTGTATGTGCTCCTGCGTCGTTGTACTTGCGCAGTGTAATCCGGGAAAAGCATGATCTGATTACTTCCCAGTTTTATATATGGGATCTTGCGGGTCTCACACAATATCAAGTCTCTGTCCCTGTAGTTGAGAACTTTGAACAGGAATGGACGGTGGACGGGCCCCCGGCGGGGGTTTCTGTGAAGGGACCCTGTGTGCTTTTTCAACTACGAACTGGGAATACAGGGTGTCGGCTGGCAGTAGGTCTCTGATCCAGCGCTCGGTAAATTCTTCCGGATGCCGTACTCCTTCACCGTCTGGGATTACCACTACACGGACATTGTTCCTGCATGAGTGTCCCTCAGCATCCTCCACTCTGTCCTGAAGCTTATGTACTCGATCGATGAGGTCCTGCAGGGCCACAGTGTGACTTGGCATGACAGGTTTTAATTCTGTGAGCGTTTGTTCTTGCTGTCGCACTTTATCTCCTAACTTATGATGATCAGCTCGCAGAAGAGTGAAGTCCGAAGTCACCTTGTCAATTTTGGACTCCAGCGATGAGCGGGTTTGATCAAGAGTGGATCCAATCTTCTCGACTGCTGCTAGTCCGGTTTGGCGGCAAGCGCTGTGTGTGGAATCTGTGAGGTTGTACCCCCTTCTGCCGTCCCGGCTCCGATGCGCCAGAGCATGCATTAAGTTGTTGGGTGCTGGTGCGCAGGCGGCCCATGACTATCTGCTGTACTGACGGCATTCGATTTGGTTCTGGATTGACAGGACCAGTCACCCGTACCATGCCTCTCAGATGCAGCAGGCCCCCTCTGTGGACCGGTAGGTACCCAGGCAGGTGTTTTTGTTGTTGCAGGCGCTTCTGGCCTCTTAGCTGTTATGTCGTTGAGTAATTGAATGGTGGGAAATTCTGTCTGGTGGGCCTATCTGCACCCCCTCCACAGAGACCGCGGGGATCCGTCTCGTGCCCTGCGATGGCCTTCTGTGTGTGTTCGGAAGAGGGGGCCGTTCTCCCCTCTTGCTTCGTCGCTATGTCCTGGGCTCAGTCTTCTCCCACGCCTGAGTGAGATCAGGGGGAGAAGGCCACGTGCCACTCACCCCACCCGGTCCACCGTGTATGTTGTTGAGTTTCAGGGTCAGTGGCAAGTGCCAGCCTCTTGTGGTGTGTCTCCACCACCTGGGTCCGATCCGACCCTCTGGCGCCTCGTAGGGTGAGCGTCCGTCTGATCTATCTTCCCCAAGGCCCTGCACCGGTGCTATTGAAGCCTAGACCAACCCCAGCAAGCGGAATAGGAGAGAGGCGGGGGCAGGACAGGCCGCCCGAACCCTGCAGTGTTCCCCAATCACTTAAACAAGATGGCTGCCAGTGGGTGTACGCTCAGTGTCAAACTATGGTGGCGCAGAGGGTGAGCGGCGGGCATGGGCATCCGCAGAAATTTTTCCAGGGGGTGGCGCTAACCTGACAAATTAAGGGGCGTGGCTAATGTTAATCAATAGGGGCGGGGCTAAAATGGCAGACAATCAGGATCGGGTAATGCTCAGGCCAAGCTGAGAAAAAAAAAGTGGTGAATTCTGCATTTGAAACTGGACAACAATTAGAGCACACATATGAACCCTAATATTACACCCTGGCCCCTTAAAACTCATACATTCCCTAATCCCTGAAATTAGCCCCCTGGCACCCCAAAACCCATAACCCATACCCGCCCTGACCCCTAAAATTGTCCCCCTGGTACCCCAAAACCCATACCCGCCCTGAACCCTAAAATGTACCCCCTTGCAACCCAAAACCCATACCCACCCTGAACCCTAAAATTACCCCCTGGTACCACAAAACCCATACCCACCATGAACTCTAAAATTACCCATGCCCCCCCCAAAACTCATACCCGCCCTGAACCCTAACATTACCCCTGGTACCCCAAAACCCATATCCACCCGAACCCTAACATTTCCCCTAGCACCCCAAACCCCATACTCGCCCTGAACCCTCAAATTACCCCTGGCACCACAAAACTCATACCCACCTTGAACCCTAAAATTATCCCTGCCACCCCAAAACCCATACCCACCCTAAACCCTAAAATGACCCCACTGGCATGCCAAAAGCTGAACGCTATGGGCGGATTTACAAGCCCCTGCGCCACTTTTGCGTCACTATTAACATGGGAAAAGTGTCGCAAAAGTGGCCCAAGGGGCTTGTAAATCTACCCCTACAAGCTTACACTATATTCGCATATTCGGAGGGGACTGTCCTCCTTGAGGTTTCCATGCATGTAAGTCTAAAACACTGTAACCTAGATATGCAGCCAGTAGGTAATGCTGTTGATGCTGCAGAATGCATTAAAGTTACTGGAACTCACTTAAAAACTGCTGCCTGCTCTTCTGATACTATTCGGTGGAGTCGGGCTGATCAGCAGCACTGTCGTCCTGGCATCCAGCCTCTCCCAAAGGTCTCACTTTCTAGATAGGTGTTGGTCAAATGTCTCCTGGATTCTCCTTGCCTGGGCCTCCTCTGCTTCTTCGTCTGTGCCCTTGGATGCAAAAAGAGACAGATCCATGGCCCTGTTCACCATTTTTCTGGTGAGCAGCGCCATGGATGTGTATTCCATACAAGTGCACAGACAGCAGGGTGAAAGGGATGGCAGTGCAGGAGACGCTTTTCCTTTGTAAAGTCATTCCTGCTGGCGTCATAGCCCATGGTTTGCTGTCTGTGCACTTGTATGGATACACTCCTATACAAGTGCACGGACAGCAAACCCTGGGCTATGATGCCAGCAGAAATTCCTATACAAAAGAAAAGCGTCACCATCCCTTTCCCCTTGCTGTGCACATCTTCCCACTCCCACGCCATGACCAGGCAGCTAGAAGTGATGATTTGTCATTCTGAGGGGTGTCAATGGTATAAGAATGTGTGTGCCCGGCTGAGACAGCTTCCCGGCACACCACACACACACAGCCGCACCCAAGTACTTCACACAGGTCTTTAAAAGACCATTTACTTGGTAATGAGGCTTTGCTGTGTTTTCACCCCTACTTAGAGCCCCTGCATCTCCACTCTGCACATGGCTTTGGCTGGATGAATTAGCCCCCCTCCCAAAATTTGAGGGAGAGGAGTTGACGTGAGGTTTAAAAGAGGGGTGAACAAGGGATTGAAGACACTGAGTGGTGACCGTGATGGGGCAGACATTTAATGCAGTTTCCTTTACAAATAGGTTTATTGTACAAATCTAATTTGACATACTCGCAGACAGCAAATGCTGCTGCCTTTCCATGGTGTCTGAAAGTTTTTTTCAGGAAGTTGGGTCGACGAGCTGATCGGGTTATTTTCTTCCTTCATGTGGTGGTGATGAGTGGGTTGCAGCGCGCCTGCACTTGTCGCCTCTGTCATTGGTAGCCCCCTCCATCTGAACGCCAAGGATCACCGCCCCCCCCAACCACTGGTACCTGGAGGGGTCGCTGTGATGCCTAGAGTGACCAACTGGCATGGGTGCAAATTCAGGAGAGTGAGTGTAAAAATTCAGGACAAAGGGTCAAAATTCAGGACAAAAATTCAAGACAGGAGGTCAAAATTCAGGACAAAAGGTAAGGTTTAAAGACACATCAGAGAAGGTTGCGCAATAGTATATAAGTAAGTAAATAGACAACCACTGAAGTACAAGTGAAAATAAGTTTATATTAGGTTGAGACAATTGTGCACTTCATGGTTTGTCAGTATACGTGCAGCTTTAAGCAAATGTGCAGGTCTTTTTATGGTAACAAAACCGCCCCCACCTTTCCAGCTCCCAGAGAAAAAACGCCTAATGCCCGTTCCGGCCAGTCTGGCCTTGATACCACCCTCCAAAGGCGCCCCTCATCTTCACATAGACCCTCTCTCATGTGTATTTAATTTCTTGTATAGTGCTACTCATCCCAAATATGTGGGGCAGAGTTTTGGAGTGTGTTACAACACACCCATATTATATAGAGACAATCACTCATATAAATGAGAAAGTCAATATATAGGAAATGTTGCTTAACCGCTTCCGTGCGGCGCCGTAGCCGCGCCCTGTGCTGGACATTCCAGAACAGGGCGCGGTCGTGACGGAACCGTTCCGTCATCAGCACAGCTCAGCCGTGACTGATGACGGAACGGTTCCGTCACCAGCATCGAAGGGGTTAAGATAATGGGGCTTACAATGTGTAATCATACTTTCATCCATCATTCAGTCTTTCACGATTCATTCTGTCCTTCCATCTGTGTGCCGATCCATGTCCATATTCATCCATTTACAAACCTATCCATCACGTTTCCTTCCATCCATCTGTACACTCATCCATCCACTCTTCCACACATCCATCCATTAACTCATCCATCCAGCCATTCACCTGTTCAGTCATCCATTTACACATCCCCCTTCCTCTTTCAATTCCCCTTTCACTTAGCCATCCATCCTTCCATCCACCCACCCATCCATCTCCTCATCCACTCATGAATCCATCCATTGAACCTATCATTCATCTATCCTTTCTCTCATCCATCCACCCTTTCTCTCATCCATCCACCCTTTCACTCCTTCACTCATCTATCCATCCTTTCATCCATCTACCCGCCCTTTCACTCACTCATCCAGCCTTACATCCACCCTTTCACTCATCCGTCCATCCATTCACCCTTTCACTTATCAATTCATTAATCCACCCTTTCACTTATCAATTCATTAATCCACCCTTTCACTTATCAATTCATTAATCCACCCTTTCACTTATCAATTCATCAATCCATCCATCATTTCACTCATCCATCCACCCATTCACTCGCGAGTCATCCACCCTTTCACTCATCCATCCATCCATCATTTCACTCGTCTATCCAGCCAGCCATCCATCCATCCACTCATCCCTTAACTTACTTACTCACTCACCTTTTCACATTAATTATGAGACCCATCAAGGACTCCACCCTCGCTGTAGTTCCTAAAGTAAGGGGTGGGGTGGAGCAGGGTTCACTATGCCCCTGCACATAGGCAATCTAAAAAAGTGGAAGGCATGAGTCATGCATGATGCGCAGGGCCTTGACGTGGGGCGACTCTGACATGGTGTTGTTTCCAGAGCTTTAAGTGGGATGAGAAAACTAGGGGGTCTCTTCAAAAGGGTGTTTGATGTAACAAAATGCATGCCTTAAAACACATAAGCTAAAATTCTGTGCTAAATATAATGTGCCGCCTGACTGGTATTTTTGTTGCTTCTGTCATTGCATCCAGATATATAATACAAGTAACGTTACACTTAGAACAAGTAACGTTACACCTACAACAAGCCAGAACTATTGGCTTTGTCAATGGTTGTTAGTTGAATAAAATAAAAAAGCAGCAATCATGGTTGCTGTACTAAAACTATAATCCTTTCCTTTCAACATCTTTCACCGCCTTCCTTTGGCTAAGTGGATTCTCACCTAGCAGCAGCATGGGCGTTTTTGCACTTTCATGTGACAGAATGCCCTGCCCTGGACCGAGGCTGGATGAGGCCACCACATGCTGTGCCAGCCCAGACTGACTCCTTGTCATTCTGTATGGGGCAATCAGCCCCACACAGAATGACAATGGGCGGGGTGGGCTGCTCTTGTGCTCAGAGGAGTGCGAGGCGCCCCATCAGGGAGCTGAGGCCTTTTGCAGGGGAACAGCTCTGTTACCTGCAATGCTTAAAAGCCCCAGCGTCAGGCCTCACTCCTGGATGCATTGGTACAGATGGGCTTGCGCAGGGGGGGGCAAGGAGAGGCGCTCCAGGGGGGGGGGCAAGCGCCCCTCCTTGCCCCCCCCTGCGGACGCCCATGGCGGCGGGTGCCGTCTTTCAGACGTTTTTGTGGCGTTGTCTGGGCCTCACCTTGCCACGCAATTTCTGTGGGCTCTCGCTGATTGTAGGCAGCCGCCTTTCTTCACAATGGTGGCGCAACTGTTCCGGGCAGGGTGTTGGGATGCAGTGGGGCCTCCAGCCGTCCCTGAGGCCTGTACTGCAGCACTTCGCCAGACTACAGCCCGGTCTGGTCATGGCCAAGCTAGATCAGGAGGGGGAAAGGCAGTGTTCTCCTTTCTCCACTTAGTTCAACATGTTTCATGCCAGGCCCCAGGATCCATGGGAAACGACCGCTGCAGCTGATGAGTCTCTGCTGCCTGGACCCGATCCGACCTCCGGGCTTCACGCAGGGCGAGCGTCTGCCCAAATGGCCTCTTCCCTCGAGACCCTGCACCGGTGTTGCTGCGGCCTGGGCTAGCCTCAGTAAACAGCTCAGGACAGAGGCGGGAGGCGGTGAATACCACCCGCCCCCCACGGTGCACCGCGGTCACCGATTCAGTGACCTCATCGGCAGGCAGGCATCCCAGGTCAAACTTTGGTGGCATAGGGGGCAAGCGGCAGGCACGGTCTACCAGGGGTTTTTTCACCACAGCGAAGTCTGGGTCCCACGTTGGCACGCAGTTCCCACGTGTGTGCACTGATAGTGGGTGGCGCCTCTCCCCACAGTGGCGCCGCCTCTCCCCACAGTGGCGGTGCAATTGTTCCGGGGAGGGAGCGGGGGGAAGAGAACAAAGCCCCCAGTCGTCTTGAAAGTCATCGATTCGGTGTGAGGGCCCCTCCTTGTACCTCTGTGTAGCAGAGTACTCCCGTAGTCGACAGTGTCGCCCGCTTTGATTGGTCCACCCCCACCGCCTTGGCCTTAACCGCCCCCCAAGCGCAGTGCAGGGCGACAGTCTCTTCCCCCAAGGCCTTGCACCGATACTTTCACTGCCTGGCGAGCGGGGCAAGAGAGAGGCAGGGGGGTGGGAAAGATCGTCTGACCCTCTCACCAGCCCAGAGATCCTGTCAGCGGGTGGATGCCACGGGATGGGGCTCCTTTGGCGCAGAGGGTGGGTGAAAGGCGCCTTCTACAAGGGGTCCACACAGTATTGCCTGGGCTCACAATTCCCCGTGCATGCACTGGTAGCGATGGCATTAATGGCGACACAAGTGTTCCTGGGGAGGAGAGAGAACAGAGCCCCCAGTCACCTCCAAGGTCCCCCGAGCGCAGTGCAGGGCGACAGTCTCTTCCCCCAAGGCCTTGCACCGATACTTTCACTGCCTGGCGAGCGGGGCAGGAGAGAGGCAGGGGGGCAGGAAAGATCGTCTGACTCGCGGCGCGCCCCTTTCACCAGCCCAGAGATCCTGTCAGCGGGTGGATGCCACGGGATGGGGCTCCTTTGGCGCAGAGGGTGGGTGAGAGGCGCCGTCTGTAGTGTCCTGCGAGACACGTTCTAGTGTCTCGACAGGCACTGGTCTAGTAGCCACTCCCCCTATGGGAGTGGACACACGACACCCCACACCCATCCACCACGGGTGTCACGAGCCAGCTAATAAAGAGGCCCGGGTGCACGTGCTCGTGGCCAGTTACTACTAAGCATCTCCCAGTGTGGGTGTCCGTTATTTGCGTGATCACGACATTGGCGACGAGGCGGAGTCGGTGCCCAGGCGTGCACCAGCCTGATCGTTTGGGGGGAAAGGAGGAGAGAGTGCTGCCCGTGTCAATAGCACCCCCCCGCCCCTGATGCAACCAACAGTCAGCGCAGGCCTGTGAGGCGTCTGCTAAGCCCCGGGCCGAGGAGACAAAGAAGGAGGTGACCGGGAGCCTACCCCGCACCTCCGTGCCCAGCGTGAGGCCCCTGCGTGGGGTGAAGAGAGAGCCGTGCGGAGCCCACCCGCACCGGCCGAGAAAATGGCGAGATAACGCCTGCAGCACAAGGAAAGAATAAGCGGGCCCGAATGCAGTTCTGTCGGCCACGCCACGATCTGCAAAGAAGCGGCGGGATGTCGTGATACAGCGGAGCCCAACCGCGACAGCCACAACGCCAGCCTGACCGGAGGTGAGTCAAGGCTAGAGCAGCGATCACAGGTGATTGGGCCAGCGGGAGTCCACCCCGCTCATATGGCCGACACCGAACACTGCCCCAGACTAAAGAAAGTAAAGCGGAGCCCACCCGCAGCAACATGAGCCTGCCACACAGGTGCATGGAAGCGAAGCAGCACGGCGGAAAAATGGGTCCGAAAACACCCTACCTGCTTGAGCGCTGGTAGACGATCCTGCCCAACGGCTGCTGTCCCCGAGGAGAAGTGCCGTAGAGGAAGCGCTGCCTTTCCGGATCTAGCCCCAAGCCGCCACTGACCTGCGAGAAGCGGCACAGAAGGTGCTGATGCCTCAGGCACCCAGACGGAGCCCGTGAAGGAAGAGGCCCGCCTAATTCCGACATCGCGGCCTCGAGCAGAGATCTGACTGCTGCGGCGAGAGAGGAGCATATAGCGCCACCTAGCGGCCGCAGATGAAAGCAGCAGTGACCTTCGAGAAGCAGCCCAGCAAAGAAATGAGGGCACCGCGATAAAGTGAGCAGGAAGGACGGCACTACGGAGTCAGCTCTGGTTAGCCCTCCAGCGTCCTCTGTCCAGGTTCAGCCCCTGCACCATGCCTGTGTAGAGCTAAAAGGCCACAACCCCACATGCGTGGGAGGAAAAGGAAAGAAACAGCTAATCAGATGGCCACCTACAATCACAGCACGTCTGGCATGCAGTAGGCCAGAAAGCCAGTCAACAGCTCAAGTACTCGAGGCACGTGAAGGCCACCTAGTGGCCAGGTCGCCTCACCACACTTGGAAGATAGGTGTGCCACACAGAAACAGGTGGCAGCACCGAATCAATTGCTGCAACAGACGGCGACAGTGGAGGAGGAGGCAATCCTAGACCTGCCCAATAACAGCACCCCAGTGCACTACAAACCCAGAGTACTATTAAAAAGGAAAAGGAAGACCGATCCCAAACAGCAGGAGGGCACACAGCAGCACCGATGATAGTGCCAGCCCAGCAGAGAAAGCACCACAAGAGACCAAAGCGACATCTGTACAGACCAGCGTCAGGCTGGCAAGGAGTACTGTCACAAGCAAGAGGCGGGCAGCTCCAACAAAGTAGCACTCAAAGTGACGCACCACGGCGTACAGCACTTGTCTAAGGAAAGAAAGAGACAGGTCAGGACAGTGCTACAGGCCCCAGGTGATGTCTGTCAGGTTGATAGGGAGAGACTGCTCACCCTACCGAGGGCGTACACGACGTCGCACCTAAAACGGCAAGTACCCACACCCGCTGTACTGATCACTGCGCAACCCCAACACAAGGAGAGGACAGAGTGAGACACATTGAGAAATGGTCAAGTCGTCACAACAATAGACGGACCAGGACAGTGCCACCTGCCCGATGGGCTGCGTGTCAGTTGGACATAAGCCCGCCCATGCAATGCCACGTAACGTCCACTCAAACAAGAGAGGCTACAAGTCCGTAGCAGCCACGCCAACAACAATCAGTCACGGCAAGGAGATCACGGATCAAGCAACAGCTCGAGGTAGACCACCCCTGCCAAAGTGCAAGTAAGGACTGGAGCATAAAGCAAGCCATCAGCGGCGGCCCTACTCCCTCTCCGGTGAGAAGAGCGTTCTATGCTCCTGGCGGGCAATAAACACTATGGCAAAGATGAAGAGCAGGCACGATCGGTGCCAGAGGAGGGCGCCCTAGTGATGAGAAGAATGCAGTCCGAGGTACATGCCGCACACACACCCAGAAGCGTGCCAGTACAGGAGCATGCCTAGGAGGAAAAGAAACCTTTCCAAAAGAAAGAAGCACTGCTAGAATCAGCAGGGAGATCTCATACATCTCCACAGCAGCAACAGCAATGGAGTCCAGATAGGGCCAAAACGCAGCACAGTGTCCTCCCTCACGCTACCTCAAACAGGAGTCGTCAGCGACCAAAGACAGAGGAGAGGAGAGTCGTACACCACAAGTGGCCAGCCGCCACCACAGCTCACCACTGCCCGTGGAAGTCATTCCCTGGAGAGGGAACACCCGGAGCAGGAGCGTCAAGAAGCTGCCTGAAGAAAAGAGCACCGAAGATGAGTGGCTGCATGCCTTGCAGCCGAGAAGAGTGCCTGAATATTCGCCTGAATGGTCTCCAGACCATAGGAGTCAATAGGCCCGTTGGCCTTGTTCGAACATGTGGCATGTCACTGCCTCAGAAGAAGAAGAGTGGAAATCATGTCACCCAGAAGAGCTGGACTCCCACAGGTGCGTCAAAGACAACAAGAGGAGAATCACAAGGACTCGTAGCACCACGACCCAAGAACCCCTCCAAAGACACCAGACAGACACCAAGGTGGACCGACGGCCCTGGCGACAGCACCAAGGATAACCACACAAAAGCGGCAGCAAGTGAGAACCGAGTCTCATCCCACCACTCCCCCAGGTGAGCGTCAATCGGCGTCCCTGGACACAGGCTCAAGGGAGAACCAAGAGTAAGCCACAGCAAGCGCAAACTGAGTCTCATCCCAATGCTTCCACAGGTGAGCGTCAATCGGCGTCCCTCGATACAGCCTCAAGGGAGAACCAAGAGTAAGCCGCAGCAAGCGCAGACCGGGTATCATCCCAAAAGTTTCCCCAGGTGAGCGTCAATCGGCGTCCCTGGATACAGCCTCACGGGAGAGCCGAACACAAGCCACAGCAAACGCAAACCGTGTATTATCCCAACGCATCCCCAGACGGTCGTCCATCCCAGAGTGTCAACAGTCGAAGTCAAACGGCATCCCTGCTCCTGACTGCAGATGCCACGGGCGAAGATCGGTATCAAGTGTTTTTCCTCACACCGCCTCAAGAAGGAGTCGGCAGTGGCCCCAAGCCAGGCAAGAGAGGATCCACACACTACGTGTCACGCCGTCACTGAAACTCAACCTCAGCAAGGCGGAGGCACAGGGCTACCAAGTCCCTCCTGACATCAAACTCTCCCAGCACGTCACCACCACCTGTCATCCGGAGTCACCACATGGCTGGCAACCGCCATCACGCCAGCCATCACCACATGCGTCAAACACCACTCCCAGAGTATCAATGGACTGGAGTCACACACTGTTGCCACACCAGCCGAGAGAAGAGACCAGAGGCTACTTGTGAACCGGACAAACCCCTGAACCGCGGTAGCAAGAGCAAGCAACGACCAAGACACCTCCACCCAGAGGGTTGTGCGTGCGACCAAGCAATGGCTCCTAGGTGGTCCTGCAGTTGCCCCAGCCGGCACACAAGTGGCCCCAGCGTAGCCTTCCTGCAGTCCCTCAGCAACCCTGGCAATGGGGCTCTCCAGACGGGAGAGTGAAAAGAGACTTTGCCCCACCGACGGCTCAGTGGTTACAGCCAAAAGTGTCCATAGAGACAAGTGATCAAGCAACACCTCCACGAACCATCACCATGAACTCCGTCCATGCTCATGACGCATCCCCTTGAAAGAACTGTTTGAATTCACCACAGACCATCACCGACGTCAACAAAAGGGAAGTCATGCAAGACATGCCCTCACCAGTGAACTGTCGCCATGCAGTGGACGTCTCCAAGCCAGCGGTCGTGTCCTGAACTGTTCAGGTTAAACTACGAGTGCCAACCGGGAAGGTCCTGCTGCACGCAGAGTCATCAGCCGACGTCTGGCGTCTTCCTGCCACCTGTCTCAGAAGACTGATGGACCCTGTGGTGTTTTAGTTAATGGTTTTGTCCCCACAGGTTGGACTAGCATTTTGTTTGTTCTTTAATAAAGGTGGAAAGGAATGTAGTGTCCTGCGAGACACGTTCTAGTCTCTCGACAGGCACTGGTCTAGTAGCCACTCCCCCTATGGGAGTGGACACACGGCACCCCACACCCATCCACCACCGGCGTCACGGGTGACGTGAGCCGGCTAATAAAGAGGCCCGGGTGCACGTGCTCGTGGCCAGTTACTACTAAGCATCTCCCAGTGTGGGTGTCCGTTATTTGCGTGATGTGGGCCTGAGGCCCACCACGACACCGTCTACAAGGGGTCCACACAGTATTGCCTGGGCTCACAATTCCCCCGTGCATGCACTGGTAGCGATGGCATTAATGGCGACACAAGTGTTCCTCAGGAGGAGAGAGAACAGAGCCCCCACTCACCTCCAAGGTCCTCATCTCAGCAAAGGGGCACTCATACCTCTGCGGAGCGGTCAGCGCGAGCGTGTGCTTACAGTGTACCTTCACAGCCGACGGCGTCTGATAGCCCACGGGCACCTCGCCGCCAGGCCCCGGCGTCCATACTGCTCTTTCCGCGTTCCTCATGACTCACTTGTGTGCTACCGCGATGCAGGCGTTCTCTTATTTCCTCACTGCATTTAGATGGCTGTGGATGACAAGTTTATCAGGATAAATGAGGGTTACAGGACGGAGCTCTAACGGCTCACGTCCGCCATGTTTGGCTGGTTAGCCAAGAGACGTTTAAGCCCCTATGATCCTCAAGAACACCTTTGTTGTATTGTAAGCTATCGGAGCCATATGACTTGGCCATACCATCACTGCCTGCACAGTGAACCAAGTGAGCCTACAAGGGAGTTGTGGTCTTTGGGATGCCTGCTTCCTCTGCTCTTGTGGTCAAGAAAAGGCTCAGTTACCCTGTGCTAATCCCAACACCGGTATTATTCCTGCTTAAGCAACCCTGGTACGCGTCTGTTTGGAATGGTCACTGCCAGCAAGAATTCATTAAAATCTTGACCTTAGCCTTAGCTTGATGTCTCAACTCTCAAAGAACTGCATATTGGCCTTTTTAAATTAAGGTTGCTTCAAGAACATTTCTGTTCAACTTAACCTTTCTCATAAAAAGTGAACTTTACAATTTCCACGCAGGAATACCCGGTTATCACCACTATCCTGCATAGAGATTGAGTCTTGATTCTAAAACACTAGAATTCCCCATTATCCCTGTGCTATCGCCCTGAGAGCAGAGTTGAACCTTCCTTCACAAGAAGGAACATTCACACACAAATCAACAGTATGTTGTTTACTAAAGGGAAGGACGGAATAGAAGTGTGCGTCTGAGAATACGATGAAACCTATTACATCATATTTCTTTTGTCTGTTGTGGAGTCACAAGACACATCCAGTTCATACCTTAGCCAGAAAGCAAGCATCATCTAGCTCCGGTGTGCACAAGAAAACCCATTACCAACAATAATAACCACCTTGGAAGTACTAGCCCCAGTTACGGCGAGACGCCCAATACCACTGTAACTCACCAACACTGTGACGAGGCTCCTTCCCCCAAACCGATCAACCTCTCTATCCAGAACACGCTGGCCCGAAGAACGAGAGGCACAGAGCATATCCCATATCACCACCAATTACCTGGGGCCTGTCCCTAAGATGGCGGCTGCCTGCCCCTTATCTCCGGTAATCCACAAACTCACCGGACTTCCCCAGACAAATTAACCGCCTCAACTCCGTCCACCTCTCTCCCAGGACCAATGGACATATGGACTAAGGGACATAAGGCACAACAGGACCTAGGGACAAGGACCAATGGACATAGGCACGGCTCCTCCGGCATGACCCCAAGTGGAAGGCAGCAAATGGATAACCCGGCTCCCTCCCACGGAGCAACCCCCGAAAATGCCTGACTCCACCCAAGGATCATAGAGGCCATCCCCTCGCTGAAGGCCCTAAGGTTTAGCCCTTCTGATTTAAAAGATCATCAAACCCTTCCCCAACCCCTACGGAAACATGGAGAAGGCAACCTACCCTAAATCCCAGCAAAATTCGTACCTTCACCACCAAAGAGACTGATCACAATACTGAAGAGCCTACACCCCCCCCAACCAGGTTAATAATGTCACCTCCCACATCTGCTCCCCTCCGCCCCTCCTCACCCAACGGACTGAAACCTCACGGCCTGAACTCCTTATCCATCACCTTCCCACCCAACCTCACACCTAAAGCAAAAAGAAATCTCAAACACAGAGTGATTAGACAGCACACAGAAACTCTAATGGCGGACACATACCACTGCAACTCCAGAGGCCAGCTAATAACAGACCTCATTTTCCATACTATAAGACCTGCTAAATGGAACAACATCCTCAAACACATCTGATCACATCTAAAACTACCAACACCCTTCACAGCTGTAAACTAACGAACACACTCCCTAACCGCCTTAAACATACCGGCTACATTGCAGTGACTATCTACACCAACGGCACAGTCTTGATCCAAGCCAATAACAGCAACCTGGAAGACTTTGAATCCCTCTTCCCCTTGCTCCGCAATGCACCAGCGCATTTACTCAGCTCCCACCCGCCTGATCCCCTATCCTATGATAGACCACCACTCCCTGAGAGCGCACTAGGCAAACAAGAAACTTGAGACAAGATAGGCGTCCTCCCCCCTTCTGTCAGCATCCTCCCCTACGTCTACCCCTCCACAAAAATGCCCAAACCAGTACCCTCCTCCAAGTGGAATCTAAGCCCTGTCACGGATGAGGCTGTACAATCCCCAATCGAACAACAACAACCCCTCCTTCTCTAAACCACCACCCTCAACGAACAACCAACGAACCTAGCATACTGCTACTGACTCCTAAATCCCTCCCCCCACCGACACACAAGAGAGGGCAGCTTGAACCGCTCCGAGACGTCACACACACCACAGACACAGGGCTACCCATAGGGATAACTTATGTAACTCCAACACCAGGAGCCACTTTTAGAGCCCATCCAACACCCTTAACCGACAGACACAGCCACCGACACCAAGCACACAAGGCCTCACAAGACTCAACGGTCCAGCTCAATCACAATCCCCACATGGAACCTGACACATAGACCCAATAGAACAAGAACCTCATCGACCCCCAGGAACGCCCTCTCGTACTCCACCAAAGTGACGACCCGGAGGCTTGCCCTGCTGGAAAGCCAGCTTGAAAGGGTTATACTGGGCCTCTCACCTCACCCAGTAAACCCATCTAACACTCCTATCCGTCACCATTAGTCACCAACTGGAGTCACTCAAGACCCCAGAAGTCCCAAGGGCCCGGATGGTCCACAATCCTCCTCCCGAACCTGAAACAGAGACCCAAAAGAGCCAGAGCCACAATGCCCACAAGTGAAGTGATGGATCTGGCCACCTCGTATGATTCTGGCACCTCTAGCTCCAAGATCCAGGTTGTCACAGGTTTCAGAAAAGACTGCTCCCCCCTGACCCATTAGACCCCCTGCATTCCTCACCATTATCCCTAGGGCCCAGTTTACGAAGAATATTAAGAATGAAGGCTCCAACACCAACTGCATGCTCATAAACTGCAGGTCAGCCACCAAACATGCAACAAAACTGGCAGAGACTATCCTTACTCACGACATAGATATTACGTTCATACCGAAACCTGGGTGAACGAGTTCTCTCCCCCAAGCATGGACATGCTTGTGCCCCCGGGCTTCACAATAATACACAAAGATAGAAAAATCCAACGAGGAGGGGGAATAGCAATCATACATAAGAACAACATTTCCATGAAGGAAACCGGTGCCCTCAAGTATAACTCCTTTGTATGTCTTTCTGTCACTATTAAGATGAACGACAACAGATCACTACTCTGCCACCTCATCTACCACCCATCAGAAAACACCACCTCTTTAGGTGACCACCTCTGTGACCTGATTACTCAATGCTTACTCCGTGACTCCAATATCATGATCCTAGGTGACCTCAATCTTCACTGGAATGAGGAAAACAACATGTTAATTAAAACCCTAAATGATCAGCTAAGCAACTACAGCCTCACCCAGCACTGCACAGAGAAAACCCACAACAGAGGCTCAATCCTCTATGTCATTATCACTTAAACAGACATAGTCTCCATTGACCGCATCCTGCCTGTTTACTGGTCTGACCACCATCTCATTCTGTTTCACATGAACCAAAGGGTCCTATCACAGCCCCTCATGAAGGACCCCCGACGCTGGGCAAGAAATATAAGTCAGATTCCCCTTGCAGACCTTGAAGCTAGGGTAAGCTCCCTTATCCCCAACAATTCTGATGAGCTCTCAACAACAGAACTCCCCTCCCACTATAACTCTACTATGACTTCCATTATGGACCAAATAGCACCCTTGAAACTGAAAAAAGTCAGAAGCACACCATCCAGACTATTGTTCAACACAGACATTAACTCCCAAGGAAGAGAACTAAGAGCGACAGAAAGACTCTGGCAAAAAAAACAGTCCTCAATCCTACGAGCGAGACTCAAATCAGTACGAAGGAAATACAAAAAACACATAAGGAATGAAAAAGCGTCCTTCTTTCGCAATGCCCTTGGCAACGCAAAAAATGGACCAAGAGAACTTTTCAATCTCATCAGACAACAAACCTCCAAGCCAACTTCGACTCAAGTTGTGGCCTCAAAAGACCTGTGTGACAACTTTGCCAATTTCTTCAATGACAAAATCACCAAGATAGAACTCTCCTTGGTCTTTCAAAGCAGTCCCCCAAACAGCAAATCGCTCACAGAGACAAAAGATGATCCCACACTCAAGCACCCCCCTAAATTATGGAACTCTTTCAACCTCATCTCTGAAGCAGAGGTCATCAAAATGATTTCCAACTCCAAACCCTCAGCTCACGTCCTGGATCCCATCCCGACCCAACTGGCCAAAAAACTCAAACTCTAACTAGCCCCGCACTGGACCAAGATCATAAACAGCTCCTTGAGTACTGGAGTCATGCCGGACTGTCTCAAAATCGGCCAAGTCACACCTCTACTGGAAAAAAATGGGCGCAGACTCAAACGATCTAAAGAACTTCAGACCCGTCTCCAACCTCCCTCTCCTAGCAAAAATCCTTGAAAGATGTGTTCTCCTCCAACTCACCCAACACCTAGACAACACCAACTTCCTAGACCCTCACCAATCAGGCTTCAGAAAAGGATGCAGTACTGATACAGCGATCCAAAACGTAATAGATGATATGCGCAACTCTCTTGATACTGGCCGATGTTGCCTACTCATACTCCTGGACCTTTTGGCAGCCTTCGATACGGTTGATCATAATCTCCTCATCAAGGCACTTCAAGAAAGGGCTGGAGCTGAACAGATGGTACTACAATGGTTTACTTCATTTCTACAGAACCGCACCCAAAGTATAAAAATCAAAAACTTCTCATCGGACCCACACCCAGTTAGCAGGGGCGTTCCCCAAGGATCAGTACTCTCCCCGCAACTTTTCAACATATACATGGAACCCCTCACCACCATACTCAAAAAATCCAACATTCCCTTCCAGCTCTATGCAGATGATACCCAGATATATCTGGAAACCTCCTCCATTGAAGACATTCAGAGACTGAACAGCACTCTAAGAGGAGTCCAACGCTGGCTATCATGCAACCACCTAAAACTCATCAAGGCAAGACAGAAATCCTCCTAATCTCTAATGATGAGGTAAAAAACCAAATCTCAGAGTGGCTAAAAGGATTGATGCATTCAACTACAACCTTACCTTAGCGGACTCTGCTAAATCGCAAGGAATCACCCTGGACCCCAAATTAGACATGAACAAACACATCAAGAACACCGCAAAGAACGCCATCCTCAACCTGAAACTACTCAACAAAATAAAACCCTTCATCCCTCAGAACTACCTCAAACAGGCCACCTATCCCTGGTGCTGTCCAGACTGGACTATGGGATTGCAACCCCCACAGGATCAGCTAAATCTCATCTAACTCCCCTCAGGTCAACTCTGAACGCACCAGCCAGAATGGTCACCGGAGTAAAGAAATATGAACACATCTCTCCTGTGCTCCGAGAGCTCAAATGGCTTCCAGTCGAAATGAGGGCCAATTTCAAAACGGCCTGCCTCATGCACAAAGTGCTGCACACAGGCAAACCCGCCTACCTGGCCGCCAAGCTTTTGAAGGCCGGTCAGACGAGAAACCTAAGTAGTACCAACACCCTACTCCTTATCCCTCCAAGAACTCGCAAACAAGAAACCGCATCACGATCCTTCACAGGAAATGTTCCCAAAATGTGGAACTCCATACCAGGCCACATCTGGACCAACCCATCCTACCTACAATTCAAAAGGCAGCTCAAAGAACTCTTCCTCAACCGATCTCTCCCGTACGGATAGCTACAACCTAACCATCGAAGCAGGCCCACGACTGCTCACAAGACACTTTGACATTAAGAACGCTACCTCACTATCTCCTATACCCTCTTGCCCCCCCCCCCCACCCCGGGCTTATCCCGTCACGAGTCACTGTGCTCTCTCTGATGACAAGGCCATGTACATACTACTGGGATAACATACCCTGCAAGTGACATTGTGCGCTCTACGGCGATATTACTATGATACGTCTGGAGCCATTGTATATACTAGTATGTCTAAGTATCGTCTATGTATCTTACGAGTGATCATGATGTGAAGCGCTCCGATACCTTCGGGTCTGACCAGCGCTATATAAAACTCCTAAATAAATAAATAAAATCTGTGTTGAAATGGGAATGTCCCAAGCATGGTATACAGGCATGTTCCCCAGTCCTGAGTGCACAAATGCATGTGGTACCCGCATTCTGACTTTGTTTGGCCCTGCAATCATGATCATCTCATGTGTGTTCAGAGCCCTAAGGCTCTCCGTGGTAACATGAGGTTCAGGACCTCTACCTGTGACCTGACCCATGTAAAATGAACTTAGATCTGACCTATGGATCTCAGTATCTACTGAAGACCCAAGAAATAAACTTTGGACTCAGACTGATGCAGTCCCAGGAAGTGCCAGTGTACTCAATCAAATGCTTCTTCATATCCACTGCTAGCAGAGCCACTCTTCCTACCCTGTTGATCACGTGGAGGATATGTTCTGTATTATCTAAGCAACCGCAGAGATTTTTGTCACTGAAAACTTTGGAAACTTAAGGCTGGAAATTCCCTCTATGTCCTCAATCGTGATTGGTTGTCCCAAAACCTGCGCCTGTATGTCTGTAAGCTTGGGAAGTGTAACCCTCTCTACAAACCCCTGTACATCATGCCCTGAATCTCCCCCTCCCAATATATGTCTACCCTGTATGTCATTCCCCTGAATCCCCCCTTCCCAATATATGAAAGTATAAAACTCCTGAAAGGTCTGTTTGATTCCAGTTGAAAAACAGTGCATCACGTACCCCTGGGTGGTTCAGACAGATGCAGGAATCAAGGCACGACAACACACACCAATCAATACCTGTAAACGCCTGTGTGACTGGGCGGATTGGGATGACACACAGGGAGGAGAATGTGGGAGGATATGTGACCAGTGACGTAAAGAAAGAGATGGAGCACCTTGTGATGGTCTATTAACCTTCACTGTGTTTTGACTTATTGCTTGTTTGTCGGCTATCACGTTAAGAGGGGTAGGTCAGTAGAAGTTGCTCCTTTTGGTAATTGAGTATTGACTGTTAAACCTGGAAGAATCACTGTACTGTATGGCATCACTGCTATATGGCTGTGTTGAGTTCTATTGTTTTCTACTGTGTATGCAGTAGATGGGGTGAACTTTGCTTAGATGGGAGATCATTCCATTATACAGTGGACCCTTATGCAAAAATGCAGGATTGTACTGATGTTGGCTTTTTGAAAATTTAATAAAAAACGGATGACAGTGTCTGAAGTGTTGATAGTTCTTGGTTTTGTTTCGATAGAGGGGATGTGGCTCTGTGCTATTTTGGTTCACAGTTTACTTGCTAAGATCCACCCTGCCTTGTTCCCTCCATTGTAGTGTTACTTCTGCTGCCTGAGCTTAATGTATTCAACTCTTGTCAGTATTCAGTGCCTCAAGTTGTGCTCTAGCAGCCTCTAAGGTGTGCCAGACCACCTGTGCCTACGTCTGTTTATTCCCTTTCTATCTATTAGACTTGGTTCTCCAATGTGTGGCGTTTGCCCATCCTCTCTTTATTGTTCTTTGCAGCCATAGAGATTACGGTACCTCTTATTATTGCTTTAAGTGCATCCCACAGGATATGTAAGTCTGCTCTCTCCAGTCATTATCACTTAGGTTTAGATTTCTTCCCTGTTCGCTCGACTGAAGAGAATGTTGTCCCTGAGCCACCAGTTATTGAAGTGTTTTAGTCTTGTGGACAGTCGAGTAGTGAGAGTAGGCCCTCTCCTTCATATGCTTCCTGTGGCACATATTTACAGCCCCAGGTCCTACAACCACTCCTTGCCTTCCCTGGATAGCTCAAGAAAAAGAGAAACACCTCACCTTCAAAAGAGTCAAATACAGAAATTAATAATAAAATGAATATTGTTATAAATAGAATGAATCGTCTACTTGGATGAATTATTGAAACAATGAATTATTTTTAAATTCATTGTTATCAATATTTTAATACAAAGTAACTTAAACATAATCATTTAGCAAAAGAGAACCATCTCGCCCTCATGAATAAAACTCATCACTCACTGACTTCATACATACCACTCACACCTAACACATCATTCAACAATTTATTAAAACTATATTGTACCATGCCTCTTTGACATAGAACAAAAATGAATAAAAAAAAAAAAAATTATTATAAAATACAATGCCTAATGAAGAATTAAACATTATACATTTTGGAAGGCTAGAAGCCTGAAAAACATTTACAGGCCACAATGAGGCGTATCTTCATACAATTTATAGTATTCAATACTTTAATGGCATATAATTATTTCTGTCGTCTTGATCACTCGTATTCCATTGCCATGTCAGCGAGGCAGTATCGCAGGTGCCGACACACGTTTTGGTGGACGGTGGCCGGCCAGCCCACCACCCACATTCTTCAGGGCACAGGCTGGAAGTTCCAAACAAAATAAAAAACACAGAAAAAGGGAAAAATATAATTTTTCTTGTATTTCATTCCCTGTCCCACTCCAATATTAGTTGCTACTTTGGGGAACCGTTTGTTTGTTTTTCCCTGGACATCTCCCCTATTCGTCCCTCCTGTTCTGTTGATCTGCCTTACTCGTTGCACATAACATTGTTTAGGACATTCTGATTATAGCATTTCTGGCAGAGGTGTGAATTATATGGTTTATTGCCGATCTGAGGAATTTTCTTTGTCCTGTCTTCATGGCATATATAGAAGCAACAGTGAAGGTGAAATCTCAAAGTTCTTTCTTAAGTGCTAAAGCGGCACCCACTCACATCGGCTATGTTCTCCGCTTACCCCACCACAGAGGAGTTTGCCAGAAGTATAGCTACACAAGACTTTTTGGGGGATCTAAGGAGGAATACTGCTATAGGAACCGTTTATAGTGCATTATTTGTCAACCTTTTTTTCAATTAAATGCGTTTCCTGTTGAAAACATATCCCACACCCGGAGTCTCTAAATTGGATAAAAAGTTCCTTCTTTTCACCAGACTGTTAAGCCTCCTGTCATTTAAACTTAATTTCATGAGTTCGCCATATGAATTGTCTCAGTTTTAAATCTTCCACGATGCAAGTCCCTATTCTGACCAAACATCTCCATATGTTGTGTCACTTTACTTCTCCACCCCTGTTCCTCGGGTCCCTTTCCCCGTATTAGTGGGGGCTTGCTGCCTTGCTTTGCATAGGTCACCATGCCGCTTGTCTTAGAAAACCCTGTTCATCCTTGGGTTTAAGGTCAACACCTCCCCAGGCCTCCCCTTCACTTTCTGATACTGGTGCGTTGCAGCTGCTGGTGACCTCTGTGTGCCTCGGGTCAGGCCAAGCATACCCTTCACTGATGGACTCTCTTGGGCCCCGGCCCTTACCGGTGCGCAGGGGTACTGCTCATGAAAAATTTCCAGATCCAGTGAGACATTTGGGAGTAATTCTGAGGGGAGGTATCTGCGGCTAGATATAGTCTCTACCAGATAAGGTGCTACAAAAGTAAGTAACTGGTCTAATTTTCCCAGAGCTGGAACAACCCCACCCTTGCCCAACTGAGAGAATTTTATGAGGCCATGCACCTCATGTTCTGGGTGTCTCAACCCCTCTGGTAACCATGGACTCGGGAGGAACCCCTACTGGATTCCTGTCGGTGGGTACACCCTCGGCACGAGTTGGGCCCCTTCGATCTGGTGCTGGATCTGGAGCAGCACCACCAGCGACACTGAGACCTTCTCTGGCGCCTGCTCCTGTAAGGGCACTGCCATCCCCATCATCCTCAACTCCGACATCAAGAAGGACGTAGCCATGGCCTTTTGTCTTTGACAGGCCTGTTACAGGGGCGAATGGGAGGAGTATGTTGACCCTGATGAATGTTATCACCCATTGGATGATACTGAGGACACCTAGTGTTGGAAATGGGATCCCCGGCTGGCCAGGGCTTTCGCCAAAGTCAGTCAGAGACCACCACACCCAAGTCAGGGCAAGGGAGTTACACGCCAAGATAACCCCTACTCACCCTCTAGGTAACGTGGCGCGAGCAGCAAGGCTAAACTTGGAGGCGATGTAGGCTAAGTATTTGCGCACGCACCCCAGCAACAACAACCAAAGGCCCACCACAAAGGAAACTCCACACAAGGTTATATAAAAATAGCCTTTGTATTACACCAAAACACATTAGATAAAACACACACTTTACAATGTGCCAGCGGCACGGGCAGAATTTACAGGGGATATGTACAAGACAGGGCCACCTGGACCACTGTCAGGAATCAGAAGTAGCACTTTCAGAAATAATACTTTTGCATGTAAAATCACTGTAGCACACAATAAAACACAACCAGTAATCACTGGTAACCAGGACCTCACTAGCACCACCTGTACTAGGGAGAAAACAACCACCTATGTATTACAATACCTGTAGGGGTGTAAGCACATGATGCAATGCATAACATTCATTCAGAGGTGTAAGGGGGAAAACACATGATGCATCAAAATACATTCAGAGGTGTAAGCAATAACAATTGCGCCAATCTCACAAGTCACCACCTGTGACTGTCCATGTGTCCCAATGTCAGGGCCTAAACGGAGCAGCTGCCCACGAAGTGCTGGGCAGCTGTGTGAGACAATACTGGGGCCAACGTGGGAGCCTCGCTGGGCTCGGTGCCCCAGAACAAAGATGTGCCCCCTGAGCCCTCTTAGGGCTTTAGACCACACTGGCTGCCAAGAGCCTCGCAGGCTCTCAAGAATCACAGGCGCGAGGTCGCGCTAAGGAGAGGGGGCGGAGCGGACACCGGCAATGTGTCCCGACGCCCCCCTCTCCCCTTTCCAAGCACCAGCACTCACCGGGACGTGACGCTGCAGCTTTCCTCTGCCCGGCGGCTCTTCACGGGAGCTCCCGCTCCTCAGGGGCTCCCTTCCCACACTTCTCCCTCTTGTGGGCGGCGGGGCTCTCCTCTCCGCAACGGGGCCCCGCCGGCACCTTCCCGCCGCCTCTCCTCGCTGCTGGGCTCTCCTCTCCGGCGGCGAGGCGGGACTTCCGGTTGCTTCCCCCCGGGGCCGCGCACGGATTGGCTGGCCGGCCCTTCACTTCCGGGTCACCGCGGGCAGCGCGGCGGCCCGATTTAGGCAGGCAGGCGGGGGATGAACTCACCGAGGGGTGGCCTCCCTCGAGGCAACTTCAAATCAAAAACAGCGGCAATGTCCCGGGCAGGGTGGGCACCTGCCAGGGGACTCCTCAATCAGCAAAAGCGGCGTGGGCAGCCGCGGAAGGACAACAACAGCGCTCCCAGCGCTCAGCTGACAAGCAAAGCGCTTCTAAGCGCCAGGGCCGCAAATAAAGCGCTTCCAACGCTTCAGGGGTAAGAGAAAGCGCTCTCAAGCGCTAAGGGCCACAAGGAAGCGCTTCCAAGCGCTAGAGGCAAAGTTCAGGCCCCAAAGTCCTTGTAGGCAGGCAGGGGGCAAGGCTGGGCTCAGAGCCAGCACACTGGGTCTCCAGGCAGGGAGACAGTCCAAGTGGCGGTCCTCTGGCCCAGCAGCAGCAGCAGCCCCCTCAGGATCCTGGAAGAGAACAACTTCAGTGGGGACACAGCCCCATTTTTATACAGTGCATTCCTTTGTTCAAGGGTGCAGAGTGGGGGCGGAACCAGTCGCAGCTGGTTCTTGAGTACTCTGTTTACCTCAACCACCCTCTCTATTCACTGGCAGGGCTTGGGTCATTAGACACACCACAGGGGGGCGGAGCCAGCATTGTGTGGGGAAAACCCAGCCCATCCAGGACACAGGTACACTCCTCCCACACATCACTCATGCTAATCTCCCACTCACCACCGGGCAGACCCATCCAGACTTCCTGGAGCCTGGCATGCCAGCCAGCTCCAGCCAATCACACGCCAGCACCCTCACAGCACATGTACAGCCATGTCTAGAAATGGCGCTTCGCTACTAGACACATACATGCTGCATACACCGTTGCGCAGCATTCACTCACACGAGTTCACACATACCAGACTCAAGCCTGTACACCCCACGCATCAGGAACTACCAGGGACACATACATTCCCCATGCATTCCTATGGGCGGGCAGGCCTAGCTCAGCACATGCACTCAGAGTGCGCACGCACTTTCCACTGGGACACAGTGAAAGTGCGCAGAATCCCAAAAATCAACATTGCCAGGTCACCATTTAAAGCAAAAAGTCTAGGGGTGAACCTGCCCTAAGGGCCAAAGTCCAACATAACCCCCTTCCAGCCAAAACGCAGGGGAGACCAATCACCACCGTGATGGACTTCCCTGCTTGGGGCGATAGAACACGGACGCGGGCCCACAACTGCAGGGACACCCTCCTGTTCTACGCCATGGTGAACCCAGGGGATTCCTTCTAAACACACTGTCTGGACCAACTGGCCTACCCCACTGGTACTCCCAAGTTGTCCGCGGCCAGGACCAGGCCCTGGGCCACCCAGGTGCCACTGGTCCATGCCAATTCGCAGAGCGGGGGGTAGTAACCCCTGGCACATAGGAGCCATTTTCCACTCTTCCTGTCTGCAAGACAGGACTAGACTGCCACTGGTACTCCAGCCTAGGGCCTACAACCTCAGGCGGACCAGGAGTCTCAGGGAAGGCTCTCCTCCCCCTACCTCTTCTTCTAGGGTTCCTCCTCCCTCTGCGAGGGGTACCCCTAGAACGCCATTCCAACCCAGGACTTATCCACTCAGGTTGCACCGGGGTCAGAGGTGGGCTCTCCCACCCTCTGCACCCCCTTCCAGAGGTCTGCCCTCTCCCACCTGGAGAAGTTCCTCTGGAAGAAGAACCGGTCAGGACACTGGTTACAGTCGTCCTACCCTTCAGGTCAGGCTGATCCTGAACCTGGCCATCCAACCTCTGGTCTAAAACCTTCGGTGGAACAATTGCCTGGCACTCCAGGACTTCTGGGGACTTACACTCCATCCCCCTGAGGCTAACAAATGTCACATCTGTTGTGTGACTGTCTGTCTGGCGCAGATCTCCCGCCCTCTGTCCACCTGACAGTGCGTGACGATCCCCCAGACCAGAAGTGTTGTTACCATGGTCACTACACGGGAACCTAGCCCAACTGGGTAGTCCCTGACCCACTGGTCCTTCCACTGGGGAACTCCCCCAATCACTCCTCACTCTGGACTCCTGTACCCTCCTTACCGGAGCGGTACTGCCAGACTCTAGAACCACAGGAGCTCTGGTTACAGACACTCCAGGTCCTCTACTCACTAGGAGATCCTCCTCAAGTGGACTAACAGGACAGCCTAGGTCCCCAACCTGGTGTTCCCTACAGAAACCATCCAAGTCCTGAGGCAGGGCTTCGGGCGTCCGGGGAACCTCGGTCTCCCCCTCACTCCTGCTCCACTGAGCCAGGCAGTGAGCCCCTACACCCTCCTCGCTATCCTGGGACCTAGCTGGGCTACACTGAGCCTCCTCCACCACGCTGGGCTGGAAGATCCCTGAACCACTACTTTTGGAGTCACTCACCAATGACTCTAGAGAACCTCTGGCCCTTTCCCAGCGGTCGGCTTCCCTTGCCAGTAACTCTGTATCAGTAAATCCAACTTGCAACAGGTGTTGGCGCAACTCTGGCGAACAACCACTGAGCACCTGCTCTTTGACAATAAGATCAAACAAGACTTCAAAATCAGAGTCAGTGTGAACCTCTACCCAAGCCCACAGTGCTCCACAACAGTCATCCTCAAAGTCTACCCAAGACTGGTGAGACGGTTTCCTAAGGTTCCTAAACCTCAACCTATTCTCCTCCTCTGGGGAAACAGGAACCATACTGGGGGAACTGGGACTGGGATTTCCTACACTGAAATCTAAATAGCTGCCACCACTGGACTCAACCCTCCCTGGGGGATCCAGAAACTCAACACTGCGCGCAGGGGATAGTCTACCCTCCAGAGCTACTTTGCCTCTGGTGGCGGCCCTCTCAGCCTCCTCTATCCTTTCCTGCGCTAAGACCCTCTCGGTCTCCAGCTGTTGCTTTCTAATGCCCAGCTGTGCCATAGCCTGGGCATGCTCCAACCTGAGCTTTTCTAAAGCCAGCTGGTGCTCCCTTTCTCTCCTCCTATCTTCCAGCTCCTCTGGGGACAGGGAAAGGGATGAGGCGCTGCCTCCTATGCTGGACCCAGCAAGGGACTCCCTATCTATGGGGTCCTCACTATCTGCTGGCGTCCCTGTGCTATCATTTTCTTCCTCCTCTTCTGAATCTTCAGGGCTCCCCACAGACCCACCACCCTCCTGGTGTGAAGCCCGGGCCCTTTCCTCACTGCGCTCAAGGTCCCACTGACACTTTTGCCATAGGATCAGGCTGCTCCTAAGTTCGGACTGAGTGTCTAACTCATCCACCCCTATGTCTCTCTCTTCACAGAACCTTACCAACTCTCCCATACTGTATCTAAACAGATCACAGACATCAAAAGCAGGCTCCATTCTGGCAGACGTTCTAGAGAAGAGATCACACAGGGAACCTAGGGGTCTGAGCTAACACAGGAGTACACAATTCACAAGGTATCAGCAAGCTCTCTATCCCAGAGAACTCCACTCACTTGCCTAGTGCCAAACACCATTCATCCACACACAACCCCCCCCTCGGACTAGTAAGGCAGTTTCTACCACCCCTGACTTCTCAACCTGACCACAAGTGACACAGGTACCAGACTCTGGGCGCGGGGTAGGGGAACAAATGCACTGGACACAATTGCACAATGATACCTTCAGGAGAAGAAAATATGAAACTTCCAAAAAAACAATCCCCTTAAAATGTGGTCATCTAAAATGCAGAGTTTTGTGGTATGGCCAGTTACTACTAAGGTACAAGGCAAACACAAATCCTTATCCCACCGCTTGCCGCCAATGTTGGAAATGGGATCCCCGGCTGGCCAGGGCTTTCGCCAAAGTCAGTCAGAGACCACCACACCCAAGTCAGGGCAAGGGAGTTACACGCCAAGATAACCCCTACTCACCCTCTAGGTAACGTGGCGCGAGCAGCAAGGCTAAACTTGGAGGCGATGTAGGCTAAGTATTTGCGCACGCACCCCAGCAACAACAACCAAAGGCCCACCACAAAGGAAACTCCACACAAGGTTATATAAAAATAGCCTTTGTATTACACCAAAACACATTAGATAAAACACACACTTTACAATGTGCCAGCGGCACGGGCAGAATTTACAGGGGATATGTACAAGACAGGGCCACCTGGACCACTGTCAGGAATCAGAAGTAGCACTTTCAGAAATAATACTTTTGCATGTAAAATCACTGTAGCACACAATAAAACACAACCAGTAATCACTGGTAACCAGGACCTCACTAGCACCACCTGTACTAGGGAGAAAACAACCACCTATGTATTACAATACCTGTAGGGGTGTAAGCACATGATGCAATGCATAACATTCATTCAGAGGTGTAAGGGGGAAAACACATGATGCATCAAAATACATTCAGAGGTGTAAGCAATAACAATTGCGCCAATCTCACAAGTCACCACCTGTGACTGTCCATGTGTCCCAATGTCAGGGCCTAAACGGAGCAGCTGCCCACGAAGTGCTGGGCAGCTGTGTGAGACAATACTGGGGCCAACGTGGGAGCCTCGCTGGGCTCGGTGCCCCAGAACAAAGATGTGCCCCCTGAGCCCTCTTAGGGCTTTAGACCACACTGGCTGCCAAGAGCCTCGCAGGCTCTCAAGAATCACAGGCGCGAGGTCGCGCTAAGGAGAGGGGGCGGAGCGGACACCGGCAATGTGTCCCGACGCCCCCCTCTCCCCTTTCCAAGCACCAGCACTCACCGGGACGTGACGCTGCAGCTTTCCTCTGCCCGGCGGCTCTTCACGGGAGCTCCCGCTCCTCAGGGGCTCCCTTCCCACACTTCTCCCTCTTGTGGGCGGCGGGGCTCTCCTCTCCGCAACGGGGCCCCGCCGGCACCTTCCCGCCGCCTCTCCTCGCTGCTGGGCTCTCCTCTCCGGCGGCGAGGCGGGACTTCCGGTTGCTTCCCCCCGGGGCCGCGCACGGATTGGCTGGCCGGCCCTTCACTTCCGGGTCACCGCGGGCAGCGCGGCGGCCCGATTTAGGCAGGCAGGCGGGGGATGAACTCACCGAGGGGTGGCCTCCCTCGAGGCAACTTCAAATCAAAAACAGCGGCAATGTCCCGGGCAGGGTGGGCACCTGCCAGGGGACTCCTCAATCAGCAAAAGCGGCGTGGGCAGCCGCGGAAGGACAACAACAGCGCTCCCAGCGCTCAGCTGACAAGCAAAGCGCTTCTAAGCGCCAGGGCCGCAAATAAAGCGCTTCCAACGCTTCAGGGGTAAGAGAAAGCGCTCTCAAGCGCTAAGGGCCACAAGGAAGCGCTTCCAAGCGCTAGAGGCAAAGTTCAGGCCCCAAAGTCCTTGTAGGCAGGCAGGGGGCAAGGCTGGGCTCAGAGCCAGCACACTGGGTCTCCAGGCAGGGAGACAGTCCAAGTGGCGGTCCTCTGGCCCAGCAGCAGCAGCAGCCCCCTCAGGATCCTGGAAGAGAACAACTTCAGTGGGGACACAGCCCCATTTTTATACAGTGCATTCCTTTGTTCAAGGGTGCAGAGTGGGGGCGGAACCAGTCGCAGCTGGTTCTTGAGTACTCTGTTTACCTCAACCACCCTCTCTATTCACTGGCAGGGCTTGGGTCATTAGACACACCACAGGGGGGCGGAGCCAGCATTGTGTGGGGAAAACCCAGCCCATCCAGGACACAGGTACACTCCTCCCACACATCACTCATGCTAATCTCCCACTCACCACCGGGCAGACCCATCCAGACTTCCTGGAGCCTGGCATGCCAGCCAGCTCCAGCCAATCACACGCCAGCACCCTCACAGCACATGTACAGCCATGTCTAGAAATGGCGCTTCGCTACTAGACACATACATGCTGCATACACCGTTGCGCAGCATTCACTCACACGAGTTCACACATACCAGACTCAAGCCTGTACACCCCACGCATCAGGAACTACCAGGGACACATACATTCCCCATGCATTCCTATGGGCGGGCAGTCCTAGCTCAGCACATGCACTCAGAGTGCGCACGCACTTTCCACTGGGACACAGTGAAAGTGCGCAGAATCCCAAAAATCAACATTGCCAGGTCACCATTTAAAGCAAAAAGTCTAGGGGTGAACCTGCCCTAAGGGCCAAAGTCCAACACCTAGTGTCAGGGTGGGTTAGACACCTCACCTGAAAATGGCTTGGTCTACCCTCCTACTGTGGCTACGGAGGAGGGGGCGGCCTCTTTTGGTATGGTGGTGCGTAGGGCAGCGGAGGTCTTTAACCTTCAGCTGCCCTCAATGCCAGTCAAGACTAACATCTTGAGTGCCCCCTCCCAACCTTTGCTCCCCTTTAATGAATCACTCACAGCCGTCCTCCTTGGATCCTGGACCAAGCCCTGCACAGGTGCTCCTGAGTACAGGACAATTGCCCGCTACCACCGCCCCAGAGGACCCACGTTTCCCCAACCAGCACCCAACTCCAGAGAGCTTCGTGGTCCAGGCCTCCACTTCCAGATTCATCCATGGCACATTATCTTCCACTCCACCGAATAGGGAATACAAGAGGCTGGATACCTTTGGAAAGAGAATGTTCTCTTCCGCTAGCCGAACACTTCAATTGGTGAACACTGCATGCCTCTTGGACCGTTACTCCCACACAATCTGGCACTCGGTTGCGCAAGGTTTTCTTATGGTCTAGGAGGAGGTGCGAGCCATACTCTCTCCGGATATTGCCGACAGGAGGGATGCAGCGAAGATTGTCATTTGTTGTTGTCTGGACAAAACTGTTTCGCCGGGCAGATTGATTTTTTTCCATCGGTAGTCCTTCTGTGCCTTTTGATGGCTCCCATCTATTTGGAGAGGATGCGGTTCCCACAGACCAAGTGGGACAGGTAGCCAGAGGTCGGGCCAGTACACCACTTCCCAACAGCTGCAGCCTACAAGCTCCTTTAATGTGGCCTCTTACCACCACAAGCATCCAGTGGGGGGCAGGACAAGCTATTACCTGCTCCACTGGATGTCAATAACATTAGACCAGTGGGCACAACAAATGGTACTAGCAGGCTACTCATTCCCTTTGTGGCTATCCCTCTGCCCATGCCACCGCTTACGACCGGCTGACAGAGGACCATCTTTTCTTACTCTTCAAGGAAGTATCGACTCTCTTGGCTAATGGAGCTATAGCAAGGGTGCCGGCTTCAGAAGTAGGTTGTGGTTGCTATTCCCACTACTTTCTAATGCCCAATGAGAACGGAGGCCTTAGTCCTATACTGGATGATGGCCTTCGTCCCATGCTAGACCAGCACCATTCTCAGGGGCAGATTTACAACTTCTGGCGCATCTCTCCAAATCAGCAGGGATGTTCCAGAGCAGATGCACCACGTAATACCCCCCCTTGCGCCACCACGGATGTGTCACATTTACAATGCGGCGCACCATGGTTCAAGGAGGGGCAGATGCGTGATGCATCTTGTGGCGTACGGGCGGTGCATTGCTGGAGTTGCGTCGCAAGTTAACGTGGTACATCACTCCTTACGCCTGCTTCAAGCAGGCGTAAGGATTTGACGCAGCAGCGTCATAAAACTGACTCAGTGAAATCGTGTAGATTTCACTGCGTCAGTTTTACGGGGCATTCCTGCGAGCGAACGCCCACCCTGCGACAGAACGCCCACATGAAATCTGACGCAGGTTTCATGTGGCGCAGGGCTTTACAACATGACGCATCTGCCTAGATGCGTCACATTGTAAATAAGTTGCAACGTGGCGCATGGTTTACGCAAAAGTGATGCAACAGCGGCTTAAAAGTGTTGCAAGGGGCTTGTAAATCTGTCCCCTAATCTCTTCCCCAAACAGGAGAAATTCAAAATGCTCATGTTTGCTGAAGTTATGGCTGCTGTGTATATAGGAGACTGGATGGTGGCGTTGGACTTTTAGCTCGCAAATTGTCACATCCCCATCCTGTCCATCCACACACACTACCTGCGGTTCATGGTGAGCCAGGAGTACTTTCAATTTGCTGTGCTCCCATTTGGCCTCACCAGTGTCACTCGGGTGGTTCATCAAGGTGTTGGCAGTGGCTGCAGCACACCTGCAGGAGTCTGAGGTTCCAATCACCTACCTCGACAATTGGCTGTAGAAGGTGGGCTCACCCTAGGCAGTTGTCTCCAGAATACGGAGAACCTCCTACACTCACTATCAACATGCTGAAGTCACACCTGACTCTCTCTCCATCGCTATCTTTCATCTGAGCTGTTCTGGACACAGTGCATATTCGGGCTTATCCTCCCTAACGGTAAGTCCAGGATATTCAGTCAATGATACAGATGTTTCAGCCTTTATCCTGAGCTTCAGTGAGACAGACTCTGAGGCTGTTGGACCTAAAGCCTCCTGCTAGTGAAGCATGCCCACTGGCATACGTGGGCTCTGCAGCGGAACTTGAAGTTCCAATGGGCGCAGCATCAGGGCAATCTATCCGACAAGGTCCTCATCTCAGAGGGAATGCAACAGACTTGCAGTGGTGGCTGACCAACTCTTCCTTTCCCAACCAGAACTGACTGTAGTGACAGATGCGTCACTCCTTGACTGGGGCACCCATCTGGGGCAGATGAGCAGAGGATTTTGGTCTCTGGGGGAGTCTGGACTCCATATAAACTTGTTGGAGCTTCGGACGATTTGCTTGAGATTGAAGGCCTTTCTACCCTCCATCAAGGGAATGTTAGTGCAGGTGTTCACAGACAACACCACTGCCATGTGGTGTGGCAACAAGCTCGGGATGCTCTGCGTCTCTTGACATGGCTGGAGCACCAGGGCATCTCCCTAATGGTTCAACACCTGGCAGGCTCTCTGAATGCCTTGGTATATGAACTCAGCCATCGATGCCTAGCAGGTCACGAATGGCATTACCATCCAGAGGTGGTGCAAGGTCTCTTCCAAGATTGGGGAGAGCCTTGTCAGCAGTTCAACATGGAGTTTCCAAGGTGTCTCTCGCTCAGAGGCGCTTTTTGTCTTGAGTGGAGCTCAGGCCTCGTGTGCGCCTTTCTGCCAATACCCCTTCTGCCTAGAGTTCTCAAGAAGATCAGGCTTCACCCCAGGCCCACATTTTTCTTGTGGGTGGAGATTAGGCAAGGAGAGTCTGAAATCCTGTGCTGTTGAGCCTGAGCATTGTTCCTCCAGCCAAGCTGCCTCTTCAGTAGGATCTTCTGTCACAACATCCGGGATGGGTCCTGCACCCAAACCTGCACACCCTCCGCCTTCATATGTGGAAATTGAGCGTTGACAGATGACAACCTTGACCTTCCTCTCGAAGTCTTTGATGTTATTCTGGATGGCAGGCATCCCTCCACCAAAAGTGTACATGCCTGCTGCTGGGACAAATTTGTAGCATGGTGAGCATTGAAAAACATTGATCCGCTATCTGCTCCTCATTCTCAGGTCCTATTATTTGTTCTTTCCTTGGCCCTGCAAGACTCTTTTCTGGGTACAGTTAAGGGCCATCTTTCAGCCACTTCTCATTTGCCGGACAAACCTTCCTGATCTGATAGAAACATCTAACCGCAGATTCCTTATCGTCGAATCCTCCCCAAGCACCAGACTGGATCCAGAATTATTCTCAGCAGTACCTCTGCACGTCAGTAGAGGGCATTGAGTGACTCCGTAGTGATGCAGTCTCACAAATGTCACATTAATGGAGTCCACATAAGCCCTCCTCCGACGCACTGACGACTGGTCCTTCTTTTCCCCAAGAGAAATGTGAATTTGCACTAATGCCCACCCTGCCCCAGCGACTTGAGACCCTCACAGGTGAGAAGCGACGCTATACAGACCCTGAATGATTCAGTTCCTCTGAATGTTTTTGGCCTACTTGGTTTTTTTTGGTTGATGGGGAAGTGTGCCTTTTTCTACCCTTTTCAATGTCCTCGGGGTTCAAGCCTTGTGAGTCCTGTGGACAACAAATATCCGCCCTGGACCCTAACTCGGTTTGCAGGTGGTATTTGGATGAACACCATGACTCCAACGAGTGCGACTCTTGTCATCCACTCCGATCGAAGGCAGAAAGAGAATGCCACATGAATGAATGAGGGCAATTTATATTGCGCTACTAAAACCCGAAGGTGTCAAGGCGCCTACCAAAACGGAACAAGAAAAGGGCAGGGCACAACTATAGGTATGTCCGCACAAAGAGATGGGTTTTAAGAGCATTCCTAAAAAGCTGAAGAGTAGGAAGGGACCTTAGTTCCAGGGGGAGGGTGTTCCACCACTTGGGAGCCAGATTAGAGAAAGCTTTACCACCCCATCTGGCTCTCCGAATACGGGGGACTGAAAGAAGGAGTCTGTTCGAGGAGCGCAGGTCCCTGCCGGGGCTATAGCGGGACAGAATGGAACCTATTCCAGTGGGGCTGCTTTTTGCCAAGGCCCTGTAGGTCAAGCACATGGTCTTAAACACTATTCGGTCCTCTATAGGAAGCCAGTGAAGTGATTTTCTGGCAGAGGTAGCCGAGGTGCGCCGGGGTAGATCGAGGACAAACCTCGCCACTGCGTTCTGGACCACCTGCAAGCGCTGCAGCAGGTTTTTGTTCAGACCCGCATACAGCGCATTGCAGTAGTCCAGACGCGAACCAACCAATGCAACAGCAAGTTGTTTCCTTGCCTGCTGTGAGAGGTAGTGCCTGATCCTCCTCAGTATGTGAATGATACCCCAACAGGTAGAAACAGTTCTGTTAACCTGTTTGCACATAGTGAGGGTGGGATCAATAATGACCCCAAGGTTTTTAGCGGAAGGGGCAGGAGTCGGGCAGACACCCAGTGAGTTTGGCCACCAATCGGCTGACCATATCTCCTCCTTACCTCCGAACACCATCACCTCTGTCTTCTCCCCGTTCAGTTTCAATGAATTATATATCATCCATTGTCCGACTGCCTCCATGCAAGATCTAAAGTTGGAGGCAGTCGAGATTACTGACTGGGAGAGAGAGACGAGGATCTGAGTGTCATCCGCATATGAAACTACCTCCATCCCAAAAGATCTAATTAGTCTGGCAAGGGGGGTCACATAAATGTTAAAGAGGGTCGGACTTAACGCCGACCCCTGAGGGACCCCACATTGCACAGACAGGGATGGAGATAGAAATTTGCCCAGCATCACTCTTTGCTCTCGTTGATCGAGGAAAGAGGTGAGTAGCCTGAGGGCTGTCCCCTGAACCCCGATCTCCCCCAGACGAGATGTTAAAACTGAGGGAGAAAGGGTGTCAAAGGCCGCCATAAGGTCTAAAAGGATCAGGAGGGAGGTCTGACCCTTATCCACACGTGTGCGGATATTGTCGAGCACTATGGTCAGGGCAGACTCAGTGCTGTGCTCCCTCCTGAAACCGTGCTGGGAAAGATCCAAACAGCCCGAGCTTTCCACGAAGGCGGCAAGATGTTTATTTAGACGAGTTTCTAACATCTTATTTATTTTTTTATTTTATTTTCAAAGTTTTATATAGCGCGGACAAGATCTTTGCAGATATCAGAGCGCTTTACAGTAAACACAGGGTAAGGGAACAAGCAGGAGAGTAAGCAAACTAGTGGGTACAAGATAGTAATGGGTAGTAGGTGGGTAGCAAACTAGGATAGTAACCAGATAAACAACTTGTGAACGAATAGACAATAAGATAGGCCTGAAAAAGCAAACTATTAGGTACAAGATCGTAGTGGGTAGTATGTGTGTAACAAACTAGAGTAATAATCTGATAAACAACTTAGTACAATAGACAATCAGAATAAGCAATAATACAAAGTCTGTGCACAGTCTTCGGTACAACCAAAAAAGGGTTCAAGTGTGACTAGCCATAAGGATGGCTTTTGCTTCTTTCTTAAAGAGTGCAGTGGAGGAGATAAGCCTGGTTTCGGGAGGGAGGGCATTCCAGATCCTGGGTGCCATTCCTGAGAAGGAGCGCTTGTAAGTTTTTTCCTTCCGGAATCTTCGAGGTTTCAGGAGGAGATTCTTTGTGCTTCTGTTGTTTTTTGAGCCTCCTGATAAAGTCAGCTTTTGAGTGAGGTAGCTCGGAGACTTGTGGTGTACAGCCATGTGCGTCATACAGGCAATTTTCAGCTGTATTCTGGCTTCAAAAGGGAGCCAGTTCAGGGATTTTAAGTCAGGGGAAATATGCGAGTGTTTTCTAGAACCAGTGATCAGTTTCGCTGCAGCGTTCAAGGAGGCTCTTAGGGGTGCTGTTGTTGATAGGGGGAGTCCGCTGAGAGCCACGATTCCGTAGTCTATGCGTGGAATGACTAGGGCTTGAACTGCAGTTTGGAAGTCCTTAGCTGGGAGGAAGGGTTTAAGTTTCCTCAGAGTGTTGATTTGGAAGTTAGCTCCCTTAGTTGCTTTGTTGATATGCTGCTGCATGTTGAGGTTGGCGTCAAGAGTGATGCCTAATGATTTCACGGAGTCCACGATGGTGGGTTGGACATTGAATGCAGTTAGGTGCTTAAGCCAGGTTTGAGTGGCGGAGATTTTCGCCGGAGGTGAGATTAGAAGGAACTCAGTTTTCAGAGCATTTAGTTTGAGATGATTATCGACCAACCATGATTGGGTGTTTTTGAGCGTAGAGTTCAGAAGTTTGATGTCTTCCGGGGATTGTAGTTTGAGGTAGAGTTGAGTGTCATCAGCGTACATATGAAAGTGTACATTAGATGCTTGGAGCAAGGTGGTGAGTGGTTCCATGACTAAGTTGAACAATGTGGGGGATAGTGAAGATCCTTGAGGGACGCCTAATGAAACAGGCACAACTGGGGATAGCACGTTGTTGATCTTGAACTTCTGAGACCGGTGATGTAGGAAGGAAGTGAACCATTTGAGGACAGTTCCCGATAGACCCATTCTGGTGTTAAGCAGCTCAAGTAGGTTCTCATGTTTGACGGTATCAAATGCTGAGGAGAGATCAAGTAGGATGAGGAGGCAGGAGTCATTGCGGTCTAGGATTTGGAGGGCGTCGTCAATTATGTGTGTCATGGCCGTTTCCGTACTGTGTCTTGCTCGGAAACCTGATTGATGTGGGTTGAGGAGGTCAAACTGATCGATGTGTTTAGTCAATTGGAGTTGAACGCATTTTTCCAGCAGTTTGGCCAGGGTGGGGATATTGGTGATAGGGCGGTAATTGTTAAGGTCAGCAGGGTCAGCTGTAGGTTTCTTGAGTATAGGCGTGACTTGCCCAACCTTGAGGGAGTCAGGTATGAGACCTTGTTGGAGGGAACAGTTAATGATTTTAGTCCAGAGTGGGAGGAGCAGGGGGTGAAGTCTTTTACAGCATTCGCAGGTAAGGGGTCAGTGAAGTGATTAGAGGGTTTCAAGGTGCCCAGCAGTTTGTTAATTGTTTCTTCTGAGTAGGTGTCGAAGGATGACCATGTCGCATTGTTTTTAGGTTGAATGGAAGTTATGCCGATGGGGTTGGAGTAACGGCCAACATCATTGAGGAGATCGCTTCTTATAGTATCGGTCTTTGTCTTAAAGAAAGCAGAGAATTCTTCACAGGTTGGTATATCGCTTGAGGTGATGTTTGAATGTAGAGGTTGTTCCTTGGTTTGAGTTTTGACTAGTTCAAAAATTTTCTTGGTCTATTTTTTGCCTTATCGAGCTGAAGGCTGAAGAAAGCTGATTTTGAGCGCTTGATTTTCCTAAAATAGGCATTTCTCTTCTTCTTAAGATTTTTAAGGTGCAGAGCTGAAGGGTCAGATCTCCAGGTGCGCTCAGCCATTCGCATGGCACGCCTGTCTTCATTGAGTCTGCCATCATACCATGGGTTTGAGTTCTTGGTGGGAACTCTCTTCAGCTGCAGGGGGGCGACTTCGTTGACTATTGAAGTCATAGAGTTGAGATAGAGGTTGGTCAGAGATTGGACGTCTGATGCGCCAGTGGGGGGAAGGAGGAGACTGCAGCTGTGTGAAGGCAAGGAGTTGGGGTTACGTTTCTTGAAGTCCCTTTTCCAGATCTTGGATTTGAAAGGTTGAGCCGGGTTAAGTTTGACTTTTTCGTTGATGTAGAATGTGATAATGTGGTGGTCTGACCAATCGCAGGGTTGAATTGACCCCAGTTGGGTAGAGTCCTCTTTGGCGATGATAAGGTCAAGGATAGAGCCTTTGTCATGTGTCGGGCTGTTGCAGATTTGGGTGAGGTCAAGCGCATTAAGGAAAGTTTTAAGACTATTGACCACTGCATCTTTCTCTTCGTTCCAGTGGAGATTGAAGTCACCCAGGTAGATTTGTGTGTTCTGCCGTCCGGAATTGGCTGAGATCGTGTCCATGAGGTGTTGGGTGAAGGTGAGGTTGTCCCCAGGCGGGTGGTAAATGATATGTAGAGAGCATACAGGTTTCCCTCACTGTTGACTTCGAGGCAGATGAGTTCACAGGAGGTGAGGGAAGGGGAGGTGCCTTGAGCAACGGAGAGGTTGCTCCTAAAAATGCATGCGATTCCCCCGCCCGTCTTGCCGGACCTGTCGAGTCTAATGATGTGGTAGTTGGGGGGGGCAAGAATGTCCATTATGGGTGTGGAAGATTCAGATAGCCAGGTTTCCGTTAGAATGGCTAGGTCAAGGTCCATTGTTATGATGAGATCTGCGATGTCGGAGGAGTGTCTTGGGGCTGATCTGCAGTTGAGTAGGATACATTTGAGTCTGGGGGTGAAAACGGTGGTAGAGGGTTCTAGAGAGAGGGGGACTTTTCTAAGGTTATCTGGGATGGAGCTTCTGTTGTTTTGAGTGGGGGGCCTAAGGGGATTTGAGAGAATCGTGGGTATGGAGAGGTGTGTGGTGGAGGTGAGGTTAAAGGGAACTGGGCCATATGAGCGGAGGAGGGTGTGGATGTCGTGGATCGAAAGAGGATTGGGGGTGCGGCGAGGGCGGTTGGTGTGGTTGCGCGCCGGGATAACGGGCCAATGTGGGGAGTGTTGAGTGAGAGGGGCAGTGTGGACGCTGTGGGACTTGTTGGACGAGGAAGTGGTGTTTGTAGGGGTGTGTGTGAGGAGGAGTTCTTTGATGGTGCGAAGTTCTTCTTTGACTTGGAGGAGGGTGGACATAATCATGTCTAGTGTAGGATTGGAGGTGGTGTTGGGGATGAGAGCCGATGGTGGATGATTGTAACTGGAACTGGAGTGTGGGGGGAGGGGTGCGCTAGTGTTAGTGCAGGGCTTTGCGGTATTGGTAAGTGGGATGGTATTCGGCCGGTGAGCGAGTAACTGGGTGATGGGAGTGAGAGGAGTAAGGGGGGGGATAGTGGTGTAAGTGAGGGCGTTGGTGGGAGGCGGTGAGGGCGAGTTGGGGGATGAGTGTTGGCTAGGGAAGGTAGGGGTGCAGGTAAGGTGGTGGGGGCTGAGAATGGGGGGAGAGAGAGGGGGAGGAGTTGTGGTGAGGTGGGTGGTGTGTTCTGAGAGACTAGTTGGGAGAGTGGTGTAGTAGGGGCTAAGGGTGGGGGGGTGATAGGGTGGGAGAAGGCCATGTTGCGAGGAGGGGGAGATGAGTTAAGGGGGGTGGGGAATTCTGCGGGAAAAGTAGGAGGTGCGAGGTGGGGGGTAGGGGGTGGGGGTGTGGATGATGTGAGAGGGGGAGTGACCTTTGGATGAGTGGATATACTTTTGCTGTGCCCTGTATGGCTACAGGAATATTTATGTTTTTGTACATGCATATTTATCCGTATATACATGCACAGGCATATACATCCAAAATCTTGAACAGATCTCCCTCTTTCTGCATCATTCAATGATTGGACGTCCCCTTTTTCAAAATCGGTTTCTCAGGATAATTTCCTCGACGATCAGTGGGTGTACTTTATTCATTTCATGTGTTACTGTGGCTAAGCACGTGGTGTATGCTCCTTCCATTTGACTTTTGAGCCTGAACTCCATAGAGTATTGTCCTTGGCCCCTTTGCATTCTCCGATCTTAGGTTGTATCCCTTTTTAGGGCTGCCTCTTTTACTGGTTCTATACCATATTTCTAACTGTCTTATAGCTGTCTACTCCCTACAGGCTTCCATAGTCCTTCTTGGGGTTCAGTCCTTTTGGTGAGCATCTTGTTTCACCTATCATTTTTTTGGATAGTCTGGGCCTTTTCTATCTTTTGGAGTTGCTCCTCCTATTTGGGGATCTTTTGCGAGGTCAGTTTGCAGCCCCCTTCCCAAGGATGGTATTGCTTGGTTATCTGATTCTAAGATAAGGAACTTGCAGCAAGATGTCTTAATCAGACTAATATAGGTGCCTTGTATGTCGCTTCCTGTACCGAGCCGAACAACGTGACCTACTGACATGAAGGTGTACTGCTCGAAAAGTTCTGGATCCAGTCTGACACCAGGGGATAAAGGCAAGGAATCTGAGGCTATATAGAGTCTCTACCAGATAGGGCATTACTGAAGGTAAGTAACTTGTGCTTACTTTCAGTAATGCCCTATCTGGTTGCATTCGGGCCCAGGGCACGCCAGCAACTAAATGTAAGTGCAATCTACTAATGTCTATTAAGAGAACATAGCCTTTCTTATATGAATAGGCAATTGTACTTTTTCTCTTTAAGATCAGCACTGTACAGATATGGAAATCTTTGCACTACCCAGTTTGACCTTTGTCTCTGCTGGAGACACACAGAATAATAAATTAATAGCCCATGTTTTTCCTTTCGGTGTCGAAAATCATAACTGCGGCAGTAAGGGTGATTCTGCAGTTTCTAGAAGAAAGGTCGTTCTGCAAAAACTTGTCTACATTAATAAGATGACATATAAGGGTGTTGAAGAGTAGGATACAGTACCCTTAGTATAAACAGGTCTCAGTGGGAGAAGATGTCAGACGTAGGAATGGGGGCGGAAGCAATGGCTGCAGGAACAGAGGGAGCTACGCATTGAGCTCGGCCCGTTGCCCGTTCAACCAAATTTTAGCTTCCCCCGACTAAGGGGCGTTTTAGGGGAGCTTTGACCAGTGGCCCAAAAAGATCAACTCTGCTTCTCTCGCGAGTGCAGCCGCTGAGAGTGCACCTTAGGCAGACGCGGAGGCAGCCTTGTTAGTTCCGGGTGCGGCCTGAATCCACCTTTAAGGCTCCATTCGCCTTTTTCTACAACTTACTGCTGTGTCCCCCACTGTGTTCTCCACTAGCCCACCAGCCAATAACCCTCGCTAGGGCTGGCTGCAGCCATCAAGCCAAGAGGGGAGCAGAGATAATCTCCTTGCTAGCTTGAACCTTCCATTCTGTCAGGCGCCTCCCCAAAAGGGTAGCCAAGGCAAGGCAAACCAAGGCCCTGGAAAGGCAAGGACTGCGACAGCAGGACAACCAGATCTGGATCCAGGACGCCTTTAGGCAGTGGTTCCCAAACTTTTTCGACCTGTGGCTCCCTTGACCTAATTGGCAGTTGGCCGTGGCTCCCCACCATTTTTTACTGGTGGGGGGATGTAAGCCTGACCTCTGGAGTACTTCCAGTTTTCTCCCTGAAATTAATTGGGATGAAGCCAATGAAGGTATGTAAAAAGACAAACTACAAGCTCAAGAATGCACTACTAAAAGCTCCAAAAAAAACAAAGAGCAGCTATATGCATGCCTGTTCTGTGCATTAAAGGAAGCTTGCATTGTTGCAACCTCTGCTGTATCTGTTTTATGGTCAGTTAATGATGCTTTGTGAAACTTTTAATTATGAAAAAGCCTGCTAAAAGCATCTTCTTGTTGCTGCATTTCCCATACAGACATTCTTTTGCTTCCCTCTCTCTGCCTTCATGTCCTGCTTTCCTTCTCTTCCCCTTTGATTCTTTCACACTTTGTTTTACCCCTGTGTATTCCTTCTTCCACCTGCTGCTTGCCCTTGTTTTCTCAGACTGAAAGTCTTGGTGTCAATTTAGTTTCTTGTATTTCTCATCCCTCTACGCACTCATCTTCCCAGAAATAAAACATATGTGGCCCAGTCTCCTGCCCTTCTCTGGCTTGCTGTAAGAAAAATACATTTATTTGCGGCTGCTTTTATGTTATGGGCTCATAAATACACAGATTTGTGCTACGTTGCTGCGATGCCCCTCTACAATCAAGGCTACTGGTATAATGCAGCAGTGAAAGGCCAGATTATAGGGCAAGAAAGGGGGCATATCCGGTAAACATGTGGAACCTCTTTTCATTACAAACCACCTCTACAGAACATTAAGCACATTTTATATTTATTATGTATGTGTCTCATTAGGAGATTTGCTGGGATTGAAGAAAAAGGGGCCTAAAAAGGTGCAATATGTTTGAGCTTCTTTGATTCTCTGAGAGCCTGTTAAAATAAGTGCAGTAGTAAGAAGAGTGTCAGTGACCTAAACATGGGTTTGTGTTAATACTTTAATAAACGTAATAATGATAAAGAGGTAATCACTGACCCGCCTGCCCCTCACATCTTCCATTGAAGTGTTTCAGGTTTTTGTTTCCTAGTGTAGACAAAAGCCCTCCCACAGTGCATCAGATGGGAATGGTCACACCCTTTGGGCAACATTTCCAGCTCTTTAAAAGACAAATTACAGCAATCAGCTGCGCCCCTGGCTACTCTTAACGGCGCACTAGGGCGCTGTGGCGTACAGTTTGGGAACCACCGCCTTTAGGCATTAACAACACAGAAGGTGGTAGGTAGGTGACCTCCGCATTTCAGAGCACGTTTGATCCAGTATTCAGGAGGAGGGGCGGGACTAAGCTCCTTATCCAGCCTTTACCCCTCTCCCCCAGCTGACTCCCCCTCCGCTACCTCGCCAGTACTGGCCTCCGTGCAAATAAACATAATCAGCCCCCCATAACTCAGACTTCCCAGTCCAACAGCCCTTACTGTCCCAAGGGACCAATAAAGGTACCACCAGCCTTGTGGCAATCAGCAGTGCAGAATTACCCCCCAGGAACTGCAGCAGGGCTAAAACCATTGTCAAAAAGAGATGTACGGCCAAAAGAGCGGCCAGAAAGAGACACACAGACAGCTTGCACAAGAGTCCGGGGCATGCAAAGGGGATCAGGACAGTATCCAGCCTGAGCCGCAGGGGCCACTCAAGCACAGTTACTAACTCATTCTTCAATGGAGAGTGGAAGCCTGCAGAGCAAGAGCCCAACAAAAGAAGGATCACTCGATAAACCCCTGCTCGACCACCCACGGGGGAGAATCCAGGACTATTTTAGAATAGTCACGCAAACAAAGCACCCACGCCCCGACCCCAGAAAAGGCCCAATGGTAACAACAATACGCTCTTTATCTCTTAACAAGTCCAGCTACCACAAGCTCAAAGCAGCGCAAGTCCACGGAGAGCAAACTTAGGAGATCAAACTCCTACCTCATACTCCAAAACTGTGATACTCATGGACTGGTTGCGCAAAATAACTATCGCAACAGCGCAAATTCACACAAGGCACCTCTCACAGGAAGCCGTTACTCATTTAACCCGTTCGACGCTCATGACGAGCTCAGCTCGTCATGAGGCACAGTGGAGCTGGGCTCATGACGAGCTGAGCTCGTCATAACAGCCGCAGAACGAACACGTGGGGATAATTCCCCTCCTGTTCGGGGCGTTCCATTGAGTGGGCATAGTCGTGACGAGCTCAGCTCGTCCTGAGCACAGCTCCACTGTGCAGCATGACGAGCTGAGCTTGTCATGAGCACCGCGGCGCCGCACGCGGCCCTCCTCCCCCCGCACTGCGGGGGAATTTGCCCCGCGCGGAATGGGTTAAGCCCTCCAGTCTCCGTGGAGCCACGATCCTCACAAAGAGTCCATTCGATGCATCACATCAGACCCTGAGCTGGGGCTACTATCAGAGGGATTTTTAACAACTTTAGAAGCTCAAATAGACTCTCAAATGGAAGCATCACTTGCCAAAACCACACTATTCACACAAGCACGGAGTTACTTGTGATGGTGGAACATCTCCGGGCAAGGTTGGATGCTGGTCAAACGGCGGCGCTTATTTTGTTAGACCTTAGCGCCGCCTTTGACACGGTGGACCACAGCATCCTCCTGCACCGGCTCGAGGAGACTGGTATTGGCGGTCAGGTGTTGCAATGGTTCCGCTCCTTTTTAGACGACCGCTCCTTCTGTGTTGCCATTCCTCCCTTCAAGTCCAACTACCAACCGCTGGCCATGGGGGTTCCGCAAGGGTCCTCGCTGAGTCCCACGTTGTTCAATCTCTACGTGAGACCGCTGGCTGATGTCGCTAGGCAGTGGGGCCTAACCTTGGTCTCATATGCCGACGACACACAGCTGGCGGTTACTCTCAGCGGGGACGCGGAAATTGCGGCCCCCAGGTTTCAGTCTGGACTGAAGGCGGTGGCTAGTTGGCTGACAGGCAATTGCCTTCAGCTTAATGCCACAAAGACGGAGGTGATGGTCGTCGGTAAGGGAGTGGAGCTGTGGGGCGACCAATGGTGGCCTTCAGAGCTGGGACCTACTCCGACCCCGGTGTCGGAGGTGAAAAATCTCGGGGTATGGTTGGATGCCGGCCTCTCCTTTGTAGGGCACACACAAAAGACTGCGGCCTGTTGTTTTGGACTTCTAAGGGGCTTGAGACCAGTACTCAAGTTCTTTGATGCCCCAACCAGGCAACTGGTGATCCAGGCTACTGTCATCTCTCGCCTGGATTATGCCAGTTCTCTCCTGGCTGGGGCTAACCAGGCCGAACTAACCCGTTTGCAACGGGTTCAGAATGCCGCGGCGAGAGCGATTGTTGGCCTGCCCAGATTTAGTTCTGTGGCAGGTGTCCTTCGCTCTTTACATTGGCTTCCGGTTAGGAAGCGCATTCTCTTTAAGATCTTGTGTCTTGCTTTTAAGATTCTGAGAGGTATCGGCCCGGAAATTTTGTCGAGCTGCCTTTCCTTTTATGTCCCCACCCGCAGTCTCCGTTCCCAGGGTTTGGCCCTTGCAGTGGTCCCCAGATTCAGGCTCAGCCGTATGGGAGGCCGTTCTTTCAGGGTCGTGGCTGCATCAGCATGGAACTCCCTCCCTGTTGAAATTCGTTTGATGGAGGACCTTTTGACTTTTCGGAGGGCGATAAAAACTTTCCTGTTTTAGTGGCTCTGTCTTTATTCTCTGTTGTGTTGTGTTTTGCCTTGTCCTTGCGCCGGGACGCTCCTTGGCTGGAGTATCTGTGCGCACAATAAATCACCTTAACATAACATAACATAACATAACAAGCAATTGTCACCAATCATTCCTCGCTGCACCAATCATATCAAGGGGGAGGTGGGCAATCTAGTCCAGCAAACTCTGCAATCCTATACCAGGAGGATTTCTCCATCCACAAACAGGACAATAGCCAAAGTCCTCCTCAGGCAATCAAAAAAAAGGGAGCTGCAAATTGACTTAATTCAGTCGAAAGCAACAAGCCTAGTGGATTTAGGAAATAGGCTAATGCTGATTGAACACACACTTGGCCAGATAGATGTGGGCCAATTTTGCTCTTGTACCCATTTGACTGATAAACTGTCTTCATTACCAGAAATCCTGCGGGCCTTATTAGACAGTGTAAAAAAGAACTGCTTCCTAAAGAATCTTTAACCAGACAACGCAGGAGTGGCAACCAGTACCCTCACACCAACAGGGGAATGAATCAGCATCCCACTCGGCAATCCTTAGGCTAAGTGGAAACATGTCTGCTAATGCCAACGTAAATGCTAATGTAACCTTAAGCTCCCACCTAAATCCTCAGATACATGCAAGTCCCTCTCAGGACACCCCTAACATTCATCTTGGAAGAATTCTCCCTCTCCAGAAGAGCAAAGAAGAAATTGAAAAAACTTTCCAAAAAACAGCACCTTCAAAAAAGGCACCCAGGGATATCAGGCTTATGTGCCGGCACAGGACCTTCTAAGCAACAAGAAAAGCCAGCCGAATTCTTTTAAATTTTTAACAAGAGTTCTAAAGCAAGTAAAAATCTCAGCATAACCAACTTAACAATAAACGATTCAGGGGGTCTGCAATCAGAAAAAACAACAGTCTTTCAATCTAGGAGCAACACAGGGCACCCAAAGACGCCAAATATAAATATCACATAACTGTGGCAACTTACTTGACCCGCTGTTGATTCCCCCCCCTACAATGGTCATGTTATGGCCTATGGGAGAAACGTCACTTGAGCATCAGTCTAGGATAGGAAACCTGACTTCGAACGCAGAAACCCCGGCCCCACTAAATGGAGCCCAACCTAGAGTCATCTCTCCTTCCGCTGGTACATTGGTGATTGGTGACGTCCATCCACTCTGAACCCCTACGGGGCGCTCTTAAGAGTACAACAAATGATCATGTGAGATACGAAGAACAGGCGAATGATAGCTTGACTATGGGCAGTAAGATCTCCAGGAACTCCACAAGAATCCCTCTATACTGCTCAGCCTCCGTGAACAAATGTACACCAAATCCACTCCAATTTAGAAAATCTTCAAAGGAGAATAAGGATACATGGGGGTTCAGTCGCAGCTCCCCGCAACACACACACAAGCAAGGGAGGGTCATTTACAACTAAGCACCCAGAGCCACTGCATTTAGGGACATCAAACAGGCATGCCAGAAAGAGAAAGCCCAGCACCCCTAACCCAGCAATTGGGAATACTAATGCATCCCAGCATCAAAGGAGCTGGGCGAATGGGGGAAGACAAGTTCATGGCAGGCCTAGCATTCACCCCCTACTACACTTCCTAAGAGCCAGTGGATATCTTGAATAGAGATAACCTCCTAAGATTATTCCAACACATACCAACCCTGAACCATCTCACCACAGCGGAACTTCAATTAGTAAAATGTGCTCATATCCCGGGCTCAAGGTTACTCAAATCCATTATAACCAATTGGGACTCAATAGCAACTAGAGACACCATCCTCAAAGAGGTTCCCACTTTTGAGGAATGGGGCATTGAGCTAGAGTTCATTCAGCCCCGGAAATATCCACACGTTTTAACTGAAGCCCCCCCCAGAGGAAGCATACTGAAGGAAGCCTGAGGAGCCACACATGAATGGCTAGTAAGGTCCATGCCGGTAACCAGGCCCCTAACGGTCCACTGTGGTCCCATGCACCGGACCATCAACTGGCAATCTGCAGCACAGAAACAGAAGGGGACAACCCTGCAGCCAACATCGAGGGACAGCAATTTTGATCTCGCAACCTAGCACAACAGAATTTTTTTCCTTCATACCTCCCCTGCCCCCTCAGACCAGCAATCAGGTACAGAAAGATCAACTTTCTATCACCTGCTAGAATGTAACGGGTTGGCTTCAACATTACGATCGAGACTGGGGCGCGATTTCTTAAACACTAGCAATATCTTTTTTTTTGTTGTGTTAATCAATTTTATTAAGTATATAAAACAGCGAAAAATACACCGGTTGCAGCTCATTAATCAACATATACATCGGATGTGAATCAATAAAACATATGTGCAGGGTCAGTCCATTCCAGTCCAGCATCTCAACCTGCATTACATTGACGGCGGAGCATGAGGCATTTGATACAACAAGGATTATGGCGGAATCATGTTGAACCATTTTCCCCATATTTTAAGGAACAATTCTGGGTAGCCTCGGGATTCAAACATGGCCTCCTCCTCGGCGCCGCACCAGTCCACGCCCCTTCACAGTAGGAGCAGCGGCACGCGACCAGTACATTGCTATGTCCCTTTTGGCCACAGCCACCGCTGTCCCCAGTAGGCGCTTATCCATTATTGAACCATCTAGGCCGTCAAATATCCCCAATATCATCCGGAGTGGGTCGTGAGGAACCTCCCATCCCAGGGCTTGTGCAAGCTTCCTCTCCACCCCCTTCCAGAACCTCTCCAACGCCGGGCAGAGCCACACCATATGGTAAAAATCAGCGGGGGATGAGCCGCATTTCGGGCAGTCTGGGGAGGGTCGAATCGGGCATGGAAGAGTCGCTCAGGGGTGAGGTAGACCGCGTGTAGGTAGTATATCTGCACCAGGCATTGCCTGGAGGACGTGGTTAGGGTTCTAGGGGCCATATGGGCATCTCTCCAGTCTGCCTCCTCTAGGGGGACCACCCACCCCTCCCTCCGGGCGCGCACCTTAGCTAGGGACGCGGGGCCAATATTCACTAGGGAGCGGTATATATGGGACACTCCTCCTTTGCCCAGGTTCCCCATCATCACCTGGGCCTCTAGCGGGCTGAACTCTGAGAGGGAAGTCGGTGAGGGGAGATGTGCATGGATGGCATGTTGTAGCTGCAAATAACGGAAGTGTTGGGCGTGGGAAAGGGCATGGCGCTGTTGTAGGTCTGCAAAGGCACGGATATGGTCCCCCACCCAAACATCTCCCAGGACCGAAATGCCAATTAAATCCCAGCGGAGGAATCCATTCAGGGACGAGACCTCTCGGAGCCAGGTGCCATGCCAGAGCGGCGTCTGACGAGTGAGTTTATGGTCCCACCCCCACGTGGCGCAGGGCAACGCGCCAGGCCAAGAGGACCGTTCTAGTGATCGGCACTATGGTCTGTGGCACTGGGCATCCGTACAGGAACGCCTGGATCTGCGGAAAGTCCGTAGTTTCCAGCTCCACGCGGTATGCTGGGTCAGACCAGCCGTCCGCATACCAGTTGTGAATGACTATCAATTTGGTGGCAAGGTAGTAGAGGTGGATCACCCCTAGTCCCCCATCAAAGGGGGGAATGCGGCTGTGCGCCAGGGACATCCGCGGCCGTCCGCCATTCCTGAGGAATCGGGACATGGTCCCGTCAAGTTCGCGAAACCAAGTGCAGTGTAAGATGTAGAGGAAGCGGGGTAGGACCATCATTTTGAAAAGGGCGCTTCTCCCTAGGGGTTGAGGGGAAGGGGTTGCCATTTCTTGAGGTCCGCCTTCGTCCACACTAGCAATATCTTATGCCTTCGGGAGACATGGTCATTGAATCCCACAGCATTGTATGGATTCTATGAACTCTTTCAATTGGCCACACAAACAAGTTTTTTTGGGCAGACCTCAGGAGCCTCTCCTTTTTTAAAGCAAGTAGACATATTATCAACTTCCACACCCACATGATGTAATAGGGACTTACAAGCTTCCTCAATATGAGGCCTAAAATGCGGACAGAAGACCTTCTCCTTGCTCCTCATCAACTGCTACTTTAACTCTTGCAAAACTTCTAAAGCATGTGGCATGGGATCCCTGTGCTAGAGTATAAAAGAACTCATTGAAAACTACCCTACTCATGAAATTGTCCTGGCAATGGACTTCAATACCAAACACCTGGGTCATCACTATAATGCTGTGCAAAAGACCAATGAACAAATTCAATTCAACAAACTACTCTCCACATTTGGTTTAATATCGGCAGACCAGACCCAAATTAATGCTGGTAAGGAGACCCGCCCTACTCAACGATTAATTACACTTTTATGTCAAAATGTTTAATAAGTCACCTCCAGAGCTCCGACATAGTAACGTTGTGCAAAAAGCGATCACAATCCCCTGGTCATAAGCCTGAACCTAAACCACCAGACAGTGGACACTGGCCAGGAGCTAGGCCACTCAACAGGAGACGAATTAAAGATCCTAGTAAGGAGAATTAAGTGGCCCCCTCACCATTTGTCCCAGGTGCCTAAATTGCTCAAGGACGGGAGACTTTGGCTAAAGGACCAACCGGGGACCTATTCTTATCCACCTGGGACCACATGACTAGAACTCTGGCCTCATCTTTCCTTGGACACAGGAGACCCCCAAAGCGAAACCGGCAGCATCCCAGTAGGCAAAACAAACCCCTGCTGCAATAGAGTATTTACCTAATGCGGAAGAACCTGCGGAAGAGAACTCGTCTGCTCAAATAACAACTTAACATCTGAAAATTTAGCAGCAGCTGAAGGGGCATGGAGAGCCCACAACAAAATGTCTGAGCCTTGAAACAAGCATATCAAGAGGACGAATGGAAAAACATATTCGAAATGCTCAAGGAAGGATCCCTAGCCCGTTTTTGGCAGTATGTGAGTAAGCTAAAATCCCTCGGGCCACCAAGGGCAAACACAGTTCCAGCATTAGTGTGGGAGAATCAGGTGAGGTGCCAGTTCCTCGCTCACAATATCCACAGCTACCTTGGGGCCTGCTAGGCCTAAAGTAGAAGAACACCAAGCTCCAATTTCATCTAAGGAAATAGTCAAATTATTTAAATCTATGCAGGCCAGAGGAGTGCCCAGCCCAAGTGGGCTCCCTGCTGGGATCTTTCAAGCTGCCCCAGAGAACTGAGCCGAGCTCCTAACCCCCGTTACTCACCACCTCTTACATACTGGGCAAAACACCTGAATACTGGAGAGGCTCAACACTATGCCCGATTCACAAAAAAGCGACCTCCCGAATCCATGCAATTAACGCTTAATAGCTTTGATAGACCTGGAAGCAAAAGCATACACTTGAATCTTGGGCAGAAGAAAATGAGCTGCTCCCTTTTTTCCAAACAGGCTTTCGAGGAGGAGCAGCTACCACTGACAACATAATGGCCCTATCAGCCCTCTGCCAGTAAGCTACCCAGATGAACCAACCTCCTCTTTTGCTGCTTTGTCGACTTAACAGCAGCATCTGAAAGAGACACGTTAGTGATAGATTCCTTACCTTAGAATATCCCCATGCATCAGACTGGATCCGGAAATTTTTTCATAGGAGGACCCTTGTGCGTCGGTAGGAGTCGTCTGCGGCTCCGCGTCCGTCGTCGGCGCCGGGATGACGTCGCCGGAGTACTTAGACGCCGCCCTCACGCGCTGACATCAGTTCTTCTTTTTTCCGCGCCAGCAAGCGCCAATCCGGAAAAAATTGTACCCTAGTCAATTTTTTACTAACTTTTTCGATACTTTTTGATCATCTTTTGAAGTCTCATAGACGGTAGGGATGCCCGGGTTCAAACCCTGCGTCGACTGCAGCCGACTGATGTCGGTTACCGACCCCCATCGCCGGTGCCTTCACTGTCTGGGCCCTGACCACGACGACAAGTCCTGCTCCAACTTTCGGGCCCTGACGTCGAAAGCTAGACGGGAGCGGTCCCGCAAGCTACTCGAGCTCCAGCAGTCAGCCCCGCGCCGCTCGAGGTCCCGGTCCGCGAGGAGGTCGAGGGACTGGTCGCGGGGCCGGAGTCACCACAGTTCCGGGAGTCGTCATCGGTCTTCGGGCTCGAAGTCCTCAGGTAAGAGGCACAAGAAGTCGAAGAGACGACATCGCTCTTCTGACTCCCCCCGAAGCTCGCACGACGCGGCCAAGGGTTCGGGCGACACCGCCCTCGCCGCAGGCGTCGCGGCCTGCTCCAAACCCGCCAGTCCCTGGGCAGGACGTGACGCCGGAGGAGATAGAGGCCTTCCTCGTGGCCATGAGGTCGCTCACTCCTCTGTCGGGTTCCGCGGCGCCTTCGGGCCCAGCCGTTCCGACTGAGTCCCCACGCGGGCCGGGTGCTTCGGCCTCGGCGCCGGCAGGTGCTTCGGTCCCAGTGCCGTTGGCGACTTCGGTCCCGACGCCGCAGGGTCCCGCCAGGTCCGGTTCTGGACCCGGGTCGTCGCCGGTCGACCTTACGACCTCGCCGGCGCCGGCCCCCAGGGTGTCGCCCCCGGCGCCGTCCTAGGACGCCGCCGTCCCTGGTCCTACCCTCGATTCGGGCCCGGCGCCGCTCGGCGCCACATTAGACGCTGCTTGGAGATTTATATTTCTACGACCCGGCTCCATACTTTGCACCTGAGTACAAGGCGATAGGTGACGCGGGGGATTGGGAGGAGTCCGAGGACCCTCTGGCACGTGACTGCCAGTTTTCTCAGAACTGGACAGGTGAGCTTGGGGAGGCCAGTGGTCTGGACACTTCGCCCGACACTGGTTTTGTCTCCCCTCCTATCGTGGCTATGGAGGAGGGGGCTGCCTATAGTGTGGTGCTGACGCGGGCTGCCAAGGCCCTGGGCCTTGAGCTCCCCGTCGCGGCCGTGCGAACTAACCTCCTCACTGAGGTCCTTAAACCGCAGGCAAGCTCGGCCGAGCCTCTGCTGCCATTTAATGAGGCCTTGTCAGACGTTCTTCTGGGAACTTGGTCCAAGCCCGCTACAGGTCCACCTGTAGACAGGAACGTGGCCAGGCGCCACCGCCCGGCTCTGGGCGACCCTTGCTTCCTGTCCACCCACCCCACTCCCGAGAGCCTGGTCATCCAGGCCTCTAACTCCCAGACCGCATACCCAGAGGCTCCCCCCGATCAGGAATCCAAGAGGTATGAGCAATATGGAAAGAAGGTATTTTTCTCCCTGAGTTTGGGATTGCGGTCAGTCAACACCGCATGCCTCTTGGGCCGTTACACCCACTCTGTGTGGGACACGGTCGCGAACGTGCTGCCACAATGTCCGGAGGAGGTGCAGACTAAACTCACCCAAGCCCTTGCGGAGGGTCGAGATGCAGCGCGGTATTCCATCCGGTGTGGGCTGGATACCACGGACTCACTGGGCAGAGCGATGGCAACGGCGGTGGCGATTCATCGCCACGCCTGGTTGAGGTCCGCCAACTTTTCGGCTGATGCCCAAAACACCCTTATGGACATGCCGTTTGATGGCCGTCGCCTCTTTGGCGACAAGGCAGACCATGCGCTTGAGCGCTTTAAGGAGTCCTTAAATCGGCTGCCTTTCGCGGCCAAGGAAGGGGCGCCCCCACACGTCCTGCCAGCCACGTGCCGCAGACTACCATCCAGCGCGGTGGCGGGCGTGGAAACCGCCGTGGCGGCGGTCGGGGACAACGCCGAGGCCAGTCCACACCTGCCCCTGCAGCATCCGCCTCAAAACCCTCCTAGTCCATGCTTTCAGGCCCACGTGATGCCAGTAGGGGGCAGGGTCCGCCATCACCACCACCACTGGCGCACTGTCACATCGGACAGGTGGGTGCTGCAAATCGTCCGAAGGGGCTACTCCCTCCCCTTCGAGACGTCCCCTCCAGCCATGCCACCTCAGTACCACCGCGTGTCGGGGGATCACTTGAAACTTCTGCAAGAGGAAGTTACGGCCCTCTTGGCCAAGGGGGCCATCAAGCGCGTTCCTGGGCCAGAAGTAGGGTGTGGTTGTTACTCCCACTACTTTCTGGTACCCAAGAAGGGCAAAGGGGGCCTACGCCCTATCTTGGACCTACGGAACGTCAACGGCTTCCTCCGGAAGGAGAAGTTCAAGATGCTGACTTTGGCTCAGGTCTTAGCTGCCCTAGACCCAGGAGACCGGATGGTAGCGTTGGACTTGCAGGACGCTTATTTACACATCCCCGTCCTGCCGGCTCACCGGCGTTACCTGCGGTTCACGGTAGGCCACGAGCACTTTCAGTTTACCGTGCTCCCCTTTGGCCTTACCAGCGCCCCATGGGTGTTCGCGAAAGTGGTCGCAGCTCATCTGCGCAGGTTAGGGGTTTCAGTCTTACCCTACCTCGATGACTGGTCGTTGAAGGCGGGCTCGCCCCAGACTGTCGTCAGCCACCTCCAGACTACGGCCGACCTCCTGCACCTGCTGGGGTTCTCCATCAATGTGCCGAAGTCACACCTGTGTCCCTCTCAGAAGCTTCTCTTTATCGGAGCGGTTCTAGACTCGGCGCTGTTTCTGGTTTATCCTCCCGAACAGTGGGTTCGGAATATTCAGGCTCTGATTCCGATCTTTCGGCCTTTATCCCGAGTCTCGGTCAGGTTGACACTGCGGCTTCTGGGGCTGATGGCCTCCTGCATCATTCTGGTCCATCACGCCCGGTGGCGGATGCGGGCTCTGCAGTGGGACCTGAAGTTTCAGTGGGCCCAGCATCAGGGCTACTTGTCCGACCATGTCTTGATCTCGGAGGGCACTGCAAGACAGTTGCAGTGGTGGCTCACGGACCGCGATTGGGTCAGCGGCAGATCCCTCTCCCTACCCCAACTGGAGCATGTAGTTGTGACGGACACGTCGCTCCAGGGCTGGGGGGGCCGCATGGGAGAGGCGGAGATCAGAGGCCTCTGGTCTCCGGCGGAGTCCCGGCTCCACATCAACCTTCTGGAGCTGCGGGCGATCCGGCTTGCACTGAAGGCATTCCTCCCCTCTGTCCGGGGGAGTGTAGTGCAGGTGTTCAAGGACAACACGACCGCCATGTGATACTGCAACAGACAGGGCGGGGTGGGGTAATGGACCCTATGCCAGGAGGCTCTGCGCCTCTGGCAGTGGCTGGAACATCAGGGCGTGACCCTGGTGGCTCAACACCTGGCAGGTTCCCTGAATGCCAGGGCGGACGAACTCAGCCGTAGGTGCATTATGGATCACAAATGGCGTCTGAACTCGGACGTGGCGCAAGGCCTCTTTCAGCAATGGGGAGAGCCTTGGTTAGATCTATTCGCCACAGAAGAGAACGCGCAATGTCATCAGTTCTGCGCATTGTAATTTCCAAGGCGGAACTCGCTCGGAGACGCTTTTCGTCGTGAGTGGAGCTGCGATCTGTTTATACGCCTTTCTGCCTATACCACTTCTGCCCAGAGTGCTGAAGAAGATCAGGGGCGACCGGGCCCAAGTTATCCTTGTGGCTCCGGACTGGGCACAAAGATATTGGTATCCAGAGCTACTCAGCATGTCTGTCGATCCCTCGATTCGTCTGCCTCTTCAGGAGGACCTTCTGTCGCAGCAGCAGGGGACGGTCCTCCACCCGAACCTGTCCAGTCTCTACCTCCATGCTTGGAGATTGAGCGGCGGCAGTTGAGGCCATTTGACTTGCCTCCTGAAGTTTGTACTGTAATTCTGGCAGCCAGGCGTCCCTCCACCAAGTCGGTATACGCCTGCAGGTGGAACAGATTTGTGGCATGGTGCACAGCAAAGGCTGTGGATCCACTCTCTGCCCCCCTTTCTGAGGTTCTCCTCTTCCTTCTTTCTCTTGCCCAGCAGGGCTCTGCTCTGGGCACTATCAAGGGCTACCTTTCTGCCCTTTCCGCCTTCTTGAGGCTACCTGATCAGCCTTCTTTGTTCAAGTCCCCGATTGTTAACAGATTCTTGAAGGGCATTACTCATATGTTCCCACCTGTTCCTTTCGTGATGCCCCAGTGGGACTTGAACCTGGTTCTACCTTACCTGATGTGCGCTCCTTTTGAGCCGCTTCATAACTGTCCTCTCCGTCTTCTTACACTTAAGACTGCTTTCCTGGTTGCCATCACCTCTGCCAGGAGAGTGAGTGAGCTCCAGGCTCTTTCCTCTAAACCTCCTTTGCTTTCAGGCCATCCGGACAAGGTTGTGTTGCGGACAAGACCCTCTTACCTGCCCAAGGTAGTCACAGCCTTCCACATCGGGCAGTCCATCACCTTTCCCACCTTCTTTCCGCATTCCCTCGAAAGAGGAAGAGAGGCTCCACCGTCTGGACCCAAAACGTGCGCTCTCATACTATCTGGATCGCACACGCCAGTTCCGGGTGGATGACCAACTCTTTGTTGGTTACGTGGGCGCTAAGAAGGGACGGGCGGTGCCCAAACGGACCATCTCTCGGTGGGTCGTGTTGTGCATCAAGGCGTTCTACTCTTTGGCTAAAAAGGAACCTCCTGTTGGGCTGAGGGCCCATTCCACTCGGGCCACGACGGCTACTACTGCCCTGGGCCGGGGAGTCCCCTTGCAGGACATATGTCAGGCAGCTATGTGGGCCTAGCTGCACACGTTCGCAAGACACTACTGCCTGGACAGCCAAGTCCGGAGGGATGGCTTCTTTGGCCGTTCCGTCCTCCAGGACTTTCTGGTGTGATTATTGGTTCGCAGACCCACCACCGGGGTTGGTATTGCTGGGGTATCTATTCTAAGGTAAGGAATCTATCACTAATGTGTCTCTATCAGATGCACAAGTTACTACTTGTGTAACGATATATCTGTAAGAGACGTTAGTTAGTGATAGATTCCTTACCGCCCCACCCATCCTCCCCGTTCTGCGAACCGATATCTAGGGTTAAGGCCATCCCCTTCAGGGCCCTAGTTTCATGGCACCAGTGATGGTTTTTATCATGGCTCAGCGTTTCTGCCGCGGAAAAGCTATGTATAAGAACTGACGTCAGCGCGTGAGGGCGGCGTCTAAGTACTCCAGCGACGTCATCCCGGCGCCAACGACGCCGGACACGGAGCCGCAGACGATGCCTACCGACGCGCAAGGGTACTGCTACGCAAAAATTTCCGGATCCAGTCTGACGCCTGGGGATATTCTAAGGTAAGGAATCTATCACTAACTAATGTCTCTTACAGATATATCGTTACACAAGTAGTAACTTGTGCTTTTGACAAAGTGGATAGACAAACTCTTTGAAGCGAAGATGGAATGCCCCAATTGGCTAAATTCTTTCAAACAGCCATAATATCCCTCCACTCGGAAACCTGGGTATGTGTGAAAACAGGCCCCACATCTCTTTCAGCCAAAATCTGCACGGCCGGAGGTTTGAAACAAGGCTGTGCGCTCACCCCTTTACTCTTCAACTTGTACAACGCTGATCTGGGTAAAGCTCTCTCCAACAGCTGTCTGGTCCCTCCCAGACTAGGCCACGCCCCCTACTTATTCTTCAATGTGCTGACATTGTCATCATGGATCACACCAAAGTAGGACTGCAACATGCCTTAACCAGCCTACACAAGTAGTGTATAACAAACCATCTAATCATCAATACAGAAAAACTAAGATCCTTGTACTTGGCTGGCAAAAGCACAAAAAACAAATCACTTGCAACATAGGTGCCACAACATTCAATTCAGCTCCAAAATACAAGTATTTGGGGGTCTGGTTTACAGAATCCATTCAACCCTCTGCTCACAAAAAAGATCTGATCAAGAAATCGACGGCCATTACTTACGGTCTAATCAAACTTAATAACAAGCTAAAAAGCCCGTCAGCAGAGGGCATACGAAAAGTATTTCAAGCTTCCCTCCTCTCTCATATGGGCATCACACGCTCCCGGGTGCTTGCGCAGAAATCCTGGAGCAAGCAGAGTGCTTGGGTTACAAAAAGATCTATACAAGCACATAGAGGGGTGGGGAGAAAGAAAGCCATAAAAGACACAGACAATGGGCTGAAAGAAAATCTAAATATTTTGAAAAAACTGCCCTCACTCACACACAATGTGTGTGACATGCTTCATCATCGGGTCTGCTTACAATACGTCCCCGCGTAGCCACGCAGGGGGGCGGAGCATAGGGAGGGGGAAACAAAAACACACTAAGGACAAAAACAGAACAACACAAAAGTGACAAACAGTGATCACACCAATATGTGTTGTCCTCAAGGACTGGGTGGTAGACAAAAAGTGCAGTTAGGTCGTGCTCATTAAAACTGGCTCCTGGATACCTGTTGGTACTTTATTTGTGGGTTCCAGGGTCAGGATTAAAAGGTGTGAAGGATGGTTAAGTGTTTAGGCAGGAAATCAAGATCCTAAAACACACCTCCTTATACTGTGATGGTCAACATGTTTCGACCGTTTTAAAGTGCCCTCAACTACGTTGGTCACGTCGGTCTTCTTCAGGACTGTCTATCTGTCCCAGTCCTTAATCACCTCTTACCTTTAATTTGGTAATTTGTCAGAGGGTTACCACGTGGAGGGTACTTCCACACCCGTGGAACATTTGTTACGAGTCTATTATTTCTTAAGGCTCGAACTGGTGTCGGGCGGGTGGAGTCCCAAAGAACACAACTGTTCCGGTGGAATTCTCCAGCAGCAATGGCGCCCGCCGTTCAAAACGCCGTGAAGGAAAAAGATCTACCAACTCCCAAATCATCTTTCCAGGGCGAGACTCAGGCTTGAGCTTGATTAATAATTCACTCTCGACGCGGACCTTATAAAATATTACATTTGAATCCTGAAATCCCCAGAGCAATCCTTAAAAAGCTGCCTTACAGATATATTTGAAAAAAAACAGATCCTTGTGGAATACTCAGCTCGAGAGTGCCCTTGCCACTATAGAAATAAATAAACCAACACTTTCTCTGCCTTATATCATAGGCTACCTGAAAAAAGCGTATTAATAAACAATTGCAATCATTTTAACCCCTTGTGGGCTCAGGCCGGCCCCTGGCCGTCCTACGTCACACTGGGCGTGTGCTCAGGACGGCTGGGGGCCGTCCAAATGCCGCCGATTCCCCAAGGCGGCGCAAATTCCCCTCCTGTGCAGAATTAATTAGTGGGTGGAGTTTGGACAGCCCCCAGCCGTTCTGATAACACGCCCAGCGTGAGGTAGGACGACCGGGCGACGTCCAAGCATGCAAGGGGTTACGCCCCGTAATTAAATCCCCGCAGCGCGGCGGAGATAGCGCCGCAGGAAAGGGGTTAATTCCTGCAAAACCGGGAATCAATAAAAACAGCCCTTCTTTACCCTGCTCAACCCATCATATTTGGCATTCAAACCCCAGCTTTACTTCTTCATGGCTCTCAACTCCAAAACCAGAGAGAGATTTTATATTTGCGATCGCTGCCATTCAGACCCTCCAGGATTTTGTGATTTGCGAAATCAGCACTTTTGTAAATAGGATGCGCTTTTTACAAAAGTGCTCGCGAAATCGGGGCTGGGCGGCAGAAAGCTTTCAGAACAGGAAAGTCCTGCAATTCGTTCACAGCAACAATATGCAGGCAGCAAGGGGGGGTTACTGTCACCTCCAGCTGCCTCGAAGACAAAGGTCAAGTTAAGGGGACATCAGGTGACTCCTTTTAATTGAGTATCAAAAGGAGTAATGTTATTAGATGAGCGCTTTGCCAGCCCAAACAGCTGTTCTATGGCGTTTCGACATTTAGCCTTGGTCACCTTTTGCTCAATGAGAACTCTTCTGTAAAGCGATTAAAGCATATGATTTATTTACTAAAAACCCAAGAAAGTCTTCAGAATTATGCAGCAGTAAGCATTTCCCACTGTGTTTGTTTAGTATTCCTTTTGTATAGCATTCTTTCCTTTTGGAGAATTGGTGCTGTGAGCACTGCCGATTAAAAACCAAGTGAACCAGTGTCCACACTTAGCAGGTGTTGTGTAGTGTTATTTCAAAGAAAATATGCTAATCACAAAAACGATTAAACCATAATTCAAAATATTTCAATTCCTTGATCTTCGTAGATAAAAAGTTTTTGATGGTGTTTGGTCAAGCAATGTGCGGTATGACGCACAATCTATTTCATTTAGAAGATGCCACTTTCACCTTTATGAGGAAAGTAGTTTATTATATAATGTAGTTGTGTGACATCACCATGTAATAAACACACAAACAAATAACAGGTCAAGTAAGACTTATTTAAAAACCTTTAGCTCAGTCCTGGCTAGCTGTGCACGTGGCCTGGACCCTCACTTAAATGCCACGGAGGGGAAACAAAAGTATACAGCTTGTTATCTCTTCACAGGTACTTAAGAGAGGCAGTTTTTGACTTTTTTCAGTCCCTTTGTAAGTAAGTGCATGCACTGTCGGGATGTCAGATGTGTTGGTCTGTCCGATGTGTTGGTTTGTCCAAGTATTTACAAAAATAACAATTTACATAGTACTTTATTTCTTTTATAGCATTACTCATCCCAATACAGGGTGTCAGAGCACTTTACATATAATACATTGGACATTGATAATAAATCATGTAAGTGTGTAGGTCAATGTACAAGATGTTACATGAGTCAGCGAGGGTTATACGGTGTAGGAGTCACATGTCCTTCACAGCGCTATATCAGAAGGATTTTAATGTATGAACTGCAATTAACAAAAAGATCTGTGTTCAAAGCAGCAACTTACATACCTAGCTCCATAAAATAAAAATCTCTGATCTGCATGTTACGTGATGTGCTTTGCAGGAGACATATTAACCTTCTAATACTTTGATGCAAATCTGGGACTACACAAAACACAGATCTCTCCAACAATTGCTTTAACCTACAGAGTTATCTCACCATTATTAATATTATTTCCTTAGATTTACTGGGCACCTCTATAGCAGATGCCTTAACCCCATAAAATATTTTAAAATGCAGACTTTGCAACCAATTGAGCAGTAGAGATTTACTGCCATGCTACTCCTTGTGGCCAATTTCTTTGTGGTAAGGCTTTGAAAGAAAAAGGTTATTCATTAAGGCCCAGATTTTGCATTGGGATTGCACTACTTATTTTGGCACAAGCCCAGAAAATATATAATTTGTTAAATCTCATAATGCGCTTAGATGTAATCATGATATACCTGATAAACATATGCGTGAGGTCTTAATATCTGATGTCACTTCCGGAGAGATCACTTCCTGTGATCCCACGTGCAATGCCACGCGTCGTGGCGTAGTGCTGTGGTGGCACGCGCTATGATGTCACTTGCGAACTACCTAACATGGTTAGTCCCCCACTTCTATTTTTTTTAAGACCTGTGCTCTGAAGAGGGTCTGGTGGTAGGAGGAAGGTGGGATCAGTCAGTATAATCATGTGTGCAACTTGTTGACTGAGCAGTTTTAGGTGCAAGGGCAGCCGGGAGAGACTTGAATTACAGCAAACCATGGTGTAGGCCTATAAGCAGGGTCGGTGGTGGGAGATTAGAAGGGCTGATGCCACTGGTCAGGGTAAGGGTGCCTGCACCCTGTTCTGGGGCGAGAGTAGACAGGAAGCAGGGAGCAGCATTGGGCACCAACGCATCCCCTCTCTTCTTGTTTCGGGACCCAGCAAGGATGCACTTAGGCTTGCAAGAGTGTCTTAGACTCCTGAGGGCACGCCAATTTAAAAGCAGAGAGTTATGATTAGCCCTGGGATCTTTATTTCTCTTGGTCAATCTCGCTCCTGGGGAGGTTACAGTCCAGCAAGTTCTCTGATTGGCTGCCAGCAACATGAGAAAAATATTGCTGCCAGCTATTACAGGACCAGGGTACTTAGCATAGCAAACAAATAATCTCAGACACTTTAAACATGCCTATTTGAAAGTGGAATGCTCTGCTAAAACAGTTTTCTTTGATTTAAGACTGAAAAGGAATGATTTAGAGTAAAATAAAGTGCTGCACTAATGCCGCTAAATTTCAACTATTGTGCCGCTAAATTTGCGAATCTATGATGCAATATCCTGGGGGGTTTGGCCACTGCTGATCTGCTGATAGCAGAATTTAGCCTGCCCTGGGCAAAAAAAATAACTGGGGGGGACGGACGGGGCATGCCGCTTATGTGACTACAAACTAGATTCATGGTTGCACTACCTGTGTTGCTGCCCTGCCATAGCAAATCAAAGCAGAACCCTCCTTTGGGAACTATACTTGAGTGAATAAGCAAGTACCCGCCTAGAGGCTTCTGCAATATGTTTCACACAAAGGGAACCCTACATCTTGGCCTGCTGTGGGCAATTCACGCAAACAATTAGGGATGCTCTCCAGCCTCGCTCTGGGCCCTGACCACACCCACAAATAGTCCAAAAGGTGATCCCGGATTACTTTATATGGAAGCCAGCATGAACTCTTCACGGACTAGAATTAAACAAAGGAAAAAATTGACTCATCCTCTTAACGATATGATTGTAGACGGAGCACACAGTACTCCGACAGATCCCAGTCTTTGCCCTGGAGGAAGCTACGGAGACTGGAGATTTCAAACTATTTTATTCAATAAAAGACTGTTTCAAACGTGCCCAAAGCACAAGCACTTTACCAAGAAACTTGGACTAATGATAGAACACGTGGTATTCAAGGAGAATGGGAGGGAAGGAAGATCAGGAACTCCACGAGCCAGATAGGTGACAGGCTGGTTACAGAGTAAAATGCATTTGTAAATACGAAAACAAGTCCCGAGCCAAACAAAGGCATCTAATACTTGCACTTTACTAGAATTTTGTAATCTTTGCCTAAGGGCATGTTCAGTATTACGTCTTTCCTTTTTAAAATGTTCTTTGTTACTGTATTGCAATGGTTCTAATTAACTTCTGCAAAATAAAAAAAATACCTGCATCTCAGCCTTATTCGCAGCTCCTTCCCTATGCGGCCTAGGTAGCCCAGTTACCTCACCCTAGCTACCATAACTGATCTGGCGGAGGGTGCTGGACAAAGATGAAAGTACCAGAGCACTTTGTTTACCTGTTTGTTCATCTGCATTTAATGCTACACATCTTGTGTTGGTGGTCCAAGTGCAGTGTTTCCTTCCTTAAGCATCGCGCAAGAAAACATTGTCCACACCTTCTTTTAGGAGCAAGAAAGGCCACTTTTATTTTAGGACAGGTGCATCATCAATATCATAAACATATTCATTATTTATTTATTATTTACATAATTCAACTCTACAGTGAGCCTACGAAACCTAAATCCCAAAACCCTGAACAAACTCCTGCCTACTAACCCTAGCCTACCCAACGCTACCCTTCAGGATGGCCAACCCGCTCCAGGCTGCCCACCCCCACTAACAAAAACCCGCCTACAAAAGAACAAAGGCACCCATCCTAACAGTGGCAAACCTACCTAAACTAAACAGTGCCTAGAGCACCGCAAATAACAAACCCAGAAATAAAGAAAGAAAAAGAAAAAAGAGGGAGGGTGGGTGGGGCAAAACAACCTCCCTTCACGCCTCCCGCCACGCAGTTGCTAATCCCCGCCTGACTTCCCCTTTTCATCCCTCTGCTAATCAGCCCCCACCTGTTGAATGTTCCTCGCGCGAACCTGCCCAGGGAGAGACCGGCTCGCGCCTGGCTCTCCCTGGGTCCCCCCTCGCGCAAGAAAACATTGTCCACACCTTCTTTTAGGAGCAAGAAAGGCCACTTTTATTTTAGGACAGGTGCATCATCAATATCATAAACATATTCATTATTTATTTATTATTTACATAATTCAACTCTACAGTGAGCCTACGAAACCTAAATCCCAAAACCCTGAACAAACTCCTGCCTACTAACCCTAGCCTACCCAACGCTACCCTTCAGGATGGCCAACCCGCTCCAGGCTGCCCACCCCCACTAACAAAAACCCGCCACCCAGGAAAACCTTTAGCGTTTTCCTGCCCCACCTAAAGGAAAGGAAGGAGCACACCACAACTGTACTTGAAGAACCTTGCTAATCAAGTCCCTGAGTTCAAGGAGGTAAAAAGAGAGGCCCAAAGCTGAGAGATGCACACCGTCCTCACAAAATAAATGATGTTCAGATACTTGTAAATGATAATGGTTCAAACTGTATATCCCCCAATGTTGACAAAAAAGGCGCATTGTCCTGTTCACTTTCCGTCTAGCCTTTTCCAGGGCAGAATGGGTCCGTGCCCCACGCCAGTGCAAACGGGGCACAAACTCAGTCCATATGAGCAGGGTGCTCTCCCATGTGGTTCGGATGATTTCCAGGTCCTGCTTCATTAATTTTAACAAGGTCAGCCCAGAGAGAGAAACCAAGTCATTCTCTCCCAAATGTAGCACCAGGAGATCCGGAGGGCCCCCCAAACACTGCGAAACCAAAGCAGCCAAGGCGGGAAAAAGCCCACCCCAGCGCATTCCCCCTGTTCCATGCCATGAGACTTCATGTGTCATACTGTTCAGGCCAAGTGATCTCCCACAAAGCTGGCTGGCAGCGGCTAAAGCTGCTCGTTTAATAAAAGAGTGCCCCAGTATCCACACCCTTCTTTTGCATCCGGCGACTGATAGCCAGGGACCTAGGAGAGAAAGAAATGTTAGACCAGCCAAAAATGCACTATTTCCTCACATACTTTTCACAACACTTGGAACGCCAACGACCAATGCGTCGGATCTGGGACCAGTCCCACCCCAGGCGGGCGGCCTCCGTTGCCGCACCAATTCTGAAGGAATGGGTACCAAACTGAACAGGGTCCTTCCCCAAACGCAACAAGACCTTGCGTAATACAGCCAACAATTGAGATGCAACTATGGGACTACCATCCGCATGACAAAATATGGACCCCTGGAGAAAATGCGGAGAGGACACAAACCCTTCCCATTCCCCAACCGGGCAACATGCAGAGACCCCACTCCTACCAAGGAACACCCACTTACCCCTCCCCATCTGGTCGGTTTTGGATGCCCGCAGCCAAAGTCGCACTCTGTCACTTTCCAACACCACCTCACCGCTGGTCATACCTACCCTGCCCCGCAACCCCAGCAACTCTGATGCCCGAAATGCCCCAAAGAACAACCACACAAAACACAAACGAAATTTGGCACACTCAAAAGCATCATGACAACACACCTCCAGTTCCGGCAACATCAACTGGAGCAATTCAAACGTCACGGGCTGCCGGAGCTGCTGACCCCCAGCCCGGAGCCTGGCCAAACCTTTCAACAATTTACGAACCAACACCCCCCCAACCGGATCCCTCCCCCACCAAAGCTGTCCATAAAAAGAAACCCCAGCCAATTTACCCGAAATGGTAGTGGGCGACAGGCCTTTGTCCGCCAGATGTAAAACAAACTGCAAGATGCATTGTTCATCAGACCAACCAGCCCTGAACGGCCCCATCGAAACCTTGCAAAACTGCAGAAACTCAGACCAGGCTTTCACATAACCCCGCCTGGTGGATTCAGCCACAGAATTTTCCACCAAGTGGTGAACCCTCAATCCCCCAGGTCCCATACGTACTGTGGGATCGGTGGTGGTGCCAGGTCCGCCCCAGGAGCTAACTTGCGGAACTCGGACCACTGAAAGCGAGACAAAGAGTCAGCGATGCAATTAGAAGTACCAGGAACATGCCGCGCTTTAAAGACAATATTCAGTTGCAGACACCGCAGCATGAATGCGCGCAGGAGCCGCAAAACCCGCAAATCGCGAGCCTTTTGGTGATTGACAAGGTGTACTACAGCCAAATTGTCCACGTGAAACAAGACGGAACGATTCTGAAACTCATCCCCCCATAGGTGCAAAGCAACCAGCAGCGGGAAGAGCTCCAGAAACGCAATGCTGCGACCCTGATCCTTCCAGTGCGCCGGCCAGCCGGCCGCGCACCATCGACCTTCCCAAAATATTCCGAATCCGTGAGCCCCTGACGCATCAGTGAACAACTGTACTTGCCACACCATGTCCTCATCCGCAAAAAACAAGGACACGCCATTAAAGTCTTGCAGAAAACGAAGCCAGACAGTCAAATCAGCACGCACAGCGGTGGTAATGCGCACCCTATGATGGGGAAGGCTTGCTCCGGACATGGACAGACCCAGACGTCTGCAGAACGTCCTGCCCGCCCGAACAACCCGGCAAGCAAAATTGAGATAACCCAACAACTTCTGAACAGTTTTCAAAACCACTTTCCGCTCCCCCAACACCAGATGTATGAAAGCAGACATTTCCTTCACTTTAGCCACAGGCAGTCTCGCCACCATAGACAGAGTATCAATTTCGATCCCCAAAAAAGTCAGGGACGTACAGGGACCCTCTGTCTTGTCCGGCGCCAAGGGGACACCCAATTCCTCCGCTAGAGCCTGAAAGATGTTCAAAGCCGACTGACACTGCCCAGAGCAACCCTCCCCAATGAAAAGAAAATCATCAAGGTAATGACAGACCAACGCGTGGCCACTGACAAAAGTGAATCGCCACTGCAGGAAGGTACTGAAGGTTTCAAACAGGGAGCATGACACTGAACAGCCCATGGGCAACACCCGATCCACGTAGAAACTACCATCAAAATGCATTCCCAACAGACTGAAATCCCAAGGATGAATGGGCAATAGCCGGAAAGCCGACTGAATGTCGCTCTTCGCCAGCAAAGCCCCAACACCAGCCGTGCGCACGAGCCGTAAGGCATCGTCCACCGAAGCATAAGTGACAGTTGAGTCAGCTGGATCAATAAAGTCATTGATTGAGGAACCCTCGGGCCAGGACAGGTGATGGATAAGACGAAACTCCCCTTCCGCCTTCTTGGGCACCACACCCAGGGGTGATACAATCAAGTCAGGCAGGGGACAATGCACAAAAGGACCAGCAATCCTACCAGCCGCAAGCTCTGCATCCAGTTTCTTCCGCACCACATGTGGACTCTCCTTCGCAGACTTCAAATTATCCGACCACCTGCCCACCCTGGGTCCCTGATACCCAATCCGAAACCCAATTTTGAAACCCCAAGACAAAATCTTAGCGGCCTCAAAATCCGGATAATCCACCAGCCAGAGATCAAGAACCTCCTGCCTAATAGGAGTAGGGGCCCTTGTAAACAGACTGATGGTGCTGCCCCCTGCCCCCAGAACCCCGTCCCTGATCACCCCATCTCTGGCCGGGAAAACACTGGGTGAGGGCGTGCTTCCCTCCACACTGTGAACACTCATGTTTATACCTGCAAGCGGGTCTGTTACAGGAACCTCTGTTAAAATGCCAGCAAGTGCCAGAAGCGGCTGATTGACCTCTGCCCCAAACCCCCGCCCCAGACTGAGCGGGGCAAGCTGAAAAGGGCCGATAAAAAACAGGTTGCCCGCTAGCTGTGTGGGTCGTAGCAGGAGGGTTTGCCGATGCCATCCATTGCAACCATAACTCAGAGTCAACCGCACCCCACGAACGCTCAGGAAAAGCGGCCATGCGCGCCCTAAATTCTTCATCGTAGGACAACCAAGCAAAGCCTCCAAAATAACTGTGAGCCTTGCGGATGACATCTGCATATTTAAACATGTCTATCGCTTTCTCAGGATGACGTTGACAATAAACGCTGGCATAAATGAGAAAGGCCGAAGTCCAATTCTCTATGGACTTCGGAACACGAGGCCTCCGAGCCAATTCCAATTCCTCCTCTTTCGACCCTTCTTTTGCCTGGACATCCCTGTGGAGAAGTCGAAAAACATCTACAAAAGCCCCAGACCAGATCAGATTCTTTGTTTTTTCAGATAAATGGGACCCCAAGGGCATCCCCACCCCAGAATAAGGCAACTTTTTCGGTAGGATACTATCCTCCGTTACCCGAGTGGCATCCACCCCGCCATCCCCCGATATAGAAACTTCTTTTGCAACTTGCACAGTAGAAACATTTGAAATTACGGGCCGCTCAAGCCTCGGTGCCAGAGCGACTCGCTCAACCACAACCCCATCACCCGTACCACAGGATCTTGTACTCTTAACCGGGAGACTCTCCCTAGGTTGCACATTTGAAATTACGGGCCGCTCAAGCCTCGGTGCCAGAGCGACTCGCTCAACCACAACCCCATCACCCGTACCAACAGATCTTGTACTCTTAACCGGGAGACTCTCCCTAGGTTGCCACACTGACCACCACCCATCCTTACCTCTTGGTAACTGCTCCGACTGCTGGGCGACGGCCCCACGATCCCGCTGAGAAGGTCCAGACCACACTGCCCCTCGTACACCTGCATGTCCGCTCGAGACTCCTGCAAAACACGAGAAACAGTGGGTTGCCCCAACCCACCCCCCTGGACCCGTGCTGCCAAAAGCCCAACATCTTTGTCTCTCAATTCCCCCTCTTCCAACTCATCATCATGAAAACTCCCACCGAAAGCTGCATCAGAAAATTCAACTTGATTACTTCCACTGGGCATAGCCCCATCACCAATACCCCCAACATAAAACTGCCAATCAATGGTCTGAAAGCTTTGTGGACAGAAAACTGTAGAAGAGTTATCCGCTCCAGATAACCCCCCTGAAAGCCCACCACTGGAAACAGCCGTGGGGACAGTTCCCGGGCCCGTAGAAACTGCCAACAGCCGCCCAGCCGAAGGCGCAGATTGAAAACTGCGGCCGCTCAAGCCAGACGATGAAGGGTGCGCGACAACATGGTCCCTGAAAGCTGAACCGCAATTTCCCCCCAAGGGACGGCCCACCGACGCCAGACCATGGGCACCTCCCGACCCAGTCGATTGACCCCCCATGTGGCCACTTGGCCGCCCCCTGGGGACCGGGAACAAGGCTTGCCCCGGGTACTGGGGCGCCCCCTTGTTGAACAAACCCCTCTCACCAGGAGCCGGGGGCGTGGGGATGGCAGCCCGAGGGCCAGTCAAACCGGCTGCCACAGCCTCAGTGGCCGGGGGGGGGGGGCAGCAATCTAGAGACAGTGTGCCCATTGGCACCACAGCAGGGGCAGGAGTGGGGACCACAGGAGGGGTTGGAGCCGGCAATGCAGCAGTGAGTGGCCCAGCACCGGCGTCACCCGTGTGCGGGGAGCCAACATCGCGGGGGGGGGCAGGGCCAGGCCCCAGCATGGCAGGAGAGAGCATAAAGCACTGGCCATTAAGCCACAGGAGTGGGGAAACCCCCCCCCGGAGAAGGGGGCACCGTAATGGCAGGGACTACAGGCATACCGGCAGGGGGAGGGGTCGGCGCGTGCCCAAGGGAGTCCAGGCTCCGCCCCCGCTTCGGTTTAGGGCCCGCCTGCAGCCTCCCCGTCTTCCCCGAGACCAAGCCGCCTGAACGCGGAGCTTGACGGCCCGCAGAACGCCCCCGCCTCCCCCCGGGCGCCCCGCGGGAACCAGCACCAAGGAACTGGAATTCACATACCTGCTGGGGGGCGCCCGGGTCACCCGGCGGGGGCTCCACTGCAGCGACCGGCAAAACGAGCATGTGCCCGTCCGCAGGCATGGCCGCCTCGCCGTCTTCCTCCTCCTCCGGGCCCGGGGTTAAACAAGCGTCCACGGCCCTGGAAACGCCCTCGGAAGCCTTGCGAGGTGGGCGGGCCAGTCCGACCCACGCCTCCGCTGGGACACCCGGCCGCAGCAGGTCCTCGCGCCCGGCATCGCAGATGAACCGCACGGCCCTCCTGACCTCCTCCACATCCTCCATGTGGTCAGAGAAAACCAAGGTACGACCAATACACGCCGCAAAACAACCTCCCTTCACGCCTCCCGCCACGCAGTTGCTAATCCCCGCCTGACTTCCCCTTTTCATCCCTCTGCTAATCAGCCCCCACCTGTTGAATGTTCCTCGCGCGAACCTGCCCAGGGAGAGACCGGCTCGCGCCTGGCTCTCCCTGGGTCCCCCCTTGATCATGGCAGCAAAGATCTCTGGTAATTTCCTTACTAATAGCTCACTTTTACTCTTCAGGCATGGGACACCCAATTTCTGTCAGTATTGCCTCTTTAATACATGAAAAATCGAGAATGTTTGCTACAGCTGGGAGAAACAAGTTCTGACCAGCCGAGCTGACTCCCCCCTATTCTTTTGGTTCTGAATACATTACCTTGAAATCCTTGGATAGTTCTAGCCTGCTACTAACACATCCTCCTTCTAATATTTGCTTGCATTGATCCTTATCACAAAACTCAGAGTGGTAAAGGGAGGAGGCTGAAGATCTACAAACCAGTAACTCCTTTTGCTTCTTGTCAGGATTAAACCCAGGAACATTTAGATGAAGAAAGAATAAAACAGAAGCAAAAAAAGACCGGCAATTGTAGATGGCGGGTTCTTGATTGTTTCTGGCTACATAAACATACAAAATTGTAGAAACATTCACTTCCTTGTTGGTGCCAACAGAGGAATGAAGTGGAGAACGTTTATTGATTCCAGGTTCCTATGAAACAGGTCAAAACTAGCAACATAGTGCCAGACGACTTTTCATACGTTGTAGAGCTCTTGCAGGTGCTTGTCCCTGCCTCGGTTTGTATTTCTTCTGCTGGCTTTTGTCACCATCACTCAGAGATTACCTCCTCAAGACCGTGTGTGGTGGTTTGTCAGCATCCACAGTTGCTGGTACCTTCAGGGTCATGGGAGGTTTCCTTATGTTTTCAGAACACGTCAGTAATAACTGCTGTCTTACAAACTGGATTATAAACAGATGTTTTATTTGCTTTAGAAATACTCAAAAATTATTCCAAAGTGAACTCTACATATACATTTCTTTGCATAGAAAGTCTGTAGAAAATGGAAAGGCATAGTTTAACCTATTGCTTTTAGGTTGTATCACAGTGTTATTTTAATTAAATACAAAAATACTTTGTATTCGTAATGCTTTTGATAAAAAGGATCCTGGCAATATATAAAAAAGTACAAGTTAAAACATTTGGGAAGCCAGTTATGGTTTTCTTATGTATCATTTGAAGCAGGGGTTTCACATGTAAATAATACTACTGATTGTAACTCCTATACACAGCAACATCCCAGTGCTTATATAATAAATATTCCATTTAATACTTAAAATATCCAGATTTACATTCATATTTCCTTAGGAATTTGCAACATCAATGTGCACGCTATGGTCAGTAGAAAATAGGTTAGGTACATTGTGTATATTTCATTAAATACAAGTTTATTCAAATTTCCTTTTAATTGGATTGGCCTTTCTGGTGTCAGTGTAAGTCAAGTGAGCAATTCGACAGTACAAAGTATGCCATGTCTTCAGTGACCATGGAAGTATGGCCTGCACAGGAATCATCATGAGCTGTATGGTGGTATTGCACTTTTAAAAGAAGGAATATGTCAACAGAAAACCCGAAGTAGTAGATGTGGCATGTTCTGATTTTTTTGTTTTATATATATATATATATATATATATATATATATATATATATATATATATATATATATATATATATATATATATATATATATATATATATAGAGAGAGAGAGAGAGAGAGAGAGAGAGAGAGAGAGAGAGAGAGAGAGAGAGAGAGAGAGAGAGAGAGAGAGAGAGAGAGAGAGAGAGAGAGAGAGAGAGAGAGAGAGAGAGAGAGAGAGAGAGAGAGAGAGAGAAAAAAAGAAAGACAGACAACGGTTTAAATAATGTATTACCATTTGTGATCAAGATTTTATCCTACCAGAAATTCTAGTACTAAAGAGCAGACTGAAATATTGAGACCAGGTCATAACTTTTATATCGTCAATTTTTTCCTGACCGGTATTAGTTTTAGCATGACTTGGTTTGGAAAAAGCAGCCTGGCATATCATGTGAATTTTAACAAATAAACATTTAGAGGAAAAATATAAAATTATTTTGGATCTATTTCGGATACACTAGGGACATTTTGATTTAAGCTGTATGACATATTCATACCCATCTTAAACTGCTGGCATGTGGTAGTCACCTTGCCCCATCTATGGTTAGAAGCTTAGTCAAATGCATTGTTTTGGGTGTTTTCTTTGTTATTGTCATACATTCTGCCATTGAACAGGGCGGATTCAAAGCAGTGTGGAAAAAACTCAAGCGATAAATAAACAATGTATAGCAATTGGCATATCGTAATTATCACACTTAAGAGCAGTACTTTCAATAACTCAATCTAATCTGTGTGTAATTTGGTGATCACAAGAGATTACAGCTGTCTTTTAGTGTGAGCAGACTAATCTTCTCTCCAAAAGGGAAACACACTTATCTCATCTTTAGGCTTGATTAGATTGTATTACTTTTTAAGAGATTATTTACAACAAATTGCACAGGTCAAGGCTTTCCTTGCACAACCCTGAAAAAAGTAATATTGCTAGAACAGTGCCAAACACAGAGGGTCTGCATAGGTAGTCTTTTGTTTTGCATCAGCCTGACCTCGTATATCGTACAAAAACACTCACTCACTTATGACTAGCTTAACCTCCATGTCGCCTGCCACTCCAATCCCCTGGACCCTGCGACGTCTCCAACTAGCACCCACAATTTGTCACCTTGCAAAAGAGTTACATTCTTGGGTCCTGATCTCCTGAGGCTGCTAGCAAATTATCTAACACATTGAGTCAAAACTTTCATGGTGTTCTTTGGCCACATACGAACATTGATTATTCAAGAAGGAAGAGCATGGACCACATATGCAACTATCCAGATTGTACGGTAGATATGACAAATCCAGTCCTGGTATTCATTTAGGATTCTGCTGTTTGTTGTTAAATGATCAGCCTTAACATTTAAAAGGAAACCAGGGCAGCTGCCGGATGCATTTTCAACACCAGATTAAAGGGAAACTCCACCATTAAAGATGTGGGTTAAGTGTAGACAGTTTCTACCAGAGAACCTTACTGGGCTCTTTGATATTTTATAATCCTTGTAAGATTTAAGCACTTGGAAAATACGTCAGTTCGGTGACTGCAACTGTCTTGACACTTCCTAATAAAAATGACAGATTGTCTATTACTCCACATATCGTTCTGTCTCCCTAAAGGAGATTTAAATGGTGGTGGGTTTATGTTACAGTTCAGAACCACAATTTTTATGACAGCAGTAACAATAAAGTGCCGTAAAATTCCCCCATTAACATCTATTCACAACATTAGAACCTAAGCACATCCTTGCCTTTTTCTATCCCTATACTTTAACTACCCTCCTAGGAATAGTAATACAGTGAAGGTGAAACTAGTGGGATCTTACAAATATGTTACAGGACTGGGCTGGGAATGCTTCCCTTGATTGAGGAACTGTGGTGTGTGAATAACTACGAAATTTTCCAAAAGTTCGCACTTTACTAGGATTTCTCTACAGAGAGTTGAGATAAAATGTATTGTACCTGAAAAGGAGAGGACACAATTTTTCCCTTTATAAATTCACCAGCCTCTTTTTTTGTGCAAGATGTTAATCCAACAGTCCTATTCACTAATATCAATTCTTTCATTACTCAATTGGGGATTTTGGTTTTCCTTTTTATTTGATTTAGGAAATTATGAAACAAGCAACCGGCCATTACAAGGGTATAGGATAGGTACTGCAACTGATAGGTTTGTTTTACAGGTGTATCTCTGGTCCTCTTGCCCCCCCCCCAATGGATTGCACAGTTTCTTAACTATTGTCAATTGAGGCCAGGTGCTGGCTTTTATCATGCACTGTATAAATAGCTTCAATCTGGAATCAGTGAGTGTATTCGGAGACTAAGATTTTAATTTTAAAGGTGGGGGTATTTTAGAACAATATTAATGAGAAAGAAAAGCCCTCTGTTGAAATTTAAATACCCCACCCACTTTACACAAACTATGTAAGTTACATGGGATCGAAACACCACCACAATGATTTGGTGTGGTCACATACTATTTCAAATGAGAACTGCCACATAGAATTCTCTAAATGCAAACACAGAATGTTTAGGACTGTGCAACCTACAAGAGACACATGAAAAATGGTTCTAAAAGAAGGACCCATTCCATATACAATTAGGGCCTGTATTTAAGAGGGTTATTCAGACACTCGCTTGGCGCTGTACCCACAGGTCTTTTTAACGGTAAGTAAATCAATGCAATGCTTAGCACCATGCAAGTGTCCATGCAAAATTTAGAAAATACGCCTGTGTGTCAAGAACAGCAAATATTGGGGTGTTCACCAGCTGTTGTGACTTTGGCATGCAAAGGAAGGAATCAAGACTTACTGGTACTGTAACTCAAACGAAACTGAAAGCTCATACCCCAAAAACGATACTGCTGACTATATTAGTTTGTTTGCCTCTTACATGTACTGTCTGCACATGTGCAGTAGCTACTGTTGCAGACAACTAACTCTCTGACGTGAAGAACTTTTGTTTTTCCATTTTGTTTATCGCAGCCATACAACACTACAATCAGTACCAGAAACTATGGCACTTCATTTAAGATGGCGTTTCTTTAAAAATGTTAGCGGAACTGAAAACTAAGTTATGAGGAAGATGTAAAATAGCCATAGAAATCTATTCCATCATCCAAGGGGTCATTTAAAATACGCTAATAGATCTGAAAGTAATTGTCCTCAAAGTGGTTTGCTGTGCATTTAACATGATTGTTTTATTTAGTAAACTAGTAAGACTGCATCATAAATGATGAATAAGACTTTTCTGGACTGGATATTTGTGCCCACTAGCAATAAGATGGTCCGAATTTAGCACCAGTGAATGGAAGAACCTGCAGGACTAGCGTTTCTGCGAGTTACACCTCACTCATCTCTACATTCACAGTAATGGAATGATTTCTGTTTGTGGCAATGCAAATACAGGAATTGGGTGTTACCCCACATCCCCTGCTACATTCGAGTGAGCAGGCAAGGAAAGAAATTCTTCAAATGCATAAAAAGGTTTCACTTCATTTGTGCAAAAATAAGGCAACTGGTCTTATCGGAAAACAATGAATTCAACATATTGATTTCTTATAAGGAATTCCATAGGCGTTCTGTTAATACCGAAAAAGGTCAACAAAAGGAAACAGTTGAAAGCAAATGGGAGAGGAGTCTGCCCATTTTTACACAGGGCTGCATTAAAAAAGCAAGCTGATCATTAATGACATCTAACTTGCCTTTTAATTGTGAGCTAGGTCAGATGGGGAGAAACAATAAGCGTTTATCCGCAGTGGAGACGTCCATATTTAAAATGATCTAACGTTCCAACACGATGAATAAATGATATATATACGAACTATACACATCGCTGATAGCAGGTGCCCTCAAAATTTAAATAACAAAATGCATAACAATTTTCCTGAGAATATAATGTACAAAAATATTGATAGCAGGCCAACCTCTGTGTTAGACACCCTGACACACGTTAGGCATGGTAGCAATCTGCAGAGCTTTCTTTACAAAACTAGTAAGGTTTCTAGTTACAAAACGGCCTAGTATTTTTAAGCAAGCAACGGTTAAGGTCTCTCGAACTTATGTTTGAAGAAACATCGAATATGAGGTAAAATGTTGTAGAAAATGTCATCTGTTCAACTTTACACATGTGCCTTATACGTCCCTGCTCTCAAGCAGACCGCCTGTTTATCGACCTTACTAGAGGGGACCTGTAGAACTATTTTTCAGTTAAAATATCCGTTAGGGATACTTCTAGTTAAAATTTATATTTTGTATTTTTGGTCAACACATTTTTCTCATAGAGCCATGTAAAAGTCAGCGAATCAGCTGGTGGGATGTGCGAGTTTGCATCTGTGCCACCCTTCACTACTTTTCCTCCAAATCTTCTAAAAAGGTGCAATTATAAAGGGTGATTTATGCTTTTAACCTGGCGATCTTTCCCAATCTGAGATTCGTACTCTAGCTTGTGAATTAAATAAAGATGCCAAATCATGGGTAGCAACACCAAACCAATAAAGAGCTTTGATTGCACTTCCTTTGAATAATGGATAGGAGGTCGGGAAGAATCCTACTGCTCGTGCATATCAAACACCTACAATCCATTCGGGAATGTAACTGTAGACCCAGCCACATAAACCATTTGTTTTACCAGGTGTTTCTATAGGTGTCAGATTCCTGAATAAAATAATCTCACTAGAACCACAGTAACTCATCCCAGTTTGCAGGTTAAAGTAATCTAGCCTGCATATTAGTGTTCCCCTATCAGAAAAGTACATCTGCAACATACCTTCACCCTTCTCCACTTTCTCTCCTGTAAAACTGGAAAAGCTTTGCTAATCCAGGAGGGACACAGTCCCACTAATTATACAACACCCAATGTTTTCAAATCTGACAAGTATTCAACCAATCACTATAAGTCCACTCTTTATCCTTCTTCCCCCCTAATAGTCTAAGCTGAAAAAGAACTATGCAACTTCAAAGTTAGGCAGAGAAAGTTGGTTGGTGGATAACACTTGCTGAAATTTTAAATAAATTTGTATTGGATGCACATTTTGTACATGTCACTGAGAAAATTAATTGAAAATAATATGTTGTTATAAGTAGGGTTTGATTTTCGTTTAGAAAAGTCAAGCACACAAACTAAAAAAATCAGAACATGCATCCACAACTCGAGTAATAGTGATGCATCAACATCTTACACTCTAGCCTAGTGTGCCAGAGTAAGATGCCGAGATAAAACAAAAGTAGGCAAGTGGGGTAGGGGATTAAATTGGGCCTTCTGGTTTAAAAGCCCTGAGAAAATATTTATAGGCTAGGCTACATAACCTTTAACGAAGGTTAAAAGGTAACCTACGCAAAGTGTACTGAAATTCAAGGCACAGGTTTAAAGTTCTAGAATCCGGCAAGCCAAAGGGAACTGCATCTGTAAACAGTTACAAAAAAGCTGTGTGGTTGATTATAGGCTTAAAACAGGCCCTTCAACAGGCCTAATAAAACAAACACACCCAAACTGGAGTGTACACGTTAGATATTTCGACTCCCTGTCACCCAATAACAAAAAAACTGTAAGGTTACATTCTTTCAGAAATGCATAAGGTGTTTGACAAAAGTTCTGAGACTTGACAAGCAGACTTGGCGGTCTACTCAAGAGCAGCACACTCGCCACCTTGTCAGAGTGGTGTGTACTGATTGTCAATCGCTCGCATGTGTCCTCTGGCTGGGGACTCCACGTCATTGTCGGAGTCCCACTGATGGTTCACATGGACCCCTGTTGCTTCGCGATTTCGAAGGCTGCGGGCTAGCTCGTCTCGGGAAGGCAGAAAGTGAAAAATTTGCTCAGTGGGAGGCGAGTGATGCACATCGTCCATATGATTTTCCCTTGGGTGGCTACGAGATTGAACGTGCAGGGCACTATGGTCGGAACTCCAGCGATGTATCGACAGAGGTTGTAATGTATTGCTTGAAGTGCTTGGTCCTGAATAAAGGAAAAGAAATAAGTAATTATATTTTGATAATCTAATAAACTGGAAGACCATTAAAAATCTAATGGAATGTGTAGTAACTATTGTTCCCATTACGCCATATCATGACCCTTTCCCAGTGATTAAACCCCTCTTGGCAAAGACCCTTCTCAGGTGATCAAAAACACAAGTGTAGTACCCTCACAAAGAGTGCACACAGGAACATGCAGGCTTGCCTTCATGAAGATGGCTTCTGCAAATGAAGAGCATGGTGTAACAGGTTGGGTATGCCCTGCAGACTCCATCTAAATTAAGTGGAAAAGAAGTACAGCTTTGCTTAATCACTGTATATTAAAAAATATGTACACTAGACAAGGTACACTTTCACTGATGGTGTCCTACTTTCATCTCTCAAACATGATTCTGAAAGATAAATTGATTATGATCTGTACTTCTTAGTAAACGGCAGTGACACAGACTATGCATTTTTAATAGATGTATCAGTAAGTTAATAATTTTTGTTAAATTCATTAATTCCAAACAAGCCTGCATTTAGGTTTAATCCCACATTTCTTTCTTAATCCCCACTGCCCAGACAAGAAAATAAGTTACTTACCTGTAAGTGAGGTAATCCAGTATTGGCATCTTTCATAGATTCACATGCCTGAATCATTCCGTCGTTGAGATGGGAGTCCCACGGTAAAATATTCAAGCAGTGCTTAAAAAAAGTCATAGGCTATAATGGCCTTAAATCCATTATAGCCTATGTAATTTTTTAAAAAGGACCAAATGTTGGACCTAGCCAATCAGCTGCTAGCACCCTCTAGAACACTCTCAGCAGAGGCAAGTTCTCTGTTTTTTGAAGCACAAGTGGGATGTAACAATTAAAAAAATTAAAGAGAACTACCTCTACGGGGAAGAGGCTGGGTGGCATGTGAATCTATGAAAGATAACAATACTGTGCTGGGGCTTCGCAAGTTCCTCCTAGCTAGCGTTTGGGGGCTATTGTAAAAGAATTACAAAAACTGGTTGCGCACACTGAAGACACACAGGAAGAGGAGATGATCTCAGTAACTCCAAATTGACAATACATTACCATGAATGGATCGCTGCAAGTGGGATAGTGCATTGAAACCTCATTCGTCCTGGCAGTTTATAGTATCCTATCCCACATCACTAGCAGGTACTCATTTGTATTCGCATTTCTGGGCCTTAGGTCACAGGCAATCTACCTATCCTTCATTCAAGTTACTTTGTCCTCATTTTGTTGTGCCTTCCTCCCAATGTTCATTGTTACTTCAAATAGCACATATTAACAGCCACATCCATAACACATCAGTACCACTACCATCTACTCATTTACCTTTGTGGTCCTATCGAACAAGTTACTTACCTTCGGTAACAATATATTTGTAAGAAACATTAGTTAGTGATAGATTCCTTACCTTAGAATTACCCCCAGGTGTCGGACTGGATCTGGAAAGTTTGCGTCAGCAGTACCCCTGCGTGTCGGTAGGCGTCGTCGTGTGGCTCCTCGTACGTCGTTGGCGTTGTAGTCGCCGAGATGACGTTGCTGGAGCTACTTAGACGTTCCCACGCACCCTGACGTCCATTCTGTACACGACTTTCCACGCGAGGAACGCAGAACCATGCAAGATACTGACCACTGGTGCATTGAAACTAGGGACCTGAAAGGGATGACCTTAACCCTAGAAATCAGTTCGCAGGACGGGGAGGATGGGTGGGGCGGTAAGGAATATCACTAATGTTTCTTCCAGATATATCGTTACCGAAGGTAAAGTAACTTGTTCATCTGAAAGAAACACAACACGTTAGTGATAGACCCCCCTATCTTAGAATAGATATCCCAGCAATACCAACCCCAGTGGTTGGTCAGCGAACCAATATCACACCAGAATGTCACAGAGAACAGAACAGTCAAAGAAGCCATCTCTCCGGACTTGACTGTCAAGGCAATAATGCTTAGTAAAAGTGTGCAGTGCGGCCCACATGGCTGCCTGACAGGTGTCTTGCAGAGGGACACCACGTCCCAATGCAGTAGTAGCTGCTGTCGCCCTGGGAGAATGGGTGCGCAACCCCACCGGAGGTTCCTTTTTAGCCAGAGAATAACAGGCCTTGATACACAAGACGACCCAGCGGGAGATAGTCCTTATGTGTACAGCCCGGCCCTTCTTGGCGCCTTTGTAGCCAACAAAGAGCTGATCATCCACCCGGAACGGTTGTGTGCAATTCAGGTAAAATGAGAGTGCACGTTTTGGGTCCAGCGGAGGAGCCTTTCTACCTCTCTGGAAGGGTGCGAAGGCGGAAAGAAAGTGGGCAAGGTGATAGATAGTTTGCCCGATGTGGAAGGCAGTGACAACCTTTGGCAAGAAGGAAGGACGAGTGCAAAGCACAACCATGTCCGGATGAACCGACAGAAAAGGAGGCTTACAGGAAAGAGCCTGGAGCTTACTCATGCCCCTAGCAGAGATGATGGCAACCAGGAGAGCAGCCTTTAACGTCAATAAACGAAGAGGACAGTTGTGAAGCGGCTCAAAAGGAGCTCACATCAAATAAGTAAGAACCAGATTAAAGTCCCACTGCGGTATAACAAACTGAATAGGAGGGAAAAGGTGGGTAATGCCTTTGAGAAATCTATTTACAACAGGGGACTTGAAAAGAGAGGGTTGATCAGGGAGCCTGAGAGAAGCCGAAATTGAAGAAAGGTAGCCCTTAATAGGCCCAGAGCAGAGCCCTGCTGGGAAAGAGAAAGAAGGAACAAAAAGACTTCTGAAAGAGATGCACAAAGAGGATCCACAGCCTTTGCTGTGCACCATGCCACAAATGTGTTCTACCTGCAGGCATATACAGATTTAGTGGAGGGACGCACGACTGCCAGAATGATATCACAGACTTCAGGAGGAAAGTCAAATGGAAGTAATCAACTGTCGCCGCTCAATCTCCACGCATGTAGGTGGATGCTGGACAGGTTCGGGTGGAGGACCATCCCTTGCTGCTGTGACAGAAGATCCTCCGTAAGAGGCAGTCGGATCGGGGGATCCATGCTCATACTGAGTAGCTCGGGATACCAAACTCTTCGAGCCCAGTCCGGGGCCACAAGAATCACTTGGGCCCGGTCGCGCCTGATCTTCAGCACTCTGGGTAGAAGTGGTATAGGCGAAAAAGCATACAAGAGACCGCAGCTCCACTCGTGACGAAAAGTATCGCAGAGCAAGTGCCGCCTTGGAAATTCCAACGCACAGAAGAGATGACATCACGCGTTCTATTCGGCGGCGAATAGATCTTACCAAGGCTCTCCCCACTGTTGAAAGAGACCTTGCACCACCTCTGAGTGAAGATGCCATTTGTGATCTGTCATGCACCTAGGGCTGAGTCCGTCCGCCCTGGCGTTCAAAGAACCTGCCAAGTGTTGAACTGTCAAGGGAATGCCTTGACATTCCAGACATGTCCAGAGACTTAGAGCCTCCTGACATAGGGTCCACGACCCCACCCTGCGTGTTGCAATACCACATGGCCGTGGTGTTGTCTGTGAACACCTGCACTATCCTCCCCTTGATAGAGGGAAGGAATGCCTTCAGTTCAAGTAGAATCAGCCGGAGCTCCAGAAGATTGATATGGAGCAGGGACTCCACCGGACACCAGAGGCCTCTGATCGCCGCCTCTCCCATATGGCCGCCCTATCCCAGAAGGACGCATTCGTCACCACTGTATGCTCCGGGTGGGAAAGGGGATCTGCTGCTGACCGAAAGTTGGTTCGTGAGCCACCACTGCAACTGCTGTGCAGTGCCCTCCGAGATCTGGGCGTGCTCGGACAGGTCCCCTTAAATGTTGCGCCCACTGGAACTTCAGGTCCCACTGCAGAGCCCGCATATGCCGTCTGGCATGATTGGTCAGCAGGATGCAGGAGGCCATGAGGCCCAGCAGCCTCAAGGTCGTCCTGACTGAATCCGAGGACAAGGGCCGAAAGATCAGAATCATAGCCCGAATGTCCCAGACTCGCTGCTCGGGAGGATGAACCCGAAACTGCGCCATGACCAGAACCGCTCCAATAAAGAGGAGCTTCTGGGAGGGAATCAGGTGCGACTTCGGCACGCTGAAGGAGAACCCCAGCAAATGCAGGAGGTCAGCCGTAGTCTGGAGGTGGGTGATTACTGCCTGTGGCGAGCCCGCCTTCAACAGCCAGTCATCGAGATAGGGGGCAGACAAACCCCTGATCTGCGCAGAAGACTGCGACCACCGCCATCACTTTCGTAAACACTTGAGGGGGTCTGGTAAGGCCAAAAGGGAGCACAGTGAACTGAAAATGCTTGTGGCCTACCGTGAACCGCAGGTAACGCCGGTGGGCAGGCAGGACGGGAATATGAACATAAGCGTCCTGCAAGTCCAACTCTTATCAACCAGTCTTGCGGGTCTAGGGCAGACAAGACCTGAGCAAGTGTAAGCATCTTGAACTTCTCCTTCCGGAGCAAGCGATTGACATTCCAGGTCTAAGATAGGACGCAGGCCCTTGTCCTTCCAGGAAGTAGTGCGAGTAACAACCACAACCTACTTCTGGCGTCGGAACGCGCTCGATGGCCCCCTTGGCCAAGAGGGCTGCAACTTCCTGCTATTGAAGTGCCAAGTGATACCCCGAAATGCGGTGGTACTGAGAGGCATGGCTGGAGGGGTAGTCTCGGGATATCTGCAAAACCCACCTGTCCAAAGTGATGGTGCGCCAGTGGGTTAGGTGATGGCGAAACCTGCCACCCACTGGTGTTTGGTGAGCCTGAAACACTGGACTAGGAAGGTTTGGAAGCAGTGGCAGCAGGGGAGGTGGTGGACTGATCCGCCCGCTGGCCCAGTGACCCTCCTCTGTGGGTCCCGCAGCTGCGCTGACACTGTTGCTGTGCAGGACTGGCACTGAAACTAATGTGTTTGGGCGCCCCTTCCTTGGCCACGAAAGAAGCGAGAAGCAGAAGGAGTTTGCGAGGCTGAAAGGCCTAAAGACTGGGCCGTAGCCCGTGAGCCGTTAAAAATCTCCAACGCACTATCTGCCTTGTCACCAATAAGGCGAGTGCCATCAAAGGGCATGTCCATCAGAGTGTTCTGGACATCCCCAGAAAAGCCAGTTGTCCTCAGCCAGGCATGGCAGCGCAGCTCCACTGTCATGGAAATCGCCCTGCCATGCCCTGACCAAGCGGTGTCAAGACCACAACAAATTGTGAACTTGACTGCGTCTCTCCCCTCAGCAACAGCTTGGGAGTGCACCATCCGGGCCTCCTCCGGACACTGAAGCAGCACCTGCGCGACCATGTTCCACATAGAATGGGAATAACGGCCCAAGAGGCATTCTGTGTTCACAGACCGCAGCCTTCAACTGGTGGAAGTAAACCATTTCTTCCCAAACTGTTCCAGTTTCTTTGAGTCCCTGTCCGAAGGTGCGGAAGAGAATGCGCTCGGGGACCCAGAGGCTTGGACAACCAAGCTCTCAGGGGTAGGGTGTTGGGAGAGGAAAATGATGTCGATGGCATCAGGCCAAATTCTTATCCACAGGAGCCTCTGTGTTGGGCCTGGACCAGGTGCCCAAAAGTGCGTCATTGAAGGGCAACAGCGGCTCCGTAGAGGAAGACGCCGACCAAAGCACTTCTGTCAGGAGGTTAGTTCTGACGGGCACTGTAGGAAGCTTGAGTTTGAGAGCCTCGGCTACTCTACGCAACACCACAGAATATGTACCCCCTTCCTCCAGAATCATGGTAGAAGGAGAGAGTGTGCCAGGTTCTGTAGTAAAATTCAAGTCCCCTGCATCCTCCAAATCCTCTTCCCAGTCTGAGTCTAACTCGCACTGGGCTGAGAGAGGGTCCTCAAACCCCTCTTAGTCCTCCCCAAGCTGCCGGACAGGCGGAAAAGAGGGAGGTGGATGGAGAAAGGGAATAAATTCCCTAACGGCGTCGGAATCGGCGTCGATCGACACCGGTCCGGCACCGTCTCCACGTTGGGGTAGAAGCCATGGACGGCGGCGTCGTCGATGCCGGTGGGGGTCGTATGTGGCCAACAGACAACGGCTGGGATCCATGGGGGTCCCTTGGCATCGAGACCGGAGTTGTCGGGCCGGAGCGGACTTTGCAGAAGAGCGAGGACCCCCAGTCTGACCCGCGGGGCCCAAAGGCATGCCGATTAGGTCTGACGGCCCAAAGACTCGTGCCATGGCAGAGAGGAATTCCTGTAATTGGGCTGGAGTTGCCGATGGACCCGGAAAGGGCGGGTAGGCTATCGGAAACTGCTTAGTCTCACCCAGAGCTGCGGGGGTGGCATCACCCGCACCCTCAGCTGTGTCGCGCGACAGTCTAGGGGAAGACTAACGCTTCTTCGATTTCTTGTGCTTTGTCTTACCCGACTCAGAGTGAAAAGACTTAGTTGAACGATGGTGATGGCGGCTCCGCGACCGGTCCCTCGACCTCCCACGGGACCGGGAACGCCACGGAGCCGACTCCCAGGCCTCCAGCAACTTTTGGGACCGCTCCTGCAAAGTTTTCGGAGCCATGGGCCGGCATTCGGGGCATGACATCATCTCGGCGACAACGACGCCAACGACATACGCGGAGCGGCACGACAACGCCTAGCGACACGCAGGGGTACTGCTGACGAAAACTTTTCGGAGCCAGTCTGACTCCTGGGGGTAATTCTGAGGTAAGGAATCTATCCCTAGCGTGTTTCTTTCAGATTGCTTCTTATCCGTGCAATGTCATACTAACCTCATTTTGCATTTGCCATAATAGATATTGACAATGATTGTCGGTATTGAGACAGACTGGTATGGCTGATACTGCTGAGCCCTCTGGTAACCTCCTTTGTAAGGGGCAAATCCTCGCCCCCAGCACCTCTGAAGGGCACCTTTCTGTATTGTAATGTGCCCAACAACTTTGCAGTGTCCGTGTAATTTTTCCGAAGAGGGACTCACCATAAAAATCCATATCCAAAAGTTTTGTCCGCACCTCAGGCCTATAGGTGGTTGCTTTCAGCCATTCTTGCTGTCTGAGCGCTACAGTCAGTTGTCTAAATAAGTATTGGCTACATCAAGAGCACAGTCAATGGTTTCTGAAGCTGCACGCTCACCTTCCACTAGTATGTTTTGTGCCTCTTTTCTCTTATCCTCATGAATCAGGTCTATTAAACCTGCCATGTCTAACCACATTTGGCAGTCATAGCGGCCGATAATTGCCCTAATTGTCACTGCTGCCATAGAAGAGAAACGTTTCCCTAAAATTTCCATCTGACGCCCTTCTTTATCCAGAGAAGTGGTAATCAGGGTAGCAGAGTTTTTAGAGCGTCTTTGAGCCGCTTGAGAAATGACAGAGTCCGGCTTGGGGTGACCAATGAGGTAAGATGAGTCCACAGGTGCCCTATACTTCTTCTCAATACGGGCAGTACCGGTGGTATGGACGCTGGTATCTTCATTATTTTGATGCCTTCCTGCCATATATAATCTATAATTGGAATGGAGTGTACCAATTTCCTCGTGTCTTCTTTGAAGTCATATAAAAAGCATTCGGTCTGTTTGACCGTAATAGGGAAATTAAACCTGTTAGCTGCCCTCTGCATTAAGTTATGAAATCCTCCAGCAGAGAACCTGATGGGAGTTGGTATAACATAATCGTCCCAAGGATCAGGAGCAGAGATTGGATCAGGCAGTTCACCTTCCTCTCTATCTTCGGCCGAAGAGGACGTATCTGGTGCTCCAGGGTCAGCTGGCCCGGAGTCCGGAATATTCACCAGTGTGCTTGGCGGTTGAGTGGGTGGCTTACCTGGAGGAGCTATTTGAGGAACTGGCCTGTCTGGCTAATTCTGTTGCTGCGTAAACCTCTGCCGGTAATCCGCCAACATAGCCTCTACATCCTTTATCAGTGATGGTAGCAGATGGGCCATGTCCCTGGGGCGTGGCTCTGGCTTAAAACCATATGAATGGTAACTGTCACGCGGAGCCAAATACTCCTGCTGGTAGTATTGCATCTCGTCAGGATAGTCCTCATCATCCTGACACTTTACTTGGAGCTCAGATAGGCTGTGAGCCACCCCATAAAGACCATCATCGTCATCCTCATCTTCTACATTGCCCTCTAGCAGATGTGACGTAAGTAAGGGCGAACCCGTACTAAATTCTTGTATGGTTGGCCATAGGAAAGTCTTAGTTACTCTGGTGACTTGAGTGATCCTCGTCGTCATTGCAGAAACCACAGGAAAAGAAAATTCCATTGTCAACGGTGTCGTCGTCAGCGAAAGACCAATCGTCGACAAGTCGGTCATCGTTGGGATCTTCGCCGATGGTATCTTAGTCGACGAAGGAGCGTCGACGGCGATGGGGTCCTCATTGTCAACGCAGAGACTCTGGTAGACCGTATTGGAGCCTGGATTGCCGTTGACGACTGTGTCGTCGATGTAACACTGAATGTTGTCAACAAGTGAAGGAGCGTCGTTGACTATGAGTTTTTGAGTGTTTTTTTCCCCGCAGGATCTGTAGGATAAGCTCCTTCCTTCCTGGCAGGCGTAGAAGGTACAGATAACGCCGTCTCATAGGAGTGTTTAGCTACCGTCTCTTTTTTGTTTTGAAGCCTTGGAGTCCTGGGAAGGCTTGTGATGTTTTCTACCTTCACCTGAGTAACTGTCCTTTTATCTGGCCCTCGAATGGGATGTAGAGGATCTCTCATCTTCCTCATCAGAAGAAGGTGACTGGTGTTTAGTGGTCTGAAGCCACAATAACAACCTTCCCTCTGTCCTTGAGGGTTTTATTTGAGAAGGTGCGGCAGATCTTACATTTTCTCACCTCATGCCTTGGATAAAGGCAGTAAATACAGTCCTTATGTGTTTCATCTGCATGGACTCTTTTCTGGTCGCAGGTTTTACATGGGCGGAAAGGGCCTTTTTTTGTCTGACATGATGCCAAAATTTGAGAAAGTTGAAGAGTAGCACTCACGGAGACTCCCTCCCACAAGACATGCAAGAAAAATCTAAGAGAACTTGCCTCTGCTGAGAGTGTTCTAGAGAGTGCTGGCAGCTGATTGGCTAGGTTCCAACATTTGGTCCTTTTTATGTTTTTTAAAGGACATAGATAGGCTACTATTTACTTGGCTTAAGTCCCTTTTAGCATATGAAGCTTTTTAAGCACTGCTTGAATATTTTACCATGGGACTCCCATCTCGACGACAGGGAATGATTCAGGCATATAAATCTATTAAAGGTACCCCAATACTGGATAAACTGCCCTTCCCACCCAGCCTAGAAATACATTCCCCACCCTACATAGCCATAGAGGTAACACACAGTTTTCACCACACCCAAGCAATTTCATCATGCCTATAAAACACCAAATCCTTATGCAACAAAACCACAGTCGTCGGTCACCCTTTTACTTGCAGTCCCTAAACACTAACCTGCAGTCTATGGTACATGGACTTATCCCAATGATACTGCCACTCCAGCAACTCACTTGCTTCCATTCTCTCTGGTCCTCAGCCACAGTAGTGGCATGACCTGAAGCTTAACAAAACAGCCAACATTTCTACACCACACGCTAGCGCCCCCGCCCCTCACCACATCTGTTGAACACAAATCACCTTCCCCTACAAACCAAGACAGTAACTGTTGGTAGGCTTGGACACCATCTTAGAGTTTCCACATGCTTCACTCAACCACGTAACTTGAGGACTCCAACTTAGCTATGAATGTCAAGCCGAACGACACCTCCTTTTTCACGACCAAATCTGCTCTGAAATTTCACTCACAAATACAGATTTCATGTCAAGCCACTATCTCGTGTCCTTCTCCCTCTACCCCACTGATCCATTCCCATTTGATCACATCGTTAACTACATGGTTATCACCGAACTACCACTCACATCCAACCTTGCCGCAATAGAGATGGCCAAGAACAAATCTTTCCACTGGTTTACCTTTCTCCATATCTGGGCCAAGAGATCCTATAGGACTTTAAATAGGTAGGTTAAATGACTGTGGCAGGCTATGGACTGCAGGCCACTTACACCAACTGAAAACAAACATGGGAGTGATGTGGCGTAACACTGTCAACTCTTCAAAGCCTCCTATTTCTAAGATAGAGCAGTTTCTTCCAGAAAGTTCCATCAATCAGAATGAAAATTAAGATTTTTTCCTCTTGTGTACTCCCCATTCACTCAAATATAACATAACATGCGTATGTATAAAGCATACGTTCACCTTGAAGGGTATCTTGGCGCTGAATAACAGGTTTATTGTTACCCAACTCAATGGTGCTCATTTTATCAACCTCAGAAGGATGAAAGGCTGACTGGACTCCCAGGATTACCCCCCCCACCCCAAGCTGTGCGAGCATCTCACCGGCTCTCCCGCCGTTCCTCCCTTGCCCACAAACATACTTCTGTACACAAGACATTTGTGGCGTTAGAACAGCCACAGTTTATTCACATCCTAAGTTGTTACACGCTTGTTGTGATGCATTGGTCATCAACATGTTCATTCCTCTCCTATCTTGGATTTCCCTATAAGGCATTTACTAGTAGGTTATACTGTATACATCTTGTATTCCATTGCATTATGGTAACCCTTACTTGCCTAACCCTTCCATGCACCAATTTTAGAGTCATGCTGTCTCTTCGAGGATGTCACAATTCGCTTCTCATTGCTGTGACAGCTCTACTTCTGTCACTTGGTACAGCGTGTCGCGGCTTCCAGGCTTCAACTTGCTACAGAATGTGAGGCGTTTGTGGCCCTGTGTTTGTGCCTGGGCTGCAAGTGCTGTTTCCGCCGAGCACTGACCATTTCTTACTTTCTTGCCCTCAAGTATTTCTTCCGTGAGACATTCCAAAGACCTTGTACTGGCTTTTCGCAAAAGTCCCTGCCGTAAGCATCCCAAAAACCTTGTTTGGGCAATTGCCCTTGTGTCAAGAGTCACTGCCGTTAAGGCATCCCAAGGACCTTGTTCAGGCAATTCCCCTTTTATCTCCTTCAGTGAAGATCTTTATTGGTAAGATCTTGTAACTTCCCACCACGCTGGAAGTGGTTTTACCGATCACTTACAGCTCCCCCTCATCCCATACAACAATCAGTTCTAGTGCCCATATCGTGTTTTGAAGGAACCTAACTATCTCTCAGCTCGGCAGATGATCCTTAACCCCTTTGGCCCTCCTGGGACACTGCAATGGGGAGCTCCCTGACTTCTGCGGTTTCCCGCCCACCCTAAACTTTTACGATAGGGAGCTTGTGGCAACGCCCAATGGTCTGCCACAACCTGGGGCTCTGATTTCTCCAAGTATGGGCTTGTGCCCATTGTTCTTATCAAGCTATGATTTGAGCCCTGATGTATTCCCCTTCGGAATATAATTTGCCCGTTGTAACAGGCCGTCTGATCTTGACTATGGGTTGATGTATGGGTCGCTCACTAACCGCATCCTTCACTTTCTTGAAGATAGAGCCCCTCCAACCGTTTCAGCCTGAGCCTCCGGCTGAATTTTCATACTGTACCTCATTCCAGTGTGTGCCTAGCACTTTGCCACTACCTCTTAGCCTTTGCCTGTTGTGTTCCCAACCAATGCCCCAGCTCCTATGGTCGATTGAGTTCCCGGCTTACGTTTTGGGAATACAGTGTTCCCCACTCCCTTGACATGCCCATGGTTCCTGCACTTGGTCACTGCCCAGTTCGTCTCTATTCTCTTAGTGCTGGGAGAGGCCTAGCGTGCCCTGATTTGTCACGCCTGACCATGTTGCTGTTTACATAAGTAAGCTAGAATCCTTCAGTTTGTTAGACCGTTTCACAGATGAGACCAAGATAATAGTCTCCTTGTAAAATACTCATCCGGTTGTTAATGGCGTCATTGTGCAAGTAAGGTTACATAAGACAGACGCCTACCAGGTATAGTGGTCCCAAGCCAACTGCACAGATAGGCAGTATAGCCTCAGGTTCTACAGCATCAACTTAAAGGTTAACTGCAACATTAAGGTTACAAATACCCCTACCCTTAAGACTTGATTTCCACCAGATTGAACCTTTATGCAAGCTTAGGATAACAAATGATCCTTTGTGTGGTGTTCCCGCAGTTCTTACTGCTTGCAGTGTTGCAAAATACTTTAAACATTGCCCCGAAGTTAAGCCTGAATGTTCTGTGCCAAACTACCAGATGGGTACCCCAAAGGTTCCTTTTCTACAGAGGACCTGAATGCTCATCTACCTCTAGCCAGACCCACTGGCCTCACCAACTTGCTACTTTTATTGCTCTGGTTGTATTCGCACCACGCAGCTGTTTTTTGCGCCTCTGTACAATATGGCATAGCCTAGCTATACGATAAACATTTAATAATCTTGATGACAAGAGACTGGGACGAAGGAAGCGGAAACTAAGGAAGTACCAACCAAGGTCCCAGTCCAAGAACTTAACTTTTCAGCTTAATTCCCGCTACCCTTGCATGTGCGCTGGCCCACTGCCAGCTCTTTTGCTAACTCTACCGAGTGATGCACGCAGCCTCATTTGTCTTGAATGGCCATAGTTGAGACATGCTGCTGTCTTCTAACAAAGACGTGTGCCAGCTACGAAACTGGCAACTGCAGGCAGCCGTTCCCTCGTGGTCTGCAGTAACCTTGTGCATCATTGTCGCATTCTCTGACATCGATTACGCACTAAGCCCATCAATGACCTTTACTTCGATCCTTCAGTCCCCTCACAGGGCAAGCGCCCTTTGCCAAACCTTGCTGCAAAGCCTGGACTTACAACATTGCCTCCTTTACCATAATCCTTATGCCCGCGTGCATGTCAGTCGGGGTGGGGGGGTTCCCCGGGGGTAGATGAGAACCCCAGTGGATCTAGGGATCTCAGGATCCATGGCAGCCAGACTAGAAAGAAGACTTGGAGCGCTTTAATAATGGATCACAGTCAAAGACTGCATAGTAATGAAAATTTACTCCAGCATCATGGATGAGAAGGCTACGCTTTTACAAAGAAGTTAATGTACCTGTCTGCGGATTGCCGTACATCAGGGACTTTTCGGCATAAGTGTTTGGGCCCGGTCCTCTCGCTCCTGTGAAACGCAAACTACCTCTGGAGTCACCTGTATCGCGACTGGTTGTGCTCGGCTAAAAGCCCAGGACGAAACCCAGTTTGTCGTCTCCCACTCTCCTTCATCACCCTTCGATGAAAATTATTTCTCCCCCTCTGCATGATTGGATGGTGACCCTGTCAACCAATTTGCTTACTTCCAGATTTGGGAGATGAACGTGTGCTGGTTCTCTCGAACATATTTTTATTTAATTAATAATAATTATATAATAAAAAAAATATTAATAAATAAAAATTAAAAAAAGTTGTTGCCTGGATTAAGGAAGCATGCTTTGTGACTCGTATGGAGGGCTTTCGATGCGCCCCGCTGTGCGTCAGTGCCGTGGACGTGAACCCAGTTCGCATCTGGTACTCGCTGATCCTAACTGTATAGTCCCTGAGCCCCCAGTGCACTCAGGTTCCAAATTATGTTGGGCGTTATATAGTCGGCTCCACACCTTTGCATTGTTGAACATGTGACTCAATGTGGCTAATACGTGCGACTATCTGTGTCCACTGGCTCGGAGATTCTCCCGAGGTGGGTTGCATGTGCACTTTCGCCTGCTGCGCTGTTGCTAAATGTTGGGGGTTTAGATAGTCCGTTCTGGATAATGGGGGGACGCAGAGGAGCCGACAAGGGGGTTTCATGGGTTTTCGTCCCGGGTGCTGTCTTTCTAGAGCACAGATTGGTTTGCCTTGCTGGGTTTCCAAATCGGAGGGTGCCCGTGTGAAACCAAAATTGTTGGTTGTGGGATCATTTCTGCATTTCCTAAAAGGAATGCAGCTGGCCGCGCGACGCGAAGGGGAGCTAAGCGAGACAGCATCTTAGTCCCACATTCCGCGCGAGCAAAACGGTGCACGTCAGCCTGGCTGCCCCCCCCCCCCTTTCAGGCGCGTCCAATGGGCGCGGGTCACCAGGTGGGAGGGGCGGCCCTAAGGGGTTTAAAGTAAGCGCGGCAGCGAGGCTCGGCCTTTCCTGCCGTCGCGTCCCAGGCTGCTCTGCGCTGTTGTCGTCTTCCTCGTCGTTTTAAGGTATGTGCCACGCTCTCCTCCCCCCCGGCCCCGGCCCTGGCCTGAGCCCAGGTTGAACAGGGGCCCTGTGGTAAGGATACCACGGGGGGGGGGGAGAGGTGGCCCGAGTGCGTGGTATCGCGTGCGGGTCGCGGAGCGGTCGGGTAGAGGAATAAGAGGGCTGCTCGGGGCTTTCATATACTGCTCTGACTCCTTTTCTACTTCCCTTCTCCAAATTCTCCGTAGATGCTGGAGATGTGAGCTAACTGGCAGACTAGTACCTTCCGATGCACTAAGCCCCTGGCGTGCTGCATCAGAAAAACAGGTTTCACGCTGCTCCGGTGAAAACAATAGACGCGTCATATTGACACAAGCCAACGGGAGCTCTTGACGGGGTTTAGGATATTTAATTTTAACTTTGTGTGGCGCATGCATGCGAGTGCCCCTGCATGGATGTGACATATCGTCCTGCAAGGGACGGCGACGCGAGCTCAGCGTCCGACATGAAGGCAGAGGCTAGGCTGGCTAACGTTTAATCCTTGAACAGCCGCCATTAGGTGACGCGCACGCGGGCGCTATTGTTTGTATGAAAGTTTAAAGCTCGGCAGCGAATTTAGAGGTAGGAAGTGCAGGGAGATGACAATGCCGTCACAGCTCCCTGTTCCGTGGAACGCTTGGTCCGGGAAAGCGCGTCTTTTGCGTTTTTAGCCTAAGTCTGCAGCTGCCGGCCGCTTTATTGAGACTAAGGTAGCTAACGCTCTGGCATAGTGCACTTTAGCTCATTCCGCCTGCGAGTTAGCTGGCAAGCAATATGGAACTAGAAGAAGACAGCTGATACGATTCGTTCAGATAGATTATATTGTAATCATTCATTTCGTGTTTCATATAGTGCTTTGTAATGAGGGTCTCGGGGTAGCCAAAAGGCGAACACGAGATGACTGATCGGGTTTGCAGCTTCGTAATGAGATTCTAAATATTAGTAGCAATCCCTTTACGATAGGGAAATGGGCCACGCTAAGACCACATTTCGAGGGGGTTGGAGCTGGTGCTGCACACGCAAAGCGAGGTTGTGCTGAGGTGCTGTTCGATGGGTTCGAACTGTTGACCACTTGGAGATGGCTGCTGAGGAGCGGCCATTTCGGGGGCACGTGTGACCAGCGCCGAGGGTCGGTGGCGCCCGGCGCGGACATGTCGAATGGGGCGTTTTACTGTGCGCCGTCATTTGCCCACCAACTGAGCGCTGTGTCGGTGGATTGATCCTTCCCCTCAGCATTACAGGCCGAACACTAGCACTAAACCCGGCCTGCGGCTAACCACGCTTTCCGGTTACATTTGATTGCTGCCTTGGGTTTGAGGCCAGCACGTGCTGCCGGTCCACATTCGTAGGAGAAGGTCCTGTGTAGGGCACGGCTTACTGGATTTAACCAAGGTGGACGGAAGGCCGGCCGCGGAGAGTTTTGAGCCGAAGACAGATAGTTTCGGGTTGTGGCCTCCGCCATTGTCAGCCGCACTGCTGCCGGCGTGCGGCACGCTCCGGTGCCACTTGTAGATGATCATGAAGGGGGCACCAGGTTTTGGGGGGTGCTTCCAAACGTGCACTCTTGTGGTTCTGGTGCCATCCCGTGGAGACAGATTGTGGCAAGGGCGATGTCATGACCTTTGCGTGGTGTTTGTTTTGGGGGACGCACCTTTTTGCATGTATTTCCGGCACGGGGAACCGTGTTCTTTTCCGTTCCCTAGGTGATTCTCTTTGTGGTTGTACAGTTGGAGTTACACAGGTGTTCCTGGAGATTGCGCGGGGGGGCCCTGCGGGATAACAGTGTATATGTTGAAGTCCTGCCAGTACTTCCAATGGGAGGCGCTGTACTTCAGTGGCCCGGCGCCACGCATTCTGCTGTGCATCGAACGGACGCGGATTCTGTCCCCTGACGGCCTTCTGTGCCATCCATCCCCCATTCATGGACAGTGTCTGCATTCTCGGCGGTTTGTCCACTCATCATGACGTCGGTTTGTCCGTTCGCGGGACGCTGTCTCCGCCGCCCAGACGGTGCTTGGAGGCCCGAGTCCCTAGTCGCTACACAAGCGCTGGTCTTCTCCGCCAGTCACTCACCGCACCTGCTTGGGTCACTGCCAGCGGATAGGGGTTGTGGGGTTTGGAGCGGAAGCGGCGGCGAGGAGGGCTGTGTGTTTGACGAGCGGGGCATGTTTGGGTCCTGTCGGCCGATCTAGTCTTTCGTTCTTCCGTCGTCCACAGGACTGGCCGTGGTGGGTTACTTACAGGAAGACCTATTTGGGTACCTTAAGAAGCGGGTGTTGCTAGGTATGCACTCACGTGCCACAGAGTGGTGTGTAAAGAGAAAAAAGGAAAAGGGGTGTTTGTCAATTTGCGAATGTGGCAATGTTCGTGCATTTTCCGATGTCGGGAAGCACTCTGGCAGCTCTCGACAGCTTGCACAGGGTTTCTGCGATCTTGCTTGTGTTGGGCATCTAGGCGCCACAAGGTGTGGAAGTGCTCCCCCTCGGGCAATCTCGGTGGAAGTCCTCCCCCTCGGGCAATCTCGCTGCCATTTGGTTGATTGCTTCCCAGGACTTTGACCCAAGCATGGATAACGCATTGGTTTGGTTGACGGGTATTACAGGAGTGCGGGGGATGTGGCGCAGCCGCCAGAGCTACTGGCTCGAGAGCTGGTGCTCCTGGTTTGGGTCTCAACATCCGGTGATTCTGGACAAATCCCTTAATATGGCTGCCATGTATGGCGAGCTCGCACTCACCCGGTATGGCCATGTGGGGCATTTAGTCCCCTGTTTGTTTCTTTGCTGCGATCCTGCCGCTTGCATTAAACAGTGGGAGGTGACATCGCATGAGAACACCGGGTCTTATGACTACACACATGTACACCGTCATATTAACTATTCGGTATCCAAAGCTCTCGTTGTGCAGGGGTCAAGTTGCTCCAGGTCCCCGGCAGGAAGCGCGGCTTTTCAGCCTATAACGCTTCTGGGAATTTGGCGCCACACTTACAATACTGTAAAATAAAAAAATAAAAATAAAAAATAAATAAAAATAAAAATACAAGCCCCATGATGCACCTCTTTGTTGGTTGAACATTCAGGACTGACATCAGTGTCATACAAGATACTGAGGGACTTGATAGCTCTGCGAAGAAGGGAACGTGTTTATTCCATTAGCGATAATTTCAGAAATAGCACTTACCGCGGTACCACAATAATAACTCCTGCAGCACATACAGCGCCACCTAGTGGGGCCTATTCCAGTTGCAAATTAACACCTTTTCACAATACTGCAACATCTCTTGAGGTGGGAGATTATTAGTGACTGGGTATCCCACTTTTTATGGGGGTTCCACCTTTTAAGCGATTTGGGCAAAACCTCATCTCTTACGGGCAAGATAGAGCCGTCACATCTTCTGTGAAGATCAGGTCTCAGGCTCTTGTAATGGCAGCCCTGCCTGCCAGTCCCTCCTGTTCGTCTGTTGAACCTTAACACCTTGCACACGAGGATAGGGAGCTCGCCCTAGGAAGGGCGAGGACGGGGCTTTAAGGGGGCCGGGTTTCTTATGACTGTGAGCAATCGAGTACAATACCTCCATGCTTTCCGCGGGAAAGGGTGAGTCGCATTGGGTTTCAGACGTTGGAAGCCCCTGGATTCAAAGTTTCTATACGTTCGGATAGCGCGCTTTCACTCCAATGGGGTGACAGAGGGGGATGTTTGAGCGACTATGATACAATACGGGTTGGTATATTATTTATTTAATGCGATTTTATATAGCGCGAACATTACTCGGAGGTGTCAGAGCGCTTTACAAAAGAACCAGTTACAATACTATGCTCGCTTCCTTGGTTAAGAGTTCTCGAAGTAACCTACTGTATTCTGCAGCGCGTTCAATGGGGGTTAACTAAGGCTCCCTTCGCGCTTCTTTTGTTCGGAGATCTCAAATCTTGGCGTCTCTACCTGCATGAGGAATCGATAGAGATGCGAATGCGTCGCTCTTTGTGCGCCTGGCTAATATAATATGCACGGGATCAAGCCAGGCGGATAATGCCGCATCAATTATTAGCGGTTTGGCTGCCCAGGCCAGCGCGCATACCTTTCACGCAGCATGGGACAGGTAGCCTGTGAACTGCTATAGTAAATGTACAGACAAGGTATGATGTGTTGTTATTCTTATGGTGGTTTGTACCACAAACACGTAAGTTAACCTTTAAGGAAATCTAACTTTAGTTTAACTTTTAAGGAAATCGAATTTAGGAATGAAACAGCATTGTGCCACGATGACAGTTATTTAAATTGGATTGGGCCTAGACCAAAAAAGCATGTCACTGCCTAAACGCGCCATAATTTGACGTCCATTCTCCACCCGCTGAATCTGTGCTTCTTGTATCTCACCAATGCAGGGCAGTAAAGAAGCGGTGCATTACGTGGCTTTCCTCAAATGGAGCAGGCAGGGCCCACACGGTTGCAGAGCACTCGACAGCGAAGTCCGCGAGGCTGCTCTGGGGTGGCGACAGATCCGGCCGCCATTACCGGCCACGCGTTTGCCATACCCGGCCGCCATTACCGGCCATTCGGCATGCAATCATCAAAGACAGCAGTTAGCACTTTTAATAATAAAGCAACCCCAAAGGGATGCAAATGCTTTCCGCAATTAGTACTAGGAATGAGCCCTCTTGGGATTCAAGCGCCTACTAACAGGTTCAAACTGATAAATGCACCCACTGAGTAGTCGTATGAGCTCAAGGGCGGACTTAATAAACAATATTCAACTGCTTAACAAATCACAATCTTGGACATTGTAGTAGTCGATATGATGGATAAGAGAAGTGCTGTTAGCTATCTCTCGTTGTCAAGGTACAGAAGATGTTTCTTGCAGCTTAGCTTCGCCTGTCAGTTACCATCCCTGATGCAGTTACCATCCCTGATGCAGTTACCATCCCTGATGCAGTTTGTAAACACGCCCTGGTTCAATCTTCTGCAGTGTCCTAAAAATAGTTCAGTCACTTGTTATACTGGAGAACAAGAGTATTGCGATCTCTTAGTGCGGGGTCCCAGTCACGGCAATCCCTAGACAGTCAACTCCACGACTGGAATCACATGCACATCATCCGCATGACAAACAGCTTTTAGATGGCCTTCTCTAAAGGGGCACACAGAAGGTTTTGGTTAGCCTGAAGACCCCGAGCACCATACCAACCATTGTGAGGTGAGGGCTCTGGTGGTACATGCATGGACCCTGAACACCAGACCAACGATTGTGAGGTGAGGGCTCTGGGGTACATGAGTGGCATTGTGTGCGGTGGATTGAAGGTAGTGCAAAGTGACTGCAGACGTTATATAACAGTATTTAGGTGAAATGTATCTGTTTAAGAGAGGCATCCCTGTTACTTGTCCAGGATATATATGGTCCAGGTACGGTAAGATTACCAAACGCCTTGTCGGTTCCTTACTTACCCAAATAACGATTATCAGCACTATTTGGGCCCTGTCACTCTATACACATGCAGAGGCACTGTAAGATCCAGATGTCTTTGGCTGTCCAGCGGAACAAGGAAAAGTGAACAAATATACGCAATTTTCAGTAACCTCCTTCAAGTACAGAATGAGGAAGAGTTAGTAATAAGACTTCAGGCGAGCAAAAACATAACGCTGAGAAGACCCAGAAAGCCCTATGATTTCGGGCAGGCGAAGGGAGTGCAGGTTAGGAGCTCCCGAATACGCAATGGGGATGGGTCGATTGTTGCAATTTGCTAACCACGGCAGTTATGTATAGGTCACGGCAATTACTCCAGTAAGTCAAACAGAGGCATGATATCCTTGGAATACAAGGGGTTATCTTGTTTCCAGTTGAATAAAACATTATGTATGTGTGCGAATGGTGTGTGAATATGCAAGCCACAACCAGTGTAGACGCTACGGCACAAGTCCAATGATCAGATACTACGATCCCTTGCTGAGCTGCTGCGGTTCCCTCGTCTCATTGCTTAACTTTACGTACGAGGAAGCGTCACTCGTAGCATTGTCTGTCACCCATAATTACACTCAAATTATAAGATGTCACGCATAGCAACCTGCAACTGGCAGTATGCGGACTGGCGCAAACACCACTGCATCGGAGATAGGATAAATGCTGAACAAGTGAGTGTTCATGTTAAGTAAACCAATGCCATATTGAGCGGCCTTGGCGCGCCCCGGTGACAAAGTTAGCGCTAGCAAAGGTGAATTGTTCCCAAATGTTTTGTTCACATACGAATCGACTAATTTCTTACATCATCTAATCTACTAAATTGTAGGCAGACATTCTTCCTGGCATTAAACTGCTACCCAGGCTGTATTTAAGCACACAAGCACTGTGTTAAACCAGAGAATCCTTCATGGATCCACAATTTTGGGCGGGCGATAAGGGGTGCAGCAAAATCAACATGCCAAGCTTGTCCGGCAAACACGTCACTCTGAGTGGGGCTCTACAGGTGGTACGCAATACAGGCCAGACACCCAGGCACTAGAACAAACGTACAGAGGCAGCCATGACGCTTGTGCAAGCGCAAAGGTAAAACAACACGTGAAAAGAGCATACGGTGTGTTCAGAGAGAAGTGGTTGGCATGCACCTAAGGGTACCAAACACAGGTACAAGGATGGCAAACGCTTAAAATGAGAACTGGGAATGACATTGACGGTTACGGGCATCCGCTAGCCGGCCCTAACCAGTCGCAAACAATTATCTTGCAGTGATCGGCCAGGAAAATCACTGCCATGATTATTGATGCACCATGGCTCATGTAACCAAGGGCGCGTCTTAAGACCCGTTTAAGAAATTTCCATAAGTGGTGTGGCCGATGTACTGAGAGCATGAGAAATATAGCAGGAAACCTTGATTGGCGGGTACGGATACGGTGAGAAATAGACTGTGATTAAGTGCACTAAACAGCAACCTAAGTAGCTAGTTGGTGGGGGGGCTCTGTCATCGACGGGGGCCTCCTCCAGAGCTGTGGCGGAGTACAGGGCGATCTGGAAGCAGATGGACAGTAGGGGTACCTCTGCGGCAGAAGGATACAGTCAATACCTCTGCCTGGCACAGTAGGGGTGCCTGAGCCAAGAACCTGGAGCCGAGGGGGTTCCAGGAAACAGCGTCGGCGCCCCGTTAGTCCTTCGGGCGGTCGGGGGGCCTGAACCGACCGGGGGTGTGCCTCATCGCTCCGCCCTGACAAGGGGGACGGGAGTGAACGAAAGAAAGTGATAATGGACTGCACCGTCAGAGCATCGACTCGCCGTGCAAGAATGGCTCATTAGGCATGCGGGTCAGCGAGGGGCTGTCGCATTGGATCGCCCGTAAGATGACCCACCTTATTGCTACTTGTTGTGCAAAATAAACCTGCACCACTGTTTCCCACAAATCTGTCTCATGAGTTTCCTTGGTATGTAAGTGTTATGGTGCGCAAAGTGGAGTAAGCGCTGGGAGTGTGGGCACTATGGTGTGCCGCCGCTTCCTTCTTTGCAGAGAAATAATGTTTAACTGCGCGGAAACTTTCGGCGTTCCTGGGAATCCTGAAACAATCTCGGTAAGGACGATTTTATGCTAATCTCACCTCACATAGTTCGCTCTAGAGGTGTTGTACTTTTCTGTGCTGTTCAAGTTCAGCAGGATATTACATTTCTTGATCAACAAAATAAATATAGCCAACTGTAACAAGCACCACGTGGCTCAAAGTGCCAGAACATGCCACAGTTACAAAACAGTGAAGCGATTACGTGCCTTCTAGCACTCCACTCTCATGTACCGCCCACCCTGTTTCTTTGTGCTGAACTCTAGTGATGCAAATCACGCGAAAGCGAATAAAATAGCTCTTGGGACGCTGCCTGGTTTTAAACCCGGAACAAAGGTGGAAGGTTATGAAAAATCTTTAAATGCCAAATGGCACATTTGAATGAGAGGACGTCAAGGGAACCATTCAGCTCAGAGTTCAAAATTAGAGACGATGCGTGTGTAAATCCAGGTACGAGGGGTTTACGGTTAACGGACGTCCTTGGTTCCAGCTGTGAAAAGGCTAGATAGACTCTCCCTGTCAGTATGAGCTCCCGCCTGAGTGAAAAACCAATCTCGGCAAACCAAATGTTAAACCCAAAGTATTTTAAGACAAGCAAATTGTCGTGTACAAGTAGTCATCAAAATTAATTGAATTGAATTCTAAATACCATACCCTCCACAATACTAGTGCTCATCTCCTCCCATGCAATTCAATATAATACAACCAAACCACTGCGTGCACTAGTAAACCGCAAAGCAGCCGGGAGCACCACCCCAGAGTACCGTACGGCTCCTAGCCCTGCAACCTCTCAACTACAAAGAGGCCCAACCATATATGCATCCCTTCTCCTAAAAAAAAGCTCAGACATCCAAGTCAAGGTCCAGACAAGGAAGCGCCAGAACCCAAGGTGACTGTGATGTGCCCTCCTCCCCTCTCCTTCTGCTTCCACCCGTCCACGTTAGTGGGAGCCCTAAAAGTCACCCATTCTCACCTCTTCTACATGCCAAAGTTTAACTTCTTCGGGGCACCGCAGACCGCCTCTATGGTGCGCGATAAAGCCGGCTGATTTCTTGGCCACACTACTCGTACCCTGGCTCTGCTGGCTCGGCCAAAACCACGGAGAAGGCTCAAAGCGCCCCTGCAACGGCCCGACCTCCGTCCCGTCCCCAGGCGCACCAACGTCCTTGCCCCAGGTGCTTGTGCAGTCCAGATCACGCTCTTCATCTCCCCGCCAGCGGCCACTGCTTTCTCTTCAGCACCTCATTACTCTCCAGCTGGGCTATTTTTGCTAAAGTGCTGGCAGTGTTGCTGGCGGGGGGAATCAATTTTCTTATGGCGGCATAGCTGGGGTCTGCTTGCCCCCTCTTCCTTTATGGCCGGGTTTATGGCCACGCCCATCCTGCCTTATTGTGGCCTTTGAACCCAAACTCGCTGGTCATTCGTGGACCCTTTCTTTCGGCGCGACCTGCTCTTCCCGTGCCAGTTTCTGCCGCCCAAGGGGGAGTTATCCACCTACCCCGTAGGGTCAGCTGCGCTTTCCGTCAGTGGTAAAAACCTGTGACCATGAGGTCAAACACAGGCCCCTACAGTGCCACCAGACATGGCTAAAATATAGATGGCAGGAGTGCCCTTGTAGTAAGTCTTCAAAAAGATTTACCTAGTTCCAGTTAAACTTTCCTACACTCTCACCAATGCTTTATGACCAGTAGAAAAAATCTACTCCTATTACCATAGTTGTGATTGAGGTACATTACCTTCAAAATGTATTCTCTAATATTCATAGCCATTGAGTTGGCTGATCTCTCAAGCTGATGAACAAGTTGGAAAACAACGAAGATGACGATGAGCATTGCTGATGTTGATGGATTACTGACGGAAAACGTGGGACGGGTGGTCAGGAGTGTTAGTGTCAGAGAGAAGATGCATGGGGTGAGGGTAGACAGTGTGGTGAGGGAATAGGAAGGTCAAGAGTGTAAGACAAGGTTTTGGTTGGTGTGGGTAAGAGTGAGAGACATGAAATGGGCTTGGGAGGCTGTCGCTGCAAAGGGAGCCAGTGGTGGTTGAGATGATATAGTGAATGGGGTGGAAGTGGATTCAGAAAGTTTGGAGGATCACTTGTTCCCTTTAAGGGCGATGAGTTTTGACACTTCTGTATGGCACACTCAACTTTCTGATAAATAAACTGATGGAGAATGAGTATGATCAATGGTAGCAATAAAGATGAAAGTCATACACAGTAATAAAGAGACATAGTAGATAAATATGCTGTAACCTCAACTCATACTTCTCCTCTGAAGAAGATGAAAACAGGACAGCTATGAAGCCCACTCACATGCTAAAATGAAACCAGGGTTACGTTGTATTTCTTGTTCCTACCTTGGGAAGGAGCAACTGCTACTACGTAACTGGTTAGCCTCACGTTACACGATGTACCGCATTCAAGCGGAATGGCGTGCTGGTGAAAGTGGTGGATCATATCCTCAATGGACTGGAACCAGAGATGTTGAACTCGGCAGAAACCACACTCAGTCAGAGAGAGTCGCAGATGCTGCAAGGATCGAACATGCATGGGGTTAGCTTAGTATAAGACTCACAAGGCCCCGTTCTGCCGATTTATATACAATAGAAATAAATGCTTTTATGATGGTCAATCTTAAAAAAGAACAATGGTTTGTTTTAATTAGATCAATTCACTCTGTGCAACGTTTAATTCACATTTGTATTTTGGCATAACATTTCTCATGCAACTTTAAGTGAAATCTGGTTGTTATACTTCTTTTCATTAAACGGACCATCCAGAAAATCTGTCATAACAGATCTCAATCCCCAGTTTACATAATATAAGACAGAGCACCATTCTAGAATGCCTATTAGACATACAGATGCAGGCCTGGATAAAAAGCTTTTTTTTAATGTATTCTTTTTTTTTTACACAAGATGGTCCCCTTAAGTGTTGCATATGTAGTTATCTTATTATTGCTTTGCTTAATATTGGATTATAAAAGTCTCAAAACATTAAATGGAGAAAACGGTTAACATCTGAGCCAGCACAGATTCTCAGTTCTACTGCTCATCTCAACAGGATGGTTGCCCTTACAATAAAAATGATGTGGAAGTTAACAGTAGTACCTGTATTTGTTCGTTTTGGTTGGTGCATTTTTAGGTCCAGCCGACTAGACAGGCATGCTGGCTGATTGCAAAAGACATATTGTGAGCTTAAAATAACATAACGGATTTGGAGCCTGCCCATTGTTAACAATGGTTGCCTTTACTGACACTCATTAGCTTCCTTCTTATTCGTGTCCCAGCTTGTCAATCTTGTGTTTGTCCCATGCATAGAGTTTAGGGAGTAAGCTTTATTTGATCTCCAGGATCTTAAAAGCAGCATACAATACATAACAAAACAACAATAAATAGTTCTACTTAAAATTATACATGGCTGCATGGTTAAAACTTTATATAAAATTCGAATTACTAGTTGCGTTAGCCAATTGTCTGAGAGTAGTGTAATGAACCTAAAAGGACAATCCTTGTACAAATAGTCTTACTCAATACAGGGTCTCTCTCTCTCTCTTATATGCGTTATCTAGACTAATCTTACAGGTATAAAATTAGGAAAAAAAACAAGAACTACGACCTGCGTCATACAACCTTTTGAAAGGATAACAATCACTGTGCAGATTGAAATTAAAAAGTAATAAGCAGAACATAATCTCCAACACCTAGCATATGGGAGAAGTTTAAAAAAGACATCCTATTCAGAGTGCTATTGTAATTAAGATGGAGCTCAGTGAAGGCAACCACTAATGGCCTATTGTTTGATATGTACTGGTCTTCCCTCATGTGCCTTCTATCGTCCATCACTTTGCAATGCTCTATTCTTTGTGTACTTCTCCCCACTCCCACATGTTGCGCTCGCTCTCGTGTCCTAACCCTGTTGCTTTCTCGCCGAGCCTGCTTCACACTGCTCTTGCCCTTAGCTTCTCTTCCCCACTTTCAACATCTGTGTTTCTCTGTCACTTGCCCTCATCAGTGTTCTCCTTCTCGGTCACCTGTTGCTTCTCCTCCCCACCACTGCCCTTGATGTTGCTTTATCCTAGCACTATCCTTCTGTCCCCTGTTGCTGCTCTTCCCCCACCCTCAGAAACCCATTAGCCTAATACAAAAAAAAACAATGAAAGAAAATAATATAGTCTAGCTATGTAATTCAGGTACGGTATTCGTACTTAGCTCAGTAATTAAAACATCAACCGTAATCAAAGTTTGTTTGTTGTTTTAAATCAAATGTAAACAAATAGTCTTCATCATCATCGTTCCCTATTTGGAGTTGTTCGCATATACACAATTTGCTGCTCCACCATTAATGCTTCTTTCTAAATACATATCGTTGATTAAACAGAAACATACAAAATGTACAATCATTCTAAAAAAAAAAATTCAAAATGTTTTACAAGATCATTTTTCTATGCCCTACTAGAAGGAACACAACCTGTGATACAGTAGACCTTATGTGTTATGTTTTTGCAGCCTAACCAACACTTCAGGCAAAATCGTGGAAAAACATCTTTATCTACCTAACCTGGGGCCATTCCTCACCATCTCCTTCTTCAAAATCGAGTGCTTGGTAATACTGTCACATTCCAGCGCCCTGCAACCCTTTCGAGTGGGTAGTCACGCTTTACAAGTCACTTGATTGATGTGCTACAATGTCCTGTTCATTACTGGGTAAGCAACAATATTTTGGGAATTGAAGCCCACTGTTTATACTAACTTATGTCGTGCGGATTTTACGAATCACCACTATCACGAGTGACCACTTGGCGCTTACAATAAACAGAGTCCAACTATGACAGATGCTAGTTACTCAAGTTCAGTAATACCAGGTGGGGAACACAGCATTAAGTGCTTTCTGAAGGTAATGTTTTCAATTATCCTGATTGGTTCCAACTTGAAAATGAATCCCTTCCCACACCCAAACCAGCCAATGCTCAAGGTTTTTAAAATCATGGAATGGACAGTCTAAGAGTAGACGGCTCGCAAGCACCTTGTTAGTTGAAAAAGGTTAAAACTTCCTCCTAGAGAACTACGGTCCCTTCCTCTTAATAGCTCGTTTGCTATGTAAGCCTGTATTTTTTTTAAGCAAAAAATAAATCAAAATTAGAACAATTACATAAACGCACCTAGTGCAGCGGATTTAAAAAACAAACAATCATGCACAAACTTAGCCAAGTGTATGTACCTTTGCTCTTGATTGGAAATTGAACGTGAGGACGTACTCCCCTCGCCGCGTTTCACTCTGTCGCACCAGAAACACACCATGGCCTTCAAACCCTTGGGACTGAACCAGCTGAGCAGCTCGAAATCGGGAAATAGGGCCATGAAACCAGGGCGATGTGGCGAGGAATTGGTCGGTTCTCTGGCAAGACTGTTCTAAGGATGCAAGCTGAGCAGAATCTGGAGAAACACATTGAGAGGATATGGTCAAAGGGCATCAAGTTGTGTGCTTAAAGAAGCACAACCACTGCCAATCAAATAGAGGAGCAGGTTTTCAATTTATATTTATGGAGTGCGAGTACAATAGATGGGCAATCCCTCTGGTTGATAAAGTAATACAATCCAAAGCTTACAATTGTGAAAGCCTTCCTGTCCAATTACTTCCCTCAAGATACTCCCATTATACCATCAGCGGATTTAATGACTCCATGACAAGAAAGAGGAGCCAGTGGTTTAAGAATTCTTCCGAGCACCACTGCTAATTAAACATATTTTTGCAATAAGTAACTCAATCATGGCCGCTCGAAGTGAACGTCTCTGCAGCATCGGAGCTTTCTACATTTCAGGATTTACTGCCTTTGTCACTGCTACGTACACTAGTATTGCACTCGTAGTGTCGGTAGTGCTGATGCTTGCGCCACTGCCTCCGAGTACTTCTACTAGTGGTACACCAGCTGTTGGTACTAGTTCTATTCTATTAATGCATGTCCTGTACTAATAACACTACAGATATTCTTGCTACTGCTAATGATCCTGGGATTACTGCCGCTCACAAGCACTACCACGCCACTGGCGGACGTAGCATTAGCTGCAGTATTACTGCTGCTACTCACAGAAATAGTTGTACCTGTAGTATTAGTATTATGGGTAAAAGTTCTTAATCTCTGATGCCAAAGGTGGTAAAAGTATTGGGGTTTTCATATTAATATAATATTAAAACGAGCTCTGCCAGACCACTGGCAGTACAAGTGGTATTAGATGCATTATTACTACTCTTAGTGACTATAATAATTGTACCTATATCATGGTAGTAGTTCCTAATCTCTTTATCCTTAATGCCAGTGGTGGGAATAGTAGTACTTGTATGCTCAGTGGCCTCGTAGTGCTTGTTGTATTATTATATTAAGATTAAAACAACAATACCATCACTGCATCAGAGAGTTAGAACTACTACCCATAGGACTAAGATCACAGGCACACCTATTGTCAGCAGTAAGAAAACGAGTTACTTACCTGTAACTACGGTTATCCAGTATTGGTATCTTTCATAGATTCACATGCCTGAATCATTCCCCGTCGTCGAGGCGGGAGTCCCACGGTAAATAAAATATATAATAGCAGTGCCTAAAATTTCTTGTAGTAGGCTGGAAAAGCCTAAAGGCCTAACTAGGCCTCAAAACTTAGCAGCCTATCTACATCATTATGTAAAAAGACCTGAAATATTAGCCTCAGCCAATCAGCTGTCCTCACCCTCTAGAACCTTCCCAGCTCAGGCAGTTCTCCTCAGATTTTCCCAGCACAAGTGAGAATTAGTATCCATAGCCAGAACTGCCCTACCGGGGAGGAGGGTGGGTGCATGTGAATCTATGAAAGATACCAATACTGGATAACCGTAGTTACAGGTAAGTAACTCGTTTTCTTATCCAGTATTAGGGTATCTTTCATAGATTCACATGCCTGAATCAGAATAGCAAGCAGTAACATCATGTCTGTCGATAGAGGAAGGTGGGAGACAAAGAAAACATAAATCAATCCCCACACAACCAGGAAGGTAATAGAGTACAAAACATGTTAACATAACATATGCATCAAAACCTTCAAATATAACAGATAGGACAGCATTATAAATATGTAAAGTTTAAAATATATAATCTTTCCAACCTTAGTGAAGAAGATGCTGCAGCACTGCATCACCAACAGCTGTGTCATCTTGAACTGCCGACTGCAGACAGTAATGTTCGGTAAAAGTGTGCACACTTTTCCAAGTAGCAGCTCGGCAAATGTTCTCTAGAGTCACTCCAGCGAAAAGGGCCGTAGATGTCGACACTGTTCTTGTGGAATGAGCTTTGACCTTCCTTGATAAAGGTCTATTGGCCTTGTCATGACAGAAGGTAATTGTGGAAGACAACCACCTGGCAATAGTTGCTTTTGTGACAGCTTGACCGAAGGTGGGTCTTTCATAGGCAACAAACAGTTGTGTAGATTTACGTATGTCTTTCGTTTTTTGCAGATAGAATTTCAGACACCTTTTGACATCTAGAGAATGTAAAACCCTCTCTGCAGGAGTTTTTGGATCCGGGAAAAAGGTTCTGAGTTTGACCGGTTGATTAATGTGGAATTGAGTTGGCACTTTAGGAATGAATTTAGGGTTGGTCCTAAGTGTAACAAAGTCCTTAGAGAATTGCAGAAAAGGGGGAGTAATAGTGAACGCCTGTATTTCACTAACTCTGCGAGCAGAAGTAAGAGCCAACAGGATTGCAACCTTCCAAGTCAGAAACTTCAGTTCCGCTTTATGGATTGGTTCAAAAGGCCTTTTAAGAAGTTGGGAAAGGACTACATTAAGATCCCATTCCGGAGGAGGAGGACGAACTGGAGGAAAAGCTCTGAATAGTCCTTTAAGGAATTGTTTGATCAAGGAAGAAGAACATAAGGATGGTTTGCTGGAGTTCTTCCTGAATCTGGATATTGCTGCCAGATGTACTTTAATAGAAGAAAAGGCTAGACCTGATTTAGCCAGAGAAAGCAGGTATGGAAGGATGGCTTCAGGAGGAGCCTGCAGCGGATGAACGGCATTATCTCCACACCATGAACAAAACCTCTTCCACTTGAAACGATATGTTTTGATGGTACTTTGCGCACGTGCTTGCGACAATATCTTTCTGCATTCCGAGGGAATGTTTAGGTCTTTGAACTCTAGGAAATCAGGAGCCAAGCGTGCAAGTGCAGCGATTGAGGATCTGGATGTTGGATCTGACCGCCCTCTCTTGTCAGCATCGACATTGTCGGTTTGAGCCGAAACGGAGGCTGTTGAGACAGCAGGAGAAGCTCTTGAAACCAATATTGTCTTGGCCAACGTGGAGCAATGAGGATGAGAGTGCAGTGTTCCCTCTTCATCTTTTGCAGGACTTTCGGAATGAGCGGAATCGGAGGATAAGCGTACGCAAACATTCCGGTCCATCTCATGAGGAGGGCATTTCCTCTTGACCCCCGTCCTGGGAACCTGCTGGCATAAAACAGGCACTTGCTGTTTTGCTGCGTGGCAAACAAATCCAGCGTTGGTCTCCCCCAAAGGCGAAAAATTGTGTCTACTTGATGTTGTTCGAGTTCCCATTCGTGACAGTCCACAAAAGTTCTGCTGAGACTGTCTGCTAGAGAGTTTCGAACCCCTTGAACATGCTCTGCTTTGAGGGATATGCTGTGACTTAAGGCCCATTCCCACATCTCCTGAGCTTGCAGTGACAGGGTAAGAGATTTCATTCCCCCCTGTTTGTTTATGTAGAACATGCTGGTGGTATTGTCCGTGCGCACCAGGACGGACGAATTCACGATCCTTGGTAGAAAAGCTTGCAGGGAAAGAAAAATGGCCCTGAGTTCCAATATGTTGATGTGCATCTGTTGGTACTGATGAGACCATCTTCCCTGGATCTGAAGGTCCTGAAGGTGACCTCCCCAACCTTCCATGGACGCATCCGTAGTCAGAGTGAAGTCCGGAATCTCTTGGAGGAAGGTGAGGCCCGGCGACAAGTTGTGCGTCTTCGACCACCAGAGAAGAGCCTGTTTCATTTTGACAGTGACTTTGATGCGGTCGTCGAATGATCCCTCGACCTGCTTCCACTGACGAAGCAACTCCTCCTGCAACGGTCTCATTCTGAGTCTTGCCATAGGAATGAGATTGATCGCAGATGAACACATCCCCAGAAGGGAAGCATATATCCGAACTGAAAGCGACTTTTTTGCGGATATTTGTTTTGCCAGTTTGACGAGCTTGTTTTGGCGCTCCTTTGTCAAGTATGCCTTGCACTGGCATGTGTCCAAGACTGCACCCAGAAAAGTCAATCGTTGACGAGGTTGGAGCTGAGATTTTTGATAATTGAGGGTCAGTCCTAGATTCGAGAACAGTGAAAGTGTTCTGTTGACTGCCTCCATGGTCGAGTGACTGGTTGGACCCTTTAACAGCCAGTCGTCGAGGTATGGGAACACCTGGAGTCCCAGGGACCTCAACATTGCAGCTACTGGAGCCAGGCATTTCGTGAAGATTCTGGGGGCCGATTTGAGGCCGAACGGGAGGACTTTGAATTGGAAATGGACGCCGGCCACTTGAAACCTTAGGAATTTGCGGTGGTTCGGGTGAATAGGGATGTGAAAATATGCGTCTTGCATATCCAGAGAAGCCAGAAAGTCTCCTTCGTTGAGACAATTCAGAATGTCCTTCAACGTTACCATGCGGAAACTCTGTTTCTTTAGATATTTGTTGAGTTTGCGCAGATCCAATATTGGACGCCACTCTTCTGAATTTTTCTCCACAAGGAAGAAGCGTGAATAAAAGCCCAGCCCTTTCTGAGAAGGATGGACTAGTTCTATTGCGTTCTTGCGTAGCATCTTTAAGGCTTCTTTGAAGAGTAAGCGCAGGCGAGGGGGAGGGGGACCCCTGGGCGGCGTTGTGGGAGGCTTTTGTAAAAACTCCAAAGTGTGCCCCTTGCTGACCAAATCCAGGACCCACTGATCTGAAGTTATCTTCCGCCATTGATGGTAAAAGGCGGAAATCTTGGCGCCCACGGGAAGGGAAAGAGGGGTGGCCGACATCCGGCAAAGCTCATTGGCGTTTGTTAGAATCTCTCCCTTGATTGCCTGAGCGCCGTTTCCCTCCTTGCCGAGAGAAAGAACCAGAAGCAGACTGCCGGTTAGAAGATTGGTAGTAGGGCTTGTTGTAGGAAGATTGATACTGTCGATTTTGTTGGTTTGAATAATTTCCTCTGGAGGAGTAACCACGACCTCTTGCACCTCTAAAGGACCCCCTCTTGTATTGCAGGGTTCCCAGAGATTTCGCTGTATCGGTATCGGTTTTAATAGCCAATAAAGCGTCATCAATGTGCTTTCCAAACAATGACTCACCATCGAAAGACATGTCCAAGATTTTGGTTTGGACCTCAGGTCTAAAAGTGGTAGCCTTGAGCCAACCTTGACGTCTAAGCACAATTGCTCCAGCCAATTGTCTAAAGTTGGTATTAGAAATGTCTAGGGCGCAATCAATAATTTCTGAGGCCGCCCTTTCGCCTTCCTGCACAATTCTGCGTACATCCATTTGTTGATCCTCCGGGATCAGCTCAAGATATTCCGTGAGCTCAGACCACATTTGTCTATCATAACGAGCCAGGATAGCTAAAGAATTAGCCGCTTTAATGGATGCTGCTGCGTTTGCTGAAAATTTCTTCCCAATGGCATCAAGCCTTCTTCCCTCCTTGTCAGGTGGCGTTGAGATGGGAGCAGAAGGATTTTTGGACTTTTGCTGCGCAGCCTGAGAAATAACCGAATCCGGTCGAGGATGGCCGATTAAACAAGCAGGAGTATCGGATGGTGCTCGATACTTTTTGTCTATCCTCTGCAAAACTGCTGGAATGGAAGCTGGTGTTTTCATTATGTTGAGGCCTTCCTTCCATATATAGTCAATAATAGGTATGGCTCTGATCACTCTCCTATACCCCTCCTTAAAGTCATGTAAGAAGCAGTCCGACTGCTCAACTGTGACAACCAATTCAAATCTATTAGCAGCTCTCTGCATAATATTGTGAAAACCGCCAATATCTTCAGGCGGAGAGTCTGAAGGACGGGGAGGAGGCGGAGAAGGTGTAGGGATGACATAATCCTCCCAAGGGTCCACTGGAGTGTTATCCGGTAATTCTCCCTCCTCTCTACTTTCATCACCATCAGAGGACGAATTGTCCACAACCTGAGGAATTGGTGAAGTACGTGGTTGTGGTGACAAAGGAGCTCTTGGCGACGGAGGTCGTGGCCCAGGAACCGGAGCAGATGACCCAGCGGGCGCACCCTCATTGGGTGGAAATCTCTGGCGATAATCTGCCAACATAGCTTGCAAATCCTGTATTAAGGAAGTTGGTAAATGTGCTGTATCCTCAGACCGAGGAAGTCTAGAATGAGGTGACTGATATGGTGTGGAATAGACGTCATGCGTATATTGCTCCTGAACCTCCTCTTCATCATCCTCTTGAAGTTTAATATGCAATTGAGAAGGGTGACAGGCAATCCCAAAGGGGTCATCATCCTCTTCCCCTTCATCTGACTCTCCTTGCATGTATGTCTCCAAAATGTGCGATGGCAAAAGCGGAGAAATATGTGAATAATCCTGCCTTTTATAAGTTTTCATTTGAAAATGAGTGAATTGAATCTTTGCTGGCGGGGAACCGTGCAGCCTATGAGCAGAAGTCCCAGTAAACGGATTCTCCGTCGACGGCGCTGCCAATGCTAAAGACCTTGCCGTCGACGAGGTCGTCAAAGGTATTGTCGTTGACGTGTCTTTCGACGTTGAGACCGTCGATAATGCCGTCGCCGGCGTCTTCGTCGACGAGTCCCTCGTCGACGGGACCGTCGATGGTGTCTTCGTCGACGAGTCCTTCGTCGACGGGACCGTCGATGGTGTCTTCGTCGACGAGTCCTTCGTCGACGGGACCGTCGATGGTGTCTTCGTCGACGAGCCCTTCGTCGTCGGGGTCGTCGATGGTGCTTTCGTCGACGATGCCTTCGTCGACGTGTCCGATGTTGGTGTCTTCGTCGACGAAATCTTCGTCGACGAGGTCGTCGATGATGTCTTCGTTGATGACGACGAGTCCTTTGGAGACAATGTCTTCGTCGACGACGGCCTTGCGGTCGTCGACGGAGCAGACGGTTTAGTCGATGGAGCCTTCATAGAGAAGGATTTCAAAGACTGACTTGGTTTTTGATATCAAAGGTGGTACAGACATCAAAGGTGACGTGATAGCTGAAGTGGTAACCACAGAAGTAGAAGAGGAGGTAGAAGTCCAAGTAGTAGTAGGTACAGACACCAGAGATATAGTTTTGGCCTGGGTAGTACTCACATGTGAAGAAGCCGATGCACTCTTAGAGGGTTCTGAAGCTTTCTGAGAGGTTTTCAACATTTTCTTTCTCTCAGGAGAAGCATTGTCCGTGGATCTAGCTCTCTTGCTAGAAGTTGAGGCTTTGTACTCCTCATCTGTGGATGAAGACTTTAGCCACAAAAGAACCCTTGCCTCCCTATCCCTGATGGTTTTCTGAGGGAAGGTACGGCAAATTCTACAGTCCTTCACCACATGTGAAGGGTGCAGGCAATAAATACAATCCGAGTGCTTGTCATCCACATGGACTCTCTTCTTGAAGCAGGTTCCACAAGGTTTGAAAAGAGCTTTCCTTTCAGACATTATAAGCTTGAAAATCCCAAAAACTGAGTAGGCACTCAGGGAGACTCCCTTACACACGAAGTGCGGTGAAAATCTGAGGAGAACTGCCTGAGCTGGGAAGGTTCTAGAGGGTGAGGACAGCTGATTGGCTGAGGCTAATATTTCAGGTCTTTTTACATAATGATGTAGATAGGCTGCTAAGTTTTGAGGCCTAGTTAGGCCTTTAGGCTTTTCCAGCCTACTACAAGAAATTTTAGGCACTGCTATTATATATTTTATTTACCGTGGGACTCCCGCCTCGACGACGGGGAATGATTCAGGCATGTGAATCTATGAAAGATACCCTAATACTGGATAATGCTACTTGTACTGCTGTGGTGTGGCAGTGCTCATGAGAGGCAGTAATACAACTCCCCGATTCAACAGTTGGAGCCATAGCAGTGCCAGTATGGTGTTAGTGCTAGACGTGGCGTCAGTAGCAGTACTGGTAAATGCTTGCAGTAGTAATATCACATCTAGGGGCAATACTAGCAGTAGGACCATTAGTGATACTAAATATTAGTAGGCATAGTACTAATAGCACTAAAAAAACGTAATGCTAGATTCACTTGTAGTGGAAAATGAAGTAAGAGGACCTATCGTGGTAAAGCCAGTAGTAATAACAACGAGTCATGAAATAGTCCTAGAGTAGTGGTAGTATCAGACAAATCATTAACTTCACTACTTTCTCCGCTTAGCTGCTTTAAAGCATCTGCCGACTCCATGTCCTGTTCTCGGTTATCATTAGCTCGGATAGCGTGGTGGAATCGGGATGAAGGCCCACACAATTATTTTTTTGTTTTGGTAATGGCACTGCTTAATACAAATGATTATTCACCTCGATGTTTTTTTGTCTGGTTTGTGTAGAAACCAAGGCCCCCACCTAGGATCCAACAAGTGTTGACTCACCTACTCCTCAGAAGGAAGTGGCAAAAACAGAAAGTAGTGTATGATGGGCTTGGCGAAGAGAAGAAAGCAGGGAGCATACTAGAGTGCTCTACAAGAAAAGGTTACACAAGCTTTGGCAGAAAGTTCGCTCAAGTCCAAAGCGCCAACTTGTCTGGGGAAAAAGGTGGTAGGTTTATGGCAGCTGAACAGACAAGGTTAACAATCTCGGATGTGGCATGTGGAAGTGATAGCAGTGAGAAAATCTATCTTGAAGGTCAACATTCTCAAAGTGTAAATCTGCACAGGCTCAAATAGTGTATACATGTCAAAGAATTAAGGACCACATCCAGGTTCCACTACACCGTGGCATAAAAAACAGACCAGGAGCAAAAAGTTATAAAACCCCTTGTGTGAATACATCACAAAGTATGATTTCAATATAGATGACTGATCTGGCAAACTGGATGATAAGTAAGTTAACTGTGCCCACTGCAGAGCCTTACAAGACCATAAACAAAACAAACAAATGAACATCAGATAGTTTGGCTTGAAGAGGACCAATATATCTGCTCATTAATCAAATGACAAATTTAGACCATCAGCCAGTGTAGATGGACTTCACAGGATGGGGTGATGAGCTGCCAACATCACATCCACCACCTCTAGTTTCACAAGGCGTTGCAACTTCTGGACATTCAGGTGCAGGACTTTGCCCTCCTGTTGGTACAGGTGATCTTTCACTTTGGCTGCCTCGTTGGAACTGCAGATGCTCAGATCCAGCACATTGGACCATCAGGGGTATCGCATGTCAGCCTAGCCACCACTGCAGATTTGGATTTTATAGACAGAGAATGCAGGCATTTCATGTTGGCATTCTTCATCCACCACTGAAGCTCTGGGGCTGCTACTTCTGATATGCTGATGTTGTCTGAAAAGCATCTCCTATGCTGGGCCAATTAAAGCAGAAGGTAAAGCCTGAATGCGCCAATCAGCATGAGACAGAAGCAATATTCACAAGGCCAGGAGACCAAGAAGCTTCAGAACCACCAAAATGGAACCAGAACATGAGCCTGTAAAGAAGATCACAGTCTGAATGTCTTGGACTTGTGGTGGCAGTAAAGCCTCCAAAGCCCCCATGGTCAGGATTGGGCGGCCACTATAAAGGAAATTCTCTGCACCCATTGAAAATGGGATTTCAGCTCATTGATGGAGAATCTCATTGTGGACAGCAACAAACTGTTTTTTAGTCGTCTGAGAATGAATGAGGCGAGCCTACCATTAGCAGCTAGACATCAAGGTATAGGAATACATCAATTCTCAACTTGTGAAGATGAGCTGCAACCACGAACATCACTTTTTTGGAACACTGGGCAGGGCTGAGGTAAGGCCGAAGAGCAGGTTGATGAACTGGTGGAGTCTGACCCTATGACAAACCAGAGGAAACACCTGTGTGACTGCACGGTTGGTACATGAATGTATGCATCCTACAAGTTCAAAGGCACCATCCAGTCTCTGTGATCCCGGACAGCCAGGATCTGGGTCAATGCTAACTTGTCTTTCCTAGGAAAAGCAGGAGATCAAATATTGCCTCAAACCACAGTCCTTTTTGCAGACCCAAAAATACGCTGAGTAGTAACATGTCCCCCTGTCCACCTCAGGCACCAATTCGATAGGACACAAGTGTCTGAACTTATCTGGCTAGGATGGGGCCATGCTTTGCCGATGTCTTACCATAAACAAATAAAACATGGTGGAGGACTGGGTGAAAAGTGAAGGGTGTAATGAAATGGAAAATTTTAAGTACCCATTGACCAGAAGTAATTACACAAGACCTGGGCAAGCAGAATTGGATTCTGCCCACTACTGGTGCAATAGAACTTTTGGAGGGGGAACTAAAGTGGTTTGGAAGCAGCTGCCCCTGTTGCAGAATAGGTTGCCTCTGCCGGTTGCCCCCCACCACCTTCACCACCTCTATCTCTGAAGCCATGAATAGGCTTTATGGCCTGTGAGGGCTGTAACTGTCTGTAGACAAGGCCCTTCGAGCACCTCTGGAATTTCCTGTTCTGCTGGTGGAATACGGATCTGGAGAGAATAATCCCAGTGAGTGAATGGCAGCCCTGCTAGCTTTAAAGAGCTTTTACCATGAAGAGCCTAGCTCAATCAAAAGGCATAACCATCAAGGACACCTGGATGTCTCCAGAAAACCTGATAGCGTGCATCTAAGTATATTGTCTAACAACAAAGCTAGTGCCTGTGGCATATTCGAACTGACCCTAAGAGTGTATCTGGCCAAATCCAGGGTGTTATGTATGGTGTGACCAATTGTGGCTTGAAAGTCTTCAGGAACAGTGGGCAATAAATTGTTCCAAGGCCAAAAGTGCGTGTGTATAATGGTCCAAAATGCATACTGCATTCACTGAACGTAGGGCCAGACTGGCAGGTGAAAAAACTATTTTGCCAAGTATCAGTTTTCTCAGATTCTCTATCAGGAGGAGCAGAAGAGACACCATTAGGGTTTGCCTTGCTCACTGAAGCATTCATGACTAAACTTTCCTGAGGCAGATGTTGCATCAGTGAGGGTGGGTCCCCATAAGGAGGCCTATGGATACTAGCAATTGAGTGGTCACAGGAGGTGCTGAACATGGGTTGGAACAGTAAGCCATTAGAGTCTCAGCCATGGCCTCGCTGAATGGTAATAAGCGCTCAGTAATTGATGGTCCAGGTTGTCAAATATTGATGAGTAGGTTCACCTTGGTTTCCACTATGGCCCACTGCAAAGGAAACACTCCCCTTGTTGGGTGTAAGACAGGTGGGGGGTGGGAGAGGAAGCAGAAAATGGCAAATCCAAATCGATTTTAGGTGAAGTGTCTAAACCACTAGCATTCTAGAGACTGAACTAGAGGCCAGAATTTGTAAAATGAGAGGGAGTAAATTGTCCACCTCCTCATACTCATCTTTTGTTGTGGTGTACCTGTTCAAGCCCTGAACTAGATCTGAGTCAACACAAAAAATGGCATCCAACCTCTCATAGAACTGGTGTCGAGGCAATCTTCAAAAGTTGCACTTTAGTTATTTCATAGCAAGACATCAGGCTGAAGCTGGTTCCAGATCAGACATCCGAATATGGGTGGAGGCAAGAACCGGCAGTGAAATGAGTACTATCTGCGGGATCTACCGCAAAAGTGCCGCAAGGGGGCCTGGCAATGCCTGGGGACCAGGCTGAGGCAGAACAGGCTAAGTTGGTTGTTGGGAAAATCCCACTGGCAGATGTCCTACTGGAGGGCTTAATTGGCCCTTGTGACTCAAAGGCAAGCAAGATGAGCCCAGACCATTTGAAATACCTGCAGCATTACCTTCCTATACGTCTCAATTTGCTTATGCTTCGATCATGGCAGAAAATTCAGGGTGTTTCAGCACCAATCTCGCCAGAGTTTGACATCTACGCCATAGTCATGGCATTTGACTGAACAATGTCTCTCTAGAATGAGACAACAGAGCTCTGCTTGACTTTGACTGTATACCCAAGGACAGTCCATGGTCCTCGATGGCTACACTGTGGTCCCCTCTTGATCACAAGATATAACTCCGCGGTATTGGACGTGTCTAATCATTCCTAAAAGACATCATCAGCAGAAACAGAGCATTTTTACATCTTTACATTCATATTAATTTGTGCAAGATATGATTCAGATTAAATAAGTGCCTGAATCTAAGTAACTCTGAAGTGCTGTGCTAAACAAGTCTTCTCATTCACCTATATAATCAACAAATAGCATTAATTTGGTACCAACCTTGATTAATGGAATCAAATACTCCGTTTTCAGGGTTAGAAGATGATCTGTCAGCATGTGGGGCTGGAAGCAGCTCAACATCAGAGTCATCGGAACTGGCAAGACACAAAAACAAAGATAAGATTCATATTTACCCTTATAAAGATCAGAAAGTGCTGCTAAGTTGACTGCCTACAACGTTTTCTGCTATATGAAGTACATAGTCACATGATTCATGGTTGTATGATGCAGAAGCGACTAAGTAGATGGCTAAGTGGAGGGAAAGAAATAGTTGCCTACCTACTACTGCAGCTCTGCTCATGAGATGAACCCTCAATGGATCCACACCAGAACACAATGCCTCCTCTGCAGCAAAACCCCAAACCCATTGAACAAATATTTAAATAAATACAACAAGGCAGTTCTGTCTTCAACATAAACTTCTAAATCCTGTGGCAGGACACAGCTACACGTCAACTACACAGCACCAGAAGGAATAAGCTCAAAAAATAATGCTCCGAGCTGCAACTGTATACAATTGTCTCTACCATCAAATACTCCATGTATCTGTCCAAGCTCTCGAATGTAATTTAAAGCAGACCTCAGCCCAGGAAGGAGCTTGTATAAACTGACACACACACACACACATAAAACACTACTGGAGGCATCCATCGACACATATGTAAAAGGGGCACGGTCCACCTTTAACTGGGTGTGCCATGCACAAACTGGCACCGTACACCCTATTTTACATACAATGCGCTGCCTGCAAGGCAGACCTAAACGTATGCCTGTCTTGGGGCACCACATTAGTGAAAGGCAGAGTAGCTCTTTGAAGAAGCCGCTATTCCTTTTATACCTCAAGCAGCATGCAGTCTGCTTAGATCCCAATACTGTGGATGCAGTGAAGGGCTGAACCCAACTGCAGGGAGATGTCGGGGGTGGGGGGCGCTCCAGGGGACCCTCTTTCAGAAGAAGCAGTTGAGGTGCACACTGGGTGTGCGCCACCACTTTGTGGTGCCATCTGACAACCTATTTGCCTCTGCACCTATGTACATAATACAGCGTGGGTACAAAGCCAAAGTATTTCCCTCATTTGCATAGGGCTATGTCCCTTTGTAAATGAGGGCATGCCCCTTAGGATTGTTTTGGCCCTGTATGTGCAACTGCACAATCTGTGTCATAGCAGCAAGGGCCACGCAATCGTTTGTGACCCCTTCTGTAACACCAAAGAGCCTCGGGCACAGAATGTAGGTGCCAACACCAGTAGCGCCCCAGTGTAACGGTGTATTGCAGCGCCCCTAAAATTAAAGGGGAATAATGGTGACATTTCTTCTTTCAAGAAAGTCTAAATAGCTTTCTCACTGAAGCACCAGAAAAAATGTAGATCAAATATTCCTGCAATAAGAAATCTCTGGGGGCTCATTTTAAAATTCATCATAATTTTACAGTCATTACACGTTCCACAAGAAGGTAAATATTAGCCATATCTTATATATACAATAACGGACAAGCGCTCTGTGTCCGCCATGCTCACACAAAAAAAATAACACGGTGACTAAAAGCGTGCATATATGAAAGGAATATTAACAAGAACACAGTGGCTAAGGTGGGTGTCAAAAAAAGCAATTCCACCAGCATTTTGTCCATTCATTGTAAAAAGACTCGGGCCTTATTACAATGCCGGTCGGACGAGCATCCTACTGGCATCGTAGCGGAAACAGGTCTGCCCGACAAGGAGTCGGCAGTCCCGCTACTATTATTTGGATGGGACTGCCTTCACGGCGGTCGGTAAGTGTATTTTTCCTATTGCGGCTTGTGCTGCGGATCGAAGCACAAGCAACAATAGGAAACACACATTTTTGAAACATCCCTGAATTGTGTTGGAGTCACAATACCGTGCCTGCCACACGATGCATGGATGTTTAGGGAGTACTCCAGGTGCACCTCAGGGCCCATAGCAGAGGGCCACAGGGGTCAGGGGCCCTGCTAGGCGCCCCAAAAGACCCATTCTGCCAGCCTTTTCATGGCAGAAGAACACATATGAAAAGGCTGCCACAAAGGTGTATCGTAATCGCCATGGCAGTGCCTGAGCAGGCACAGCCTCCATTTTGGGGATTGCCATCAGCCCACCGCACGATGCCTGTCGGAAGCAGACTGGATTCCACCCAGAAGCATCGGTAGGACTGCCTGTATCCTAATATGGGGTTAGGACAGATGCCTGGCGGATTGCCACTGACGAGCTGTTGGATGGCCTTCTACCTGACATCATAATGAGGCCCTCAGTCTGTTGTCTGACTGTGAAGACATTTCAACCTTGTCTACAATTGTAAGGTCCTCTTCAGGACTGACCGAATTAGGGCACATGTGGCAAGGAATGGTCCCTCAAATTATCAGCACCGTGACGGAGGAAAAAAAGAAAACGTCAGAAATAGTCAGCCTAAGTTGCAAAGATGGGAAACATTCAAGGTTTTGAAGACATGACCTAAGAATGCTGCCTACTGTTAGGATCCTTCGGCACAATCATCACTGTCAGACGGAAAGATCTTTTGCCCATTGCCGAACCACGCTCTCAAGCACGTATATTTTTTAATTATATTAGTCATAATTTATGACTAATGTTGGCCTTCTTGTGCAAGCCTCAAAATGTCTCCCTAGTTGACCACTGTTTTTAATAATTGTATATATTCAAGTTCCAAATGGCATGTTGGATTACTCTTGTACCACCGGCATAAGAATCTTTGAAAGTAGGTTTCGTGGCACTTCATGTCCCTTCACCAGGACAAAGAACTAAGTACAGAAGAGTAGGAATAATTAAGTGACAAGAAGTGCACATAGACTGAACTCTTGAATCTGTCTCCTGGGTAAAACGGAAATCAGTACTGCTGACCATTGCCCACTTTGGGCCAAAAATCACTTTTAGGGACTCAAATTAATTCATACTGTATGGAAAAGCGTGACACAGCTAAGAGTGGTGGGGGCACAAACATAGTTCTGTTTATTTCCTAGGGTGCAGGAGTCACAACCACAGTGCCAAATAAATTAGCTTTACTGTTTTTTCTTCAGTTGCGCATGGTTGGGATATCTCCAATTTGAAGTGCCTATAATAGATGTGAAATGCATAAAGTACCTCCCAAGAAGTGACATAATTAGAGATGGAGGAAAGGCAGACTGCTTCCAAGATAAGCCCCTAATAAAAAGTAAGAAGGCTGACAGCCTACCACAATCTACCTTGCTTCAAAAAAGAAAAATATTTTAGTACCTTGCTAAGCCCGCCATTCATGGACTAAAGTACAACACCACATGAATGGATGCCACAATGTGAACATTCTGAAACATATCAAGCCATAGACACCTCAAGGATTAAAGCACCTTCAGTATAGGATCAAAAACTGAACTGAGGCATACGAAGGTGGGAAAACAAAAATGTGCACAACTTATACTTTAACATAGGAATATGCCCTTAGTTCTCACAGCTAGCATTGGTTCCCCCTAGAAGAATATTGATGACTCACCTAATGTTGTTTGCGCCCTGGTGCATCATTCTACCTCTTACAGAGTACTTGGCCCAGAAAAGGGACTATTTTATATCGCAAGATCAAATTAAGACTAGTGGCCAGGCAAAATGGTTGTATGATGTACCATTACAGACCAGGCTAAGGAGACCACTCAACGCCAGTGATATCTACTCTTGTGGAACTGTTATATCAAAATGCCCTGGCAGGGAAGATCCTAGCCTAGCCGCAGCCTGACTAATCCTCATAACCCAGCAAGAGGAACATCCAAAATATGGCTTGAGGCCTAATAAAATGGTTGTTCGAATCAACACTTGAGATTATGTTTTAAAAATTAGCCAATTTTATCAAATGCTTTGATAAGTTACACAGGAAGAAGTGCAAAATTTATGAAATAGTTTATGGATATTTGTTTTTATGTTGCTATGTATAAATTGTTGTGGCTTTAATTAACTGAACAATAAAATGATTTACTTACTTATATTGCAAAAGTTTACTAACTCATCACCCATTATATTATTTGTCGCAAACGCATTTTTGTGCTGCAGAGGCCATTTAGTGTCTTATTCAGGATTTGGATTTTACCCGCTGGGGGTGCCCCATATGCCTGATGAGCGTTTGACTTTACTATGCCAAGACAGACCTCATGAATGCTGCTTGCATACATTATGCACATTAAAGCGAAGCCTAATAAAGGCTTTTACAGTGCTCATTTCAAAATCTGACTGTGGGAAGAACCTTAAACCAAAACATCCCATAAGAGGATCAGATATTTCATGCTATGTTTGCTTTTTGTAATATATGCTGATTTGACCACATTTTCCATCGATAGTTTTAGTTTCTATTAGCATGCAAACTCACAGGAATAATAAGCATTTGCTAAGCCAATAGGTTTCCACTATACAAAATCTATGGTTTTTGCCAATGCAAGATATGTTACTCAGCAGTGTGGGCTACTGTGCAGCATGGTTCAAAGTAAAGAAAATATTAGCGCTATGAGGTGGCCAGCGCTGGCTGCATCATACCACTTTTTTTTCGCTACTTTAAGCCATGTTGCCCAGCAGTCTGTGCTGCTGTGCAACACGTCTCAAAGACATTGACAAATTCAATAGATCTTGGATAGGTGAAAACTAATGGCTTTGCCAATGCTGATTAAAAATAACACTTCAATAATCTGTTAGAGTGGGTGTTCTTTTTTCATTTACTTTCCAGTAAAACACACTAAACTCAGATTCCTGGTTGGCCGAGGTATGTACACAGGCAAGGCAGGAACCACCACTCTAGTCAGCGTAAGCCAAGTACACACTAAAAGGTAGCTTGTGCTCATCTTCTGGTACCTTGGCACAGAGCAGTCATGCTTGTCTAATGAGGCAATTTAAAGATTTGTGCAACACACACACACACACACACACACACACCACAAAAAGACTCCATACAGGTTAATAAAAATAGGTTATATTCTGAATAAAAGACCAAAATGAGAAAAATCCAATGTATAGAAGCTGAGATATTGAATTTCAAAAGAGTAAGCAAAAAAATAGCACTTCGAAGCAGATAGCATTTTATGGGTTAGTTTAGGTCGCGTTGGGCTGGAGCAAACTCAAAGGTCGGCCACAGCAGTTCTGTCTGATTTTAGGGGGTCAGAGACCCTGTACTTACTCCCAAAATTGCTTCTGTTGTGGGGTTGAGTTCAAAGCAGCTCCTTGAAGTGCATAGATCCTTCTTCCAGTCCAGCCCTGTCTGCCAGGTGACCGGTCCAACAAGTGTGTCCCACCCAGCCGAAAGTGGGGAGATCTACCCAGTCTCTAGGGAGTTCTCTTCACTGAGACAGAAAAACCTGAATAGACTATCAGCATTGGAGTGGACTAACCCTGGTCTGTGTTCCACCCTGAAGTCCATACCCTGCTGGGAGATGGATCACTTCAACAGTTTTGGATACTCACCCCTCATTTGAATGAGCCACCTGTGGGGTCTGTGGTCAGTCTGAATCAGGAAGTGAGTGCCAAACAAGTATGGCCTCAGCTTCTTCAGTGCCCAGACCACAGCAAAAGCTTATCTTTCTATAGAAACTCCACCTTTGTTCCCTGGGGAGTACCCTCCTGGAGATAAAGGCTACAGGCTGGTCTAGGCCCTTCTCATTAAGCTGAGATAGTACTGCCCCTATGCCATCTCTGAGACATCAGTCTGAACCATAAACTCCTTGGAGAAGTCAGGAGTCCTGAGCACCGGAGATGCACACATGGCTTGCTTCAGGGAATCAAATGCCGTTTGGCATGCCACTGTCCAAATCAAATTTCTAGGCTGCTTCTTAAAGGAACCACAAATGTGCCATAGCCCTTGACAAACCTCCTATAGTACCCAGTGAGGCCATGAATGCTCTGACCTCAGTCTGGGTTTTGGGGCAGTCAGGCCATGATGGCTTCTATCTTGGTCTGAAGGGGTTGGACCTTGCCCCTGCCCACTAGATGCCCCTAGTACACCACAGACCCCTGCCCTATCTGGCAATTACTTGCCTTGATAGTCCGGCCTGCCTACTGCAGAGTCTGGCGCACTTCCAGGTGGTGAAAAGGTGGTCCTTCCAGCTGCTACTGAAGACCACTAGGTCATCCAGATGGGCAGCACAGAAGGCTTCCATATCAGCAAGGACCTGGTTCACCAACCTCTGAAAGGTGGCAGGGACATTCTTTATTCCAAAGGGCATCACCCTTAACTGATCGTTGCCCTCTGGAGTGGAGAAGCCTGACCTTTCCTGTGCTCTCTTCTATTAGTGCCGTTTGCCAGCACCCTGATGTAACACCAAAGGTACTCAGATACTGGGCAGCCCCTAACCGGTCAATCAGTTCATCAGCCCATGGAACGGGGTGAGCATCTGTGTTGTCACTGCGTTTAGTTCTCTATAATCCACACAGAACCTCAATTCGGGTGTGGTGCTTGGTGGGGCAGCTTTTGGTACCATAACCACAAGACTGGACCTGGGGCTACTGCAGGGTTCGATCACCCCAAACTCTAGCATTTGGGACACTTCAGCCTTAATGCTGGACCTCACCTTATCTGACAACCTGTAAGATTTATTCTTAACAGGCAGGTTGTCCGCTGTGTCCTCATCATGGGTACATAGGTGGGTAGTCCCAGGGATAAGGGACAGAACACTATCAATTCAGTGAATTGTTAGCCCCTCCTTTCCATCCTGCCCAGGCAGGGCCATCAGGATGCAGATGTATGTAGATGGGTACTCCGCCACAAACACAGGGTAGGTGTGTCTGTGTAGAGGGAATGCACAAAGCGTAGCAGTCATCCACGCCAGAAGTGTATTGGAGACAGGCTGCAACGCACACATAGTAGTAAGTGCAGAGAAATGCCCACTTTCTAAAAAGTGACATTCCTAAAACAGTAATGTTGAGTCCAACTTCACCAGTAAGGAGGATTTATCATTACTATTCCAAAGATATAAAACATGAAGTAGCTACTCCTTTCTGATCAGGAATTACCACTTGAGAGTGTAAGGGAATTTCCATTGCTAACTTATGAGAGGAGTAGGCCTCACAGTAGTGAAAACCAAATTTAGGGGTTTGTCACTACCAGGTCATATATTTATTTATTTATTTATTGCCATTTATAAAGCGCGACAAATACCCGCAGGCGTCTCGGCGCTAAAACATATAAAACATATGCTACCTTTTACTTACATAGGACCTTGCCCATGGGCCTACCTTGGGGGTGACATATATAGTAAAATGGGAGTTTAAGGCTGGGCAAATATTTTTAAATTCCCAGTCGAAGTGGTAGCAAACTGCACACAAATGCCTTGCAATGGCAGGCCTGAGACGAGTTCGAAGACTTGTGTGGGAGGCACAATCAGTGCTGCAGGCCGACTAGTAGCACTCTACTTACAGGCCCTTGGTATAACACTTTACCAGGGACTTGCAGGTAACTTAAATATGCCAAGCAGGAATACATCAATTACACACATTTATGGAAAAAGCACATGCACTTTAGCACTGGTTAGCAGTGGTAAAGTGCTCAGAGCCCAAAGGCAAACAAAAAGATTCAGCAAAACGTGGCGGTCAAAAGCACGCAGTTTGGGGGAAGACCAACCTAAAAATGACAGGTCTAACAGCCACCTTTATTTTAGTGCCTTTGATAAAGTACCAATCGGATGAAAAAAGAATTAACTTAAACGCTGGAGCACAATGAACATAAATCTGTGGTGCACAGCACATTCTACAGAACAGAGTGTAGTGCAAGTCTCTGCTTTATGTGCTCAAAGTATAAATCCTTTGTTATTAATCTAACTCTCTGAGTCAATCAGAAGGTATGTGCTTATTTCTAATCACTGAACTACAGTGAAGTTGTGCAGTTCGCTTGCTGCAGGATGGTGCAAAGCCAACGGTGATAAACAAAGGGCATTCAAAAAAATACTCTGACGTTTTTGTTTGTTTGATTTGAAGGAAAACAGTATAATTACATTCCTACCTTTCACAGAGGAGTGCCCTAACCCGCAGGAAGTGTCGCTGTGAGTTCATTAAACCCTCTTGCTCTGTTCTAGGCTGGGGAGAGGGTGTGGCGTAACAGCCAGAGCAGCAGACTTTGCAGCTGGGGAACCAGGTTCGAGTCTTAGCGTTGGCTCAACATCCTGTGATTCTGGGGAAATCAAAATCTCCTTGTGCCAAATTTAAAAAAATGAAGTGTCCTTGTGTGATGTAACTGGTGCTCATGTAAAGCTCTCCAATTCCTTCAAGTCGAGTTTGGGCCATGTAAAACTGCAAAACAATTAACATTCTGGTGGAGAGCCAGAAGGGACTTCCAACGTAGATTTCTGCCCTGCCTTACATGTCCTCTAAATTGAGTTCATCAAGCCTTATAATTTGTCAGCTTACTTTCAGCGCGCTGTCCTGGAATGGACTGAAGAGGCTTGCAGGGTGTTTTTTGAAAGGGGTTTTCAGAAACAACCTACAATCTGAAAAGCCTTTAGAATTTTGCGAAACGTTTCACAACTTCCAATACCCAGTAAGCATTAGCAAGAGCACGACTTGCAGACATGCCAGTTCAGAGAGTTTCTCAGCCTTCCTAGGCATGTCTTCACCTGCCTCAGACAGCTGAGGACGGGACTGCCTTAATATTATCTGTGGCATGCTTAGACCTTTCTCAGGAGAGCTGCCCTGCTGTTACAATACCAAGCAGTGGCATGGGTGGCGCAGAAGGTGTCCCGCAGGGCAAGAGGGGAGACGGCCTAAATAAAAACAATAATGTGCATAGAATGCTTAGAGCTTTCCCAGGTAGGCGGGTGGAAGCAATGGCATAGAGGGGAGCCCACGGGGCAGAAGGGGAGATGGCATGTAAACAGAAGCACTCTTATGGAGGGCCTGAATGCAAATGAAAAAAAAAAGTCCTGCCAGAAGGGTGCGACCAGTGGAAGGGTACCAGTTGCCCACACGAAGTTGTACTTGGTCTATGCATCACAGAAAGAACAAACATAGGAAGCCATAGGAACACAAAGTGAAACTGAGAAGCCCTAACCAATCTAGAAGCAATGAAACAAAAGTGACACTAGAGCCAACCAACGGTAAATAACGTTAAGTATTAGGCGAGCTCAAAGCCCGTTTTAAGCTTATTTTTTGTTTACAAGAGATTTCAAAAGGACAGCGAAGTATTACTCAGTTACCATTTAAGACCTTTTGCAATGGGTTCGGACTTCCTGGCATGGTGACCTGAAACACTGCAAAGCATCAACAACAAAAAAGTCAATAAGAAAAAATAACATCTATCACGTCACAATACCCAACCCTAAAGAGATGATACCGTAATAAACACTTTTCTAATATCCTTGCAAATCAAAATAGCTGCCACTGAATGTATTGTCAAAGCACTTTGGGACCTGAACATGAAGTAGGAAAGAGCTACAAAAAATAAGAGACAGTGACACGTATTGCCCTGCAAGGTGTAAAGTACTGTGGGGTTGCACTTTATAAATAATTCACCAGCTCCTAACCCCAAATCCCTCACAAAAAAACCCCACATTGGCTGGTGTTCGAGTTTCTACTTAACTGCCAGTGAGAAGTAAATCTTTGAACAAGATATTTGTTTTCAATGTATGAACTGGTTCCAGGTCATATATAATTTTAACATTATTTATTCTGCTACCCTGCTATAATCCATATTCATACGTATGTGACAAATAGACAATGTAGAACATTTGTGATCTTAATTGGAATTCCCACTTGGGTTAACATGTATTATATATTGAAAAGTATGCTTTTAGCAGCTTTCCCCTCGCTGGGCCCACTAGAAGGTGTATCCAATGTAATTCTAATTAATGAAGAATATTCTATAGCCTCCAAAAATGAGAGAAAAAACCTTGCAACTATTTTTTTTTTAATACACACTAATAGTGTTTCCTAATGTAATTTTTCCTCTTCTCTGTCCGCAATTGCATTGCTTTACAGAACAAGAAAATAACCTAAAAAAGTGACATAAAAAATTTGAATGGTAGCAACCGACACAAGCTATGATCGTCTTTTCTACAAAAATGTGCAGAAAGAAAACAATTATCTCAATTATCTTTATACTGTGAGGCTTGAGCAAGGAGGCTGAGTGGCTGGTTAAGGAAGAGGAAGCAAAGAAATAGGACAGTCTCTAAGACGTATGCTTGGACTAATTTACGCGTCGTCATGAAAAAAGATAGGTCTCTGGTCAAGCCAAGCCATGGCCACCATATTTTTCAGAAGGCGGAGGCCGGAAGATTTCTTGTAATTCATGAAAACCTAGAGAGAGCAGCAGAAAGCTAGAGGCGCCCAGAGCGCCGTAAGCTGCATCGTGATTAACTGCTGACAGTTTTCATTTTCAGTATTTCAATAACAGGAAAGGCCTTTCTGTGAGGAACTCTCCAGCCAATATGATATGCAAAGCTTTTAGGCCGGCATGCACTTCCTGGATTTCCTGTCTCACAAACTGCGTTTGTCACCTTCCGCTCTGTCGAAGAGTAACAGGCGAGGCAAGGCTATTGGCAAGGCCGGGAATACATGGCCGCCAGAACTCCCAACCGTCTCTGTTTCTTTGCAGGAAGTCTCGCTTCATTTTAGCAACGGATTACAGAGTTTTTCTGAGAAATCAGATTGTGTGCTTGAGCACAATCCTTGCTTTATTGTTTATAAGCTGCTGAATGGCGTGAGAGCAGGAATGACCACAGCGTTTTGCTACTCTAGACCAAAAAAAAACTGAAAATGGACCCATCTCAACCCGTAGTTAATTGAAAACTAAAATGGGTTATTGTAGCTAAAATTGTAAGTAGGATTTATTATGCCTCTTTAACATGTAAAGTTTCACTTTTGATTGTGTAGCATGGAAGAACTTTCCAAATTCAGACAAATAACTGTCTAGCACTTATTCCGAACCAGCAATGGTAAGGACCGTTTAGACAGCTGCCCCATCCTCCTCCAAATACGACGTGTAAACTGCCCCCCCTCTAGACCCTGCCTAGTCCCAAATGTTTGTCCTTATACTGAAGGGCCATCGATCCGCTCAGCCTCCTCCTGCAGCAGTTTTAATCTAGGTCTGCAGATGTAGGTAAGACCTGTGAAAATGCAAACCAAACTCAGCCTGTGCAGCCCACCTACACCTGCAGGCCCAACCTCCTGCAGACCCTACCTCTCTCAACCCGCGGACGACAGACACTCACCCAGGTTCTAAACCAGAACTCTGCTCAGTGTGCCCAGACAGAACTACACCTCATCGCACCATCACTACGGATTGTCCCACTGCCAAAAACAGGAGCTAAAACAATGTATTGACTCTTCAATCAATCAATCAATCATTTGTAAAGCGCACAACATACCCGCGAGGGTCTCAAGGCGCTGGGGGGGCGAGGGGGCGCTACTGATCGAACAGCCAGGTCTTGAGTATCCTCCTGAAGGTCAGCAGGTCTTGGGTCTCTCGTAGGCTCAGTGGGAGGGTGTTCGAGGTCTTGGCGGCGAGGTGGGAGAAGGATCTCCCACCGGTGGTTGTTCTTCAGATGCGCGGGACGGTTGCGAGTGAGAGGTCGGCAGAGCGTAGCTGGCGGTTGGGGATGTAGAAGAAGAGCCTTCTGTTGAGGTAGGCTGGGCCGGTCTTGTGGAGTGCCTTGTGTGCGTGGGTGAGGAGCTTGAAGGATATCCTCTTGTTGACGGGGAGCCAGTGCAGGTTTCTCAGGTGGGAGTGATGTGGCCGTGGTGTGGTACGTCGAGGATCAGTCGTGCCGAGGCGTTTTGGATGCGTTGTAGTCGTTTGATGAGCTTGGTCGGGGCTTCCGCATAGAGGGCCTTTCCGTAGTCGAGTCTGCTGCTGACAGGGGCCTGGGTGACTGTCTTTCTTGTGTCTGTCGGGATCCATCTGTAGATCTTGCGGAGCATGAGGAGGAGGGTGTTGAAGCAGGAGGAGACAGCATAGACTTGCTTGGTCATTGAGAGCGTTTGAGTCGAGGATGATTCCCAGGTTGCGTGCGTGGTCGTCGGGGCTGCCCCCAGTGCCGTCGGCCACCAGGAGTCGTCACAGGCTGAAGGGTTGGAGCCGAGGATGAGGACCTCCGTCTTGTCCGAGTTCAGCTTCAGACGGTTGGTCTTCATCCAGTCGGCGACTGCCTTCATTCCTTCGTGGAGGTTGGCTTTGGCGGTGATGGAGTGAGGGGGTGAGGGAGAGGATCAGCTGAGTGTCATCAGCGTTGGAGATTATGTTGAGGTCGTGCTGTCGGGCTACGTGTGCGAGCGGGGCCATGCAAATGTTGAACAGCGTTGGGCTGAGGAAGGATCCCTGGGGTACGCCACAGATGATCTCGGAGGCTTTGGAACGGAATGGGGGGAGGCGGACGCTCTGGGTTCTGCCGGAGAGGAAGGAGGTGGTCCAATCCAGAGCCTTGTCTCGGATCCCTGCGGCGTGGAGGCGTGCGCGAAGTGTGCGGTGGCAGACGGTGCCGAAGGCGGCAGAGTGGTCTAGGAGGATGAGTGCTGTGGTCTCGTCGTTGTCCAGCAGGGTCCTGATGTCATCGGTGGCGGCGATGAGGGCAGTCTCGGTGCTGTGGTTGTTGCGGAACCCTAACTGGGAAGGGTCCAGGATTCTGTTTTCTTCGAGGTATCGGGTTAGCTGTCTGTTGACGGTTTTCTCAATGACCTTGGTCGGGAAGGGGCACAGAGAGATGGGCCGGAAGTTCTTGAGGTCTCTTGGGTCTGCCTTAGGTTTTTTGAGTAGGGCGTTGATCTCGGCGTGTTTCCAGATCTCTGGGAAGATCGCGGTCTTGAGGGAGAGATTGATGACGTTGCGCAGGTGGGGTGCGATGGAGCTGCTAGGTTGTGAAATGACTGAACACGCATACCTCGCCAACATCCTATCTCACTACACTCGCACTTACTCAGGATCTAGGGCCTAGCAATCATAACATTCTTAAGCCCAAGTGACTTCTTAAGCGTCACTACCAATTTTGGCCCTTCATCCTGTTGGGCCTTTGTATACTAAGGCTGTACAACGGCAACCCCCTCTCCCCTGGAGTGCTCCAGCTCGCTGATACCCTTATAAATATACAGAAGTGTACTTCATTCCTGTACACTCAACCGGATATACTCATATATATATATATACACACACACACACACAATTGCAAATCCTGTTTTTATGCATAAACGCTTGTGCAGAAAGAAAGCTAACCCTGACAATCAACAAGACAAGCGGTGGGGGATTCCAAGTAAGTAATACATTTTAAGAAGGGGTCTAAAAGTGAATGGATACTGGAAAATGCTTGCACATTTATCTTTAGGAAAACCTAGTAGCAGCCAGTGGGAGAGTGAGCTCCATTCAGTCTTGAACTAAGCTCCTGTAGCTCCTAACCTGAGGATGCTACAGAAGTGAATGTGTTTTAATAAGCACCGATGTAGTTTGGCCTGAGAAAAGAAACCATTAGCTCAAAGGCAGTGAAAATGCTTGAGGTTTAGTGTATGACACGCCAAGCAAGTGATAATATAGTTAGCTTTATAAAGATGCCTACCCTGTTTAAGAAAAAAACCTTAATAGGAGACAATACAATAAACACAAAGAATTTAGATAAGGTGTTAACGAGTTGTAAAATACGCATTGGTAAAGCCAATAGGTCTCGCCTATGCATGAGCTATTGGCTTTGCCAACATGTTTTAGCCATGTTGTACACCAGCATGGCAGCTGTTTAGCTTAGCTAAATGTTAGTGGGGTAAAGGAGAGTGGCGTGGAGTGCAGTGTTGTAAAGTGGTTTGTAGTGTTATGGAGTGGCGTGGAATGGTGTAGAATGTTGTGGAGTGCCGGGAAGGGAGTAGAATGTCAGAGTGGAGGGGCATAGAATGTCATGGAGTCGTGTAGAGTGGAGTGGATTAGAAGGTGTTGTGTAGTGGAGTAGAGAGTTGTAAAGTGGAGTGGCATAGAGTGGAGTACAGTAGGAGAGTGGAATGGCGTAGAGTAGAGTAGTGTGTAGTAGAATAGACTGGAATAAAGTGGCATAGAGGGAGCTCTGCAGAGTGTCCGAGTGTAGTAGTGTTGTGGAGTGGCATAGAGCACAGTAGAGCGTCACAGAGTGGAGTATCAGAGTGGTCTATAGTGATGTGGCAAACAGCACAATGGTGCACAGTAGATTGGTGTAGACTGCATTGGTTTTGAGTAAAATGGTGCAGAGTGCATTGGTGTAGATTGCAGTGACAGAGTAGAGTGTAGTGTAAAATAGATTGGTTCAGAGTACAGTGAAGTGGCGTAGAAGAGTGGAGTGGTGCAGGGTAAAGAGTAGAGTACAGTGGTGCAGAATGTAGTGGCGTAGACTAGAGTGGTGTAGAGTGCATTGGTGCAGAATAGATTATAGTGGCGTGGAGTGATGCAGTGTAGTGGTATAGAGTAAAGCGGTGCAGAGTGGCACAGAGTAGAATAGAGTTGCGTAGAGTGCAGTGACAGAGCGCAGTGGTGCACAGTGGAGTTGCGTACAGGGGTGCAGAGTAAAGTGGTGCTGAGTGCAGTAGTGTAGAGTGCGTGGTGTAGAGTGCAGTGGCATAAACTGATACCCAGTAGAGTGTTTAACATAGCACTGGTTACACTGGTGCGGAGTAGAATAAAGTGACGTAGAGTGCAGTGACGTAAAGCGCAATGGTGTAGAGTTGCATAGCGTGCAGTGGCATGAGGGGTTGCAAACTGGAGTGCAGTGGTGAAAATTAGTGGGTGTAGCATGCAATGGTTTAGAGTAGCGTGCATTGGTTTAGAGTAGAGTGGTGCAGAGTAGAATACCGTGACGTAGAGTATTGAGTAGATTCTTTCACAGTACACTGAAGTGGCATGGAGTGGCGCAGGGTAGAGTGGCGTAGAGTGGAGTGGCATAGAGTAGTAGCATAGAGCACACTGGCATAGAGTGGTGTACAGTACTGTGGGGTGGCACAGAGTAAAGTGGCATGGAGTGCAATGGCGTAGACTAGACTTGTGTAGAGTGCAGTTGCGAAGATAGCAGTGATGCATAGTAAAGTGGGATAGAGTGCGCTGGCAGAGTGGTGCAGATTAGAGTAGAGAGGCATAGAGTGAAGTGGTGTAGAGCGCAGTGTCAGAGTGCAGTGCTGCACAGTAGATTAGAGTGTTGAAGAGAATGTTGGTGTAAAGTGCAGGAGACCGGCGCAGACTAGAGTGCAGTGGCACAGTGTAGAGTGGTGCAGCGTAGATTGTTTCAGAGTACAGTGGTGCAGAGTGGAGTGGCATTAAGTACTAGCATAGAGTGCAGTGGCATAGAGTGGTGTACTGTAGAGGTGCACAGAGTGTATAGTGGCACTGAGTCTTGTAAAGTGCAGTCATGAAGATTGCAGTAGTGCATAGAAGAGTGGGGGTACAGTGCACTGGCATAGAGTAGAATGGTACAGATTAGAATAGGCGTAGAGTGAAGTGGTGTAGAGTGCAGTATCAGAGTGCAGTGGTGGGTAGTAGACCAGAGTGGTGAGGAGTGCATTAGCATGAAGTGCAATAGAGTGCAGTGGCGCAGAGTAGAGTGGTGTTGAGTTCAGCAGCAGAGTGCAGTATTGCAGAGTAGAGTTGCAGAGTGCTTTTGTGTAGAGTAAAGTGACAGAGTGCAATGGCATAGAGTGTTGCAGAGTATAGTAGCATACATGTAGTGGTGCAGAGTAGATTGACATAGAGTGCAGTGGCAGTGAGTACTGGTTTTGAGTATAGTAGTGTATAGTGCATTGGTGTTAAGTGAAGTGGCGTATACTCCAGCGCATATGACAGAGTGTAGTTGCACAGGGTAGATTGCAGTGGCACATAGTGGCATAGAGTGCAGTGGTGTAGAGTAGATTGTTTCAGTATAATAATAATAATAATAATCCACATTTGTAAAGCGCACAATCACCCGTAAGGGTCTCTAGGCGCTGGGGGCCGTCGGGAAGATTAAGCAAGCTATTGCCCAGAGTCACATGGTGCTGGGCTAACCTGCCGCCGGAGCCGGGGATCGAACCCTGATCCCCAGATTCCAGTGTCAGTCGCCCTGGCCGCGGCGCCACACCTCTCCCACAGTATAGAGTGTAGCTGCATAGAGTACAGGGTCAGAGTGCAGTGGTGCAGAGTAGCTCAGAGTGGATTGGTGAAGAGTGGTGCAGAATAGAGTGGTGCAGAATAAAGTGACGTAAAGTGCAATGGTGTAGAGTGTTGCAGAGTATAGTAGCGTACAGTGCAATGGAGCTAAGAAGATTGCCATACAGTGCAGTGGCATAGAACAGAGTGGAGCACAGCAGATTGCAGTGTCTTAGAGTGTAATAGCACAGAGTGGCGTAAAGTAGATTGTTTCAGAGTAGAGTGCAATGGTGCGGATAGATTAGAGTGGCTTATAGCGCTTTGGCAAACGGTACAGTGGTGGAGAGTGCTACGATGCAGAGTAGAGTGTAGTGGAGTAGAGTGTAGTAGAGAAGAGTGGCGAAGAGTTTAGTGGCGCAGAGTGCAGTGTTGCAGAATAGAGTGACGTGGCGTTGTGTGGAGTGTGGCAGAGTAGACAGTCGTAGAATACAGTAATGTTTATAGTAGAGTGGCATAAAGTGCATTGGCACAGAGTAGAGTAGCGTATAGAACAGTGGTGCAGAGTAGAATAGAGTGGCGTAGATTGCAGTGGCATATACTAAAGTGGTGTAAAGTGTTGCAGAGTTGAGTATAGTGGCATACAGTGCAGTGGTGCAGAGTAGATTGGCAAAGAATTCAGTGGTGCAGAGTCGAGTGGACTGGCACCAAGGAGATTGTCTCAGAGTAGAGTTGAGTGGTGCACTGTAAAGTATAGTGGCATACAGTATAGTGGCACTGACTGCAAAGTAGATTACAGTGGCGCGGAGTGGATTGGCAGAGTGGTGTGGTACAAAGTAGAGTGCATTGCAGTGGTGCAGAGTGCAGTGGTGTAGAGTAGTGTGGGGTAGAGAGTGCATTGGCATAGAGCAGAGTTGTGTAAAGTAGAGAGGCGTTGAGTTAAGTGATGTAGAGAGTACTGCAAAGTAGAGCACAGTGGTGTGGAGTATGGGACAGTGAAGGGTGTGGAGTGGGGTAAAGTGAAGCATGCATGGTGTGGTAGGGTATTGCCATAAAAGACAACACATCTTCAATTGAATTTACCATTACATTTGCACAGACATACAGTTTTACTGATAAAAGTATACAGCACAAATGATAATGTGTAGAAAGGTCATCACCTAGTGCATTGATTTGTTTTGATCGGAATAACATATTTGTTTCCACCACATTTCAGAATTACCCCAAAAATTGCTTAATTTGTGCTTTTCTTATTCTGGTATATTCTGAAATATCTGCACAGTTCATTAACAGACATTTGAATTTTGTAGTCTGCTAGAAAAAAAAATAACATTGTACTGCCTTCCTCAACCACACCCCTCCTAGCCAGCATGATTGTTACCTAAATCCTCTAACTTGAATTCAGAGAAAGAAAAGTAAACGCCAAGCTCCCTGGAAGACAAAGCCTGACAATGACTCAGTCGCTGAATACAGGGCAAATGTGACAAGATAAGAACAAGATTTAAAGGCCTGTTGACAGAAATCCAGTACTGGTGGAAGAATACAGTAAATAGGTTCAGGGCAATGGAAAAGGTGAACTCAGGCAGGACAGCATAAACGAAATACAGCCAGCAAATAAAGCAGGCAAATGTGACTTACAATCCACAAGGCCAATGGTAACCATTCTCTGGAACGTTTTCAGAATGTCCCCAACATGTCGTTAGCAAACCAGACAGCTGAGCTATCTAGTAGTCTTGGACCCAAAAAACGTAGTCCTTTCCTAAGCAGTAACCAAAAAGACTTATCAAAGTTGTACACTAGAGGGCAGTAAAACTATGATTATTCACTAAGAAACTTCATCCGAAGGGTACTCAGAGGCCAGTCGCAGGATTTTCATAGAGACCATAAGACTAGGTGGGAAGTAATTTTCTAGAGTGCTGCATGCTGTACTTGACTAGTGGAAATTTAAGAGTCAGTGCCCACGTTTTTGTCAAAAGCCCACCAGTGACATTTCTGAATGTCGTGGTTGCCTAATACCTAGGGTGCGTTCATCTTGATTCCACCTCCTGGCTCTTTAATCCACCATTAGACAATCGCAGCCTCTTTCTCTCACCTTTGTTGTTTCTTTTTCATCCCATCTTTCTTTCTTTGTAACTGTATACGTCTCTCTCCCTCCTTTTCCTCTTTTTTACACTTTTCCTTTGGATTAAAGGATGATAAGGTAAAATAAGTCCAGGTTCCACCTGCAACCAATAGCTCGAATAAAGGGATGGCTTGCTATCTATACTGAGGTTGTTGGCTTACAAATATATAGGCTGGCACCCCAACACTAGTAGAAGTTCCTTTTATATCTTTAGATTAGTTGCTCAAAGTTTTGTGCAGTTATTTCATGACCTTTCCCTGAACTCATTCCTTCCTCCTGAAATCAGTTGCTAGATGATTCTCCCAACCAAGGTATGTCTCAAAAGTAACCCAGAAGCCCAATAATTGACTGCAATCTTGTACAGTGGTCAGCAGCCTCTTCTGGACCTGAAACGTCTTCAGTCTCATGCAATTCTAAAAGAAAAATGCACCATCGGCAGGCAATAGTACCCAGCACAGTAGGTCTAAATATTCCTTAAACACAAGTCAGTAAACTTACTCTTCCAATCCTAGGAACCAGGTCATGAAAAGCAGAGGTAAAAACAACAACTCTTCTAGAGTCCTAATGTAGATGGATAGGGTTGTTCTAGCACAGCAGGCAATGAGGTTTCCGCCTCTCAGAGTGGTTCCAGTGGGCCAAGCAAAGTTTTTAAAAGGGGCACTAGCATGCCATTGGTAGGTGACAAACTACCTACATCCACTAGTGTAATGTAATTCCTGCTCTACGAGGCACCAAACATTTACCAAGAACCCTTTCCAAAGCTAAGAAGGTAAAATACAGCTTTGAAGCTAAGGCACTTTCTCCCCTTCAGCTTCACCCACCACTATCAAGTTCAGCCCAGTCCCATTCAAGAAACAAAACAAAAAAGTGGTTGTTGCAATGCTTGAATTAATCTTGGCCACTGAACTCATGGCTGCATTCTGGTCTATTGTTGATTTGTCCACCATGCCACCTAAGACTGGAATCAGCCATGTGCAAATCTGCCTAGATCATCCTCCAATATGAGCAGTCCAGCCTGAACTGCCAGGAAAGGTCCCCTGTCAACTGAAACACAAGAAACCCCAGACCGGTTTCAACCTATTTGGGCCTCGTTAACAGGCTGAAGCTTGGTTCAAAGAAGAGCTGATTCAGTACTGAATTGCATAAGGTGGGCCTCTTTCTAGACTGGAACGATGAGCCAAAAAACGATGGAACTTGCCTGTCACCTAAGCGATCACCAGTGGCCAAGATTAATTCAAGCATTTCATCAATCATTTTGTTATTGATTGCAGTTGAAACCCTAAGTGTGATGGGTATGCTCAGATGTGGGTGATACGCTCACTGTGCTATATGACTCAAGCAGCACCCCCACTGATCCCAAATAGGTCGAAACTGGTCTAGAGTTGCTTGGTTTCCCTTCTGGAGAAGGCCTTGTCTGGCAGTTTGGGATCGACTGTTTCCATGCGAAGCAGCGTCAGTGCAGATCTAGATATGGTGGGCATCTCTTGAGTGGTACAGTAGGTGAAAAACGATTGAGTGGAATGAAGCCTGACTGATTGCCAGATACTGAGATTAATTTAAGCATTCAATCAACTACTTTGTTATTTGCTGCAGGCCAAATCTACAGCCCAAGAAGCTAGGTGAGAAAAGGGGTAAACAGTCAGGCCAAGAGCTTAGGTCAACCTCCTCCTTTCTCTGGTTATGGTGTGCGCGGATTTGAAGCTTGAGCCTGCCAGATGGCATTAGCCGTGTTTTTAAGAGGTGTGAAATCCTTCAGTCACATAAGTGAATTTCAATAATTTATCTGAAATTGGCTAAGGCAACTAAATTTAAAGTCTCATAAAAGCAAAACGAATATGGTTATGCCAGACCAGATTAGACATGCACAAAATAGCCCATAACAAAATATTTTGAAGGTAAGAATATATAGATGAGTATTGATTTTCTATTCTTATGTTCTCGTCTAAGTGTCTTGAGGAGATATATGGGATATGTTACTTACTCCATAGACGTCTGTTCGTGGCATGTAGTGCTGTAGATTCACATGCTGTGCATACTACTGCCATCTAATGTTGGGCTTGGACGTGTACAATGTGTTTTTTGTTTGAAGAAAGTCTTTCGAGTCATGAGATATAGGGACTCTTCCGTTACGCAGTGTATAGTATGAACATCGGCTCCATAGTTAGATTGTTTTCCTGCTGAGCAGGTGTAGGATTGCGAGTGAAGAGAAGCATAGGTTGTTCATGTAATAAGTAAGGCGAAATAAAAATGGAAGTAAAGTAGATGCAACAACCCAGGGCTTCTGGGGAGGAGGGTGGTGCATGTGAATCTAAAGCTCTACATGCCACAAACAGATGTCTACAGGGTAAATAACCTATTCCATTCATGGCATGTGTATCTTTAGATACATATGCTGTGCATAGACCAGAAAGCAGTTTCCCCTAGGTTGTGGTTAGCCAGGGGATGTTGCAGAACACTTAAAAAGTGTACATAGAACAGCTGATCACACCTGGGATTGCTGTTTTGGTAATATGTCCCCACAGAAGTGTTTAGTAAAAGTGTGTGCTGTGGACCAAGTAGCAGCCGTACAAATGTCTGCAATTGGAATATTGCCTAAAAAATCCATTGAAGCTGCTCTTTAACTAGTAGAGTGTGGCCGTGGAGGTGCTATCAGCTGCCTTTTGGATTTGGCATAGCACGTTAGAATAATTTCACGAGCAAGCGAACAATTACCTGCTTTGTAATAGCAGTTCTACTACAAGGTTTGGAGAAGGCTACAAATAACTGTTGAGTTCTATGAAATGTTTGTGACCTATCTATATAGTACATAAGGGCTCTTTTAACATCTAGTGTATGAAGTGTTTGTTCTGCTACTGTGGTTGGATGTGGAAGAAAATATGTAATTTTATAGTTTGGTTGCAGTCAAAAGAAGATAGCACCTTAGGTACAACCTTTGGGTTGGTTTGAAGAGCTACCTCATTAGAATGTACTTTGAAAAAAGGTTCTTCTACGGTGAACGCCTGATTCTCACTTATACTTTTAAGGGAGGTGATAGCTACTAAGAAGGCTACTTACAGAAACTGCAACGGACAAGAATGAAGAGGCTCAAAAACGGCGCCCCATTAATCTTATGAGAACTATATTCAATTCCAGGATGATATTGGTGGTAGTCTGAGAGGTATGACTCTTTTCAAACCTTCCATGAAACCTTTGATTACAGGGATTCTTGCAGAGGGAGGAGTGCTCCTTATGCTGTAGGTATGCTGCCACTGCTGCCAAATGTAAGTAAATAGATTTGTAAGGTAGTCTGAGCGATGCAAGTTAAAAAGGTAGCAGACAATGCCCTGTACTTGTGGTTTTAGAGGATTGATCTATTTAGGAAGACAGTAGTGTACAAGTCTCTGCCACTTAGCTGCATAACAAGCCCTAGTGGTCAGGCAATGGGATTCCCCGAGTATATCCACGCACTCGGGGAGTAAATTAAGGTACCCTTATTCTAGGATTCCAGGAGCCAAATCGCCAGGTTGAGTTGCTTTGGATTGGGATGCATTAGAATTCCCTGATGTTGCGTGAGAAGGTCTAGCTTGTTGGGGAGCTTCTGATGGGGAACTAGAGAGAGCTCAAGGAGGGAAGTGAACCAGGGTTATCTAACCCATGTGGTGCAACTAGAATTAGTGTGAGGGAGATTAGCTGTGAGCCCTGCCAAGTGTGTCACATCAAGGGCCGAGTAACGCATATTAAGGTGCATTTACGCATCACCACATACACAGTGATTTATCACGCAAATCAGATGAGTTCAGAGCAGCATCTAACATAGCGTGGTTTTAAATGGCCCTCTCCCGAGTCCATTGTACAGATGAGAAGCGAGTTACCCGCCCTTTTCAATGTCTGCACCAAACAAGAGGTGCCTGTGAGCTGTGACTTGACCGGCTATGGAGAACTGAGCTTCGCCCCAACCACCCAGCTCTCTCCTAGTGCCACTACTGATAAATATGGCCGCATCCTGATCTGCTGGCAGTGGATTGATGGAATCAGCTGCCATTCACTGCAATCACCTGAAAGGTTCAGGTGCTTTTGCTACTTCTGAGACACTTTCACTTTTCTTGTGATTCCCTTGGCACGAGGGAAGGAAGGAAAACACCGCACCTGTGCCTGGCGAAAAGCTAGGAGCATCCTAGTGGAGAGGAGGAAAAAATGTCAGGAAAGGGAGAGCCAGGAAATGATGGCAGATCTTGCTTTTGAGGGGAGAGAGTTGGTTCTTTAGTAGTCCATATAGTCCTGCATTTCCCAATTTAGAAATTCAAATGGCTTGAGCCTGTACCGGGCCACTCTCATGCATACCTAAATATTGGCTTTTCAGCACAATAAATATGTCCCCAGGGATATGACATATAGCGGGCATTTAATGAAGTAACAGGTTTATGTGCAGAGTGACGGCTGCTTTCTGCACAGATATACGATTCCACAAAATGTATTTTACTGCATTTAATTTTTGAGTACAGATTTGGCCAAGAGCAAGGTGCTGTAGGAGAGAGGGTAGTGAAAGACATGAGACGATGGCATGAGATGGATGTAAAAGAGAGAGCAGAAGCTATAGATGAGGACATACAATGTGGCAGAAGGCTGTAGGAAGAGAGAGGAGAGGGAATTAAAAGCGGGAAGCTTGAGCAAAAGAGCTGAGAGGAAAAGGGGAACACACAGAAATGAGGGAGGGAGGGGAGGGAAAAGAAGAGGAGGGTGGGAGGGAAAAGAAGAGGAGAGTGGAAAGGGTACTAAGCATGCACGAGTGGAAGGAAGTGCAGGAGGAAGGAATGGGCGAAAGTGAATTTAGTGAGGCAGGCAATTGCAGATTCATTTAGAGTTAACCTTAAAACCATTTTCAAGCATTGAAGCACTGCAGTGGTCATGCGGTGCGCTCCCTGGTGCTCCCTAAAGAAGTAAGAGCTGCAAGACAAGGTACCATTCTTGAGCGATTAATAGTAAAATGTGTATGTAAACTTCAAAGCATGGGTCGATACTTTGAGCACAGATATTGTGCCAGATTTAAAGTCCTTAGAGTCCACTGCAATGGCTTCACTATGCAAAGACTGGCCAAGAGCTACCTTTAATTAATTTTGTTCCAATAAGTACGCAGCATGGCAGATACTAAGATTGTTTCACATTGTTTTTTCTAATGATGGTTTACTGCTTACTTATTCTCTGAAAAAGGTGGCCCCCGCTTGAGTTTAGGTCCACTATTTATGTCGATGTTCAGTCTTAACCTTGCAGGAGTGTAACATCAATGGTCTTTAATCTTGTGACTGCTGGACTAATGACTTGCAGACTACTTAGGGCCAGGTTACTGCAATGAGCCAGGCATGCATGTACTGTGAGGGACCAATGATACATGTACTGCAAGCGGCCGCTGAAACAAATATGTCAGCCACTGAAGCAGGTCCTTTATGGGGACAGTGATGCAGTAGGTCCTGGATCAAGGTTTTTCATTTCCTGAGGCAATAGATGTACTGCTGTGATTTCTGAGTCACATAATACACTGACGCTATGATCCATTGGCAGCCCAAATAAGAACCGGGCAGGGCAGAAAAAAGCAGATTATTGTATTCTTAATAAACATGAGCAAGAAGAGCACAGCAGCTAGCTCCCATTAAATCACCACAATTGCTGAAGCCCTACTCTTCCCCCCCAACCCCTTACTTTCCAACCACATTTGCTGCTCATGTGTGCCTAAAATGCTTATGTGTGCCTTAAATTGAAGTTTTGGAATACATTTACAAACCTGACGTGTTACACACCTTCAGTGAGTTGATGTTTTTATGTCAAGAGCCCATATGAAAAGCAAAACTGCAAGTAACAGAATGCATGTTTAAGCTAATGGCTAAAAAACATAGCTTAAGTTGAACATATCACATATGATGGTTACATAGCTATTGAGGCGCCGTTAGAGTCATGGGAGTATTTTTGCTAATTGGGAATTGAGGTGTAGAATGTCAGTGTAGTGATCCATCTTTGCGTTATGTTCACCCCATGTAATTCGGGTCTGCTGGGAACCATCTGCCATCCATTAGTGCTTGTGCAGTAAGCATATCTGAGTTTTATATTCTGGGCCAAGCATCACTTTCCATCTTTAGTATTCTGGGTAAGAGAGAGACACAGCGGAAGCAGCTTAGAATTGATGCATAAGCTGTTCAAGTGTGGCACAGTTTTTTTCTGGACAATTAAACTGCACAAAATAGGGTAATTTTAGAAACTTCTCTCACTACATGCCTGTTGCCGCTATTTTGTGCTTGCAGTATAGTGTCACTCAAAATGTCACACATTTGACATTGAACTGTCGCACATAACAACCTAACAACTATGTGCCATAGTTTCCTGACCACGTAGGCAAATATCTCTGACCAGTTCACCCATTTCACTTGGACTAAGGGTTTGGAAATCTGGAGGTGAAGCTTGGGTATTTTGGGTGTGCGTACAGGTCTATGTTGGGAAACCCAGCCATTTGGAATTATGACAGTAGGACTTGAAGGTAAAATTCCCACTTGTGGACTTGCTGCTGCATCCTGCTGAGCTGGTCTAGAAAGTCATTATCTACTTCAAGTTAAAAAGGGGGACTTTGTGGTTTATCGTCCATCTCCAAATTCTCTGTCCTAATGTGGACAGCAGGGGCGAGTGTGTCCCCCCGTATTTCTGAAGGTAGTACATAGCCCTCAAATTGTCAGTCTGTTTTGATTAGGACTGTTTTGTGATGAATGGGGCAGAAAAAACGCCTTGAGTGCTAGTTGAATCTCTATCAACTCCAGGTAGTTTATGTGTAATGTTTCTTGTAGGGGAGTCCACACACCTTGAACAATCATGATTTGTATGGGTGCTCTCCATCCCACGAGTGTTGCATCTGTGATAATGGTCACCTGCGGAATAGTGTCTAGAAAAGGTCTGACCTGTTGCAAATCTGGTCTGTTCCACCACTTCAGTGAGTGAAATGCACTTGCCTTTAGCACCACTAGATCCTCCCAGTGAAACTCTGCTTGCGACCACTGCTCCACAAAGCACTCAGAGTGTATGCATGTGAAGCCTGGCGTGTGGTATAATGGCGATGCAAGATGCCATCATCCCTAAGAAGTGCATGACTGTGCAAACGGTTATTTGACAATTTGGCTGAAAAACCGGCCGCAGAGACTAAAAAAACTTGGATTCGAACAGGACTGTGATAGGCTTTTCCTGACACTGTGTTTAGGATTGGCGCCAGAAAAGGTTTAATTTGTAATGGCTGTAGATGGGATTTTCCCAGGTTTATTGTAAAGCCCAGTTTGTGGATTAGCTCCAATGTTCTTTGTGGATGAGCAAGACATTGTTGTTTGCTTGTGCTCTTCATCACCCAATCAACTAGGTAAGGAAGACGTGGACACAGACCACAGCCAAATATTCTGTGAAGACACTAGGTGTGGTGGTGACCCCAAAGCGTAGAACTTTAAAATGATAATGTTGGCTACTTACCACAAACCTGAGGTAACACCGATGTGCTGGGTGAATTGTGTATGAAAGCAGGCATCCTTGAAATCCTTTCTTAGGAGCAGTATGAAATCTTACCATCAGCGTAACCATGTAGAAATGCTCTGATTTGATGTAGTTGTTGAGGCAGATAACAGTCCTTTTTGGGAATGAGAAAATACCGCGATTACGCCCCCTTGTTTTTGTGGTTAAGTGGTACTGGTTCTATGGCTCCTTTTTGTAATAAAGCATTTACTTCTTCTTTGAGAAGGTACAGATGTTGCTGGGAGAGGGAGTGTGTTTGTGGTGGCATGTTTGGCAGCATTGCAGTGAATTCCATGCAATACCCGTGCTCCACAGTATCTAGGACCCATTTATCGGAAGTGAATGTGTCATTGTGGTAGAAACCCCTGCAGTCTTTCCCAGCCTGGTGTTGTGTGGTCGGGTGAGGGAAGGAATATGCTACTTACCAGTATGCATCTGTTCTTGGCATGTAGGGCTGCTGACATTCATATCTTGTGCATAGATCGCCGCCTAGTGTTGGGTCCGGATGATTGCACTTTGTTGTCCTGGAAGAGTCTTCGAAGTATCACGAGATAGGTGACTCCTCCCCTGGACTACAGTGCGCATGGGCATCTTCTCCATCCTAAGATTGTTTTTCGCCATTGTGGCAAAGATGGAGTATAGTAAGTAAGAGATGGCCATGCAAAAGAGAATCCTGCAGCTGCAACAGGCACTGGGGAGGAGGGTGGGCTATATGAATGTCAGCAGCCCTACATGCCAAGAACAGATGCATACTGGTAAGTAGCATATTCCGTTCGAGGCATGTGGGCTGCTGAATTCATATCTTGTGCATAGGCTGTATAGCAGTATCTCCTCTAGCGGTGGTCACCTGTACCAGCTGCAGCAGTCTGAAAAAGAGTTTTAAGGACAGCCTGGCCTACCGCAGCTTGCTGCTTTGATTGCACGTCTACACAATAGTGTTTAGTGAAAGTGTGTATGGTAGACCATGTAGCTGCCCTACATATGTCTTTAAGGGGAATATTCCCTAGGAAAGCCATGGATGCCCCCATTTTACGTGTAGAGTGTGCTTTTGGGGGAACTGTTAGAGTGCGTTTAGCTTTTTGATAGCATATTTGGATGCATTTAACTATCCACCTGGCTATTCCTGATTTTGAGATGGGATTACCTTTATGTTGTGGGGGAAAAAGCAACAAACAGTTGCTTTGTTTTGCTAAATGATTTAGTCCTGTCCACATTATATAGCAGAGCTCTCCTTACATCTAGTGTGTCTAGGGCTCTTTCAGCCACTGACTGGTCGGTTTCGAAAGAAAATTGGCATTTCTATGGATTGATTGATATGGAAAGTGGATATGACTTTTGGCATGAACTTAGGGTTAGTCCGAAGTACTACCTTATTTGCGCGTATTTGCATGAAAGGTTCTTGGATAGTTAGTGCCTGTAGCTCACTTACTCGCCTGAGGGAGGTAATGGCAATCAAAAATGCCACATTCCATGTTAGAAATTGTAATTCACATGAATGGAGTGGTTCGAAAGGAGGTCCCATAAGGCTGGTAAGTACTATATTTAAGTTCCAGACTGGTGAAGGTGGGTGCTTTGGAGGGATTATCCTTTTAAGACTTTCCATAAAAGCTTTGATTGGGGGCACTCTAAACAGGGACAGGTGTTGTCTGTTCTGGAGATATGCTGCTATAGCAGCAAGATGTAGCCTTATAGAAGAGTGTGCTAGATTGCATCTTTGAAGGTGCAAGAGGTAACAGATAATGTTTTGGATGGAAGCATCTAATGGATTGATTTGGTTATTGTTGCAGTAAATTACAAATCTTTTCCGTTTAGCTGCATAGCATGCTCTAGTAGTTGGCCGTCTTGCCCCCTTGATAATGTTCATGCAATCAGGAGGTAAGTTAAGGTATCCGAACTCTAAGACCTCAGGAGCCAGATCGCTAGGTTCATCTGATTGGGATCTGGGTGCCTGTTTTTTCCATGGTTCTGAGTTAAAAGATGGGGTGAGAGGCACAGTCTTTGGTAGGAAACTACTGAAAGTTCCAGGAAGTTTGTGTACCATGGCTGTCTTGCCCATGTGGGAGCAACCAGGATCCTTGTGAGTGACTGCTGACGTAGTTTGCGTGCCACCAGCGGAATCAGTGGAGCTGGTGGAAAAGTGTACGCAAATCTGCCTGACCAGTTCATCCACATCACATTGCCCTAAGACAACGGATTTGGGAACCTGGCGGCAAAGTACTGGCATTTTGAGTTTTCGTTTGTGGCAAACAGATCTATCTCTGGATGCCCCCATTTTTGGAAGAATGGTTGGAGAACTTGAGGGTGAATCTCCCATTTGTGTAGCTGTCGACTGTGTCTGCTTAACAGATCCGCTACTTGATTGTCTTTTCCTGGCAGGTGTTCTGCTAGGAGAAAAATCTTTCTTGGAATTGCCCACGTCCATATGTTTTGTGCTAAGTAGGACAGTTGTGGAGAGTGTGTCCCTCCTTGTTTCTGAATATAGTACATGGCTGTCATGTTGTCCGTCCGGATCAACACAGCCTTGTTGCACAGGTATTTCTGGAATGCTTTTAGTGCCAGAAATTTTGCTAGCAACTCTAGTTGGTTGTTATGCAGTTTCCTTTGTTTGATTGTCCAGAGCCCTTGGACTGTGTATTGAAGTAAATGGGCTCCCCAACCTGTCAGTGATGCGTCAGCTGTTAGTACTACTTGTGGAACCGGCTCTTGGAACAGTCGCCCCTTGGAAAGGTTTTGTGGGTTCCACCACTGCAGAGAGTTGTAAGCACGACTGTCTACCAACCCTAGGTCTTTTAGTTGTCCCTGAGCTTGGTTCCACTGCCGTTCTAGGCATTCCTGTAGTGGACGCATTTGAAGTCGGGCATGGGGTACACTGAATATACAGGAGGCCATCATGCCTATGAGCTGCATGAATACTCGAGCTGGCAAAGAGTGTTGTGGCTGACATTTCTGAATGAGAGTCTGCATGTTGGCTATCCTTGCAGCCCCCAGATATTGTTGTATGTGGGAGGGCTGTAGATGTGATTTTGGGTAGTTCATGGAAAAACCCAGGCTGTGTAGCAGCCGTATGGCTTGCACACTGCGCGTACGAGTTTGCCTTTATGAGCCAATCGTCCAGGTATGGAAACACGTGGATGTGTTGCCTTCTGAGGTGTGCAGCTACTACCGCTAAACATTTTGTGAACACTCTTGGGGCTGTGGTTACCCCGAAGGGGAGAACCTTGAACTGATAATGTTGACCTTCGATTGTGAACCTGAGGTATTTCCTGTGAGCTGGATGTACAGGTATGTGAAAATATGCGTCCATGAGGTCTAATATTGCTAGGAAGTCGCCTTGCTGGAATAACGGGAGTACTTGTTGTAGAGTGATCATATGGATGTGCTTCGAGAGTATGTATTGGTTTAGAGGCCTGAGGTCCAATATTGGTCTGAGGGACCCGTCCTTTTTGGGAATAAGGAAGTATAGTGAGTATACTCCTGTTCCTTGTTGTTGAAAAGGGTCTGGTTCTATGGCTCCCTTTTCTAGCATGGATTTGACCTCTTGTTGTAGCAGGGTGATGTGTTCTTTGGACATAGGTCGGTGTTTGGGAGGTATGTTGGGTGGAGTAGAAGTGAGTTCCAGGCAATAACCATACTGGATAAATTGTCTCACCCACCTGTCTGTGGTAATTGCATTCCGGACTGGTAGGCACTGTTTGACTCTGCCTCCGACTGGTGTTGGATGGTCTGGAGGGAGTATGATGAAGTCGCTGTTTGGCGGCAGTGGAGGCTCTGGTGTTATTGCCGCCACGTCCTCTGCCTTTGTTCTTATTGCCCCTGTAACCTCCCCTGTTAGAGCCTTTATTAAAGGAGCTTTGGTTGTTGCTTTTGTATGCAGAGGAAGTCTGTGAAGTGTTCCTCGTGCGGTGCCTCTGTAGGAGTACCGACGAAAGGAACCTCTATGTTATTGAAACTGCAGCGCACCCATAGATTTTGCAGTTTCAGTATCTTTCTTCGTTTTGTCTAAAATGGTATCTACTACTGCAGGGCCAAACAGAAAGTCTTGATTAACTGGTTGGTTAAGGATGGTGGATTGCACCTCGTTCTTAAAACCAGAGATGCGTAGCCACGCGTGTCTGCGTAGTAACACGCTAGTGTTAACTGACCTGGCTGCTGTGTCGGCTGCGTCTAGTGCACATTTAATGGAAGCATTAGTTATAAATTTGCCTTCCTGTATGAGGTCGCTAGCCTGAGCTTTGAAAGGTTCTGGAAGGTGTTGCAGTAAACCTTCAAGCTGGTCGTAGTGCGCTCTATCATAGCGAGCTAGTAGAGCCTGTGTGTTTGCGATCCTCCATGAATTAGCAGCCTGTGAGGCCACTCTTTTGCCTGAGGCCTCCAATATTTTAGACTCTTTGTCAGGAGGTGGAGCGTCTCCTGTTGTTTGCGAGTTGGCCCTTTTGCGAGCGTTTGCTACTACCAGTGAGTCTAGAGGCAACTGGGATTTAATGTAAGTAGGGTCTGTAGGGGCCACCTTATATTTTTTCTCAATCCTGGGATTGAGCACCCGTGCCCTGGCTGGATCTTTAAATATGTCTGGCGTGTGTTTTAGTACCTCTTTTAGCATAGGAAGTGTCCTGACATTTTTCTCGGAGGTTGGAAAAGTGTCAAATAGAAAATCTTCTTCTATTGGTTCAGTGTGCATGTCGACCTTGTGGTATTTTGCTGCCCTATCTAGCAGTTGGTTAAAAACAATGGTGTCGTCGGTAGGCGACGGCTTTGTAGGGTATGGGGAGGTGTCAGGGATGGGTTGTGTGTCATATGGATCATTCTGATCATCCCTTGTGTCATCCTGAGCCTGTGGATCCTCTGGGTCATTAAAATCTTCCTGAGGATCTTCCCCCATGTTATCCTCATCATTGTAGTCTGAGTGTGTAGAGAGTAGGGCACAAAAGGCATATTAGGATAGAAAGGAGGAGGAGTAAAAGGCCTAGAGGGAGATGTCCCGAAGTCCTTTTTCTTCGGTGGTACAGGGCAAGTAGTGTCCGTGTCCAATGGTCTCTTTTTCCGGTAATAGATGGTAACTTTGCCAGTTTCAGGGTTTATATACAGTTTTGATTGTTCCTCCGATTCTGGATCAGGATGGAAGGGTTCCTCCTCCACTGTCCGTGGCTTTGGCGCCGAGGTTTTTGGCTTACTGACTTGCTTGTGACCTTTTGGCCCTAGGTCCTTTGGTTCTGGAGTCTTTTTCGGCTCGACTGTCGGTTTGGGGTCAGTAACCTTTTTTGGTTCGACGTCTTTTATTGGTTTGGCAGTCTTTTTTGGTTCGGCGACTTTGTTTGGGTCGACGACCTGTTTCGGATCGATCCTCTTTTTGTGCTTGACCCCTTTTTTAGGGTCAGTGTTTTTGGTTGAGTCGATGACCTTTTTCGGTTCGACTGGCTTTGGCTTATTTGCACTCTTTTTAGGATCGGGTACTGTTTTCGGGTCAACAACCTGTTCGAGGCTTTCCTTTGGCTCGAAAGCTTTTGACTCGATAACCTTTTTGGGTTGGACGACCTTCTTTGGTTCGACCACCTTCTTCGGCTTGACGCCCTTTGGCTTGTCGACCTTCTTTTGTTCGACAACCTTTGGCTCGACGGCCTTCTTCGGTTCGACGACTTTTGTCTCGATGGCCTTTTTCGGCTCGACGACCTTCGGTTCGACAACCCTCTTGGGTTCGTCGACCTTCTTGGGGGAATGTTACTTGGTCCTGGGCTCTCGGAAGGCTTTGTTTTGGTCTTTGGAGCCGAGCCGGAAGGCGGGGCTTCTGAAGGGTTTTTTCGATCTCGGCTAAGGCCTTTAGGCGATGCTTCGACCGGAGCCTTCGGTTTCGGGATGAGCCGTGTTGGGGGGTGTGAACTCACTGTTTGCCCCGGCGGGATCTGGTCATCTGAGTCCGACTGGTCCTCAACGGTGACGATTTCTAGATCCGAGTCCGCCGCTTCTGGGAGGTCGCGTTCATCATAGAAGATGTTCTCCGGTTCCGGTGCCTGCCGCTGCATCTCTTGCCTAGCGGCCCGTCGAATCCGGATGGTCTTCTTCGAACGGAATTGGGCACACGCTGGGCAATTTTCTTCGTTGTGCTCTGGTGATAAGCACTTGTTGCATACTGTATGCTTGTCAGTATGCGGGAATTTGGAGTGGCATTTTGGGCATCTTTTGAACGGGCTCTTTTCCATCGACAGCAGGCCCACGTGGCGTCGAAAGGCCCAACAGCCCGCGTCGATGACCGGATCAAGATGGAAAGGTTGGTTGAGTCAAGAAGTACCGAACGAGAACAATACCGTCGAGGTCGAAGGCCTTTTGGCCTTTAAAGTAGTTTAGTTTCAGTTTTCGAAGTTGGAGTAAAGGAATAACATCCGAACCCAATGGCGGAAAAAAACAATCTGAGGATGGAGAAGATGCCAATGCGCACTGTAGTCCAAGGGAGGATTCACCTATCTCGTGATACTTCGAAGACTCTTCCAGGACAACAAAGTGCAATCATCCGGACCCAACACTAGGCAGCGATCTATGCACAAGATATGAATTCAGCAGCCCACATGCTTCGAACAGGAAGTTACTATTTGGTAGGGGCAGCAGATTTAGCAGCTCCCCTCTTATCTCTGCTGTTATTCCCTCTTGATGACCCTCTAAAGAATCCCCTTAGGTGGGGTGTGCTGTTGCTACCTTTATAAAGTGGTGTAAGCCTCCGGGGAAGTGGTGCTGGAACCCCAGCAAAACTGTGGGCGACGAAAATTGGTTCGATGGGATGGAGTTTGTAAAGCTCCCATTATCTTGGTAGTGTTCATATCTTTTTAGATTTTCTCTAGCATCAGATCAAATTGAGGGAGAAGAAGATGTTCAACTTACTGTTTGATGGAGATCAGATGCTGGTGATCTTCTGGCTTGAATCCGGGGATTCAAAGTCGGGCAACTCTCCTAATAAGGATGCTTGAGTTAACAACTCATGCAGCAGTGTCCACCGCATGAAGGGCACACCTAAAGAGCCCAACGGAATTGACAATTCACTAATGGGTTGCAGACTGTGCTGCAACTCTTTTCCCTGCTGCCTCATATTTTTTGCATTTCTTCTTTGGGGGGAGGTCCCCAGTAACTGGAGCATTAGCTCTTTTAACTGTAGCATGGACTATTAGCGAGTCTGGTGGGAGCTGATCAGTGATGCACTGAGTCAGAAGGTGAAGGCTTGTATTTATTTTATTTTTTTAAATCGACCCTTGATGAAACTACTCTGGCCGTGACAGGTTCTTTGAACACTTCCTGCGTGGTTTTGAGCATGCCTTTGAGCATTGGCAGGAACTGGATGGCCCTTTGTGTCTGTGAAAGTCCTCCTTTTCTTGTACAGAATAAATATCTACATTGTGGAAATCAGCGCCCCTTCGAATCACCTCGTGGAATGAGGTGGTGTAATCGGGGGAAGAAAGAGTCGGTGGGTACAAGCCTGTACCGTTGGGTCAAGGAGGTACCACTACGTAGTCCTCCCATGGATCCAGTTACAGTTATCTCAAGTAACTATAACCCGGCCCACAAACTGCAGTTATCTTATCAATAATTTTACAGCAAATGTTGCAGTGATATTATCAATGATGTCATATGCGATGTCATGTGTGATGTAATATGTGGGGTAATTAGCAGTGCATGATGAAGGCGCAAGTTATAGTTACCTTTGGGCACGAGTTATAGATACTTGAGATACCCAACTATAACTGCTGAATTTTTATGGTTTTGTGTGTGTAAATTCTCAATCTAATTATAACGTCTCTGTAACCTTTGCTTTTTTCAGTGAATGTTTATGGCTTTAACATAAAGGAATATTTAATTACATATGTTAATCCAACTGCTGCCGTGCACCGTCTGTGGTCAGCCCCGCCACTTTCAGCCAACCCTATGCTACATATGGCCTTTGCCGTGCGAAGAAGGGGCTTGGTCACAAGTCTAGACTTTGGCCAGGCCCTGTGGCCAACCCTACAAAGGCACCCAACACGGGAGGGGGCACACAGCCACCCCTCCCTGCACTGATTTTGGCTTTAGGGACCCCATTTATAAGGGACTGGCACATTTTGTAGGGGAGGGGGCAATTGTCCCCCTCCCGAGGTATTTTTGGCCCCTGGGACCCCATCTCTTGAGGCTCAGCCATATTCTATAAGAGGGAGGGGGATTGCAACCCCCACTTTCCCCCCACCTGGGCCAATATCAGCCCCAAGGACCCCATCCTCCGGGGCCCACCCAATGATTAAGGGAGGGGTACACAGCTCCCGGCACACAGTTCCCTCCCCAGCTCAATTTCAGCCCCAGGACTACATTACCCGGGGTCCGGCCAATAATTAATGGAGGAAGGTGGCCGCACAGCCCCCCTCCCCGGGACGATTTTAGCCCTGGGGACTCCCAGCCCCTGGGGCCTGGCCAATAAAGGGTGGGTGCCCTGATACCCAGACAGTGCACCCACTATCTCCTTGTTGAGGGAAGCTTAAAGGCCCTGGCGGCCCAGTCGGCTAACCGCCTCCAATGGGACCCGACACTACTCCTGCCTGCAGGGAGCATCTAAAATTGCAGCTCCCTGCAGGTGGGAGCACTGTTATCGGTTTCCCCGCCAGCTTCAGTGCGGGCACAGAAACAGATGAAAAGCCCACTCCCAGCTGGCAGGAGCATTTTTAAAGCTGGCGGGAGGGTGTATACTCTTGTTTGTAGCGGACATTTAAATGGGGTGCTGCAAGCAAGGTGTGTTGTTTTACCTCACTGAACATATTTTCCTTCTGGAGAAATGAAAAACAAATGCATATCAAATGCACAGTTGCACGTCATTTATTCGTGTAGAAGTTTGTGCACTGAACTGCTCCTGAAAACCTACAACTTTTGTAAATTTCCTGAATAACTTCTCAGATTCTTTGTGAGTCGGAAAGGGATGTAAAATACCAAAATCCCTGCTTTTACCAGGAAAGTTCCAGATAGATTTCTTGGTATCTTAGCTGGCAGCAAAGTGAGATGTTTTTTTACTTTGAATCCTTAGAAGCCTAGTTGACTTGCAGGTCTGCAAATGCTAGTGGCACCCTGTACAGTTAAAGGCAAACATTACTCTGAATACATTTCTGTGACACAATAGGCAACAATGCGGTTTTATCTCACTCTTTACATACTCTTATTTTTGCTATATTCTTAAAGGAGGGGCAAATGCGGCTAATTTGTTGGTATTGTGATCTGCAAACAAACATTATAAAAAAAAAAATTTAAAAGCCTACACGGATTCACAGATGTCCAAACACAGTTTTGTCACCCAGCCCTCTTAACATAAAAAGGCAGCAAGATGAAATACCGCCCCAAAATTAGAAAATTTAATTGTATTTATTTTTTTATTTGAAAAGTTTTATATAGCGCTGGCTAGACCCGGAGGTATCAGAGCGCTTTACATGAGGATCAGCGAGTTACAGGTTACATAGTTAAATCAATTAAATCAAAGAGGAGGGGAAGAGAAGGAAACACAACGGGGAAACGAGGAAAACAGTGTCAGATGCCCGCCTGGGTAGGTGACGGCCGAGGGGGTGAAACTAAGGACAGACTCCTCTATAGCTGCATATGACAACTCCACCGGGCATCGGCCAAGGTTGCTCATGCACCGAGGTAAGTACAAACAGTTTTGGTATCCGCACAGAGTTACAGGTTACATAGTTGCATCAATTTAATCAAAGAATCACGGAGGGAGGGGGAGGAAGGGAAACACCAAGGGGAAACGAGGCAAACAATGTCAGATGACCGACTTGGTAGGTGACGGCCGAGGGGGTGAAACAAGGGCCAGATTCCTCTATAGCTGCATATGACAGCTCAACCGGGAATCGGCCGAGGTTGCTCGTGCACCGAGGTAAGTACAAACAGTTTTGGTATCCGCTCAGGGGGCATCGTCAAATAGTCAAATTCTGAATAAAATACAGGCATTTTTTTTCTTTTTTAAAGAGCGAACTAGACCCGGGACATCGGGTATCGGGGTGCTTTACATGAGCAGCAGTTTCCTTACAAATAAACGCATTTATTTTCAGGTTGAGCCTAGGGCAGTGCGCATGCACTGCTCTAGGAGATGATCTTTTGGAAGCGCTCTGCACTTTTCTAACACTCGTGCGTGTGGCGGCGTCCACCTTCGGGAGCGAGCAGTGGCGAACAGGGGCCATCTGTTTCTAATTAGCATGGCTGAGCTTGTTTACATTTGCCTGTCTCGTGGTCACTTTCGTGCCGTGCTTGTTCCTGTAGTAGTCTACCAAGGCGACGTTTGCATGCATATATTTCTAAAGAATTACTTTGGGAACCTTGCACTGACCTTTTGTCTACCTGCAGTACTTTCCGCGCCCTTTATCTTTACCAGGTCAATCTAATGAGCACTATTTAGGTGTAGGATAACGCCTATAGACCTGTCATTTTATGCTGAGAGCCGAGTAATTATACAAGTGCTTGCCGAACTTGCGCCTCTTTATTTCCTGCCCATCACCTGTATTTCTATAAGAAAAAAGATAGTCTTGCCTCTATATTTATTTACAGCAGTAAGTGTTGATGTTCTGGCGCTTCCCCACAATTTGTCTTTCAAACTCACAGATTGTGTCATCTACTCAGCTTCTGAAGGGCGGGGGGGGGATGCGGGTGTTTTATCCGTTTCTAGATCCAGACTTAGCTTACTTGGTATATTGTTGATCTGAATTCTCAAACCCATTTTACCAAATTATGGTTATGGTTATTAATTCACTCTGAGTGGCCTGCACATGCATCCAGCGGAAAAAGCATATTAGTTAAACTGTAGTTTAAATGTGACAAAAAAGTGTGAGCATTATCCAGGACTCACCACTTAACGATGGAATATGTACCTAAAAAAAATGCAAAAAAGCGCAAACAACGAGCGCTTCGATTAATCGTTTTTTTTTATTATGATGCGTTAATTAATGTGACAGTAGTCGTTTCCATTTACTCCCAGTTAAAAGCAAGAGTTAACTGAATGCAGAGCCACTTGCCTGTGGGAACAGTTGCGTCAGAGGCAACACTTATTGTGATGATATCCCTGTGAAAGGGCAACGCAAGGTCAGGTAGCATGGCAGGAACTGCCCATAGGGACCCAGTTATGTCACAGGACCTTGTGGCTGGGGGTGAAGAACTAAATCGTTTCCGCCTCGTGTCTCTTGAAATCCACTTGTCCTAAAAATATATATTTTTTAAAACATAATTCGGCATACCCAATAAAGTTATACGAAATTAAGTCCCCCCATGACGCCAGCAGGATGTCATGAAGGCCCCCAAGTCACCCATATCTCAACTATTCAATGGCTTCGGGCTGAATGGGTGTCCCCTAAGGGGTTGCAGCCTCCCTACTCCGCAAGGGCCTGCCTTGTGCTTGCATCACTTTACCCGCCTAAGTTAAAAGCCTGTAGGTTCAGTCTGTGTATTTTGCATACTGGAGTGTGCCGATCTCATACTCGCTAAACCATGTACCTGGATTTTGCAATACGCACATACACAACTAAACACCCTCACTACAGCTTTAATGGAATAGGAACCAAATCCGCTATCCAAACTCTGATCCCATCTCTCTGCATACCAATTTGTGCTATTCAGAGCCTCTACATGCTTTTTTTGCAGTCCCGTACACAATCTCCGCTTCCTGCAATCACTTTGAAGCCTCCTCTTCAAACAGTGAATCATGAGCACTCTTTCCCATTCTAGCTGCTTGCCATCTCCCATCCTTGTATCCCTCTTCCTTACCCTTACCTCTAACCACCATCATGTCACAAGTGCAAATGTAAATGTTAAGCACCCAGAATAATGTACTACATGGCTAAAAACGTATAAGGTCCCAAAGGCGAGACCTATTGGCTATGCCAATGCTTGTTTTTGTGTGTGTTAGGCACGGGGAGTGCAAGTGATTTGCCTAGAATCACAGTATGTTGAGCGTCGTTGCCGAGACTCGAACCCGGTTCCCCTCGTCGAGGTCGACTGCTCTCGTCGTAAGGCTACACCCTCTCCACAAACATTTTAAGTTGTACAGCTGTTACAGGTTGAACATTCTGTTGATTGATTTAAGAAAATGAAAGTTCTTTGATTGCTAAAGAACATATGCAATTTTTCCTCCTTAGAAACATTTTTGAAACAGAAATTTAACACAGGCAAGTTGCAAGTCAGCTTAGTAGAAGGAGTGAACTGTATCAAAAATAGTCATTTAATACTAGAAAATAGACACCAGCACTGGTGTGGTTTCCAAACCCCACACCTAATCCGTGTTATCCAAAATATCAAACTTCATCAGGGCTCAAAAGGGGTGCTCTTCTCTAGAGTCAGAGTGATACCTGCTACAAACAGCATTGACAAGACAACTAGTCTAGTTTTAAACTAGCAACATGTGTAAACACGGACCAAAAATGCATACACACTCTCTCTGTCTCTCGGTTTGGAAAGAGAATGAAACAAGCATTTGCAATGCAATAGGCCTCGACATTTGAGAGAGTTTAAGCTATTGGCATTGTAAATGACAATGCCTTTTATTTATGTTTTAAAAACCGACACGTAAATAAAAGGCATTGCCTTTTACAATGCCAATAGCCCAAACTCTCATAACTGCTGGACCTATTGCATTGCAAATGCTTTTACTGTCGAATGTGGTCCTTCAATATTGAATTGCACACCTAAATCCTTTGTCGGGCGGTCCTTACATCCGTTTCTATCTTTCAGTTTCATTTGCCCAACCATTTATTTACCCGATATTATGTCAGCTGTTGATGGTTGTGGGAGCGGGGTGGGGTGAAGTGAAGAAGGGGGGTGGTAATGAGAAGGAAGTTCATTGGCATACGTTTTCTGAAACGGTCTGAATAGTTGTCGAATTGAATTGCTTAATCTCCCTCCCCCAACCAATTTATTTCTTCCTTTCACCAAATATGTTAATCTTGGCTTGCACATAAGAGACCGACATGTTTCCTTTCTCTGCTTTAACCCGCCTTCTGGGAAATGTATGTTGAAATGAAAGTGCTTTGTCCTGGCTCATCTCATTGTGGCATCCATGGACGGGGAGCCTTTTAAATAAGGCTGTTATAGGAGTAACTTGAGCCAACAATCCCTTGAGTTGCTGTCTGTGCAACTATGACCAAGAAGCAGTAAAGGCGGATGCAGCCTTTTTAGTACGTTTATATTTCATGCCTTCATGAGAAGTAACGCTGGGGGATGTTGAAATCTGAAATTTTATTTGCATCTCCTTGTTGAAAATATACGGGATAAAGCACATTGTAACATTCCAACAACTGCTTATTTGAGCTCGTCTCCAGATGTTCAATTGCGGCACAGCAGTGTTTCTATAAATTGTTCCGTGCACATCGCCTGTCAGGGCGCATACACATCTCCTGTACCCCCGCCGCGAGCCCGGACAGGAGATGTGCCTACGGGTGCAGAACTTCTGTCCTCCACACGCGCGTGTGCACATGTCCTGTCCCCCTTCCACTGACAAACCGACAACAATGGGTCTCGCCAAGGCACGAGCAGCGCATGCGCTACGTTGCTAGGCAAGACCTAAAAATCATGTGACGTAGACTTCCCCAGGGACTGAGTTATGTTGTGACCGGCGCTCGGCAGTGAGGTATGCACTTCCGTCCAAAAGGCGAATGAGATGTTTATGTGCATCTGGTCTTTGTAAGTCAAGCAGCGAACCTGGTGCAGTGCACCCCGCCATGGCACACAGTGCCCACCCAGAAGACATTTCTGCTTCAACCAGGTCTTGTGCGAGACAAAGTTAAGCAGTTGGAGTACACATAACCCCCCTCAAGAAACTATACATGATATAGACGACACAATAATTAGGGTTTATGCGAAGTTATGCTAGCGTAATAAAAACAAGATCATGGTATTTTTGACAACTTTTTTCTCAATATGGGGTTTCCTTTCCCGCCGAATCATAACATAGCCTATAGGTCTTTCCAAGATTAACCTGTAGATTTAGATGGTCTAGGTACATAGGACATGAATCAAGCAAACGCTGGAGCCCATTAGCGGTACGGGCCTAAAGGACCGTGGCATCTGCATATAATAGAGCGGGTATCAGTTGGAAACCAATCTTGGGCAGAAGTTTGCAGCAGGGCTTGTTCAAGGCCATTTATATACAAGATAAATAAAAATGGGGCCAGGACACCCCCCTGTCCGACACCCTTCTGCACCTTAAATTCCCTAGTACACTCTCCTACCAGCCCAAAGCGGACCCTGGCTGTGACATTTTGATAAAGTTGACTTACAAGGTATATAATGTGCAGGTCAGCACCCATGGTATGCATAATCTGCCAGAGTTTTTATGAGACTGACAGAGTCAAATGCACTACTAAGATCCATGAATGCCAGAAATAAGAAACATTTCTGGCCTTCCTGTATTTGCTCACAAGTAGTTCCAGGTTAAGACATTATTCCAAGGTGCCTGGAGCCTTCCTAAACCATACTGTAAGCCAGAAATACTAGAATATTCCTCAGCCCAACACTGCAGTCGCTGCAACAATTCTCTCTTCCAAATTTTCAGAGAGCCGTTAATCAATGTCATCAGTTGATAGCAGTGAGGATCACATCTGTCTCCCTTTTTAAAAACAGAGGCACTGGTTGTTTTTGACCAAGTTGATGGCAGCCCGCCCCTTAGACTGCATTAAATACATTGGTCAATAATGGGGCCCACAGCTCATAGTTCTCTTTATACAATCATCAGACATACTATCAGACCCTGTTGATTTTCTCACCTGAAACATGCTCAGAGCTAATTGAATTTCTTCCAGACCGTGATGTATATTAAAGTCGCTGGCTTCGTGGGTAAAATGACCATAAGTAGGATCTCCCACAACTGCGCTGTCGGAGAAGAGATTACTAAAGTAGTCAATCCACTGATTGTACATAACCCTCTGATCTAGGGACTGATCATTTTCCGCTCTAAAATGTGGGTAATTATAGAGAGCAGAATACGCTTGAATCTTTGAAGATACTAGCTTTATGCAGATTTCCCCCCCTCTTCCCTAATGGTGATCTTACAAATTTTAAAGTGTGTTTACACTGCAGTCTGTATTGGGCTATAGCGGCACGATCGTTTGGGTGGACTTTTGGACCCCGTTATAAGTTTGAATGAGCTTTCCTACAAGTTTTGTTAGATCAGCCCTCAGTATATGTTCTCTCTGGTACTGTAGAGGTAGTCAATGTTGCATTAATAGTTTAACATATAGTTAAGAAATAACCAATGAAAAGGAGCATTTAATTCTATACAGGATTATCTGTTCCAAAATCAACAGATGGTTAAACCGTTCTCCAGCAATAGATCAAGTAGTCATGATGTGGTGCTTAAAAGTTATTCATGAGTCTTGCAAGTTGATTTGAATCCAATTTTATTCAAAAAACGTCAATTTGACAGAAGCCATTCGGCCTGCTGGCACGTTTTGTCCTAGTGGGACTTCATCAGGGCTTCATCAATATCCTAATGTTGTCATTCACCCAGTGTTGGTTCCTGTTGTTATCTCATAAATCCTCAGATACAACTTTGTATCACTACCCCTCTACTCCAAACTTTCTCCACCCATCGAGTCGGCACCGGAAAATATTCCCAGCTACAACGTTTGTGTCCTGGGGTCGCGGCGTCCCGGACCACAACTCCTCCCTCTAGAACATAGGTCTTCAAATTGTGGGGCGCTCCACCTTGGGGGGGCGCAGCATCCCTCCAGGGGGGGGCGCGTTTTTCACCTTTTATTGTTGCTTTCAGGCGCCAGTTGTGTATCTGAGCCCGGCTGCTGCAGCCCCAGCTGCTGGGGGCTGGGCTGAGAGTGGTCTGGAGTCACAGGTCTTTAGAGGCCAGAGGCACAACGATTTCAGAGGTGGTGGGGAGTGGGAGGGGGGCTAATTCTTCCAGCAATAGGAAGAGTGGAGACTCAGGGGCTCTAAGACGGGTGAAAAACAAAGCCTCATTAACGCGTAAATGGTCTTTTAAAGACCTGTAAAGTGCTCGTCAGTATACAAAGTGGAAAAAAATGCTCACATTCTTTGGCTATCTGATCATCAGAATACACTCGGGCCCCCAGCAAGCCCACAATCTCGGAAACCCGTTGCTGATTGTCTGGGCTTGGAGCCACTCTGCAAGGAGCCGGCCTGATTTATTTCCCCAGCATAACATTTCTGTCCAGTGTGTAGGAGTGCATATTCTGCTGCATCCATATCATATGCTCTATGTAATATACGAGATGTCGTACGTTGCAGTCTTGCTTTGTGAGAGCCAGGGCATAAATGAACTCCTTCCAGTTCCCTAATTTCCCTTTTCAATTACTCGCATTTGTCCCACCTGTCTTTATTAAGCCCAGACGACATGCCACTAACCAATGTCGGAATAAGCTTAATCCCCCATTGAAATCAAAACTTGTAACTGGAAAGCTAGACAATAATAGCCACTATACGACAGGTATGAGGTAGTTCAAAATAATGGGGCCAATAAACTTGCTAGGGTGTACGCAATGCTCAGTGTCCTAAGGGAAGCCAAGGAGGCCTGATAGCAACAGAACAGGTATGTGCATAAGTATAAAATGAAACAAGCATTTGCAATGCAATAGGTCTCGCATTTGCGAGAGTTTAAGCTATTGGCATTGTAAATGGCAATTCCTTTCATTTATGTTTTTAAAAACAACACATACATAAAAGGCATTGTCATTTACAATGCCAACAGCTCAAACTCCTGCAAATGCGAGACCTATTGCATTGCAAATGCTTGTTTTTCCTATTACAAACTCCTGCAAATGCGAGACCTATTGCATTGCAAATGCTTGTTTTTCCTATTACAGTCAGTGGTGGGGCGGGACTGGCCAGAGCCAGGGGAGGAGTGGTGTACGCATTAACTGTTTGGCCGGCCCTCTTGGGCCGACCAAACAGTTCATGCACACTTTGCATGCTCCCACCAGGCTGCATTAGACAGCCTGGTGAGGAGCATGCACAGGCTCCCTGTTCCCGTCTGTGTGCGAACCACGGTGCTCAGACCAATCACAACACTGCATTTCAGTGTTGTGATTGGCTATGGGGAGCCTGTGTGTCCGGTTGCTTCCTGCTGCTGGCCGGGACAGGAAGATGAAGATGAAGAGATGGAGACGGATGAGAGGCGGCAGCAGGCCGTTAAAAGTAAATCCTTTTAAAACAAGGACCTCAAGACATGGGTCTTACAGTGACCCCAGCACTTAGAGGATCTGCCCCCTACCCGCCCCTTGAGACCATCACGTGTGAGTAGTTGCGCTTGATTGGTTGGGGCGTCCCCTCCTTGCTGCTCCCCTCACAGAGTGCCGGCTGCCTCCATGAAGCTTCCAAGACACATGTTCAGCTGTTCTTTGTTTTAGCTCCTGTGTGTCAGTGCACCGTGTAAGCACACAAGCATACCCTGCTCTCTCTGGAACACTCATACTGCTGAGTCTCTCTCGCTCTGCTGTCACTTTCGCTCTGCTGTCACTCTCCCTCTGCTGTCACTCTCCCTGAGATATACAGCGATGTCCCACACTCACACACTTATCTTTCCCTCGCACACACACACTCCCTCAGGGATACACAGCTGCCTCTCTCCGTTACCCATACACAAACGGAGGTTGCTGTCTCTCTCCCTCATACACACTGTTCCTATTGTGAAGCGCTCTGACACCTTCGGGTAAAGCCCGCTATAAAAACGCATAAAATAAATACATAAAATAAATAAACGCTGCTGTATCTCCCTCAGACAGACACACCTGCCTCACGCACACTGCTGTCTCCCACGGTCTGTGGCTGCGCCGGCACGGACTGCCAGTCATGTGACCTGCTGGATGTGGGGCTAAGTCACACGGGCAAACCCTCCAGGACTGCTGCACCCGGGTCGGCCTGGGACAGTAAATAGACCCGGCCTGAGTCAGGGCCATGAATTCTTGTTCACTACTTCTGGCAGCACTGCTAGATGGTTTATACAACGAAAAAGGCATTGCCTGCTATGAAACTGAACAGTGTACGCACCCCACAGAAGAGTGCGTAATGTAAAAGATGCTCCTGTAAAGCGCTCCAAAACCTTTGGGTCATGTCGTGCTATATAAAACTGAAAAAAATATATTACAACATTTTGTGAGCACTCTCGTTTCTAGGCACTGCTCAAGCCTGGAAGCGGACCACAACCTAAGGATGGCAGAAGCAAGAATCCATCCACACATTCTCTCTGCGGAAAAAAACATGCACTCCCACACCTGTCTATTGGGAGTGTTTTTGCTAATCTATCCTAAATGTTGTGTTTTATGTGAAAAATAAAGCACCAATGACATTTTTTGTGCTAATTGTTCTCTTTACATTTGAACTTTAGAATAAGCACATGCACTAAAAAAACTTCAGTTTACTAAACACTCTTACTTTATTTAATACATTCTTGGCCCTATACAACATGGGTTCAGCAGGAGGAAATGGCCATCAATGATACAGAGTACCAGCTTCCAGACTTTTTTTTATCAGGTGGTGGTGGCGGTGGGGGGGCTCGACGTGTAAAAAGGTTTAGATGGGGGGGGGGGGGGCTCGGCCGACAAAAGTTTGAAGACCTCTTCTCTAGAAGGCTCTTGTGGGTCGCCTCGGCGTCCTCCTGAGCCTTTTGCTGGACATATACCGGTGTTTGGGTGGCCTGGGTCTTATAAACGTCTTAACAGCGCAGTATCAATGGCTAGCAATGGACTTCATATCAGGTGGACGCATCTTTCACAGTCCTGTACTTTCCTTTTATAGATTACTATTCTAAGGTGTGATTACCCCGTTTGATCAATTAATTCAAGCCATGACTACAAGTCCCAGAATACACTGCTCTGGCGAGTGATGGCCTGGGACAAGGAATAAGACTTGGAGTCATGTGGTGCCTCTAATCAATAGCACAGACCTAGATCCATTCTGTGTGGTGCGTAAAGAGTTCGTCCCCTCCCGGCCCTCGTAGCTCTGGGGCCCGAAGGCATATGCTCACGTCACTTCCTCTGAGGGCCCTTATCTTTGAGTCATCACTTAGTAACTCACAACCATGGGCTTGTTTCTCACATTTACAGAGCACGAGCCGAGCCCAAGGAGTCCACACAGGGAGTGGGGGTGGGAGCGACAGGATGAATGAGAAAGTGAATCACGTGCTTTGGCTCCCTGCCGTGACAGATGAAAAGCTATAGATTGTACAATACAAGGAAGTGAGGGAGCAAAGCTTGACAGATGAAGCCAAGTTTAAAGTGTCCCTGACTCAAGTCTGGCTCCCGAGCTCCAACGACAGCAAATGACACTGCACCCCCTCCCCGCATCACCTCAGCCCCTGCCTCAAGGTCTCCCCTCGACTGGACTTGGTTCAAAATCAACTCTTTCTGTCTCAAGGCCGCGTTATCGGAGGGGCTGTATCTTGTGGTGAGCTTCTTGGGTTTGTTCCTGAAACCTCAGCAGGGAGGGGGATGATTGGAGAATCACATGCTGTCAGTGCAATGAAAAAATAAGCACAATTAACACTTCAAACGGAGATATTATGCATTTATGCAAAGCAGGGGAGGCGCTGTCACTGGCTAATCGGCGCAAGTATGATAAATGGTGTTGCTTTCCAATGATGACTACAAGTCCCAGAATGCACTGCTCTAGTGAGTGATGGCCTGGGACATGGAATGAGACTTTTGAGTCATGTGGTACACCTCTAGTCAATAGCACAGACCTAGATCCATTCTGTGTGGTGCTCAAAGAGTTTGTCCGCTCCCGGCCCCTGTAGCTCTGGAGCCCGAAGGTACGTGCTCACGTCACTTCCACTGAGGGCCCTTATCTTTGAGTCATCACTTCGTAACTCACAAGCATGGGCTTTTTTCTCACGTTTACAGAGCAGGAGCCCACACAGGGAGTGGGGGTGGGAGCGGCAGGATGAATGAGAAAGTGAATAACGCGCTTTGGCGCCCTGCCATGAGAGATGAAAAGCTATAGATTGTACAATACATGTGTCACTGGTGCTAGAAGAAGTGGTAATTCACCAGTTTAGTGTGGGTGGTTGAGGCCAAGGAGTGAATGTCTCTTGAATGAAACGTGTGCATCACAGCTTGCCCCACAGCCTTTCTTCTGGGGGCTTAGATGGAGTCTTTGAGGTGTGCAGGGTCACTGTCACGTCCCAAAGGTGCTGCACTTTTTGAAAGCTCTACAGTGCAAAGGTCAGACTAATCTTTCTATTACATTTTTATTTAGCGGTATTGGGGCGCTTTGCATGACCGATTACATTACACAAAGTCACATGCATTGTTTATATTCACGGGGAGATTGCGCTATTTGCCCAGAATCACAGGATGCTCAGCCGGCCCCCGGACTCGAGTCTGGCTCCCCAGCTCCAAAGACAGCAGATGACACTGCACACCCTCCCCGCATCACCCCAGCCCCTGCCTCAAGGTCTCCCCTCGACTGGACTTGTTTCAAAATCAACTCACTCTGTCTCAAGGCCGCATTATTTGAGGGTATCTTGTGGTGAGCCTCTTGGGTTTGATCCTGAAACCTCAGCAGGGAGGGGGGGAATCACATGCTGTCAGTGCAATTAAAAAATAAGCACAATTAACACGTCAAACAGAGACGGCATTGATATGCATTTATACAAAGCAGGGCAGGGGCTGTCACTGGCTAATCAGCGCAAGTATGGTAAATGGTGTTGATTTCCAATTATGGAATGAAACACCCAGGGCTGATAATAATTGTAATAAAAACACAGTCTGCCGTGATCCCCCTGTCCTCCCCGTGACCCCGTGCGCCTGTGCGCTCCGTGCCTGCTTCACAGCTGTCGTGAAGACTTCTCTCATCTACTTGTTAAATAAACAAGCAGATCAGAAAAGTCTTCACGACAGCCGCATACAGGCAATGGTGTCCGGAGGGGCCGTCAAGAAAAACGGACAGGGCGGCAACCAAAAACCCTCCTTTCCAATAGGAAGCCAGCGTTTACCATAAACGCTGACGTTACCCAATGGAAAGGAGGAAAGGCTTACAGTCCCTTTTACAAATCTTATATATACAATATCTCTCCCAGAGGCAGAGCAGCACTTTGCACTGCCACGCCCATGCTAGACCTAAATAAAACTGTTTCACAAAATAATGTTTTCTCTCTTAGTACCCCTACCAATCTGCATTCCTATCCCTTCCCCACTGCCCTTTAAGCCAATCTTGTGCCCACTGCCTGTCCTACAATGTATTTTAACATTATGGGGTATATTTACGAAGAGTTGTGCTGTGTTTGCATAAAAAAAATACTAACTTTTTTTCCCCAATTTACTTTCAGTGTAAAACTTGCACTGGAAATTAACTTGAAAGCAATGCAAATTAGTGCATAGAGCTGCTTTGCATTACTTGGCGCCAAGCGGGTATTCCATGGGTGGTGCATGGAAGTTCCAATGCAACAACCCAATGTTTTTGACGCAAAAGCTTATGTCATTAAAAAAGTAGACCGAGTTTTTCATAAAAAATAACGCCCATTTCAAATAGGCACAAGCAGGAAGAAATGCTCTTATTTCTCCTTTTTGTTCGCCTTTGCATACGTGCTGCTCTGTACAGCACACAACATAGTAGGAAACGGTTTAAAGTTAGTCTAAGCATTTTATTTTGTACTGCAAGGGTAAAAACATCCAGTACAAAACTTATGCTAAACTCACACAGACACCTTTGCACTATGGTGCAAAGGTGTGTGCGTGTTGCACAGTTGTCTGATAGTGCACCAGCACTTGGAAGAGGAGAGGAGAGTGCCGGATCTCTGAAAATATGGCGCTCTACTGCTTTCTCCTCTTCACACAGCGCAGCAATTTTGGCTGCTTCGCTGCATGACAATTACCCACAGACACGTGCTAGCGCAATTGTTTTTCTGAAGCTCACCAATCTTACTAACCAAGCTACGCCCTGGACTGTTCAGACTGGAGCATGGGCAAGGGTTGATTTGCAAATGGCTGATATCTGCATGGAGTGTCACTGTAGGACATATTGAAGTCATTTCTGTTTTTCGCTTTGTCCAAAGTACTAGGGAGTGGTAGAGATTAATTGAAATGTCCCACCCATCACTTTTTTATTTTTCTCCATGGTACACAGACCTGAACATCGTTACACAAGAGAATTAATCCGTGGCAGTACCTTGCTAGAATTTAATCAAATGCATTGACAGACAGTTGTTCATGGGGGCACAGAGAATTTTAGAATATCCACTTAAGATAAATTGACTTATTCCATGTCTATAGTAAAAACCTGTCATCGATCGAGCACTAACCACAGACCTATGCTGGACTAGTCCCCAGGATTTAATTCTGTATGTATTCAGGTCTTTTGTAGAGCGTTTTTCTCAGCCTGAGGTAACTTTAAACCCCTTAAGGTACACGGAAGGTAAAACCTTTGCCTCCAACACTCCTCAATGGCCAATTGTTAAAGGCTTTACTGGCTGCGTAAAGTGGACGTTTGGAACCAACCATGCACCACTGAACACCCAGAGTCGCATACTTACCCTCGAGAGATGCATTCTTTGATTTCGGATATCCAAGAATTCAACTGCTGCTCGTCATCTGCTTCAAAAATGACTTCCGTAATTTCGGTAGACTTGTTAACCTGCATCGACAGAGGCAAAAAAAGGTGCATTAGTTGTTGACTCATATTTGGTATGTAAAGCACAGTCATGTAAATATAGCCTTGCTTGAATCTCGGCAATGCCACATCAAAGAGGCCGTTTCCGTCCATGCACTGGGAACAAGTGCAGGCCCGGAGTTCTCGCGTTTTTTTTTCTCTTATCCTCTGGGACTCTTGTTTCCTTTGTTCTTTATCTCGATCATTCCCTTCCATTCCTCCACACCCACTCACTATCACTCAAGTGCTCTGCAACAAACCAAAATACAGGAGCCGGGAGCACAGTTCAATGGGAAAATACTTTTGCTCATTCATAATCCCGATCAGAGATTTATGGGGAAAACTGCAAGTTTGCCTAACTAGCCATTTCATTTTTGATGAAAGATCGGCATTTTAGGGTCTAAAACAAAGGACTTCAGTTGGGAAAAGTTGCCGTGGTAGATTTTAGCATAAACGTTACAGGGAGTACGTGATAGCTCCGGTCTTTTGACCTTATTATTCCCAAAGGAGGGGAAAAAACACAACCTTCAAGAACAGCCAATTCTTTAAAAAAAAAGGAAGGCTGCAGAAGATTATTGATAACACGCACAATCAATTGGCCACAAAAAATTATGAAACAGTGAAGCACGCTTACTTTTACCAAATCTCTTGGTTGCAGTCAGGCCTTACAAAGCAGCCTGTATATTGACACACCGAAGACTCAAGTTATGTACAAAATTCAACAATAGGGTCAAGGTTGACACATGTCATCATAAGTCAAAGAGTGTGTGTGAAGCACCCTCTAACTGGAGAACTATTACTTTTCAATAAAGAGTAAAGTCAAAAGAAGTGTTTGGTAGCGTAAACGCAGTTGTAATTCTACCAACTTTAGTCATTCAAACACTACAAAAAGTGCATACGCTTAGCAAAGTACAATGACATTAATTAAGGTCAGGGGTCTCCAACGTTTTTCTGCAATATCAGCTACTTATGTTCAATTAATCTCATCCTGAGCTGCAAATAGTATGAGGATCTTAACAGTGGCCACATCAGACAAGACTACATCGGTGGCCACCATAGGCAAGATTAGCAGCAGTGATCACCTTGGTGCAGGTGTACCAGCAGAAATGCAAAAAAGGCGTTGTCAATTTGGAATGTTTCTATGTAGATAATAGAAAATACCACAGCAGCAAGCTGCAAAAGGGTATACATATAGTTAATACGTCTGCACGATGTCACATGATTCATTACTCAATTATCAGCTTTATATAGATTTTGCCAATTCAACCATTTTTCTCCAAGACACACACGAATTTCATAGTTGGTGCACACAGGAGAGCACCTTACAAGTGGCTTGAGAGCTACTTGTAGGAGAAGCTCGCTTTAGATGTTCAGACGAGTATACTTGGCTCTTGCACCATAAGATTAGTGATAATTATCACACCCAATATAATCTGAGAGCATAGAGTTCACTATTTATTTGTGCAATAACTATGGCGTCTTAAGAGCTAAGCCATTGAAAATGGAGCAAAGCATGCAGATCATGGTGCTTTCAGCACCCAGATCCACATTTTTCAGTATTTACCCTTGCATTTTCCCATGGCAGTCTTGACCTGCTGGAATACGTGGAGAAAATTGCAGGGGTACAACTTAATTTTGTTTCTGGCTCTGCTACGCTATTTTACTACAAATAAGTAAAACATTTACAATATGGAATACTCAAGCCAAGTACATTTGGTTTACAGCCCTGAAGAAGTGTGTTTACTTTACAAAGGGAAATAATGCAATGAGTGACCAAATTGTAATCGTGTGTGCTGTGGACAAACTTTGAATAAGTATGAATTTAAAAGATTTTGGAATACGACCTGGATTTTTTTCTGACAATATGTCACATAGCAATTGTTTATGAGTGCAGCCCAATTCTTGTATACAACACTGGAAGCGGCCATAGCGCGTTCAAAGGTGAACTTAGGCTTAGCCTCAGCCATAGTGAATACATCTGATTAGATGAAAGTACCCTTGTTTTATTTGCCAGTAAGAACAATTGTTACATACCTGTAAGCAGGTGGTTCTCCAGTATTGGTGTCTTTCTTAGATTCACATGCTTGAACATTCCCAGTCGTCGAAGTGGGAGTCCCACGGTAAATAAAATAGCAATAAAAGAATCCCAATAAAGTATGTATATAAAAACATATCGCATAAATTGCAACACCAGAAACACTTATAAGTACCAGGTTAGCCTAACCACATAGGAATACATGGAGAAAAGAAGAACCTGTAGAACATGTAAATGTAAATGTAAATGTAGGTGTACTTATATAGCGCAAACCTGTCACCCAAAGGGCATCCTGGCGCTTGCTTAGGGAACCCGTCCTGGTATTCCCCTGTGAGAAACCCCGGCAGGGTGTCCACAAGGTGAAAGCCAGGCATCCCGCCGCGAGGGGCCATAGTGGAGATTAAGCAAGCTATTGCCCAGAGTTGCAGAGTGTGACCCCGTGATTCGAGTAGGCACCGGAGCGAGAATTGTCGAGTCCGTGGAATTTTTGAGCCCGATACCCGCCGAGGCGGGGAATCGAACCCTGGTCCACGGTCGATCTCAGCTTCCGGGTCTGCCGCCTCTAACCACTGAGCCACGCTTCTCCACGCATATCCATGTCATTATGTTAGTCCAAACTACAGCCAATCAGGCACAAGCACCCCTGCAGAACCTTCTCCTCAGAGGCTCAGGCCCTCAGATTTTCGTAGCACAGGAGTGACAAAAGAGTCTAGGAGGAGAAGCGAGCCTCTGAGGGGAGGCGGATGGGTCGCATGTGAATCTATGAAAGACACCAATACTGGAGAACCACCTGTTTACAGGTAAGTAACAATTGTTCTTCTCCAGTATTAGGGTGTCTTTCATAGATTCACATGCTTGAATATAATAGTGAGCAGTAACATCTGGCTGTAAGAGCAAAATCAGCAATGCATAGGTATGAGAATGCAAAGATAGCATAACATAGCCATATAGCGATGATAAAAAAAATAATAATAATAATAATAATAATAATAACAATATCATCACATAAACCATATAGGTGGAGGGAAGAAAGCAGAGGCTCACCTTAGTTAAAAAGATTGTGACGCACCACTTGGCCCACTGCCGTATCGGCTTCGTTGATCGTTTCAAGGCAGCAATGTCTCGTGAAAGTGTGCCTGCTGGACCACATAGCTGCTCGGCATATTTGGTGAATCGGCACACCAGCAAACAGGGCAGTAGAGGATGACATCGCCCTGGTGGAATGAGCTCTCACTGATGATTGAAGAGGCTTGCCAGCTTTCTGATGACAGAAAGAAATTGCTGAAGAAATCCAACGAGCAATAGTTGGCTTGGTAACAGAACGTCCCTTGCGCATGCGTCCGTAAGCAACGAACAGCTGATCAGATTTGCGAAAGGGCGCCGTCCTGTTGATGTAAAATTTCGGCATCTTTTAACGTCCAGTGAATGTAAACGTTGCTCCGCTGGAGATTGAGGATTGGGAAAGAAAGTCTTTAAGAAAACCGGTTAATTGAGGTGAAAGTCAGTGGGCACCTTAGGCATGAAAGCTGGGTTGGTGCGAAGCACAACACAGTCCGATTTGAATTGGAGGTAAGGAGGTTTAATGGTAAAGGCGTGAATATCGCTCACGGGACGTGAAGAGGTTAAAGCAAGGAGAAGAGCCACCTTCCAAGTCAAAAACTTTAAATCCGCTTTGTGGATAGGCTTGAATGGCGCCTTCATCAATTGCGCCAAAACAATATTGAGATGCCAGGTAGGAGGAGGACGCAGAATGGGCGGGAACTTCTTGAACAGTCCCTTGAAAAATTGACGAATGATTCTGGAAGAGCGGAGAGAGGAGGAGCCATCCTGCCGAAAGCAAGAGATTGCCGCCAAGAAAACCTTCAAAGCGGAGTGGGAAAGTCCTGATTGTGCCAGTTGTAGAAAGAACGGCAGTAACTGAGCCGGAGTGGAATGAACGGGATGGATGTTGGCAGCTGCGCACCAGTGACAGAATCTTTTCCACTTTAGCTTGTAGATTTTTATTGTGGATGGAGCCCTGGCATTGGCAAGAATGTCCCTGCATGCTGGCGAAATGTTCAAATGGGCAAATTCAAGGTGCTCAGGTTCCAGGCCGATAATTTGAGAGAGGAGGGGTCCGGATGACAGATCTGACCCTCGTCCATCGTGAGGAGATCCGCTCGAGGATGAAGGAGAATGGGTTTGCACTGTGAGAGAAGCAGCAGTTCGGAGAACCACGCTTGGCGAGGCCATCTGGGAGCGATCAGGAGAATGTGGCACGGCTGTCTCCGCATCTTCCATAACATTCGGAGAACTAGTGGAATCGGCGGAAAAGCGTAGGCGAATAGATCGCACCAGTCCATCAAAAGTGCATTCCCTGACGATTCTGGATGGAGAAGCCAGCTTGCAAAGGACAGCATTTCCGGTTCACAGGGCTCGCAAAGAGATCCATGTGCGGATGACCCCCAACGCCGAAAGATGAAGTCCAGAGTCGGCTGATGCAGCTCCCACTCGTGAGTCGAGGATGCGGACCTGCTGAGGGAAACCGCCAGGATGTTGGATATGCCTGGTAGGTGAACTGCTATCCTCTCCTGTCAGGCTGTGCCAGCCGAGACAGGAGAGGAGATTTGGTGCCGCCCTGCTTGTTTACATAGTGCATACTGGTGGTATTGTCGGTTTGGATGAGCACCGATTCTCCCTGGATCAGAAAATGGAATGATTTGAGCGCCAGGAAGACGGCCATTAACTCCAGCCTGTTGATGTTCCAGGAGCGTTGAGACAGAGTCCACTTGCCCTTTATGGACAGCCCTTGAAGGTATGCGCCCCATCCTTCCAAGAAGGCGTCCGTCGTCAGAATGAGTTCCGGAGCGGTGGTGAGGAAAGAAGTCCCGGCAGCAACATTGGTCGCTGGCGTCCACCACTGGAGAGCCGACCTCATCCGGGCGGTCACTAGGACCAGATTGTTGAAAGAGCCGGTGACCTGACGCCACTGTCTGTCCAATTCTTCCTGAATGGGGCGACTCTTGAGCCTGCAATTTGGGATCAGAGAGATGCAGTAGGACACCACCCCTAGAAATGACTTCAATAGACGAACTGAAACAGACTATTTTGAACAGATAAGAGCCACCAAGTGTAGAATCCGCAGCTGACGCTCGTGAGACACAAATGCCTTGGCTAGTGATGTATCCAGAGTGGCGCCTAGAAAAGTTCTGCAAGGAGCTGGGTCGACCTGAGACTTCTCGGTGTTGATGGAAATATCGAGGGAGCGAAATAAGGTCTGACAGAGTCGAGTGTCCCGGGAAAGCTGACTGCGAGATTGCGGCTTGATTAGACAATCGTCTAGGTTTGGAAAAATTTGAACTCCTTGTAGACGCTGGTAAGCCAACACTGGAGCCAAGACCTTTGTTAAGACGCGAAGGGCGGAGCGCAGGCCGAAAGGCAGCACTCTGAACTGAAAGTCTCTCCGCCCTACCCGGAAGCGCAAGTACTTCTGGTGCCGTGGAAGAATTGGCACGTGGAAATAAGCGTCCTGGAGGTCGATGGTAGTCATGAAGTTGTCCTTGGAGAGAAGACGTAGGATCTCCACGAGCGTGAGCATGCGGAAGGATTGGCACTTTAGATATTTGTTCAGTGCCCGTAAATCGAGGATTGGACGCCAGTCACCTGTCTTTTTGAGGATGAGGAAAAACCGGGAATAGAATCCCATCCCTTTCTGAGACTTGGGAACCACTTTGATGGCACCTTTTGTGAATCATGATGCGAATCTGTCGGAAAAGTTCTTTGAGGTGCGCTGGAGGCGGACCAGTCAGAGGAGTGTGAGGAGGAATCTTGACAAACTCCAAGGCATGGCCCTTTGAAACAATGTCCAGCACCCAACGGTCCGAGGTGATTGAGGACCATTCAGAAAAGAACGGGGAGATTCGACCTCCAACTCTGAGCGGGGAAGGCAAGTCATTGCCTTTTGGATGTGAAGCCTCTATGGGAAGACTTTCCTCGATACGATCTGGAAGACTGCTGGCGAGGACTGTTGCGACTGTGAGGAATATCGCTGATGTCCTGGACTGTAGGAGCGGTACTGATTGGATCCACCGCAAAAAGAAGAGGTGGTGTCGTAGTGATATCGCAGTGTACTTAAGATGAGGCGATAAATAACAGCTGAAGACACACTGAAAAGTATTGAAAAGTACCTCCAGTCACAAAAGTTTTACCATGGAGCGTCTCCTCACTAACGGCAGTGAGCCCATCAGGAACGCGCCAAAGATACCGGAAGGAGTTCTTAACATCCTTCCGTCTTGACACAACATGAAGTAGACGTGGTTGGCAAAGAGAGAGTGGTGCAAAGCGAGAAGCCGTATGTGTGCCATCACCAAAATGGCGGCGCGCTGAGTCACGTTGTCCTGGGTGGCTCACGTCAGCGGCGTCCCCTAAACGCAAGCCGGCATCAACGTAGCTGAGGGGACAGGCACGTCATAGTGGAGAATGCGACGAGATGAGAGGTAGAGCAAAGAAGAAAACGCACATGATAGAAAGGCTGACCAATGGTGAGAGCACACATGCGCGCGCGAGGTTCGTCTTGTGTCAATGTTAGATTTAAATTCAAATCGGTGGCTGCAAACACGCTTGACACAAAGGCTCAAAACAGTATATGAATGTAAAAAAAAAACTCTTCTCACCTCAATTTTTTCACAGGGACATTCTGGAACAGTTCTGCTGTGTGGCCCGTCTAGTCTTAATAATTAGTTACATGCTGATTAACATTGAGTAAAACCCGCTTTGCGACAAGAAACAAAAGGTAAGCGAGACACCTTGGCAGGTGCACACTAGAAAAGGCAGCAAAAAAACACCCAAATAAGGTCCACGAAGAGATAACATCTCTCTCTCTCTGGTGTGCAGACGTTGCTTAATGGCAGGCTGGGTAGATTTAGTTTGAAAGCAATCATGATGGTTGAACAGGGAATAAATTCACTTTTGAGAGTCCACACATGCCACAAATAGTACAAACGTTGAAACAGTCCCACAGAAGATTGTAGAAAGATGCAGGTGAAAGACAACGACTTTCACACACAGGTTGGTTTTGGTTACCTGAGAGAGAATGATGTCAGAAGTGCAGCCACAATATCCATCGTACAGAGGATGTTAATAGGCAGGCTATGTAGCTTTAAGCCAGAAAGACACTTCTTCCAGACAGCATAGAATGGGCTTACCCTCGCTGAAGGCACAGCACAAGACGCGGACAAGCTTACCCTCACTGTAGGCTCAACACAAATAGAAGTAGGCTTTGTCTGAAACTTAAGAGATGGACTCAGGAGAGTAGACAGCCTTTAGAAGATGAACAGCTCTAAGTAAAACTTCTCCAGGAACATGAACAACTGGCAGACTGTTGAGGGCGACCGATGGGAGGTCACTGGTGGGGTCAAGGATGCCAGTTGAAGGTATAAACTTAGCTTCTGTTACTGTGAAGTCTGTAGTTGGGGTTGCTTGAAGTTTGAAGAGGTGATAGATGCAGGTTCTTTTGAAGATTGTCGCCACAAATTGTAGTGATCAAGTACACGCAGGTTAAGGTGATTCAAAGAGGTTTTATTGAAGATGGTACAAGATCAGAGGGAGACCAGAAGTATATCAGATCAAGACCCCACCAGGAGCAGCCAGCAGGCAGCTCAGCCCATTAAACTGTGACTCATTTGACTCACAACATTCCAAACCAAGTCATCACTGTAAGATTCTACATTGAAGGCATGCATAACATTGAAGTCAAGATATAACACACTTCTTAAACAGTCTCATTTGAAAGATATGAGACTTTTGGCAGCTTTCTAGATGCTTAGCTTAATTCGGGGGTCTTGGGCAAGGTAGCAAATTACTTTGGCTTATCTACAAGGGCTTTTTAGACAACCATTTCCAGGTGCCCAGATCTTGGGAACCCCTAGGTGATCTTGTGTTCTCCTACGATATTAGAAAGGTACCAATGTCCACAACAGCCTTAGACACAATCTAGCAGAACACCACACGACAAACTCCTGAGGTGATATATATAAATAAATATATCCAAGCCACACTTCATGAAATCGTAGACACGAACTCCAGTGCCGAAAGAACAAACAGGCATAAATTATTTTGCAAATGTAATCCGATGCTCCACCAAAGAACAACCCAGCACGTTTCGGCATGACCAAGGTGTGCGAGATGTCGAAACGCATTGGGTTGTTCTTGGGTGGTGCACTTGATTAAATTTCCAAAACAACTTATGCCTGTTTGTTCATTTGGCAGTGGGGTGCATATCTTCGATTTCGTGAAGAGTGGTTTGGATGTTAGCGGGTACCTCACCCGCACCATAGTTGCAGGTACTCAACTACGAGGACTGGTGATCTTTTATATATGTGTATGTATAAATATATATTTATAAATACACACACACACACACACACATACACATGATTAAGCCCTGCTGCTGCTTTCACATGAATTAGCATGTAAAAAATGTAGTTCATACCTTAAGTAAAAAGGTGTTTGGATTGTCTGGCATCTCAAGAGATGTGCACTTTCTTATCTCCAGGACGGAAGAACATTTCGTATGCAGCTTTGGTCTGGAACACTGTAGTAAAAAACACATGTTTAATCAATAATATTTCTCAATTAGAGAACCACTTGCATTGGACAACGTTTTTGGGGCATGAAATGCATGTCATTCTACATTGCTTCATCTTGATAAGTCATAAAGACAAGAAGAACAACCTAAAAAATACGTCAATTATTTCATTCCTTGGCATGTGCTTCCTTGGCAGGATGGTCAAAACTACAGGTGATCAAATAGGTGCAATTCTATTCCAACTGGAATTCTGAAGTGGAATGAATCTCAATCTTTCTATGAACTGGTTTCACTCTACCTGCCAGTTTAGGAGAGGGAGAACTGAGGGGCTTTATAGGGCAGAACGGTACAGTTCCTAGGGGAATTTGTCACTGTGGTGGGATTTACCAATGCAAATAAAAAACATCAGTATATTGCATCACAGTTGTAATAGAATGATGGGTCCCCAGGCAAAGTAAGCCTGGCATAAATCCGGTGCAACATTTTGGTATTCTTACAAGCTTCGGGGAATCTTCTAATACAATTATGAAATATATAGCTGGGTTATATGATATGCAGACACAGTTCAGGTACATTGATAGGATTCTCTGCATTAGTCTTAAGTTATTCTAGCAAAGAGACGGGGTATTCAGGCAGAGGGGTATTCTGATGCACCACACACAGTTTTGCAGTACGCTGTAAAATAGCAGGAAAACAACAACATATTCCGGCACAGGACCTTGTCAAAAACTGCAAAATTTCAAACTAAACCACGATTGTTATTCACAAAGATGTGCAACACAAAATGGCTGGAAGTTTGCCATTTCCATATTAGATAGGATAAGTTTGCACATCCTGTTTGGCAAAGGAGGCCTATTTTTTAACACTATCTTGATTTATACCGAAAGGACAAAAAAGCATATTATTGTTAAAGTGCAATAATTATATTAATGTAAGTAAAAATACAATATCATGGTCGTTTGATTAATACGTTACCTTAATTTATCTGCAAGATAAAATACCCAACTTAATGAATTTACTAGATCTGCATGGTCTTCATTCACCTTTGTTTTCTTAAAGTAGGATAAAATGCATACTAGGTATTTTTGTACTTTCTAAAACATTTGTGTTAAGCCAGGGATTGTGGCTCCCTGGAATAATGCATCCACTGTAGGCATCTGTATTTGAATCCATGGCAGGTTCAGATCCCAGCAATACAGCCTTTCATCCTCCGAAGTTGATAAAAGGAGTGCCACTAATATGGCAACAAGAAACATCCATTATCTTTCAATAGCATCAAGAGTCCAATGGGTGAATATGCACTCTACATATACCTTTAATCTAATTGTTCGTGCTTACTTCTTTATCATGTGAAGCAGTAATATGGGGTGGAGTCGATCAAATGTATGAGAGTGCATGGGACAGGATTGACTACTCCAATTCTATCATTCTTATAGATGCAAAACGGACATGTGCCTCTGCTCAGACCAACCCGTGTTTCAGATGTGATTCTGAAATGTGAATGGCTGCGCCCACCACTAATTTAGTCGCTGGTGTGGTGTGCTGACTGAATCTGAAGTAGAACTACCTCCCTTACTTAGACACATGGGACATGAGTTGCCCTTACCCAACCTAGCTGACCTTTTACACGTGACCGTGGTACGTGACCAACTGTTACTCACTCCTGCCAGTCTATCAAGGGTAAGGCTGAGACGTGATATTCTGTTCCGGGTCTTTAGTGTTTCAGCTAGGATCCCGACAAGTGACTGCACTGACGTACGTTGCCCATGTCATCTATGACATCTTCGTGAGTCGAGGCTTACGTCATGGTAGGCTGACCCTTTGCCCCATGGTATGTGATGTGGAAGCAAAATATGAATGACACTACACCTGACCCATGTATGAAAAGGGCTAGATGAAAGGCACTGTAATTAGGTCTAGTGTGTGTATTTTTCTTTAAGTTATTGGCTAAGCCAAAACTTTAAAAACACAGTAGCCTTGCCAAGCGTCATTTTGAAATGAGTATCTTCTGCTTTTTCTGTGGGTGACATGTGTGACGTTGCAAATGCCCAGCTATATGATAGTCAGGCAGTGGTGCTGTCATGGATAGTAATTTCCCAATATGCCAGCCCTTCCATAAAGCTCACAGCACTCGACGGGCGAGACATGGTGCCACTGGGCCTTCTAGGTGCCGCCCAGGTGCCTCAGGTTTTTAAAGATATGTTTTACTTTTATATGGTGCAACTCTTAACACGCAAGGTGTCAGTGTGCCGCAGAAGCAGCAAGTTGAAAGCTTAAGGTTGACTGTTTCCTCGCTCTCCCTAGATTGTTCTCAGGGATACTTCAGGGGCGTAATACAGGCTCCCGAAGCCCCTGCGGTGCGGGGGGGATGGGGGGGGTGTCTGAGCTGCAGGGGGCCCCCTCAGCACAGTACTCAGGCCTGAGAGCTCCGGATTAAATCCGGAGGGGGGGGGCTCCTCCGTGTACCATCCAGGGGGACCCCTCAACTTTCGTTACGCCACTGGTCAGCCGCACTCAGTTTTCCAGATGAAACGAGTTGCTTTGCCTATTTCCATTATAAAAGTTGGAGTCCCAGGGTCTCTGCATGTGGAGTGCCTTTTGGCTGATATGCCAGAACGGGCTGCGGTATCAGACAGGACATGGGGCCTTTACGCAGATATCTTTCAGAGGCACGTGAAGGCGAGACCATCATATATGTAAACAAGCATTTGCAATGCAATAGGTCTCGCATTTGCAGGAGTTTAAGATATTGGCATTGTAAATGACAATGCCTTTTATTTATGTTTTAAAAACCAATACATAAATAAAAGGCACTGGCATTTAAAATGCCAATAGCTCAAACTCTCACAACTGCGAGACCTATTGCATTGCAAATGCTTGTTATAATTGCTCCCTTTAATTTAATTGCTCGGTAGGGTTTTGATGTATTTTTTTCTCCCTCTCACATAATAATAAAATACACGATACAACTGAAAAGCTTGTTAGAAAGCATCACTAGTAAAACAGTCAGCTGTTATTATTTTTAATTTTACAATATTTATTGCACGCATATAATAGGTTGATCACTTAGGTGCCTGTTATCTCTTTTTCTCTTCGTGACGCCTGCTTGCAATAAAAATGTTACTCACGGACTCGTCCCCCGCCAGGCCACATTTTGCGCCTGTGATCATCACCACGATGTCATGTTTCTTGTTTCTGATACGCAGGGGCTCAGTGTCCTCCTGTCTGTGAGTGAGAAATTAATTAGTCACTCTATGTGGGCCTAACGCCGGGGGTTTTATTGATCAGTCAGTAGCGCACGGCACCGAGTACTCAACTCTCAGATTGAGTCCCCTGCGGCGCCGCTTCTGATGACACTTTACCTCGAAGTTCCTCCACTCCGGTGACGGTCACATTCGGATTATTAATCCCGGCTCCCGACAGCCAGAAGCAAGCACTGCTGAGGGCAGTCCACGCTCCCCGGTCACGTCACGAGGTGCTTGTCTGAAAAGCGCGGCACCAGCGGGCCTCAGAAAATATGCAGGAAGGACAGGCTGCCGGGCAAATTTTAAACATTTAGCAGCATTCTCAGCCACTCCAGAGCTGAGAGCAGGCAATGCCAGGCATCGTTAACCATTAATTTACTGCTCGAGCCCAGCCGCTGGCAGCACGTCTTTGGGGAACAGCATGCACAGCGCCAATGGAGTGCGCTGGCACTATCCAGAGTTTTAGAGTGGCATTAAATGCATGACAATGAGAGGTGCTCTGCCTGTTTGTCCTTTGCCGATGCAGCTCACAGCGGGTGCCGCCGGTCGGTGCCTGCGCTCCAGCTGCTCCCACGTCAGTGTTCATTGCGAAGTCTCACAGAAGTAATACGGCGGCCTTTATAATTTATTTGGGACACTGTACCCAAATAAATTATAAAGGCCGCCGCAACGGGCCAGTGCCACCCTCAAAATAGTGCCGCCTGGGGCGGACCGCCCCCCCCCCTAGCTACGCCGGTGCTCGAAGGCCTAATTTCACACCAGCGTATTCAAAACTGAATTAATGGCCGCTTCTAACCACACTGATATGCATTAACTCTGACATGCTGCCTTACCTAGGCTTCAAAATGTACGCGCGCCGGTGACAAGTGCTGAGTAAACAATATGCCGCCTCGAGCCGGCAGGAAGTGCGGGTAAATCACCTGTGTAATGAGACAATCAGAGCTGGCAGCAGTGGCCGATTAAAGCGCGAGCATTGTAACGGGCCCTTCTTCCAAATTCTCGGCTCGTGGTGCCTTGGCGGGGCTTGCTGGGCTTGCTTGTGTGCTTCCCAGAGAGACAGGAGATTGGGAACGCGCGCGCGCGGCCGGCGCCGATCGCTTTCCAGACGTGCGCGTGACATCTCCTGTCTCCTGGGAAGCATAGCCGGTGACTATAGTATCGCGCCTGCGCGATGGCATATGGCTTCGCCATATGCATCGCAGGCGCGAGACCTAATAAATACACATTATGGTATTAACTCCATACGCTAGACAACATTTACAGATAATAAAAGTCTGTACAAAAGACAACTGCAGCATTGGATTTCAGGCAGTTTGGTACATGGAATAATTTGGTTCCTCTTCAGCACATGAAATAAACAATGGCGGAAGAGGTCACACCCAGGTCACAAACTGAGTCTTAACCGGTTCCAGGTTTACTGGATCCCAGTTCCGGGCGTTCAAAGGCACATTATACCTGGCAAATAACGTTAGCCCCCCATTAGATCGAGTAGAGAGGTCAAACCAGATTGACGTGCAATAAATCTTTTCAACGCCGCAAGTGGGCGAGGACAATTTTCGATGCAGGATAGGGGGACTCTCACTAGCGAGATCTCAGGCCTCATTATAAAACCATCTTCTTGAGCTAAATACCCAAAAAGCTGTAAACTGTCACTACTTCAAATCTTGTCTCTTTTGTTCATTTTGACAGGACTCCAGGCTGGCGCTATTTGAGAGCCAATACTCCTGTAAAAAACACTGCTGCCGTCTATTTTTTTAAACTCCGTGTCAATGATGAATGCCCAGTGACCTCCTCTGCAGATATGCATGTTTTCTTTATTTAACTCACCCAATAATAAGAGAAAAAAGGCGATTCAAATTCTTTATTTATAATGCATTTTCTCTTTACTGCTGCACTGTCACTGCCTTGCACAGACAGAATGACACTTGGTTAGATAAGGATTTCTTGTGCAATGTGATTGCATGTGATGCTTTCTTCAGCTCTAGGACATGTAAAGGAGGCAGGGCTAGGAAGGATGCCTTGAAAAGTAACATTTAACATTTTAACAAACTTCAATACAAACACCATTATCCACTTGATTGCCCAGATGACCGTTTCCGGTCATTAATTATCATGTTAAATATCCATATTTTGTGAACTATTTGCACTGCACCTATCTCAAACCACACTGATTCAAAGTTATGCCCCACACCACTAGGTGTGCCCTGGTCGATGCAAGGTTATTGCACACGATATGGAGCTGCCCTGTCAGAGCCATTTTTGATAAAGTTCAAGATGGACCTGGAGCGCACCTTGGGCCGAACTCAATTCTGCGCAGAGGATGTCTGCTGGTCTTGTATAGGAGGCAACCAGAGAAAAAGGTGGGCAACAGATTCTTGGCTCTGGCATTAGGGATAATCCACAGAGAGCCAGCGTGCCATTGGAAATCACCCCATGGCCCCCGCGTAGCAGGTGAAGGTAGACATGAAGGCCTTAGCGCAAGGGGTGGCTTTGGGGGCTGAAGAAGCAAGAGGGCTGCCCCACCGACCTCTCAAAGTTCTCTGGCAGGAGATGATGGCTAGTTTTTTTTAAAGCATGACCAGTCGAATGGGATCGACTGGTGGGCTCCCTGGGTGTGGATGTGTGAAAAGCAGGCACAAGACTTTGCACATTGGTGGGGTCCCTTCGAAGTCCCTGGTGCCCCCCAATGACCTACTGAGATAGAAGAGGGTGACATGGGACAGCTGCATGTGATGACTGTTCTTAGTCACAGCCAACCACACTGAGCAAATGTTTTTCGTAGATTATTACTCTGTTGTTCAAGATGTATGTTGAATTATTTCTTTTTTCTATCGATTATCGATGAGCACGAGGAATGTAAAAAGTAAATAGCTGCATTCGGGCTACCTGCATGATGTAGCTGTTTTGTAATACTGGTTAGGCATGCTTTCCCACATAGCCTTCTAACACATAGGACAACATGTCACTCAGTTTATTCTACAATTGTAATGCTGGAGGATTATGTTGTTGTACCAATCTTACACTGGAAGTATACATAAATAAATTAGAAAAAATACACACACACACACTTATATATATATATATATATACACACACATACATATCTACTAACACATTTACATACACACATACATTTTGTGCGACCATGCCTTAGGTCAATAGAGATAATGCCAATTCGCCAGTCTTTACTCAAAAAGTGTTACAGTGTAGTAAACCTAACCTTACAATGGTGGTCTGAAAAGCAGGACTTGGTTATCCACTACCAGTTTGCGTCTGTGATCTTGCATTTACAAAAATATTTGTATTTGCTATTGTTTAATGAATAACTCTCATAATAATCTGATACAGTTAACAAGAAGGCACAAAGTACTATATATAAACGTAAAACAATTTAAGCAAAACTAGTATGAAAGGCAGTTATGTCTTTTCACAAAGAGTGAAGGTTTTTAGCACTCTTTTCAGTGCTTTAGGGAGAGAAGGGAACAAACAAGAAACATGCACCAAAAGTGATGAATTAGGAGGATGAGATGTGACAGTGATGAGATTTGGAGAATATAAGACTTTAGAGTAGATAAGGACCGCTGGAGTCGAGGGGTGTGTGAAAAAATGGACATAGTAGACGTGAGGATTTTAGGACTCTGGCAGGTAGTCTGATCAGATGTAAGAGGGTGCCGATTGGGTGAGAAATAGGATGGGGTGACCTAGAGCATTAATTTGAGCTGGTGGGGCCCAGCAGTACTTACATTTGGGGACTAGCACTTATATTTCCTCAACAAACTTTGACCAAGAACAACAGAGTGAAAAACACGAACGGGGTAACTAAGCAGGAGGAGGAAGAAGGAAAAACAGTGGCAAAGAAAGCAAGGATGCAACACCTGACATTTGATAGTACCAGCCGCAGGTTTCTGAGCGAATCCTTGGACATTAGCACTTATGATTGACACCAAGATGACGGTCGAGGATGTTTTGAGAACTAGGGTACTTGATCAGTGAGTTGCAGCCTTTTAAATTCAGTTCAGCAGGCACCACATGAATGCAACAAAAGAGTACAAGAATGGAATTACACAAAAGGATGATATTTTATTCCCCCCCCACTTATTTGAAATTAGTGGTGCCAACATTTTTAAACGCCTCCTACAATTGTTGGTTTGAGAGCCACTGGCTCAGGTCTTTAATAGGTTAGCCTAGATCACTACTTGAGTACTTTTCACAATACACCTGTGTACAATACATTCAGCAGATTAAACACGACAGGTCCCCCTTCATGCAACTGTCCCGGAACATGAATGGTGACTGAACACTCACGGTCTGTAGTAAGATCTGTAGGCTCAGTGGATCGCAATCATGTTTTTGGATAGTGTCACCGAAACGTGATGAATCTGCATAGGTGTGTATTTAGAGAGTGATTTTGATGTCCATTAAATATGCTGGACTTTGAGCATAGAAAAATGAAGCTGATTGCAGAACGGCTAGCTTCTCGCACTGCTGTCCAGCACGCACCTACCTTGCTGCTCTTCCATAGCCAATGCTCTGCCAAAAAGAGGTTACTGTGGGCACTTGGACATTGTATTGTAACATTTCTAGGGCGGTTTCCTATCCTATGTCAAACCCAAAGCACTTTTCAGACAGTCAAATGAGGAGTTATTAAGTCAGTGGTGCATGAATGGGAGAACGGTGTTGACTGAATTCACAGTCTGAAACCACAGACACGCATACCAGTACCAGACATCAACCAAACTAGACTTCGTATGAGTCACAAAACCTCAGTCTAAACTTTTGCTTTCTCAGATGTGGCCTCCATCATCGCTCACGCTCCACTTTTTATTCTGGGACTCTTCAGACCAGTATATTAATCAGCAATTACTATGGAAAAGTACTGTAAATGTAAACTAAAATTACTGCGTGATATGGTTTCCAGATGCAGTATCTGCTTCACATATAAGATGAATTGGTGCCAAGTCAACCGGCTTGAAAGTGCATCACAGGTGTCCCTGCATAATACACCAACATCTAAATTATCAGCTGTATTTCTAATCTATTTAGAGATTGTCCCAATAACCCTGGTTTATCCCGATAGTACACAGTGATTGCAATTCAGCAGTAATATATAGGCGAAACATACGCAGTTAGGTGGGCTTGAATAACTTTGCAGTTAATATGGAAATGTGTTGGCGCTTCATGCTGCTGAATTGAGGCAATATAATTTAAAAAAGAATTCAACAATATTCTATATAATATATAATATTTTTTAACAGAAGATTCGGATTTTTTTTAATTACTATCAATAACATACAACTTGCCTTAAAAAAAAACTAAAGGGATGTCATTGTTGTGATCTAAAATTTTAAAAACACTGAAAATCGTCATGTATTCAACCATAATTACCACCTTAGCCATGTTCTACTCCTGACCTCACACATGGCACCACAGATGACAACAAAGATATCACTATTGTACCGAAGTTACTTACCATAACTTCAACTAAGTTTTTTCAGCAAATATCACTGGTTGTGTTGTCTCGTATATGTTGTTTCGTACTCTTTGTCAAAGCATTATACCTACAATTGTACCCCTGGCAAATACCCACTTTGTTCCTCACATTTGACCTTTTTTGGTTTTTATTTTGTTTTACCTTTTTTTACCTTTTTAAAATTTTTATTTTAAATGATTAATTTTACAAGACGCCAAGCAGTTACACAACAGTAGAGTTGGAATTCCATTTGGCCTCCAAACGCTTATTTCGCCTCCCACTCCTTGGTTCATTCCCGGTTATGAAAGCAGTCTGGGCGGTCCAGGTAACCCCTTAATGATGACACAGTGAGGCTAAAGTAAACTGGGATAGGGAAAGCACACCTCTATGAAGAGACTGATAAGGGTGGCAATTTAGTGCCTTATAAATATTTATATTAAGTTGTCCTCATTAATAGTGCTCTAATGTAATCTGTAAACTCCGGTGTCCTTTTAAAGTAGCATGTGATAAACCAGAGTCAAAACATAACCATAAATAAAGCATAGGGTCTTTCTGGAATCTTTTTTGTGGGTCATTATTGCTAGTTATGCACGATTCCTAGGAAGAAGCCGGTTTCTTTTCGATTGCTAAACGGCCCTGGTCCCTTTAAGGGGGGGCTGCTGTTTTGCTCTTCAAGAACCCACACTTTGTCACGTCGGCTGTTTGCGCTCTGCAGGTGCAGCACTCTGAATCCCAGGAGACTCTGAAGGAAATGGACATTTGGAAAGTACATGCTGGCTCTCCAAGAGAAATATCTGTTATGTGGATTAAGCTGAAAACTACTAAAACAGGCTTGCGCACATGTATACTTTTTTTACTTGAACTATACCTTACCAAACTTATATTACAGGCATTCAAATCATTTGAAAATAAAGCTCAACTGGTACCGACCCAAAAATTACAACCAACAAAAAGGCTGCATGGCATACAGGGAATTCAGAAGACCATTTAGCTGAGTGGTACTCACTGGAAGCACTGTGCAGCAACACAGACATTCTAAAATCTCCTTACAGGACAATCTATCTTTGGAAACCATGCTCAATTCTACAGTAGCCACAGCAGCTCCCCAATCTCAAGAAGGTTTAAGAACAAAAACTATTGTTTTACTTTACAAATAAAACGCAAAAGAACTGCAGCAATAGCAGTGTGATAGTGTTTCCATGGCAGCCATACATCATGTTACTCTATACTTTCCCTACACTGTTGAAGAGGTTATATGGACTGTCCCCTGATTATCATCAAATTGACTCTTCCAGTCTGACCCATTCGAATGCCTAGGATGTTACCGGATCTCCAGATATCAACTTTGCCATCGTCTGTATAGTCAGTCCAGTTTCTCCATATCTTCTGGAATTACCAGAAAAAACTCACTTCATATATGGCCCTTTTGGCTCCGATGCACTGATCCATCCATATGCACCATTGCAACTTGTTGCAGTGGAATAAGTTCACCCATTCTAGGGCTCAAGAAAGTGATTTACGTAAATTCTGCTTTAACAGTACTCTGTATTCTAGAACTTGTACGCCCATACGTATAAAAATAAAATTAAAAGTACAAGTTCCAGAAACCAGTGTTTTGCTGGCTAAAAAGTTAGGACTGTCTGAAAGGGAGACTACTGACAAGGGGCCGTTGGGATCTACAGATAACATTTAAGCACAAAAGAAAAAATACAATGGCACAATGTGCCTTGATGTGAGTAATGGTATAACCAGGTGATTTCATGCAGACTCACATTGTAACGCCTCTTGTAAAACGTACATTTAATCGGACAACAAACACCCAAAACTAGAAATATTGGAAAGTGCATGACGTCATGCAGTCCAGTTTCTACTGATGGTTATGCAATCCACCCCAGTGGTCACAAATCAATGTCTGAGCCGCAGAGTGGGAAAATGTTTTTCGCAGGACTGTGTAATCCAATCATACCCTCTGCAGCCCCATGAAGTCAGCACAGGATGAAACTCGAGAGCATCTGGTCTATCACTTAGTGACGAACGACACCCCTAAGAGTTCGAGCTTCAAGATGAAAGCAAGGTAGAAGCCTTCCATTTTACGAGGACATTGATAAATTAGCTCTGGCTTCTGTGAAAACCATTCACTTTAAGCACAAAGTCCACTGCAACCAAACAAGGAATTTGAAACTGTTGCCATGGTAACACAGCACGCATGTCGGCAAGCTCCCCTCGACGCCATTGCTAGTTCTGCAGCATAGAGGCTTACATTTAGCATGGCTCTGGTTGTTCACTCTTGGAGACTGAGTCATTTATAGTAAACAGTATGTGTGTGTGTGTGTGTATATATATATATACATATATATATATATATATATATATATATATACACACACATATATATATATATATACACATACACACACACACACATACGTACATACACATACACACGTTACACAAAAGCGAGGCCCATGGAATTTACTAAGTGAATAGAATTCTGGGCAGCATTTCATAAGCTTTTAAAATGAAGGAACCTGATCATGCTCCCATTGGCTCCATCTTTGTCAGTTGCTTACAGACAGGGCTACTGCACGGTTCCACATGACCAAGTATCCAGGGTGGACTTTCCCTTAATTACTTATTGCTTTGAGACATCCGTCAATTTAGTTTGATTGCAGTGAACAATAACTACCAACTACTCACTGGAAAAGTCATGTAGTGGAGCCATCGGATAGGGTGGCCACTTCACCAACTTCCCTAAGGGGGGAGAGATGGTATTTGTGGAACATGAACCTCGCTCAAGAGCAACACTATGCTCAACAGTGGGCAAGGCCTGTGGGAAGATAAAAACACCTGGGGAATGGAAGAAGGGTCAATGCCAGACTGTTGAGTCAGGGGTGGTGCTATATGAAGAGTTGTCTCTTCAGCTTTTGTTCTGAATTGGGTCGGTGCTGGTGTGATGTCTATAGGGCTGCTGAAGCCATGTACTTATAACTTGGAGATCCAGGGTGCCGTTAGCAAACAGAAGAAATTCAGTTTTTGTGGGTTTAGCTTCAGGACGTTAGTTGACTTCTAATATTGGATGGATCTGAGACTATGTCATTGAGTAAAGATATTTTTAGGTAAAGTTGTGTATCACCTGTACACTGATGGATCTTGACGAAAACATGGTTTCCAGTCCAGGGTTTAAAAACACTGCTATCAGATGCCTTCGTTTAATTTGCCCAATGGAAGAAAATCAAGATGACAACACTATGCATGCATTAGCGCTATGAGACCTATGGGTGATTTATGCGCTATACACATTCAAATACAAATACAAAAATTAGCCTGTCACAGAACTGCCACGGATTTCTAAGAATCCTTAAAACCACTTGGCTGCTAAGGGGTTTTCCCCTCCTGTGCTGGAGATTTATGTTTCCCATTATACATGACGAGTTGACCTTGTCATGAGCACAGATCCAGTGTGCCTCATGACGAGTTCACCTTGTCATTAGCATGCAAGTGGTTAATGCTTTTTTGTGAAAACCACTAAAGTTGTAAATCTACTCCAAACATATGTGGTGAGCTATAGGATAAAATATCTGACCTTTGAAACCTGTCCTTCGTGAATCAGAACCACATAAACCATTCCAGTGGCTACCAGACCACCCCAAAGAACACTAGATTCTCAAATTGAAAAACATCAAAATGCTCTTTTGCCTTCCCCTCTCCTTGAATGATCCTTCAAATGTTTTGTTGGAAGGACATTTGTATTTTCTAATAATTAACTGAATTTTCATCTTTAACCAGTTGAAACCTAATTAAGTTCAAATGGTCTGTATAAAGGTAAAGTTTAACTATAAAATGGAAATACAATATTGAGTCACTTGCAGTCAGAATGTATGCCCATGGACTGAAAAGTTTGTCCTAGATTTATCTCTAACTATACGTATGGCTGCCCTTTAAACACTATGCAGCTGCTTACTGATGACATGGTACAGACTCATATGGGGGCTTAAATTGGGGACTTGGTCCACTGCCAATAGCATATTTTTCTAAAGAGCATGATGAAGTGGGTATAGGCGATGAGGAGGCCTCATGCTTTAACATGAGAGGCACTAGCCCGTCCAAACTACTGGGGTGATTTGGACACAATCCGACTGCAAGGGCAGCCCAAAGCAGCCAGACGATAGCTGGTTAATACAATCATTTAGGGGATGATTTTCAGGCTTAGATTATACTTGGAGAGTTTTGTATAGCGCTACTGATTGCAAACCTTGCACTGCAGGGCAGAGGTAATTTCCCCTGCTGCTATCCTCCATAGAGGAAGCATTTAAGGAGTGCAGCGTTGTGTCACATGAAGCATGTGTACTAAATTGGGATTATGGTCTTCCTATTTTTGCAACAATTCAAAAACATGGCAGTCAAAAAAAATTCTAGAGGCATCTATTAAGGCAATCAAGGTATGTCTCTAGGGTTAATCTTAACACTGGCAAAGTATTGCTTTTCTTTAGGGCACTCAAGAATGTTTTCAGATTTTAGCATGCTCCAAACACGGTCTGCAATACTATAACCCAAAAGTATACATCATCCAACCCCTTTGCATTGGATCGATTTGTAGCTACACAGTCTCTATTTATTTTTTTAAATTACATTTATTGCAAATAAAGCAATTGAAAAGTGGAGTGACCTTTATTTCCTGAATCATTCTATAACTCTAAGGAAACACACCTCATTGATCTCCCACTATTCATCCATAGCCCTCGTGCTTGTGGGCTTTGGCTACATGGTGCCCAATATATTTGCATTCACTTTTTTGAATGGTTGAAACAAGTTAATCCATTTATCTACAAGAGGTCTTTTTCAGTTTGGTAAGGTCTTTAGTGAGTGCTTGCATTAGCGGGCTTGTAAGTCTCCTCAATGGCCTCGTTCATGTTTTTCTTATTATAATCAAGTGCTTGATTATAATAGAAAGAAAAGGAGAAGTGTGTTTACTTAACTGCGGACTAAGTCTGACCAAGGTAAATAACAACCTTGAGTGTAGACACTGTTTCAACACCACAAACAGTAATATCAGCGCACATCAAAATTGGCTGGCACACCTCCTATTGATCTACTGACATCAAAAATAATACAGCGCTTCTTCTGAAACCAAGAATTGCACAGGACAACTAGTCAAACACATTTCTGGTGTGTTTTCTACCTGAAAAAACACTACTCAAATACAGTTGAACGTTATTAGTCTTAAGATGTTTCGCTATAAAATACCTATTCTTTTTGATCGGTTCATGGTCATAAAAAGCACAGCCCATTAAAAAATTACAGAGGGCCTTATCAATTCTAGAGTTCAGGTTACAGGTTTAATAGTGTGATTCGTCAAAGCTGATGACTAGAGTTTACGCACAGCAAGACGAAAGGTATAAAGTTACACAATACAAACAAGCCAGAGTGTGCGTCCCAGATGCATGCTAACACGACCCAAGTTAGGAGAGGAACTGCTCCAGGAGCCCACACTGAAGTGAGGGCATGTCACATGAAGAAAGTCACAAGTGGTAAACAAAGAGGTATGCATGACAATTTTACGCAAGATTAACATACTGCTATAGGCCCTAGCAAATGCAGGAATGCTTCACCAGTTAACAAGCAGAAATGTAGCTGGATGAAAACAGTGTGTTGAGATGAGGGGTGCACCCCACCCAGGCGGTGAATTCTGAACATTGCTGGGAATTACCAAGACCCTGCAGATGTCTGTACGAATGACTGACTACCCAACTCTCGTGACAGAATGCATTGATTGCTCAAGATTCAGCACCCTGGCCACATCACTGCTTTCGTAAGGCTGAATTGGAGGTTGGCAACACTGGCAGTGATGCCGCTTTGCACTGAAAAGCCTTGAGGACTAGCTGAAAGTCTTGAGATCTCCAACACCACTCTTATGGAGTGCCCTCCATTTCAGTCTGAAGCACGGAGTGGATAATACAACACCTGACAAAACAGCTTTGATTTCTAAAGCTGAATGAACTTTATATTGATTGATTGACAAAGCAGAATATTTTAGGGTCACAATATTCCTGCCAGACAGAATTGTTTTTCCCTAGGAGACAAGAAATAACCAAATTCTCTTTCAAGCACTTCGTCCACCTCTTGCATGTCTTTGCCATTCTTCTTTATAGAGTCTAACACACACAATCTTGGCTTAGAATTTTATTGTGTTGATATAATGGGGCAGGGATGTCCAACAATGATGGAGGAACTATATCAAATTCTTAGCCTAGCCGCCAGTGATACTGTATAATATGCCAATTTATGTACACTGTACGTAAATTTATCTTGTGGCTCCGGCCATACCGATTCAGGCACCTTTGCACTACAGTACGTAGCAACTCCGATACTTAGCTTACAAGTCCACCGGCGCGTTCAACTGCTGTTGTGTGGCCACACCCTATGTGCATCAAAATACGGCCTTCTGGGACTCATTAGAAGTAAAAGACTAAGACATGTATGTATAAGTGTTTGCTTAGAAGACTAAGTTCACCTCACCTGTTCTCACTATTTTTCCTAAGACATCCACCCAGTCTTATCCACTCAAAAAGGACAGCAAACCACGTTGTGCAAACTACACTGTTGAATAAAGTTCAAGGTAAGGTTTATTTATTTTCATAAAAGTTTCCCGTAAAAACAGACAAAACATGTATTGAAAACCATATTTATGTAATAAACATTTTAGTTTACAGCTCTTTAAAAACAAAGAAACGTTGTACAACAAGCCCACCTATGGAAAATGGGCTGCAAAAATAACCCTAAATACAAAAACATTGGTTTGTCCAACCAAGAAAGGAAACCAGTCTTAATGCCTAGGAGGTTGATTGGGGCGTGGCTTCGAGCGTCAAGATGGTGGCCGCACTCTCAAAGTGCTCCGGAACCCGCCGTCATCTGCTCGCATCCCTGCATTCCTCCATGAGTAACACTTCCTCCAAATATCAGGTAATGAATATCGCTCAAAATGCCAGTGGGCCTGACCTGAAGGGCGTGTTGAACAGTTGTGAAGACTAATAACAGTAACCTCCGGTGGGGACAGAGAATCAACAAAATGGCGACGGCCTGCTCAAAGTTCGTGAGGCCTATCGCTTGCTAACCACCAGGGAGGATTGGACATTCCCCCCTAACCCCGCCCCTGCTGTCCTGGCCGCGGCTTATGCTTGGCACGGTGCAGGGAAGGAAAAGTGCGGTTGACAGCTGGCCTGCGGAACGACAGGACTGCACCTGGTGCCAGCTTATCGGTGGGCCCCCTCAAAGAAGCCACCCATGAAGGGGGGGGGGGGGGAGTCGCCAGGTGGGACCGATGAGCAACTGAGCCGGTCGGAACCGAAGGCAGAGTCTTCCCTGTCCCTCCTATCCCCCTGTGGAGAGATGCTGGGCTGGGATCGGCCTGCTGTCGGCAGGACACAGAGTCGGAGCTGGCCCCACCGCGCAAGGAACCTCAGCGGGGTAAGGCAGCGAGTCACTGAGGCTGGATCGCTGGCACACCTGAGCCCACAAAAGAAGCTGAGGACTGTGGTGCCTGGAAGCGGAGTTTTGTTGGGGAAGGACCAGACTCCTTCCCTTCCTACAGTCCGAGCGGAGCGCTGGGCCTGCTGCACTGGACGAAAGGACGGCTGACACTAGACCTGCAGATCGGCAGGACTGCGTCTGGTTCCTGATTGCCGGTGGGTCTGCTTTGGAGAGACGCCTGTGAGGAGGAGAATCACTGTGCCTGTGGAAGCCGTGCCTACAACTTTCACTCTCCCTCCCATTCTCCTGCGGAGAGGTGCGGTGGCTGGGATAGGACTGCAGTTGGCGGAACACAGAGTCGGCGGACAGCCCTGTGGCACGAGAGCCGTGGCCCCAGGTACGTAGGGTAGTGAGGCAGAAGCCGGACCCCGGGTGAGCCCACAACAGAAACTAAGGCTGTGGCAACTTTAAGCAGTGCTTTGTTGGGGACCCCCCCCTGTCCGAACAGCGCATCAGGCTTACCGTGCTGCAGGGAAGAAGTGTGGCCCACAATCGGCCTGTGGACCGACAGGGCATTGCCTGGTCCCTGATTGTCAGTGAGTCCGCTTGAAAGAGACACCTGGGAGGGGAGCCTCTTTACATAAGAATTGCCAAACGGCTCAGCCTGTCTGCACAGCATCCATAATCTTCCCTCTCTCCCATCCTCCGGCAGAGTGGTGCAGTGGCTGGGGTCGGCGGCTGTTCTCCCAGTGGCACACCGAGCTTTGGGGGTGTGGGGTGGGATAACGGAGAGCCTGGGCCCGAGCAAATCCTGCCCAGAAAAGAGGCTGAAACCAGAAGCGCATGGAAAAGGCTCTCTGCCTGAGCGGACTTCTGTGGCATGGCTGAGCACCACCCACTCTCTCCAGGAAAATGAACCTTCCTACACTGAAGGCCGGAACCGCAGTGGAGCTTCAGAAAGGGCTGGAGATACTGCCTGCAGGAACCGGACACGAGGCACCGGGACCAGAACACTGCATGGTGTGCAGGGCGGAGAGGGGAAGGGACCAGACTGCCGGGGCGGCAGCCCCCCAGACGCAGCAGAGGTAGAGGCGGTCCTCCCCCTCCCCATACACTGCTCCAGCCAACCTGAGGTGCGACGAACAGTGGTCAGGGATCATGTCAGGGGACCCCCGCCCCGAGTAAAGACCACTTGAGCCCGCGACCACCTCCCTCACACCGGGTTCGGCCCTTGTCTCCCTCCTCCCTGCCCTTTCTGGCATCTCGGAAACGACACACTCAGCCGGCAGCTCGGCAGGACAACCACTGAGGGACAGGACGGATGGTAGTTTGGCATAATCTATGCTGGTCACTGAGCGAGAGGACCTCAACCCCACCAAGGGCCTGCCAAAGGCTCCGGAGACCATGAGACGGGGCGCAGCCATACTGATGATTCCTTTGTTTCGGCCTCTCATCACAAGGCGCTCAAGATGGTCCTTGGGGATAGGCTCCCCAACTAGATTACGGAGAGGTTCAGATTGATGGCCAGATGCCGCCCAAAGTTGGTTTGTCATGGAACGCACTCATCGTGCCCTCACACCCAAGCCACCGCCGGGAGCCCCACACCGACCAATCATTGCCAAGATCCTAAATTTCAAAGATAGGGACGCCATTCTGCAAGAAACTCGCACCGGGTCAAAACTGTCCTATAAAGTATTCAAAGTAATGATTTTCCCAGACTAAACTAAGAAGGGGCAGATGCAAAAGAGGTGATACTACTCGGTAAAGCAGAAACTACGAGCCCTTATGGTATCTCCCATACAAACTTCTCTTTCCGGCCCGACTCAGGTAGTGTTCCAGAACAAAAACCTTTTCTTTGAAAATTCGGAGATGGCATGGACCTGGGTAACTGAGGATTTTCCACTCTGCCCAAAGATAACTATTCCTCCACCGTCCTTCAGACAACATCAAACCAGCCAAGCAGATGAGCTCCCACAGGCGCTGTACTCTATCTCTCAGAGGACGTGATGCTCAAAGCGGTGTCTACCTCGCCTGCCGACGTCCCCCTTGGGACGCAAAGATCACCCACGCTGCAAGGATCATCGAACCTCCCGAGGAATATTGACGACTCCCAAAAGGCCACCAGAGAGGGACCCCCTGAGTCTCCAATGCTGGGATCAGAGGACACAGACCGATCACGCAGCCCCCAACTATTCTCGCAACCTCCTGGCACCTGGGTAATTATCCCTCCCTTTCCCTTGTCTACACCTTCCTCAGGAACTGCATACTCACTTTTCTTGCCATACATTTATAGGGGCGTGTATGCTGGACCTATCCTTCTGTGATTTATATTGCTGCAACACTGGACATGACGGCGGAGAGACATAAGCATCCACACGCCATACCGTGGTAGGAATCGCCCAGCTACTCCCAGGTCCGAGCCACTCAGATCCATTAGGTCACCCACACCGATGGCCCTACATGCCAATACTTACTTGATATGGCAATGCCCCACTATGATGGTGAACCCCTCAAGGTCCTTTCCTATTATGTAAACGGGCTCCTAGGTAAAGTCAAATTTACAGCGATCCTAAACTATTCTCGGAAAATTGCCCCAGATGCCCTTCTGTTGCAAGAAACACATCTTATGGGGAATAATAGCCCGCTTCCAGCGCACCAAGGGTTTGATAGGGTTTGACAATCAGGGTTCTCCCCAGGATCCAGAGGAGTGGTGATCCTTTTGCACCGGTCCCTTCCCTTCACCTGGTCCACACAATTAAAGACCCTCAGGGCCATTTTGTGGCTCTTACAGGGACACTCGAAAATGCCACTATTAATCTGGTATAACTTTATATCCCTCCGGCGACCCTCGAGCATACCCTCCGCACTACCATAGAAATAATATCTTCCCTTCCCCAGGGTCTGACGGTGAGCGGAGGGGATTTTAACGCATCAATATACCCCTCAAGGGATGCCACAGGCATGCCCTCCTTCCACGGAAAGCTAGTTGCTAGACAAATTGTAGACTGGGCATCCAAACTGGGCCTCTGCGATTTTCTGATGCATTTGGAACCCTGAGGAGCTCCAGTACACTCACACCTTCGCAGCGCATCACACCCACTCCCTTATCGATCTAGTCTTTATGCCTGCTCCTGGCTGTCTCTCGGTCACGAGTGTCCAAATCCTAGCATGATATATATCGGATCACTCTCCCCTACTCCTCCTCCAGGTGGGGGGCCTACGGGTGCTCTACTCCCCATTTGGAGGCTCAATGCCTGGTTCCTCCAAGCTCCGGATCACAAATGGGCGATTGGGGAGGAACTCAAATACTACTTCCATTCCAATAAGGGCACAGTACGATCCAAGGGTACACTATGGGCGGCGGGCAGGGCCACGATCCAAGGCTACGCAAAAGGGCATCACAAGAGCAAGCGTATGGCGCAAGACCAGTGTCTTTCCCAAATAGAGGCCCAGATCCTTCGTCTTGAGCACTGCACTGATACGGCGAATAGCGAGGATGAGCGCCGGCAACTTCATTTACTGAGGGAAGATGTTAGACACATACACTCCCCAAGTCAGATATAACTATTTACATACAACAAGGCAGATGTAAATCATCTTCCCTCTCCATATAAGCAAGTGGATATAAACAAACTCTCATAATTCTAAACCACAGAACCACTTGAAATAAAACGACTATTAATCCAAGAACTTGCGAGGCATCCTCCTGACTCAAGAACATCTTTGATATGAATTATCAGACCCCCCATAGGCTTGAAATCATGAGAACGTGTGCAGGATGAAGCATCAGATCCAGTAGACTTGCTGTAAGAACTTCTGTGCTTGCACTCTGCACCACCTATACCATGACTATATAAGACCATGGTTGAGCTGATACCCGCCTCAAACAGTTCAACCTCACTTGCTCATGTGTCGCACAATCCACCACTGACGACTGGAAACACACAAGATTTCTTCTGACATCCACCACACGAACAAGGTCCCTAAACCTTGACAACCCTGTTTTTAAATTTTATTTTTAACAACAAAGAATCTTTAACACAGATTCAATCATCCACCACAATCCTAGTACACTTATTCTTTACCCTCAACAAAGCTTAAGTTTACAATAACAGACATTAAGCATATCGTGGTTTTGCATAGCCCCATTACATATGAATTGTCGGATGATGAGGTATCATCATTATGTACATCACCTCCAGTCCATCCTCACTCACAGGCAACCTAGACAAAAAATCCACTATAATGCTCTTTCCACCTGCTATGTATTACACCCTGAAATTACATTCAATCAAGTAAGTTAAAAACCTTGCTAACTAGACTAGCAGTGACCTTTTTAAAACATTTTTCTCCTAACAGAATATCCACTAACGGATGATGGCCAATATGTAAATCAAACATTCTACCCTACAAATAGGGTTTAAACTTCTCAATTCTCTATAGGCAAGCAAACATTTCTTCATTACAGGACAACGAGTTTCCACATCCTCATTCTCCTTGAAGCACACCCAATGGTTATCTCTTTGGCATCATCCATTTGTGAACGTATAACTCTCATACCATAGGCACTCATCTGCCATTACATATGCTCTGCAACCATCCGCGTACAGCTGGAGAGCAGGCCCAGACAAATTACTCTGCTTGATCAACTCAAAATGTTGCTGATCCATAGTCAACCAGACAAAATTACTTTTCTTTTTCAACAAATGTCCATACCTGCAAAGTTTCTGATAAACTTTGATTTTGAACTGGCACAGTGCAAAAAGAAGTGCAGTTGATCTGTATCAGTCCGAGGTGGCGGACTTACTATTCTTCCCACGAAGCCTGGGTTATTTCAATAAACATACACAGCAAAATAGTGAAAATGGTTTTGCCATATATCTGCAACAGTGCAAAGTTTCTGTATTACAGTCCAAGGTGTCCCGAGACATGCATGCAGTGCAGGTAGCATGCCCGAGTTCAAAGATTAGATTTATTCCGGTCATCATATGCATGCATAATTGTAACCAGATTTGGAAACACTCCTCCCAAATGAGGCTCGGTCACAACAAATTAGCCACAAAATAGTCATTAAAAGATACCAAGAAAGTACAAAATGCACAGATGTTTCTATTTTAGACTGCTGAGCCATACATTCTTGTAAGACATAGTTAAGTAGGGAAATCTCATTGTGAGACAAAGGCACTACATTGCGAGTTGCCATCACAGGATTATTTGCTCCAATCCTGCTGTGGCAATTCTCCTGAGCAGACCTGTCTTGGTCTTTAGGACTGATCCCTGATGTAAGGACACAGAATCACAACTGGATCACAGCTGTTTAAGACCTTTCCAGCATTCTCTGCAGAATCCTTTTTGCCTAGAAAAGATCATTTCTCAGCCAGGTTTTGATCAACACCAGGCTCCCTATCGTCTGGACTGGGCCAAGAATCTTCTCAACTTCAGCAGATGTTTCACGTTTTGGTCTGCTTTCAGATGTTTTCCCTGATCCCCCGGTGTGAACAAAATCATTTAAAACGTACTTGCCAGCATCTTTATGTATTTTGGGAGAAGTAGATGTACATTTGGAGAGCCGACAACACAGGAAAACAACCTCAAAACACATTTTAGGGTGGTAAAATTATTAAATATAGGCATATATTGAGTCTAACAGAAGTGAAATAGTTGCATGTAGGCTAAAATAGACAAATAATTAGATACGTTGAGACATTTCACTAGGAGACAGGAAATAAAGAAGGAAGACTCAAAGGACATGCACAATTAAGTATTTTGCTCCTTGTTAATGAGAAGTTATCTTGTGTTTAATGTTCTACATCAGAAACTCTTCATCCTAATTTTGTATAAGCTCTCCTCCTGCATAGATTGAAATCCGTTCACAAAATGGAGAACAAACCAAGCCGGAAGAGACGTCACAAGAGAAAAGGAAGTAGTGCTGCCACTTGGCTAGTGTTTTAGCAACATGACCAGTACTTTCGTGCAAAGGCTACTTCAACAGAGGGGGTCCATACATTTAAAGCTAAAAATACAAGAAGAAATCACTTCAACAGTATTTTAGAGCGGTCTACAATAGCACTAAATGATTACTAAATCTAACACAGGTAGAACCGGCACCTTTACAAACAATTTAAATGATTTTACAAAGGAGTTTAGACAAATTTAGTACCAACTTACGTTTGTTCTAGAATCAATAAATGACCAGAGGTTTTCTCTGCAAAAGGTAGCAACCCTAACAGGACATGCAGGAATAAGGTAAAAATGATGTCTGTGGAAAGCAAAATAAACTGCACCTTCACCTGTGGAATGAATCTGAACAGTGCACTTTCTGGTCATCTCGGAGGTAATTACCTCTTTCGCTTGTTCTCATTACAAACCATTCAAATCAATTCACAACATTTCTGAATCCAAATGTTGAGATTAATGTTTTCTTACATGGTTACGCATTCGGGTCCCCATCTGTTGCCACCCTTTATCCTTTTCCCTTACTGCCTCTCGGACAGGAGGAAACATGCAAGTAACCCTCAAAAGTCTTGGCAAGGGTTGGTTTTCTCCTCTTCGCATTAAAGTCCTTCAAATTTAAACATTATTGATGAGGTGTAGCAGTCTTGTTTTTGAATCTTTAAATGCAACTGGACTACATTACAATAACGTTCACATGCTCAGGCTATCTGTGGTCCCATGACAGAGCAGCAGGTTTCTAAAGCTAGGAATTGATTTTGCAGGTTTCTGCTGCGTGGAATAAATTGAGTATAATTAACATGGAAGTGGCACAAGTGACTTTAGTTTCCACAGGGTGAAGGCAGATGATGTTTTATTGTATATTGATTATAGCACACGATTAAATCTAGGGCCCACGTTGTAAAAAACAAGGCATGGAAACATATGAATGGTTATACCATATGTAATTTGTGTGGAATATTAATAGTCTATCTGCCCCAGACAGCCGATTGTGTTCGCCTTGGTATCCTTGCAACTGGTATATCTGTTTCTCTAGTATCCAGCAAAAATCCAGTCTGGCCTTACACTTGGATAATAATACATATGGTGTAAATATTTAAATTGAGCAAGCCTACAACGCACTGAGATCATCAATTCTCTCAGGGAATCGAAAGCTGTCAGCCAATCAGTGCCATCAAGTAGACTGCTGCAAGACTCCCAGCTCAGTCTGAGTTTGGAAATGTGTCTGGCATATAGAGGACTAGTGTTTGCATATTTGTGAGATAGTCTTACGTGGGGTAAAAACATGGTGATGTTGGCTTCTACTGGGATATCCTCTAGGTCCGTCAGCTATACACCTAGTATGGGTCTAAGTAGCAAAAATCCAAAGAATTTGGATCGAAGTAACCCAAATACTTCTAAAACCAAAGTAAATGTCTTGACACTACCAGTGACCATGTCACCCAGTGTCAAGACCCCAGGTGTGCCCCAACTCGAGGATCCTTCTAGTTCCACCACTTGTGACATGGTCACTCCCATCCACAATGGAGTTTTATGTGCAAGCTTCCCTATCACCTATATCTTTCAGAGCATCTTTCCAGACGCAAGTGGCTGTTTTAGTTAGTGGCACAGTCTTTATCAGGAGATGTTCCCAAATAAATAGTGTAAAATGTCCATATACAGCATTTACCCCTATCGCTGTTTTATGCTGGGTCTGATCCAGGGTTGTGGATGAATTCATTGCCCACCAGCCAGGGTGCTACACAGCAGTAGGCCACAAAGTTTGCCATGCTTAAGCCACCATCAAAAGTGGATTTTAAACGCCTGGTCATATGTACACTGGGTACTGTGTCTTTCCACATAAAAGGGTGTACCAGTTTTCAGATGTCAAAAGACTGTTTAGGAAATTTATATCCTGCAGAACATACTGCATGAAGTATCCTCGCTAGCTTAATCACCTGGATAAGGACAACTCTTCCCATGAGACAAATTGGCAATAGCATCCAGTGCTGCACATCTTAGTGTTACATCAAGTGGGAGATGTTGATATTCCTGTATTAATTTGTTACCTCAGTCACAGGTAGTTCTAAGTATTCAGTTTTTACTGTTACCACATTCAACTGCACCTGGGTGACCCCAATCATTCCCCTGTGGCAATATGCCTACTAGACATACAGTGGACCCCAGGGTAGTATCCAAATTCACACACTGTCCAGGGCCTGGATCGGTCTGGTTGTTTCAAATAGTCAACGATGTCCATGTACCTTATCTGTTACTTTAGGTGACAAGTCGAAGTCTTGAATTCCCAGATCCATCTCATCAAAGCAGCCAGTGGCTCGACTGCGATGGCGAATAAGGGCAATAGGGGGCTGCCCTAGCATGTGCTCCTCACAATAGCATATGTAGGTGGAAAGAACTAGCACTACCCAGCAATTAGCACCATTAAGTGGGCCAGCAGGTCCATATATAAAAACGTGTGTGTCCAAAATTTGAATCCAAGCTGTAGATGGTTCAGTAAAGCAAATAAGTCGAGTCAAAGAATGTAGAAGACCCTCTCAAAGTCAATTTGCATGATGGCTAGTGGCACCCAGAGTCTCCAGGGCATTGCACACGTGTTATTTAATCGCCTTATGTTGTGCTGGTTGTCTGATGCAGCATAAAACCACTTTGTGGACAGTGACTTGGCGCCCCAGGATCAGACAGGTGGTGAGGATCATTGCTAGCACTTTGATGTCAATTAGTAAGGAAATGGAGATACCCCTATGTATAACAGAGGGACGGGGGTACTACAACCAAAGCTATAAAACACAAGAATCCCTATATCTCGATGTCGAAACGGGCAGCACACCTCACAAAGGGCAAAGGTGTTATGAGAATGTTAGCAGATCATGCTTCAAAATCCTTTAACTACATAGACTGTGCCTTCTTCTCAAAGAAAATAAATCTACTTTAAACTAAAACACAATGACAACAATAATTAAATCTGCAAACATATACTTCTATTCATACTACATGCTCTATTAAAAAAATTATTTAAATTTTAAAGATAAAACACAGAAATACATAGCATAATCAATCCTATATCCTTAATGGTTTTTCTCCCAATAAAGGTTACAATCTTATTTGTATCACACAGAGTTAAAAAAAAGCCAACGCTGCGTTTCAGTTTTTATTCGATACTTTCACCTTCTTCAGGACAAAGACTGTTGATAAAATCTTAATATTAGGTGGATTATGTTTAATCAATTACATTATCAGCAGAGTTTAAAAATCTTGCCACAGTTAATGTTTCTTTGACAAGGTCTCTTTTATTGGAGACATTGCTTTCTTATCTGCCGTCAGAGCCACTGTGTTCTTTTAGGTGAGTATTTGATAAAAACGTTTAATATAGCAGTTCTATTTATATAGGAAAACTGTCTATATATTCCATTTTAGCCCGACTCGCTTATAAATTCGCGATTATGGTACTGAGGCTTTTAACAGCAGCACCACACACCAACCAATACAATGATGGTGGTATTAAGAATAAAATCTGTTTGATGGAAAGCGGCCTCCCTGCTCTGATGGATTTATTCACTTCCGGAGGACCGTCAGAGCAGGGAGGCCGCTTTCCATCAAACAGATTTTATTCTTAATACCACCAGTCTCTGTCCTGAAGGAGGTGAAAGTATCGAATAAACACCGAAACGCTGCGTTGACTTTTTTTTAACTCTATGTGTGATACAAATAAGATAGTAACCTGTATTGGTAGGAAAACCATTAAGGATATAGGATTGATTATGCTACGTATTTCTGTGTTTTTATCTTTACATTTTAAATACATTTTTTAATAGAGCATGTGGTTTGAATAGAAGTATATTTTTGCGGATTTAATTATTTTTGTCATTGTGTTTTAGTGGGGCACAGAAAACACAAACTGCACTAATGGTTACAGAGGAGAGAGCAGTCGTCCACCGTTTCTGGCCATGCTGACAGATCTTGAGTCTAAAAATATAAGCTTGAAGATTTTCGTTGAAGATTGCTGTAGAGGAAGATTTGGCAGTACAAGGCCCGACTTTGTAACGCAGAGGACCATGGCAGCCATGAACAAGATCAAGACCGATACCCATTCTTCAATCCCTTTAAGCAGGCACACTGTTCAATTTCTCTAGTTCCGCTAAGGAGATAGGTTAATGAAACAGGTGTTGCTTTGAATAAATGAAGTTTTGAATCTTGAGGAGGCTACCTTATACAAATGTATCCCCAACACAACCAAATTTGAAACTGTCCCTTGACATATCCATCCAATGATCTACTCCTAAAACTGATGGCAGACACTGTTCATAGACGATTTGGCCTTTCCACCTTACAATGTGACTTTACTTTATCTTGTGTTCTAACCTACTCTGCTCTCCTCTTCACACAGTGGTAGATGTCCGTCATAAATGTGGAGAGAGATGAGTTATTTGCCTTCGCAAGCAAAATTGTTGCTCCTTACTTTATTCTTCATTGAATGTGCTTCCTTTTTTTACCCCACAAAAGAAGTCCTAACCCACAATGGTTGCTATGTCTTCCCTTTTTTTTTTGTTTTCTATAGCGCAAACTCGACCCGAAGGTATCAGAGTGCTTTACATGAGCACCGGTTGCGTTACAGACAGCCACATTTATTTTATTCAGGCACTTGTAGATTAAGTGATTTACTCAGAAACACAGGATGTTGAGCTTACCTGCTGAAACTCGAACCCGGATCCCCAGCTTCGAGGTCGGCTCCTCTAGCCGTTATCCATTTCTAGTTTTTAATAATGTTTCACCATTTTAACACAAGTATTTAGGCGCTCTTAATGTCAATCTCCAGCAGTAACAATGTTCGACCAAATGCAAATAGAATTCAAATTCAGACTCCATAGGGTTGCGGAAAGAGCAAGGCCAGTGCTACACTAACCACTCTGTCTTTTGACACACCACAAGAGGGTGCCACATTGCAATAAACAGCCTCCGAAATGACCTTGTTGGTAGAGGAAGACCCACGTGGCAAACTCTTATTTCTGCCTTGGGATCTGCAGATCTTGTTAACAAATTATGGAAATGTTATAATGAATAAGGGGAGAGACAACCAGTGCAAAACACAAAATTATTTTAGCATTGTACTAGTCTTTGACAAAACCTCTGAGTAAGGCATCGAGTGCTGGAGGACACTTTTTTTAGAATGATAAATACAAGTTAAAGTCAGCTCAAGGTAGAACTATTAAAATAGTGGGCCCCCAGTATTGCTAACATTATCAAATGTGATGCAAGAGCTTTAATATGCATCGTTCAGAAGTGAAGAAATAGAGCAGCTAAGAGACCGAAAATCGTCTCAAGGAGGAAAAATATTTTGATTTGACTTGGGCCCCCTTCCTCTGATTGGCAAACGAACTGAATCACCTTCTGTGTGCAAACC